>NC_138185.1:85721366-86400223 GCF_964194105.1 Spermophilus citellus
AAATGCCAAAATTAAACTGCTACTGGAAACGAACGCTTCAACATAGAAGAACGAAATTTGGGGAACCAAGTGGGCTTAGTGCACTGATCATTACCTGAAAGTATCATCCAGTTTGGGTGAAAAAATATTTGATGAGATTTCTGGAGACTCGTAATTTTTGGAAGCTTGGCAACCCCTTTCAATCAAAGGGTTTCTCACCATTCACTGCTTTGGGCTACATCAAGAGGAAACAAAATACTGAGATAGAACTTGAAAGTGCTTTACTGTGTCAAGTTTCAAGAAGCTAGCACAAACCGTGTTTGATTTAGAGTTCCGAATACATCTATTAATATAGTAGAAAATAGAGTGAAATGCCAAAATGCAAACTGTTACTGGAAAGGAACGCTTCAACATAGAAGACGACATTTGGGGAACCAAGTGGGCTTAGTGTACTGATCATTACCTGAAAGTATCTTCAATTTTGGGTGAAAAAATATTGGCCAAGATTTCTGGAGACTCCTAATTTTTGGAAGCTTGGCAACCCCTTTCAATGAAAGTGTTTCTCGCCAGTCACTGCTTAGGGCTACATCAGGAGGAAAGAAAAAATAGAGATAGAACGTGAGACTGCTTTACTGTGTCAAGTTTCAAGAAGCTAGCACAAACCGTGTTTGATTTAGAGTTCCAAATACATCTACCAATATAGGAGAAAACAGAGTGAAACGCCACAATTCAAACTGTTACTGGAAACGAACACTTCAACATAGAAGATCGAAATTTGGGGAACCAAGTGGGTTTAGTGTACTGATCATTACCTAAAAGTATCGTCCAGTTTGGTTGAAAAAATATTTGCTGAGATTTCTGGAGACTCGTAATTTTTGGAAGCTTGGCAACCTCTTTCAATGAAAGTGTTTCTCGCCAGTCACTGCTTAGGGCTATATCAAGAGGAAACAAAACATAGAGATAGACCGTGAATCTGCTTTACTGTGTCAAGTTTTAAGAAGCTAGCACAAACCGTGTTTGACTTAGAGCTCCAAATACATCTATCAATATAGTAGAAAACACAGAGAAAGGCCAAAATTCAAACTGTTACTGGAAATGAACGCTTCAACACAGAAGAACGAAATTTGGGGAACCAAGTGGAGTTATTGTACTGATCATTACCTGAAAGTATCATCCAGTTTGGGTGAAAAAATATTTGCTGAGATTTCTGGAGACACGTAATTTTTGGAAAATTTGGAACCTCTTTCCATGAAAGTGTTTCTCGCCACTCACTGCTTAGGGCTACATCAAGAGGATACAAAACATTGTGATAGAACGTTAAACTGCTTGACTGTGTCAAGTTTCAAGAAGGTAGCACAAAGAGTTTTTGATTTAGAGTTCCAAATACATCTATCAATATAGGAGAAAACAGAGTGAAACGCTAAAATTCAAACTGTTACTGGAAACGAACGCTTCAACATAGAAGAACGAAAATTGGGGAATCACGTGGGCTTAGTGTTTTGGTCATTACCTGAAAGTATCATCCAGTTTGGGTGAAAAAATATTTGCTGAGATTTCTGGAGACTCCTAATTTTTGGCAGCTTGGCAACCCCTTTCCATGAAAGTGTTTCTCGCCAGTCACTGCTTAGGGCTACATCAAGACGAAACAAAACAGAGATAGAATGTCAAAGTGCTTTACTGTGTCAAGTTTCAAGAAGCTAGCACAAACCGTGTTTGATTTACAGTTCCAAATACATCTAACAATATAGGAGAAAACAGAGTGAAACGCCAAAATTCAAACTGTTACGGGAAACGAACGCTTCAACATAGGAGAACAACATTTGGGGAACCAAGTGGGCTTAGTGTACTGATCATTACTTGAAAGTACCATCCAGTTTGGGTGAAAAAATAGTTGCTGAGATTTCTGGAGACTTGTAATTTTTGGAAGCTTGGCAACCCCTTTCAATGAAAGGGTTTCTCACCATTCACTGCTTAGGGCTACATCAAGAGGAAACAAAACATAGAGATAGAACGTGAAAGTGGTTTACTGTGACAAGTTTCAAGAAGCTAGCACAAACCGTGTTGATTTAGAGTTCCAAATACATCTATCAAAATAGGAGAAAAGAGAGTGAAACGCCAAAATGCAAACTGTTACTGGAAACGAACGCTTCAACATAGAACGAAATTTGGAGAACCAAATGGGCTTAGTGTACTGGTCATTACCTGAAAGTGTCATCCAGTTTGGGTGAAAAAATATTTGCTGAGATTTCTGGAGACTCCTAATTTTTGGAAGCTTGGCAACCCCTTTCCATGAAAGTGTTTCTTGCCGGTCACTGCTTAGGGCTACATCAGGAGGAAACAAAACATAGATATAGAACGTGAAAATGCTTTATTGTGTCAAGTTTCAATAAGCTAGCAGAAATCGTGTTGATTTAGAGTTCCAAATACATCTATCAATACAGGAGAAAACAGAGTGAAACACCGAAATTCACACTGTTACTGGAAACGGAAGCTTCAACATAGAAGAACGAAATTGGGGAAACCAAGTGGGCTTAGTGTACTGATTATTGCCTGAAAGTATCATCCAGTTTGGGTGAAAAAATATTTGCTGTGATTTCTGGAGTCACGTAATTTTTGGAAGCTTGGCAACCTCTTTCAATGAAAGTGTTTCTCGCCAGTCACTGCTTAGGGCTACATCAAGAAAAATCAAAACAGAGATAGAACGTGAAACTGCTTTCCTGTGTCAATTTTCAAGAAGCTAGCACCAACCCTGTTTGTTTTAGTGTTCCAAAAACATCTATCAATATATGAGAAAACAGAGTGAAACGCCAAAATGCAAATTGTTACTGGAAACGAACACTTCAAGATAGAAGAAAGAATTTTGGGGAACCAAGTGGGCTTAGTGTACTGATCATTAACTGAAAGTATCATCCAGTTTGGGTTAAAAATATTTGCCGAGATTTCTGGAGACTCCTAATTTTTAAGCTTGGCAACCCCTTTGATTGAAAGTGTTTCTCGCCAGTCACTGCTTAGGGCTACATCAAGAGAAAACAAAACAGAGGTAGAACGTGAAACTGCTTTACTGTGTCAAGTTTCAAGAAGCTAGCACAAACTGTGTTTGTTTTAGTGTTCCAAATACATCTATCAATATAGGAGAAAATAGAGTGAAACGCCAAAATTCAAACTGTTACTGGAAACGAACACTTCAACATAGAAAAACGAAATTTGGGGAACCAAGTGGGCTTAGTGCACTGATCATTACCTGAAAGTATCATCCAGTTTGGGTGAAAAAATATTTGATGAGATTTCTGGAGACTCGTAATTTTTGGAAGCTTGGCAACCCCTTTCAATGAAAGGGTTTCTCACCATTCACTGCTTTGGGCTACATCAAGAGGAAACAACACACTGAGATAGAACGTGAAAGTGCTATACTGTGTCAAGTTTCAAGAAGCTAGCACAAACCGTGTTTGATTTAGAGTTCCGAATACATCTATCAATATAGGAGAAAACAGAGTGAAACGCCAAAATGCAAACTGTTTCTGGAAACTAACGCTTCAACATAGAAGAACAAAATTTGGGGAACCAAGTGGGCTTAGTGTAGTGATCATTACCTGAAAGTATCATCCAGTTTGGGTGAAGAAATATTTGCTGAGATTTCTGGAGACACGTAATTTTTGGAAGCTTGGAAACCCCTTTCAATGAAAGGGTTTCTCGCCAGTCACTGCTTAGGGCTACATCAAGAGGAAAAAAACATAGAGATAGTACGTGAAACTGCTTTACTGTGTCAAGTTTCAAGAAGCTAGCACAAACCGTGTTTGACTTAGAGTTCCAAATACATCTATCACTATAGTAGAAAACACAGAGAAAGGCCAAAATTCAAACTGTTACTGGAAATGAACGCTTCAACACAGAAGAACGAAATTTGGGGAACCAAGTGGGCTTAGTGTACTGATCATTACCTGGAAGTATCATCCAGTTTGGGTGAAAAAATATTTGCTGAGATTTCTGGAGAAACGTAATTTTTGGAAAATTTGGAACCTCTTTCCATGAAAGTGTTTCTCCCCACTCACTGCTTAGGGTACATCAAGAGGAAACAAAACATAGTGAGAGAACGTGAAACTGGTTGACTGTGTCAAGTTTCAAGAAGGTAGCACAAAGAGTGTTTGATTTAGAGTTCCAAATACATCTATCAATATAGGAGAAAACAGAGTGAAACGCCAAGATTCAAACTGTTACTGGAAAGGAACGCTTCAACATAGAAGAACGAAAGTTGGGGAACCACGTGGGCTTAGTGTATTGGTCATTACCTGAAAGTATCATCCAGTTTGGGTGAAAAAATATTTGCTGAGATTTCTGGAGACTCCTAATTTTTGGCAGCTTGGCAACCCCTTTCCATGAAAGTGTTCCTCGCCAGTCACTGCTTAGGGCTACATCAAGAGAAAACAAAACAGAGGTAGAACGTGAAACTGCTTTACTGTGTCAAGTTTCAAGAAGCTAGCACAAACTGTGTTTGTTTTACTGTTCCAAATACATCTATCAATATAGGAGAAAATAGAGTGAAACTCCAAAATTCAAACTGTTACTGGAAACGAACGCTTCCACATAGAAGAACGAAATTTGGGGAACCAAGTGGCCTTAGTGCACTGATCATTACCTGAAAGTATCATCCAGTTTGGGTGAGAAAATATGTGATGAGATTTCTGGAGACTCGTAATTTTTGGAAGCTTGGCAACCCCTTTCAATGAAAGGGTTTCTCACCATTCACTGCTTTGGGCTACATCAAGAGGAAACAACACACTGAGATAGAACGTGAAAGTGCTTTACTGTGTCAAGTTTCAAGAAGCTAGCACAAACCGTGTTTGATTTAGAGTTCTGAATACATCTATCAATATAGGAGAAAACAGAGTGAAACGCCAAAATGCAAACTGTTTCTGGAAACTAACGCTTCAACATACAAGAACAAAATTTGGGAACCAAGTGGGCTTAGTGTAGTGATCATTACCTGAAAGTATCATCCAGTTTGGGTGAAGAAATATTTGCTGAGATTTCTGGAGACAAGTAATTTTTGGAAGCTTGGAAACCCCTTTCAATGAAAGGGTTTCTCGCCAGTCACTGCTTAGGGCTACATCAAGAGGAAAAAAACATAGAGATAGTACATGAAACTGCTTTACTGTGTCAAGTTTCAAGAAGCTAGCACAAACCGTGTTTGACTTAGAGTTCCAAATACATCTATCAATATAGGAGAAAACACAGAGAAAGGCCAAAATTCAAACTGTTACTGGAAATGAACGCTTCAACGCAGAAGAACGAAATTTGGGGAACCAAGTTGGCTTATAGTACTTATCATTACCTGAATGTATCCAGGTTGGGTGAATAAATATTTGCCGAGATTTCTGGAGACTCCTAATTTTTTGAAGCTAAGCAACCCCTTTCAATGAAAGTGTTTCTCGCCAGTCACTGCTTAGGGCTACCTCAGGAGGAAACAAAACATAAAGAGAGATCCTGAAAATGCTTTACTGTGTCAAGTTTCAAGAAGCTAGCACAAAGCGTGTTTGATTTAGAGTTCCAAATACATGTATCAATATAGGAGAAAACAGAGTGAAACGCCAAAATGCAAAGTGTTACTGGAAACGAATGCGTCACTAGAAGAACGAAATTTGGGGAACCAAGTGGGCTTAGTGTACTGATCATTACCTGAAAGTGTCATCCAGTTTGGGTGAAAAAATATTTGCGGATATTTCTGGAGGCACGTAATTTTTGAAAGCTTTACAACCCCTTTCCATGAAAGTGTTTCTCGACAGTCACTGCTTAGGGCTACATCAAGAAGAAACAAAACATAGAGATAGAATGTCAGAGTGCTTTATTGTGTCAAGTTTCAAGAAGGTAGCACAAACCGTGTGTGATTTAGGGTTCCAAATACATCTATCAATATAGGAGACAACAGAGTGAAATGCCAAAATGGAAACTGTTACTGGAAACGAACACTTCAACATAGAAGAACGAAATTTGGGGAACCAAGTGGGCTAAGTGTACTGACAATTACCTGAAAGTATCATCCATTTTGGGTGAAAAAATATTTGCTCAGATTTCTGGAGACACGTAATTTTTGGAAGGTTGGCAACCCCTTTCAATGAAAGTGTTTCTCGCCACTCACTGCTTAGGGCTATATCCAGAGGAAACAAAACATAGAGATAGAACGTGAAACTGCTTTACTGTGTCAAGTTTAAATAAACTTGCACAAACCGTGTTTAATTTGGAGTTCCAAATACACCTACCAATATAGGAGAAAACAGAGAGAAAGGCCAAAATTCAAACTGTTAGTGGAAACGACCGCTTCAACACAGAAGAAAGAAATTTGGGGAAGCAAGTGGGCTTAGTGTACTGATCATTACCTGAAAGTATCATCCAGTTTGGGTGAAAAAATATTTGTTGAGATTTCTGTAGACTGGTAATTTTTGGAAGCTTCGCAACCCCTTTCCTTGGAAGTGTTTCTCGAAAGTCAATGCTTAGGGCTACATCAAGAGGAAAAAAAAAATAAAGAGAGAACGTGAAACTGCTTTGCTGTGTAAAGTTCCAAGAAGCTAGCACAAACCGTGTTTGATTTAGAGATCCAAAAACATCTATCAATATAGGAGAAAACAGAGTGAAATGCCAAAATGCAAACTGTTACTGGAAACGAACACTTCAACATAGAAGAACGAAATTTGGGGAACCAAGTGGGCTTAGTATACTGATCATTACCTGAAAGTATCATCCAATTTGGGTGAAAAAATATTTGGTGAGATTTCTGGAGACACGTAATTTTTGGAAGCTTGGCAACCCCTTTCCATGAAAGTGTTTCTTGCCAGTCACTGCTTAGGGCTACATCAGGAGGAAACAAAACATAGATATAGAACATGAAAATGTTTATTGTGTCAAGTTTCAATAAGCTAGCAGAAATCGTGTTGATTTAGAGTTCCAAATACATCTATCAATATAGGAGAAAACAGAGTGAAACGCCAAAATTCACACTGTTACTGGAAACGGAAGCTTCAACATAGAAGAACGAAATTGGGGAAACCAAGTGGTCTTAGTGTACTGATTATTGCCTGAAAGTATCATCCAGTTTGGGTGAAAAAATATTTGCTGTGATTTCTGGAGTCACGTAATTTTTAGAAGCTTGGCAACCCCTTTCAATGAAAGGGTTTCTCGCCAGTCACTGCTTAGGGCTACATCAAGAAAAAACAAAACAGAGATAGAACGTGAAACTGCTTTCCTGTGTCAATTTTCAAGAAGCTAGCACCAACCCTGTTTGTTTTAGTGTTCCAAAAACATCTATCAATATAGGAGAAAACAGAGTGAAACGCCAAAATGCAAATTGTTACTGGAAACGAACACTTCAAGATAGAAGAAAGAATTTTGGGGAACCAAGTGGGCTTAGTGTACTGATCATTACCTGAAAGTATCATCCAGTTTGGGTTAAAAAATATTTGCCGAGATTTCTGGAGACTCCTAATTTTTAAGCTTGGCAACCCCTTTGAATGAAAGTGTTTCTCGCCAGTCACTGCTTAGTGCTACATCAAGAGAAAACAAAACAGAGGTAGAACGTGAAACTGCTTTACTGTGTCAAGTTTCAAGAAGCTAGCACAAACTGTGTTTGTTTTAGTGTTCCAAATACATCTATGAATATAGGAGAAAATAGAGTGAAACGCCAAAATTCAAACTGCTACTGGAAACGAACGCTTCAACATAGAAGAACGAAATTTGGGGAACCAAGTGGGCTTAGTGCACTGATCATTACCTGAAAGTATCATCCAGTTTGGGTGAAAAAATATTTGATGAGATTTCTGAAGACTCGTAATTTTTGGAAGCTTGGCAACCCCTTTCAATGAAAGTGTTTCTCGCCAGTCACTGCTTAGGGCTACATCAAGAGGAAACAAAATACTGAGATAGAACTTGAAAGTGCTTTACTGTGTCAAGTTTCAAGAAGCTAGCACAAACCGTGTTTGATTTAGAGTTCCAAATACATCTACCAATATAGGAGAAAACAGAGTGAAACACCACAATTCAAACTGTTACTGAAACGAACGCTTCAACATAGAAGAACGAAATTTGGGGAACCAATTGGGCTTAGTGTACTGATCATTACCTGAAAGTATCATCCAGTTTGGGTGAAAAAATATTTGCAGAGATTTCTGGAGACACGTAATTTTTGGAAAATTTGGAACCTCTTTCCATGAAAGTGTTTCTTGCCACTCACTGCTTAGGGCTACATCAAGAGGAAACAAAACATAGTGATAGAACGTGAAACTGCTTGACTGTGTCAAGTTTCAAGAAGGTAGCACAAAGAGTGTTTGATTTAGAGTTCCAAATACATCTATCAATATAGGAGAAAACAGAGTGAAACGCCAAAATTCAAACTGTTACTGGAAACGAACGCTTCAACATAGAAGAACGAAAATTGGGTAATCACGTGGGCTTAGTGTATTGGTCATTACCTGAAAGTATCATCCAGTTTGGGTGAAAAAATATTTGCTGAGATTTCTGGAGACTCCTAATTTTTGGCAGCTTGGCAACCCCTTTCCATGAAAGTGTTTCTCGCCAGTCACTGCTTAGGGCTACATCAAGACGAAACAAAACAGAGATAGAATGTCAAAGTGCTTTACTGTGTCAAGTTTCAAGAAGCTAGCACAAACCGTGTTTGATTTAGAGTTCCAAATACATCTAACAATATAGGAGAAAACAGAGTGAAACGCCAAAATTCAAACTGTTACTGGAAACGAACGCTTCAACATAGGAGAACAACATTTGGGGAACCAAGTGGGCTTAGTGTACTGATCATTACCTGAAAGTACCATCCAGTTTGGGTGAAAAACTAGTTGCTGAGATTTCTGGAGACTTGTAATTTTTGGCAGCTTGGCAACCCCTTTCCATGAAAGTGTTTCTCGCTAGTCACTGCTTAGGGCTACATCAAGAGGAAACAAAACATAGAGATAGAATGTGAAAGTGCTTTACTGTGACAAGTTTCAAGAAGCTAGCACAAACCGTGTTGATTTAGAGGTCCAAATACATCTATCAAAATAGGAGAAAAGAGAGTGAAACGCCAAAATGCAAACTGTTACTGGAAACGAACGCTTCAACGTAGAAGAACGAAAATTGGGGAACCAAATGGGCTTAGTGTACTGGTCATTACCTGAAAGTATCATCCAGTTTGGGTGAAAAAATATTTGCTGAGATTTCTGGAGACTCCTAATTTTTGGAAGCTTGGCAACCCCTTTCCATGAAAGTGTTTCTTGCCGGTCACTGCTTAGGTCTACATCAGGAGGAAACAAAACATAGATATAGAACGTGAAAATGCTTTATTGTGTCAAGTTTCAATAAGCTAGCAGAAATCGTGTTGATTTAGAGTTCCAAATACATCTATCAATATAGGAGGAAACAGAGTGAAACACCAAAATTCACACTGTTACTGGAAACGGAAGATTCAACATAGAAGAACGAAATTGGGGAAACCAAGTGGGCTTAGTGTACTGATTATTGCATGAAAGTATCATCCAGTTTGGGTGAAAAAATATTTGCTGTGATTTCTGGAGTCACGTAATTTTTGGAAGCTTGGCAACCCCTTTCAATGAAAGGGTTTCTCGCCAGTCACTGCTTAGGGCTACATCAAGAAAAATCAAAACAGAGATAGAACGTGAAACTGCTTTCCTGTGTCAATTTTCAAGAAGCTAGCACCAACCCTGTTTGTTTTAGTGTTCCAAAAACATCTATCAATATAGGAGAAAACAGAGTGAAACGCCAAAATGCAAATTGTTACTGGAAACGAACACTTCAAGATAGAAGAACGAATTTTGGAGAACCAAGTGGGCTTAGTGTACTGATCATTACCTGAAAGTATCATCCAGTTTGGGTTAAAAAATATTTGCCGAGATTTCTGGAGACTCCTAATTTTTAAGCTTGGCAACCCCTTTGAATGAAAGTGTTTCTCGCCAGTCACTGCTTAGTGCTACATCAAGAGAAAACAAAACAGAGGTAGAACGTGAAACTGCTTTACTGTGTCAAGTTTCAAGAAGCTAGCACAAACTGTGTTTGTTTTAGTGTTCCAAATACATCTATGAATATAGGAGAAAATAGAGTGAAACGCCAAAATTCAAACTGCTACTGGAAACGAACGCTTCAACATAGAAGAATGAAATTTGGGGAACCAAGTGGGCTTAGTGCACTGATCATTACCTGAAAGTATCATCCAGTTTGGGTGAAAAAATATTTGATGAGATTTCTGGAGACTCGTAATTTTTGGAAGCTTGGCAACCCCTTTCAATCAAAGGGTTTCTCACCATTCACTGCTTTGGGCTACATCAAGAGGAAACAAAATACTGAGATAGAACTTGAAAGTGCTTTACTGTGTCAAGTTTCAAGAAGCTAGCACAAACCGTGTTTGATTTAGAGTTCCGAATACATCTATTAATATAGTAGAAAATAGAGTGAAATGCCAAAATGCAAACTGTTACTGGAAAGGAACGCTTCAACATAGAAGACGACATTTGGGGAACCAAGTGGGCTTAGTGTACTGATCATTACCTGAAAGTATCTTCAAGTTTGGGTGAAAAAATATTGGCCGAGATTTCTGGAGACTCCTAATTTTTGGAAGCTTGGCAACCCCTTTCAATGAAAGTGTTTCTCGCCAGTCACTGCTTAGGGCTACATCAGGAGGAAAGAAAAAATAGAGATAGAACGTGAAACTGCTTTACTGTGTCAAGTTTCAAGAAGCTAGCACAAACCGTGTTTGATTTAGAGTTCCAAATACATCTATCAATATAGGAGAAAACAGAGTGAAACGCAAAAATTCAAACTGTTACTGGAAACGAACGCTTCAACATAGAATAACGAAATTCGGGGAACCAAGTGGGCTTAGTGTACTGATCATTACCTGAAAATATCATCCAGTTTGGGTGAAAAAATATTTCCTGAGATTTCTGGAGACTCGTAATTTTTGGAAGCTTGGCAACCTCTTTCAATGAAAGTGTTTCTCGCCAGTCACTGCTTAGGGCTATATCAAGAGGAAACAAAACATAGAGATAGACCGTGAATCTGCTTTACTGTGTCAAGTTTTAAGAAGCTAGCACAAACCGTGTTTGACTTAGAGTTCCAAATACATCTATCAATATAGTAGAAAACACAGAGAAAGGCCAAAATTCAAACTGTTACTGGAAATGAACGCTTCAACACAGAAGAACGAAATTTGGGGAACCAAGTGGAGTTATTGTACTGATCATTACCTGAAAGTATCATCCAGTTTGGGTGAAAAAATATTTGCTGAGATTTCTGGAGACACGTAATTTTTGGAAAATTTGGAACCTCTTTCCATGAAAGTGTTTCTCGCCACTCACTGCTTAGGGCTACATCAAGAGGAAACAAAACATTGTGATAGAACGTTAAACTGCTTGACTGTGTCAAGTTTCAAGAAGGTAGCACAAAGAGTTTTTGATTTAGAGTTCCAAATACATCTATCAATATAGGAGAAAACAGAGTGAAACGCTAAAATTCAAACTGTTACTGGAAACGAACGCTTCAACATAGAAGAACGAAAATTGGGGAATCACGTGGGCTTAGTGTATTGGTCATTACCTGAAAGTATCATCCAGTTTGGGTGAAAAAATATTTGCTGAGATTTCTGGAGACTCCTAATTTTTGGCAGCTTGGCAACCCCTTTCCATGAAAGTGTTTCTCGCCAGTCACTGCTTAGGGCTACATCAAGACGAAACAAAACAGAGATAGAATGTCAAAGTGCTTTACTGTGTCAAGTTTCAAGAAGCTAGCACAAACCGTGTTTGATTTAGAGTTCCAAATACATCTAACAATATAGGAGAAAACAGAGTGAAACGCCAAAATTCAAACTGTTACGGGAAACGAACGCTTCAACATAGGAGAACAACATTTGGGGAACCAAGTGGGCTTAGTGTACTGATCATTACTTGAAAGTACCATCCAGTTTGGGTGAAAAAATAGTTGCTGAGATTTCTGGAGACTTGTAATTTTTGGAAGCTTGGCAACCCCTTTCAATGAAAGGGTTTCTCACCATTCACTGCTTAGGGCTACATCAAGAGGAAACAAAACATAGAGATAGAACGTGAAAGTGGTTTACTGTGACAAGTTTCAAGAAGCTAGCACAAACCGTGTTGATTTAGAGTTCCAAATACATCTATCAAAATAGGAGAAAAGAGAGTGAAACGCCAAAATGCAAACTGTTACTGGAAACGAACGCTTCAACATAGAACGAAATTTGGAGAACCAAATGGGCTTAGTGTACTGGTCATTACCTGAAAGTGTCATCCAGTTTGGGTGAAAAAATATTTGCTGAGATTTCTGGAGACTCCTAATTTTTGGAAGCTTGGCAACCCCTTTCCATGAAAGTGTTTCTTGCCGGTCACTGCTTAGGGCTACATCAGGAGGAAACAAAACATAGATATAGAACGTGAAAATGCTTTATTGTGTCAAGTTTCAATAAGCTAGCAGAAATCGTGTTGATTTAGAGTTCCAAATACATCTATCAATACAGGAGAAAACAGAGTGAAACACCGAAATTCACACTGTTACTGGAAACGGAAGCTTCAACATAGAAGAACGAAATTGGGGAAACCAAGTGGGCTTAGTGTACTGATTATTGCCTGAAAGTATCATCCAGTTTGGGTGAAAAAATATTTGCTGTGATTTCTGGAGTCACGTAATTTTTGGAAGCTTGGCAACCTCTTTCAATGAAAGTGTTTCTCGCCAGTCACTGCTTAGGGCTACATCAAGAAAAATCAAAACAGAGATAGAACGTGAAACTGCTTTCCTGTGTCAATTTTCAAGAAGCTAGCACCAACCCTGTTTGTTTTAGTGTTCCAAAAACATCTATCAATATATGAGAAAACAGAGTGAAACGCCAAAATGCAAATTGTTACTGGAAACGAACACTTCAAGATAGAAGAACGAATTTTGGGGAACCAAGTGGGCTTAGTGTACTGATCATTAACTGAAAGTATCATCCAGTTTGGGTTAAAAAATATTTGCCGAGATTTCTGGAGACTCCTAATTTTTAAGCTTGGCAACCCCTTTGATTGAAAGTGTTTCTCGCCAGTCACTGCTTAGGGCTACATCAAGAGAAAACAAAACAGAGGTAGAACGTGAAACTGCTTTACTGTGTCAAGTTTCAAGAAGCTAGCACAAACTGTGTTTGTTTTAGTGTTCCAAATACATCTATGAATATAGGAGAAAATAGAGTGAAACGCCAAAATTCAAACTGCTACTGGAAATGAACGCTTCAACATAGAAGAATGAAATTTGGGGAACCAAGTGGGCTTAGTGCACTGATCATTACCTGAAAGTATCATCCAGTTTGGGTGAAAAAATATTTGATGAGATTTCTGGAGACTCGTAATTTTTGGAAGCTTGGCAACCCCTTTCAATCAAAGGGTTTCTCACCATTCACTGCTTTGGGCTACATCAAGAGGAAACAAAATACTGAGATAGAACTTGAAAGTGCTTTACTGTGTCAAGTTTCAAGAAGCTAGCACAAACCGTGTTTGATTTAGAGTTCCGAATACATCTATTAATATAGTAGAAAATAGAGTGAAATGCCAAAATGCAAACTGTTACTGGAAAGGAACGCTTCAACATAGAAGACGACATTTGGGGAACCAAGTGGGCTTAGTGTACTGATCATTACCTGAAAGTATCTTCAAGTTTGGGTGAAAAAATATTGGCCGAGATTTCTGGAGACTCCTAATTTTTGGAAGCTTGGCAACCCCTTTCAATGAAAGTGTTTCTCGCCAGTCACTGCTTAGGGCTACATCAGGAGGAAAGAAAAAATAGAGATAGAACGTGAAACTGCTTTACTGTGTCAAGTTTCAAGAAGCTAGCACAAACCGTGTTTGATTTAGAGTTCCAAATACATCTACCAATATAGGAGAAAACAGAGTGAAACGCCACAATTCAAACTGTTACTGGAAACGAACGCTTCAAAATAGAAGAACGAAATTTGGGGAACCAAGTGGGTTTAGTGTACTGATCATTACCTAAAAGTATCGTCCAGTTTGGTTGAAAAAATATTTGCTGAGATTTCTGGGGACTCGTAATTTTTGGAAGCTTGCAACCACTTTCAATGAAAGTGTTTCTCGCCAGTCACTGCTTAGGGCTACATGAAATGGAAACAAACATAGAGTTAGAATGTGAAACTGGTTTACTGTGTCAAGTTTCAAGAAGCTAGCACAAACCGTGTTTGATTTAGAGTTCCAAATACATCTATCAATATAGGAGAAAACAGAGTGAAACGCAAAAATTCAAACTGTTACTGGAAACGAACGCTTCAACATAGAATAACGAAATTCGGGGAACCAAGTGGGCTTAGTGTACTGATCATTACCTGAAAATATCATCCAGTTTGGGTGAAAAAATATTTCCTGAGATTTCTGGAGACTCGTAATTTTTGGAAGCTTGGCAACCTCTTTCAATGAAAGTGTTTCTCGCCAGTCACTGCTTAGGGCTATATCAAGAGGAAACAAAACATAGAGATAGACCGTGAATCTGCTTTACTGTGTCAAGTTTTAAGAAGCTAGCACAAACCGTGTTTGACTTAGAGTTCCAAATACATCTATCAATATAGTAGAAAACACAGAGAAAGGCCAAAATTCAAACTGTTACTGGAAATGAACGCTTCAACACAGAAGAACGAAATTTGGGGAACCAAGTGGAGTTATTGTACTGATCATTACCTGAAAGTATCATCCAGTTTGGGTGAAAAAATATTTGCTGAGATTTCTGGAGACACGTAATTTTTGGAAAATTTGGAACCTCTTTCCATGAAAGTGTTTCTCGCCACTCACTGCTTAGGGCTACATCAAGAGGAAACAAAACATTGTGATAGAACGTTAAACTGCTTGACTGTGTCAAGTTTCAAGAAGGTAGCACAAAGAGTTTTTGATTTAGAGTTCCAAATACATCTATCAATATAGGAGAAAACAGAGTGAAACGCTAAAATTCAAACTGTTACTGGAAACGAACGCTTCAACATAGAAGAACGAAAATTGGGGAATCACGTGGGCTTAGTGTATTGGTCATTACCTGAAAGTATCATCCAGTTTGGGTGAAAAAATATTTGCTGAGATTTCTGGAGACTCCTAATTTTTGGCAGCTTGGCAACCCCTTTCCATGAAAGTGTTTCTCGCCAGTCACTGCTTAGGGCTACATCAAGACGAAACAAAACAGAGATAGAATGTCAAAGTGCTTTACTGTGTCAAGTTTCAAGAAGCTAGCACAAACCGTGTTTGATTTAGAGTTCCAAATACATCTAACAATATAGGAGAAAACAGAGTGAAACGCCAAAATTCAAACTGTTACGGGAAACGAACGCTTCAACATAGGAGAACAACATTTGGGGAACCAAGTGGGCTTAGTGTACTGATCATTACTTGAAAGTACCATCCAGTTTGGGTGAAAAAATAGTTGCTGAGATTTCTGGAGACTTGTAATTTTTGGAAGCTTGGCAACCCCTTTCAATGAAAGGGTTTCTCACCATTCACTGCTTAGGGCTACATCAAGAGGAAACAAAACATAGAGATAGAACGTGAAAGTGGTTTACTGTGACAAGTTTCAAGAAGCTAGCACAAACCGTGTTGATTTAGAGTTCCAAATACATCTATCAAAATAGGAGAAAAGAGAGTGAAACGCCAAAATGCAAACTGTTACTGGAAACGAACGCTTCAACATAGAACGAAATTTGGAGAACCAAATGGGCTTAGTGTACTGGTCATTACCTGAAAGTGTCATCCAGTTTGGGTGAAAAAATATTTGCTGAGATTTCTGGAGACTCCTAATTTTTGGAAGCTTGGCAACCCCTTTCCATGAAAGTGTTTCTTGCCGGTCACTGCTTAGGGCTACATCAGGAGGAAACAAAACATAGATATAGAACGTGAAAATGCTTTATTGTGTCAAGTTTCAATAAGCTAGCAGAAATCGTGTTGATTTAGAGTTCCAAATACATCTATCAATACAGGAGAAAACAGAGTGAAACACCGAAATTCACACTGTTACTGGAAACGGAAGCTTCAACATAGAAGAACGAAATTGGGGAAACCAAGTGGGCTTAGTGTACTGATTATTGCCTGAAAGTATCATCCAGTTTGGGTGAAAAAATATTTGCTGTGATTTCTGGAGTCACGTAATTTTTGGAAGCTTGGCAACCTCTTTCAATGAAAGTGTTTCTCGCCAGTCACTGCTTAGGGCTACATCAAGAAAAATCAAAACAGAGATAGAACGTGAAACTGCTTTCCTGTGTCAATTTTCAAGAAGCTAGCACCAACCCTGTTTGTTTTAGTGTTCCAAAAACATCTATCAATATATGAGAAAACAGAGTGAAACGCCAAAATGCAAATTGTTACTGGAAACGAACACTTCAAGATAGAAGAACGAATTTTGGGGAACCAAGTGGGCTTAGTGCACTGATCATTACCTGAAAGTATCATCCAGTTTGGGTGAAAAAATATTTGATGAGATTTCTGAAGACTCGTAATTTTTGGAAGCTTGGCAACCCCTTTCAATGAAAGTGTTTCTCGCCAGTCACTGCTTAGGGCTACATCAAGAGGAAACAAAATACTGAGATAGAACTTGAAAGTGCTTTACTGTGTCAAGTTTCAAGAAGCTAGCACAAACCGTGTTTGATTTAGAGTTCCAAATACATCTACCAATATAGGAGAAAACAGAGTGAAACACCACAATTCAAACTGTTACTGAAACGAACGCTTCAACATAGAAGAACGAAATTTGGGGAACCAATTGGGCTTAGTGTACTGATCATTACCTGAAAGTATCATCCAGTTTGGGTGAAAAAATATTTGCAGAGATTTCTGGAGACACGTAATTTTTGGAAAATTTGGAACCTCTTTCCATGAAAGTGTTTCTTGCCACTCACTGCTTAGGGCTACATCAAGAGGAAACAAAACATAGTGATAGAACGTGAAACTGCTTGACTGTGTCAAGTTTCAAGAAGGTAGCACAAAGAGTGTTTGATTTAGAGTTCCAAATACATCTATCAATATAGGAGAAAACAGAGTGAAACGCCAAAATTCAAACTGTTACTGGAAACGAACGCTTCAACATAGAAGAACGAAAATTGGGTAATCACGTGGGCTTAGTGTATTGGTCATTACCTGAAAGTATCATCCAGTTTGGGTGAAAAAATATTTGCTGAGATTTCTGGAGACTCCTAATTTTTGGCAGCTTGGCAACCCCTTTCCATGAAAGTGTTTCTCGCCAGTCACTGCTTAGGGCTACATCAAGACGAAACAAAACAGAGATAGAATGTCAAAGTGCTTTACTGTGTCAAGTTTCAAGAAGCTAGCACAAACCGTGTTTGATTTAGAGTTCCAAATACATCTAACAATATAGGAGAAAACAGAGTGAAACGCCAAAATTCAAACTGTTACTGGAAACGAACGCTTCAACATAGGAGAACAACATTTGGGGAACCAAGTGGGCTTAGTGTACTGATCATTACCTGAAAGTACCATCCAGTTTGGGTGAAAAACTAGTTGCTGAGATTTCTGGAGACTTGTAATTTTTGGCAGCTTGGCAACCCCTTTCCATGAAAGTGTTTCTCGCTAGTCACTGCTTAGGGCTACATCAAGAGGAAACAAAACATAGAGATAGAATGTGAAAGTGCTTTACTGTGACAAGTTTCAAGAAGCTAGCACAAACCGTGTTGATTTAGAGGTCCAAATACATCTATCAAAATAGGAGAAAAGAGAGTGAAACGCCAAAATGCAAACTGTTACTGGAAACGAACGCTTCAACGTAGAAGAACGAAAATTGGGGAACCAAATGGGCTTAGTGTACTGGTCATTACCTGAAAGTATCATCCAGTTTGGGTGAAAAAATATTTGCTGAGATTTCTGGAGACTCCTAATTTTTGGAAGCTTGGCAACCCCTTTCCATGAAAGTGTTTCTTGCCGGTCACTGCTTAGGTCTACATCAGGAGGAAACAAAACATAGATATAGAACGTGAAAATGCTTTATTGTGTCAAGTTTCAATAAGCTAGCAGAAATCGTGTTGATTTAGAGTTCCAAATACATCTATCAATATAGGAGGAAACAGAGTGAAACACCAAAATTCACACTGTTACTGGAAACGGAAGATTCAACATAGAAGAACGAAATTGGGGAAACCAAGTGGGCTTAGTGTACTGATTATTGCATGAAAGTATCATCCAGTTTGGGTGAAAAAATATTTGCTGTGATTTCTGGAGTCACGTAATTTTTGGAAGCTTGGCAACCCCTTTCAATGAAAGGGTTTCTCGCCAGTCACTGCTTAGGGCTACATCAAGAAAAATCAAAACAGAGATAGAACGTGAAACTGCTTTCCTGTGTCAATTTTCAAGAAGCTAGCACCAACCCTGTTTGTTTTAGTGTTCCAAAAACATCTATCAATATAGGAGAAAACAGAGTGAAACGCCAAAATGCAAATTGTTACTGGAAACGAACACTTCAAGATAGAAGAACGAATTTTGGAGAACCAAGTGGGCTTAGTGTACTGATCATTACCTGAAAGTATCATCCAGTTTGGGTTAAAAAATATTTGCCGAGATTTCTGGAGACTCCTAATTTTTAAGCTTGGCAACCCCTTTGAATGAAAGTGTTTCTCGCCAGTCACTGCTTAGTGCTACATCAAGAGAAAACAAAACAGAGGTAGAACGTGAAACTGCTTTACTGTGTCAAGTTTCAAGAAGCTAGCACAAACTGTGTTTGTTTTAGTGTTCCAAATACATCTATGAATATAGGAGAAAATAGAGTGAAACGCCAAAATTCAAACTGCTACTGGAAACGAACGCTTCAACATAGAAGAATGAAATTTGGGGAACCAAGTGGGCTTAGTGCACTGATCATTACCTGAAAGTATCATCCAGTTTGGGTGAAAAAATATTTGATGAGATTTCTGGAGACTCGTAATTTTTGGAAGCTTGGCAACCCCTTTCAATCAAAGGGTTTCTCACCATTCACTGCTTTGGGCTACATCAAGAGGAAACAAAATACTGAGATAGAACTTGAAAGTGCTTTACTGTGTCAAGTTTCAAGAAGCTAGCACAAACCGTGTTTGATTTAGAGTTCCGAATACATCTATTAATATAGTAGAAAATAGAGTGAAATGCCAAAATGCAAACTGTTACTGGAAAGGAACGCTTCAACATAGAAGACGACATTTGGGGAACCAAGTGGGCTTAGTGTACTGATCATTACCTGAAAGTATCTTCAAGTTTGGGTGAAAAAATATTGGCCGAGATTTCTGGAGACTCCTAATTTTTGGAAGCTTGGCAACCCCTTTCAATGAAAGTGTTTCTCGCCAGTCACTGCTTAGGGCTACATCAGGAGGAAAGAAAAAATAGAGATAGAACGTGAAACTGCTTTACTGTGTCAAGTTTCAAGAAGCTAGCACAAACCGTGTTTGATTTAGAGTTCCAAATACATCTATCAATATAGGAGAAAACAGAGTGAAACGCAAAAATTCAAACTGTTACTGGAAACGAACGCTTCAACATAGAATAACGAAATTCGGGGAACCAAGTGGGCTTAGTGTACTGATCATTACCTGAAAATATCATCCAGTTTGGGTGAAAAAATATTTCCTGAGATTTCTGGAGACTCGTAATTTTTGGAAGCTTGGCAACCTCTTTCAATGAAAGTGTTTCTCGCCAGTCACTGCTTAGGGCTATATCAAGAGGAAACAAAACATAGAGATAGACCGTGAATCTGCTTTACTGTGTCAAGTTTTAAGAAGCTAGCACAAACCGTGTTTGACTTAGAGTTCCAAATACATCTATCAATATAGTAGAAAACACAGAGAAAGGCCAAAATTCAAACTGTTACTGGAAATGAACGCTTCAACACAGAAGAACGAAATTTGGGGAACCAAGTGGAGTTATTGTACTGATCATTACCTGAAAGTATCATCCAGTTTGGGTGAAAAAATATTTGCTGAGATTTCTGGAGACACGTAATTTTTGGAAAATTTGGAACCTCTTTCCATGAAAGTGTTTCTCGCCACTCACTGCTTAGGGCTACATCAAGAGGAAACAAAACATTGTGATAGAACGTTAAACTGCTTGACTGTGTCAAGTTTCAAGAAGGTAGCACAAAGAGTTTTTGATTTAGAGTTCCAAATACATCTATCAATATAGGAGAAAACAGAGTGAAACGCTAAAATTCAAACTGTTACTGGAAACGAACGCTTCAACATAGAAGAACGAAAATTGGGGAATCACGTGGGCTTAGTGTATTGGTCATTACCTGAAAGTATCATCCAGTTTGGGTGAAAAAATATTTGCTGAGATTTCTGGAGACTCCTAATTTTTGGCAGCTTGGCAACCCCTTTCCATGAAAGTGTTTCTCGCCAGTCACTGCTTAGGGCTACATCAAGACGAAACAAAACAGAGATAGAATGTCAAAGTGCTTTACTGTGTCAAGTTTCAAGAAGCTAGCACAAACCGTGTTTGATTTAGAGTTCCAAATACATCTAACAATATAGGAGAAAACAGAGTGAAACGCCAAAATTCAAACTGTTACGGGAAACGAACGCTTCAACATAGGAGAACAACATTTGGGGAACCAAGTGGGCTTAGTGTACTGATCATTACTTGAAAGTACCATCCAGTTTGGGTGAAAAAATAGTTGCTGAGATTTCTGGAGACTTGTAATTTTTGGAAGCTTGGCAACCCCTTTCAATGAAAGGGTTTCTCACCATTCACTGCTTAGGGCTACATCAAGAGGAAACAAAACATAGAGATAGAACGTGAAAGTGGTTTACTGTGACAAGTTTCAAGAAGCTAGCACAAACCGTGTTGATTTAGAGTTCCAAATACATCTATCAAAATAGGAGAAAAGAGAGTGAAACGCCAAAATGCAAACTGTTACTGGAAACGAACGCTTCAACATAGAACGAAATTTGGAGAACCAAATGGGCTTAGTGTACTGGTCATTACCTGAAAGTGTCATCCAGTTTGGGTGAAAAAATATTTGCTGAGATTTCTGGAGACTCCTAATTTTTGGAAGCTTGGCAACCCCTTTCCATGAAAGTGTTTCTTGCCGGTCACTGCTTAGGGCTACATCAGGAGGAAACAAAACATAGATATAGAACGTGAAAATGCTTTATTGTGTCAAGTTTCAATAAGCTAGCAGAAATCGTGTTGATTTAGAGTTCCAAATACATCTATCAATACAGGAGAAAACAGAGTGAAACACCGAAATTCACACTGTTACTGGAAACGGAAGCTTCAACATAGAAGAACGAAATTGGGGAAACCAAGTGGGCTTAGTGTACTGATTATTGCCTGAAAGTATCATCCAGTTTGGGTGAAAAAATATTTGCTGTGATTTCTGGAGTCACGTAATTTTTGGAAGCTTGGCAACCTCTTTCAATGAAAGTGTTTCTCGCCAGTCACTGCTTAGGGCTACATCAAGAAAAATCAAAACAGAGATAGAACGTGAAACTGCTTTCCTGTGTCAATTTTCAAGAAGCTAGCACCAACCCTGTTTGTTTTAGTGTTCCAAAAACATCTATCAATATATGAGAAAACAGAGTGAAACGCCAAAATGCAAATTGTTACTGGAAACGAACACTTCAAGATAGAAGAACGAATTTTGGGGAACCAAGTGGGCTTAGTGTACTGATCATTAACTGAAAGTATCATCCAGTTTGGGTTAAAAAATATTTGCCGAGATTTCTGGAGACTCCTAATTTTTAAGCTTGGCAACCCCTTTGATTGAAAGTGTTTCTCGCCAGTCACTGCTTAGGGCTACATCAAGAGAAAACAAAACAGAGGTAGAACGTGAAACTGCTTTACTGTGTCAAGTTTCAAGAAGCTAGCACAAACTGTGTTTGTTTTAGTGTTCCAAATACATCTATGAATATAGGAGAAAATAGAGTGAAACGCCAAAATTCAAACTGCTACTGGAAATGAACGCTTCAACATAGAAGAATGAAATTTGGGGAACCAAGTGGGCTTAGTGCACTGATCATTACCTGAAAGTATCATCCAGTTTGGGTGAAAAAATATTTGATGAGATTTCTGGAGACTCGTAATTTTTGGAAGCTTGGCAACCCCTTTCAATCAAAGGGTTTCTCACCATTCACTGCTTTGGGCTACATCAAGAGGAAACAAAATACTGAGATAGAACTTGAAAGTGCTTTACTGTGTCAAGTTTCAAGAAGCTAGCACAAACCGTGTTTGATTTAGAGTTCCGAATACATCTATTAATATAGTAGAAAATAGAGTGAAATGCCAAAATGCAAACTGTTACTGGAAAGGAACGCTTCAACATAGAAGACGACATTTGGGGAACCAAGTGGGCTTAGTGTACTGATCATTACCTGAAAGTATCTTCAAGTTTGGGTGAAAAAATATTGGCCGAGATTTCTGGAGACTCCTAATTTTTGGAAGCTTGGCAACCCCTTTCAATGAAAGTGTTTCTCGCCAGTCACTGCTTAGGGCTACATCAGGAGGAAAGAAAAAATAGAGATAGAACGTGAAACTGCTTTATTGTGTCAAGTTTCAAGAAGCTAGCACAAACCGTGTTTGATTTAGAGTTCCAAATACATCTACCAATATAGGAGAAAACAGAGTGAAACGCCACAATTCAAACTGTTACTGGAAACGAACGCTTCAAAATAGAAGAACGAAATTTGGGGAACCAAGTGGGTTTAGTGTACTGATCATTACCTAAAAGTATCGTCCAGTTTGGTTGAAAAAATATTTGCTGAGATTTCTGGGGACTCGTAATTTTTGGAAGCTTGCAACCACTTTCAATGAAAGTGTTTCTCGCCAGTCACTGCTTAGGGCTACATGAAATGGAAACAAACATAGAGTTAGAATGTGAAACTGGTTTACTGTGTCAAGTTTCAAGAAGCTAGCACAAACCGTGTTTGATTTAGAGTTCCAAATACATCTATCAATATAGGAGAAAACAGAGTGAAACGCAAAAATTCAAACTGTTACTGGAAACGAACGCTTCAACATAGAATAACGAAATTCGGGGAACCAAGTGGGCTTAGTGTACTGATCATTACCTGAAAATATCATCCAGTTTGGGTGAAAAAATATTTCCTGAGATTTCTGGAGACTCGTAATTTTTGGAAGCTTGGCAACCTCTTTCAATGAAAGTGTTTCTCGCCAGTCACTGCTTAGGGCTATATCAAGAGGAAACAAAACATAGAGATAGACCGTGAATCTGCTTTACTGTGTCAAGTTTTAAGAAGCTAGCACAAACCGTGTTTGACTTAGAGTTCCAAATACATCTATCAATATAGTAGAAAACACAGAGAAAGGCCAAAATTCAAACTGTTACTGGAAATGAACGCTTCAACACAGAAGAACGAAATTTGGGGAACCAAGTGGAGTTATTGTACTGATCATTACCTGAAAGTATCATCCAGTTTGGGTGAAAAAATATTTGCTGAGATTTCTGGAGACACGTAATTTTTGGAAAATTTGGAACCTCTTTCCATGAAAGTGTTTCTCGCCACTCACTGCTTAGGGCTACATCAAGAGGAAACAAAACATTGTGATAGAACGTTAAACTGCTTGACTGTGTCAAGTTTCAAGAAGGTAGCACAAAGAGTTTTTGATTTAGAGTTCCAAATACATCTATCAATATAGGAGAAAACAGAGTGAAACGCTAAAATTCAAACTGTTACTGGAAACGAACGCTTCAACATAGAAGAACGAAAATTGGGGAATCACGTGGGCTTAGTGTATTGGTCATTACCTGAAAGTATCATCCAGTTTGGGTGAAAAAATATTTGCTGAGATTTCTGGAGACTCCTAATTTTTGGCAGCTTGGCAACCCCTTTCCATGAAAGTGTTTCTCGCCAGTCACTGCTTAGGGCTACATCAAGACGAAACAAAACAGAGATAGAATGTCAAAGTGCTTTACTGTGTCAAGTTTCAAGAAGCTAGCACAAACCGTGTTTGATTTAGAGTTCCAAATACATCTAACAATATAGGAGAAAACAGAGTGAAACGCCAAAATTCAAACTGTTACGGGAAACGAACGCTTCAACATAGGAGAACAACATTTGGGGAACCAAGTGGGCTTAGTGTACTGATCATTACTTGAAAGTACCATCCAGTTTGGGTGAAAAAATAGTTGCTGAGATTTCTGGAGACTTGTAATTTTTGGAAGCTTGGCAACCCCTTTCAATGAAAGGGTTTCTCACCATTCACTGCTTAGGGCTACATCAAGAGGAAACAAAACATAGAGATAGAACGTGAAAGTGGTTTACTGTGACAAGTTTCAAGAAGCTAGCACAAACCGTGTTGATTTAGAGTTCCAAATACATCTATCAAAATAGGAGAAAAGAGAGTGAAACGCCAAAATGCAAACTGTTACTGGAAACGAACGCTTCAACATAGAACGAAATTTGGAGAACCAAATGGGCTTAGTGTACTGGTCATTACCTGAAAGTGTCATCCAGTTTGGGTGAAAAAATATTTGCTGAGATTTCTGGAGACTCCTAATTTTTGGAAGCTTGGCAACCCCTTTCCATGAAAGTGTTTCTTGCCGGTCACTGCTTAGGGCTACATCAGGAGGAAACAAAACATAGATATAGAACGTGAAAATGCTTTATTGTGTCAAGTTTCAATAAGCTAGCAGAAATCGTGTTGATTTAGAGTTCCAAATACATCTATCAATACAGGAGAAAACAGAGTGAAACACCGAAATTCACACTGTTACTGGAAACGGAAGCTTCAACATAGAAGAACGAAATTGGGGAAACCAAGTGGGCTTAGTGTACTGATTATTGCCTGAAAGTATCATCCAGTTTGGGTGAAAAAATATTTGCTGTGATTTCTGGAGTCACGTAATTTTTGGAAGCTTGGCAACCTCTTTCAATGAAAGTGTTTCTCGCCAGTCACTGCTTAGGGCTACATCAAGAAAAATCAAAACAGAGATAGAACGTGAAACTGCTTTCCTGTGTCAATTTTCAAGAAGCTAGCACCAACCCTGTTTGTTTTAGTGTTCCAAAAACATCTATCAATATATGAGAAAACAGAGTGAAACGCCAAAATGCAAATTGTTACTGGAAACGAACACTTCAAGATAGAAGAACGAATTTTGGGGAACCAAGTGGGCTTAGTGTACTGATCATTAACTGAAAGTATCATCCAGTTTGGGTTAAAAAATATTTGCCGAGATTTCTGGAGACTCCTAATTTTTAAGCTTGGCAACCCCTTTGATTGAAAGTGTTTCTCGCCAGTCACTGCTTAGGGCTACATCAAGAGAAAACAAAACAGAGGTAGAACGTGAAACTGCTTTACTGTGTCAAGTTTCAAGAAGCTAGCACAAACTGTGTTTGTTTTAGTGTTCCAAATACATCTATCAATATAGGAGAAAATAGAGTGAAACGCCAAAATTCAAACTGTTACTGGAAACGAACACTTCAACATAGAAAAACGAAATTTGGGGAACCAAGTGGGCTTAGTGCACTGATCATTACCTGAAAGTATCATCCAGTTTGGGTGAAAAAATATTTGATGAGATTTCTGGAGACTCGTAATTTTTGGAAGCTTGGCAACCCCTTTCAATGAAAGGGTTTCTCACCATTCACTGCTTTGGGCTACATCAAGAGGAAACAACACACTGAGATAGAACGTGAAAGTGCTTTACTGTGTCAAGTTTCAAGAAGCTAGCACAAACCGTGTTTGATTTAGAGTTCCGAATACATCTATCAATATAGGAGAAAACAGAGTGAAACGCCAAAATGCAAACTGTTTCTGGAAACTAACGCTTCAACATAGAAGAACAAAATTTGGGGAACCAAGTGGGCTTAGTGTAGTGATCATTACCTGAAAGTATCATCCAGTTTGGGTGAAGAAATATTTGCTGAGATTTCTGGAGACACATAATTTTTGGAAGCTTGGCAACCCCTTTCAATGAAAGGGTTTCTCGCCAGTCACTGCTTAGGGCTACATCAAGAGGAAAAAAACATAGAGATAGTACGTGAAACTGCTTTACTGTGTCAAGTTTCAAGAAGCTAGCACAAACCGTGTTTGTTTTAGGGTTCCAAATACATTGTTCAATATAGGAGAAAACAGAGTGTAATGCCAAAATTCAAACTGTTACTGGAAACGAACGCTTCAACATAGAAGAACGAAATTTGGGGAACCAAGTGGGCTTAGTGTACTGATCATGACGTGAAAGTATCATCCAGTTTGCGTGAAAGAATATTTGCTGAGATTTCTGGAGACTCCTAATTTTTGGAAGCTTGGTAACCCCTTTTCATGAAAGTGTTTCTCGCCAGTCACTGATTAGGGCTACATCAAGAGGATACAAAACGTAGAGATAGGAAGTGAAAGTGCTTTACTGTCTGAAGTTCCAAGAAGCTAGCACAAACCGTGTTTGATTTAGAGTTCCCAATACATCTATCAATATAGGAGAAAACAGAGTGAAACGCCAAAATGTAAACTGTTACTGGAAACGAACGCTTCAACATAGACAAACGAAATTTGGGGAATCAAGTGGGCTTTGTGTACTGATCATTACCTGAGAGTATCATGCAGTTTGGGAGAAAAAATATTTCCTGAGATTTCTGGAGACTCGTAATTTTTGGAAGCTTGGCAACCTCTTTTAATAAAAGTGTTTCTCGCCAGTCACTGCTTAGTGCTACATCAAGAGGAAACAGAACATAGAGATAGAACTTGAGACTACTTTATTGTGTGAAGTTTCAAGAAGCTAGCACAAACCGTTTTTGATTTGGAGTTCCAAATACATCTATCCATATAGGAGAAAACAGAGTGAAAGATCAAAATTCAAACTGTTACTGGAAACAAATGCTTCAACATAGAAGAACGAAATTTGGAGAACCAAGTGGGCTTAGTGTACTGATGATTACGTGAAAGTATGATCAAGTTTGGGTGAAAAATATTTGCTGAGATTTCTGGAGACTCGTAATTTTTGAAAACTTGGCAACCCCTTTCAATGAAAGTGTTTCTCGCCAGTCACTGCTTAGGGCTACATCAAGAGGAAACAAACTATAGAGATAGAACTTAGAACTACTTCATTGGGTCACGTTTCATGGAGCTAGCACAAACCGTGTTTGATTTACAGTTCCAACTACATCTATGAATATAGGAGAAAACAGAGTGAAACCTAAATATTGAAACTTTTACTGGAAACAAATGCTTCAACCTAAAAGAAAGAATTTTTGGCAGCCAAGTTGTCTTAGAATACTGATCATTACCCGAAAGTATCACCAAGATTGGGGAAAAAAAATATGTGGTGAGATTATAGGAAACTCGTAGTTTATGGAAGCTTGGCAACGACTTTCAATGAAAGTGTTTTTTGCCAGTCTATGCTAAGGGTACTGCAGGAGGAAAAAAGTATAGAGAGAGAACTTAGAACTACTTTGTTGTGTCAAGTTTCAAGTAGCTAGCACAAACCTTGTGTGATTTACAGTTCCAACTGCATCTATGATTATAGGAGAACACAGAGTGAAACCTAAATATTTAAACTTTTACTGGAAATGAACGCTTCAACCTAGAAGAACGAAGTTTGGGGAGCCAAGTTGGCTTAGTGTACTGATCATTAACGCCAAGTATCATCAAGATTGGGTGAATAAATATTTGCTGAGATTTCAGGAAATTCGTAGTTTTTTTGGAATCTTGGAAACTTTTTTCAATGAAAGTGTTTTTTGCCAGTCTATGCTAAGGGCTACATCAAGAGGAAAGAGACAATAGAGAGAGAATATAGAACTACTTTGTTGCATCAAGTTTCATGAAGCTAGCACAAACCCTGCATGATTTAGAGTTCCAAATACATCTATCAATATAGGAGAAACAGAGTGAAACCTAAAAATTGAACCTGTTACTGGAAACGAATGCTTCAACCTAAAAGAATGAAATTTTGGCAGCCAGGTTGTCTTAGCATACTGATCATTACCTGAAAGTATCATCAAGATTGGGAGAAAAAATATGTGGTGAAATTACAGGAAACTCCTAGTTTTTTGGAAGCTTGGCAACCACTTTCAATAAAAGTGTTTTTCGCCAGTCTATGGTAAGGGCTACTTCAAGAGGAAACAAACTGTAGAGATAGAACTTAGAACTACTTTATTGTGTCAAGTTTCATGGAGCTAGCACAAACCGTGTTAGATTTACAGTTCCAACTTCATCTATCAATACAGGAGAAAACAGAGTGAAAGCTAAAAATTCAAACTGTTACTGGAAACGAACGCTTCAACCTAGAAGAACGAAATTTGGGCAGCCAAGTTGCCTTAGAATACTGATCATTACCTGAAAGTATCATCAAGATTGGGTGAAAATATTTTCTGAAATTACAGGAAACTCAAAGTTTTTTGGAAGCTTGGCAACGAATTTCAATGAAAGTGTTTTTCGCCAGTGTATGCTAAGGGCTACTGCAAGAGGAAACACACCATAGAGATAGAACTTAGAACTACTTTGTTGTGTCATGTTTCAAGTAGCTAGCACAAACCTTGTGTGATTTACAGTTCCAACTGCATCTATGATTATAGTAGAACACAGAGTGAAACCTAAAAATTGAAACTTTTACTGGAAACGAACGCTTCAACCTAGAAGAACGAAGTTTGGGGAGCCAAGTTGGCTTAGTGTACTGATCATTAATGCCAAGTATCATCAAGATTGGGTGAATAAATATTTCCTGAGATCTCAGGAAACTCGTAGTTTTTTTGGAATCTTGGAAACTCCTTTCAATGAAAGTGTTTTTTGCCAGTCTATGCTAAGGGCTTCTTCAAGAGGAAAGAAACAATAGAGAGAGAACATAAAACTACTTTGTTGCATCAAGTTTCATGAAGCTAGCAGAAACCCTGCATGATTTACAGTTGCAAATACATCTATCACTATAGGAGAAACAGAGTAAAACCTAAAAATTGAACCTGTTACTGGAAACGAATGCTTCATCCTAAAAGAACGAAATTTTGGCAGCCAAGTTGTCTTAGAATACTGATCATTACCTGAAAGTATCATGACGTTTGTGTGAAAAAATATGTGGTGAGATTATAGGAAACTCGTAATTTTTCGGGAACTTGGCAACCACTTTCAATGAAAGTGTTTTTCGCCAATCTATGCTATGGGCTACTTCAAGAGGAAAGAAACTATAGAGATAGAACATAGAACTAATTTATTGTGTCAAGTTTCATGGAGCTAGCACAAACCGTGTTTGATTTACAGTTCCAACTACATCTATCAATATAGGAGAAAACAGAGTGAAACGTAAAAATTCAAACTGTTACTGGAAACGAACGCTTCAACCTAGAATAACGAAATTTGGGCAGCCAAGTTGGCTTAGTGTACTGATCATTACCTGAAAGTATCATGACGATTGGGTGAAAAAATATTTGCTGAGATTTCAGGAAACTCGGAAAGTCCTTTGAATGAAAGTGTTTTTTGGCAGTCTATGCTAAGGACTACTTCAAGAGGAAACAAACCATAGAGATAGAACTTTGAACTACTTTATTGTGCCATGTTGCATGGAGCTAGCACAAACCATGTATTACTTCCAGTTCCAACTACATCTATCAATATAGGAGAAAACAGAGTGAAACCTAAGAATTGAAACTGTTACTTGAAACGAACGCTTCAACCTAGAAGAACGAAATTTGGGGAGCCAAGTTGGTTTAGTGTACTTATCATTAATGCCAAGTATCATGACAATTGGGTGAAAAAATATTTGCTGATATTACAGGAAACTCGTAGTTTTTTGCAATCTTGAAATCTCTTTTCAATGAAAGTGTTTTTCCCCAGTCTGTGGTAAGGGGTAGTTCAAGAGGAAACAAACCATAGAGATAGAGCTTAGAACTTGTATTATTGTGTCAAGTTTTATGGAGCTAGCACAAACGGTGAATGTTTTGCAGTTCCAACTACATCTACCAATATATGAGAAAACAGAGTGAAACCTAAAAATTAAACTGTTACTGGAAACGAATGCTTCAACCTAGAAGAACAAAATTTGGCGAGTCAAGTTGGGTTATTGTACCGATCATTGTCGCCAAGTATCATCAAGATTGGGTGAAAAAATATTTGCTGATATTTCAGGAAACTCGTAGTTTTTTGGAAGCTCTGCAACCTCTGTCAATGTAAGCGTTTTTCGCCAGTCTCTGCTTAGGGCTATATTAAGAAGAAAAAACCCATAGAGACAAAACTGAGAACTGCTTATTTTGTCAAGGTTCAAAGAGCTACTACCAACCATTTGGATTTATAGTTCCGTACTCTACTATCTATAGAGGAGAAATATTGAAACCTAAAAATTCAAACTGTTACTGCCAACCAGCACTTCAACCTAGATGAATGAAATTTGGGGTGCCAAGTGGGCTTCATATAGTGATCATTACAGCCAAGTATCATTAAGATTGGTTGAAAAAATATTTCCTGATATTTCCCTAAATTCGTAATTTTTGGAAGCTTGGCAACCCCTTTCAATGAAAGTGTGTTTCACCACTCTATGCTAAGGGCTACTTGAAGAGGAAACAAACCATAGAGGGAGAACATAGAGCTACTTTATTGTTTTAAGTTTCATGAACCTAGCACGCACCGTGCATGATTTACAGTTCCAACTACATCTATGAATATAGGAGAAAACAGAGTGAAACCTAAAAACACAAAGTGTTACTGAAAACGAACTCTTAAAACTAGACGAACTAAATTTGGGCAGCCATGTTGGCTTAGTGTACTGATTATTACCTGAAAGTATCATCAAAATTGGGTGAAAAGATATTTGCTGAGATTTCACGAAACTCGTAGGTTTTTGGAAGCTTGGCAACTAGTTTCAATGAAAGTGTTTTTCGCCATCTATGCAAAGGGCTACTTCAAGAGGAAACAAAACGTAGAGACAGAACTTAGAACTACTATATTGTGTCGCGTTTCATGGAGCTAGCACAAACCGTGTATGACTTACAGTTCCAACTACATCTATGAAAATAGTAGAAAACAGATTGAAACCTAAAAACTCTAAGTGTTACTGGAAACGAATGCTTCAACCTAGAACAATGAAATTTGGGCATCCAAGTTGGCTTAGTATACTGATCATTACCTGAAAGTATCATCAAGTTTGGGTGAAAAAATATTTGCTGAGATTTCAGGAAACTCGTAGTTTTTTGGAAGCTTGGCAACCGCTTTCAATGACAGTGTTTCTTGCCAGTCACTGCTGAGGGCTACATCAATAGGAAAAAAACGTAGAGATAGAACTTGAAACTACTTTATTATGTCAAGTTTCATGAAGCGAGCACAAACTGTGTTTGATTTACAGTTCCAACTACATCTGTGAATATCGGAGAACACAGAGTGAAACCTAAAAATTTAAACTGTTACTGGAAAGGAATGCTTCAACCTAGAAGAACGAAATTTGGGGAGCCAAGTGGCCTTAGTGTACTGATCAATAACTCCAAGTGTCATCAAGATTGGGTGAAAAGATATTTGCTGAGATTTCAGGAAACTCGTAGTTTTTGGAATCTCGGAAACTCCTTTCTATGAAAGTGTTTTTTGCCAGTCTATGGTAAGGGCTTCTCCAAGAAGAAACATACCATAGAGACAGAACTTAGAACTACTTTATTGTGTCAAGTTTCATGGAGCTAGCACAAACCGTGTTTGATTTACAGTTCCAACTACATCTCTCGATATAGGAGAAAACAGAGTGAAACCTAAAAACTCAAAGTGTTACTGGAAATGAACACTTCAACCTAGAAGAACCAAATTTGGGCAGCCAAGTTAGCTTAGTATACTGATCATTACTGCCCAGTATCATCAAGATTGGGTGAAAAAATATTTTCTGATATTTCAGAAAATCATACTTTTTTGGAAGCTTGGCAACCCCTTTCTTTTATTTTTTTTAAGGTCTTTATTTTATTTTATTTTATTTTATTTTTTTATTGCTTGTTCACAACATTACAAAGCTCTTGACATATCATATTTCTTACATTGGAATGAAGTGGATTATGAACCCGCAATTTTACCCCAAATGTAGATTGCAGAATCACGTCGGTTACACATCCACAATTTTACATAATGCCCTATTAGTAATTGTTGTATTCTGCTACATTTCCTATCCCCTACTCTGCCCCACCCCTCCCCTCCCATCTTCTCTCTCTACCCCATCTACTTTAATTCAATTCTCTCCTTGTTTATCTTCCCATTTCCCTCACAACCTCTTATATGTAATTTTGTATAGCAATGAGTGTCTCCCTTCATTTCCATGCAATTTTCCTTTTCTCTCCCTTTTCCTCCCATCTCATGTCTATCTTTAATGTTAATCTTTCTTCTTGCTCTTCTTACCTGCTCTGTTCATAGTTGCTCTCATTATATCAAAGAAGACATTTGGTATTTGTTTTTTAGGGTTTGGCTATCTTCACTAAGCATAATCTGCTCTAGTGCCATCCATTTCCCTGTAAATTCTATGATTTTGTCATTTTTTATTGCTGCATAGTACTTCATTGTGTATAGATGCCACATTTTTTTTTAATCAATTCATCTATTGAAGGGCATCTGTGTTGGTTCCACAGTCTAGCTTTTGTAAATTTTGCTGCTATGAACATCGATGTGGCAGTATCCCTGTAGCATGCTCTTTTAAGGTCTTCAGGGAACAATCCGAGAAGGGCAAAAGCAGGGTCAAATGGTGGTTCCATTCCCATCTTTCCCAGGAATCTCCAAACTGCTTTCCAAATTGGCCGCACCAATTTGCAGTCCCACCAGCAATGTACAAGTGTACCCTTTTCTCCACATTCTCGCCAGCACTTTTTGTTGTTTGACTTCATAGTGCCTGCCAATCTTACTGGAGTGAGATGGTATCTTAGTGTGGTTTTGATTTGCATTTCTCTGTCTGCTAGAGATGGTGAGCATTTTCATGTAATTGTTGATAGATTGTATATCCTCCTGTGAGAAGTGTCTGTTCAGCTCCTTGGCCCATTTTTTGATTGGGTTATTTGTTACCTTACTGTCTAATTTTTTAAGTTATTTGTATACTCTGGATATTAGGGCTCTATCTGAAGTGTGAGGAGTAAAAATTTGTTCCCAGGATGTAGGCTCCCTATTTACCTATCTTATTGTTTCTCTTGCTGAGAAAAAACTTTTTAGTTTAAGTAAGTCCCATTTGTTGATTCTTGTGATTAACTCTTGTGCTATGGGTGCCCTATTAAAGAATTTGTAGCCCGACCGCACAATATGTAGATCAGAGCCAACTTTTTCTTCTGTCAGACGCAGAGTCTCTGATTTGATATCAAGCTCCTTGATCCATTTAGAGTTAACTTTTGTGCATGGTGAGAGAAAGGGATTCAGTTTCATTTTGTTGCATATGGATTTCCAGTTTTCCCAACACCATTTGTTGAAGATGCTATCCTTCCTCCATTGCATGCTTTTAGCCCCTTTATCAAATATAAGATAGTTGTAACTTTGTGGACTAGTCTCTGTGTTTTCTATTCTATACCATTGGTCCACCCGCCTGATAGGTATCAGTACCATGCTGTTTTTGTCACTATTGCTCTGTAATATAGTTTGAAATCTGGTATCGCTATACCGCCTGATTCACACTTCCTGTTTAGAATTGCTTTTGCTATTCTGGGTCTTTTATTTTTCCATATGAATTTCATGATTGCTTTATCTATTTCTACAAGAAATGCCGTTGGGATTTTGATTGGCATTGCATTAAACCTATAGAGAACTTTTGGTAATATCTCCATTTTGATGATGTTAGTTCTGCCTATCCATGAACAGGGTATATTTTTCCATCTTCTAAGATCTTCTTCTACTTCTCTCTTGAGGGTTCTGTAGTTTTCATTGTATAAATCTTTCACCTCTTTTGTTAGGTTGATTCCAAAGCATTTTATTTATTTATTTTTTTGGATATTGTGAATGGAGTGTTTTTCCTCATTTCCATTTCAGAAGTTTTGTCACTGATATACAGAAATGCCTTTGATTTATGCGTGTTGATTTTATATCCTGCCACTTTGCTGAATTCATTTATTAGTTCTAGTAGTTTCTTTGTAGACCCTTTTGGGTCTTCTAGGTATAGAATCATGTCATCTGCAAATAGTGATAATTTAAGTTCTTCTTTTCCTATTTTTATGCCTTTAATTTCTTTCGTCTGTCTAATTGCTCTGGCCAGTGTTTCGAGAACTATATTGAATAGAAGTGGTGATAGAGGGCATCCCTGTGTTTTTCCAGATTTTAGAGGGAATGCCTTTAACTTTTGTCCATTCAGAATGATGCTAGCCTGAGGCTTAGCATAGATAGCTTTTGCAATGTCAAGGTAAGTTCCTGTTATCCCTAGTTTTCCTAATGTTTTGAACATAAAGGGATGCTGTACTTTGTTGAATGCTTTCTCTGCGTCTATCGAGATGATCATATGGTTCTTATCTTTAAGTCTATTGATGTGGTGAATAACATTTATTGATTTCCGTATATTGAACCATCCTTGCATCCCAGGGATGAATCCTACTTGATCATGGTGCACAATTTTTTTGATGTGTTTTTGTATTCGATTCGCCAGAATTTTATTGAGGATTTTTGCATCTAGGTTCATTAGAGATATTGGTCTGTAGATTTCTTTCTTTGAGGTGTCTTTGGTTTCGGAATCAGGGTGATGTTGGCCTCATAGAATGAATTTGGAAGAGCTCCCTCTTTTTCTATTTCCTGAAATAACTTGAAAAGTATTGGTATTAATTCTTCTTTAAAGGTTTTGTAAAACCTCACTGTATACCCATCCCGTCCTGGGCTTTTCTTGGTTTGTAGTCTTTTGATGGCTTCTTCAATTTCATCCATTGATATTGGTCTGTTCAAATTGTGTGTATCCTCCTGACTCAGTCTGGGCAAATCATATGACTTAAGAAATTTAACGGGGCTGGGGATGTGGCTCAAGCGGTAGCGCGCTTGCCTGGCATGCGTGTGGCCCGGGTTCGATCCTCAGCACCACATACAAACAAAGATGTTGTGTCAGCCGAGAACTAAAAAATAAATATTAAAAATTCTCTCTCTCTCTCTCACTCTCTCTCCTCTCTCACTCTCTCTTTAAAAAAAAAAAGAAATTTAACGATGTCTTCACTATCTTCTATTTTATTGGAATATAGGTTTTCAAATAATTTCTAATTGTCTTCTGTATTTCTGTAGCATCTGTTGTGATATTGCCTTTTTCATCCCGTATGTTAGTAATTTGAGTTCTCTCTCTTCTTCTGTTCATTAGCATGGCTAAAGGTCTGTCAACCTTATTTATGTTTTCGAAGAACCAACTTTTAGTTTTGTTAATTTTTTCAATAGTTTCTTTTGTTTCAATTTCATTGATTTCCGCTCTGATTTTAATTATTTCTTGCCTTCTGCTACATTTGCTGTTGTTTTGCTCTTCCTTTTCACAGGCTTTAAGATAAAGTGTGAGCTCATTTATTTGTTGGTTTTTTCTTTTTTTGAGGAATGGCCACCAAGGAATGAATTTTCCTCTTAAAACTGCTTTCATTGTGTCCCATAGATTCCGATATGTTGTGTCTGTATTTTCATTTATTTCTAAGAATTTTTTGATTTCCTCCTTTATGTCTTCTGTAACCCATTGATCATTCAGTAACATATTGTTAATTTTCCATGTGATGTAGCATTTTTCCTTCCTTCTTTTATCATTGATTTCCAGTTTCATTCCATTACGATCAGATAAAATGTAAGGTATTATCTCCACCCCTTTATATTTACTGAGGGTTGCCCTATGGCATAATATATGGTCTATTTTTGAGAAGGATCCATGTGCTGCTGAGAAAAAAAGTATAACCATTTGATGATGGCTGATATATTCTATATATGTCAGTTAAGTCTAGGTTATTGATTGTGATATTGAGTTCTATAGTTTCTTTATTCAACTTTTGTTTGGAGGATCTGTCCAATGGTGAGAGAGGTGTGTTGAAGTCACCCATAATTATTGTGTTGTGGTCTATTTGATTCTTGAACTTGAGGAGAATTTGTTTTATGAATTCGCAGCACCATTATTTGGTGCATAAATATTGATAATTGTTATGTCTTATTGGTGAATGGTTCCTTTTAACAGTATATAATGACCTTCTTTATCCCTTTTGATTAACTTAGTCTTGAAGTCGTTTTTATTCGATATGAGGATGGCCACCCCTGCTTGCTTACGAGGACCGTGTGCGTGGTATATTTTTTCCCATCCTTTCACCTTCAGCCTGTGTATTTCTTTTCCAATCAGATGTGTCTCCTGGAGGCAGAATATTGTTGGATTTGTTTTTTTAATCCATGATACCAGCCTATGTCACTTTATTGGAGAGTTTAAGCCATTGACATTCAGAGTTACTATTGATATATGGTTTGTACTTCCAGCCATGTTTGATTATTTATCTTTTTTTTTTAAAATTTAGTTTGTTTCTTCGTGATTATCTTTTCCCTCGCCCTGTGTCTTTACCGAGGCACTTCCCACTGATGGTTTTGGTTATTGTTTTTCATTTCTTCTTCATGTAGTGTTTTGCTCAAAATGCTTTGCAATGCTGGTTTCTGCCTGCAAATTCTTTTAACTTTTGTTTAGCATGAAAGATTTTTATTTAATTGTTATACCTGAAGCTTAATTTTGCTGGATACAGAATTCTTGGTTGGCATCCATTGTCTTTCAGTGTTTGAAATACATTGTTCCATGACCTTCTTGCTTTCAGCCTCTGTGATAAAAAAAATCGTTGTTAAACTTATTGGTTTACCCCTGAATGTAATCTGTCTCCTTTGTCTTGTAGCTTTTAATATTTTTCTTTGTTCTGTATATTGGATATCTTCATAACAATGTGTCTTGGTGTTGGTCTACTGTGATTTTTTTGTGCTCGGTGTCCTGTATGCATCTTCAATTTGTATATCTGTTTCCTTTTTATTTCTGGGAAGTTTTCTGTAATTATTTCATTCAGTAGGTTACTCATTCCCTTGGTTTGAATCTCTGTACCTTCTTCTATCCCGATGTCTCATAAGTTTGGTTTTTTTATGTTATCCCATAACTCTTGGATGTTTTTCTCATGATTTTTTACCAGCCTTTCTGAGTTGGCTAGACTCTTTTCAAGATGATATATTTTGTCTTCATTATCTGACATTCTGGCTTCTACTTGCTCCACTCTGTTAGTGATACTCTCAATTGAGTTTTTAATTTGGTTTATCATTTCCTTCATTTCTAGAATTATTGTATGATTATTTTTTATAATCTCTATCTCCTGATAAAGATGCTTAACTTCTTCTTTTATCCGTTTATGTAATTCATTCTCAATGTGTTCTTTTGGTGCTTGAATTTGCTGTCTTGTATCCTCTTTAAGGTTCCATTCCATCTGTATAAGGTGTTCCTTGAGTTCTTTATATGACCATTTTTCTGATGACTCTAGGTCCTCCTGAATATTTAGGCTGTCCTGCATTGTTTGTACTCCTTTTCTTCCTTGCTTTTTCAAGTTGCTCATGTTACTTCTTGTTCTATTTGACTGCTGAGTTACTCTTTACTTTTATAAATTTATTTGATGCTTGGGAGGAAAGGTATTAGAAGGGAAGGGAAGAAGTCCCTAAAGAGAATGAGAGTAAGCAGGTAGAATTCAAGGAAGGGTGAATAAGAAAATTGAAAATAAATGAAAAGACAAAAGAATAAAAAAATAGGAAATAAAAAAGAAAAAAAATTAAAAAAATAATAATAAAATAAAATTAAAATTAGAAGAAAAAAATTTAAGAAAAAAATTGTAAAAAAATTTAAAAACAACAAGAAAGAAAAATGAAAATGAAAGAAAAAACCAAATAAAAAAAAGAAAAAAACTAATAAATGCACTCTTAGAGTTTGATTAATTTCTCTTCCAGTAGGTGGCGCTGTGCCCACCAGGCCAAGTTTCTCCTGTCAATATATGGAAACGAATCACTGTGCAGCAGCTCCTCCTCCCAGACTGGGTGAGTCTCCAATCCTGAGTGCCTGGGGCCTCCTCCTGTGTCTAGTCACTTCCCCACTTTTCCTCTAGCCAGGTCCCTCTCACGGGTGCCACTCAACACAATACTGGCTACCCACCATGTCTGCTGTTCCCGGTAGCCCTGTTTTCATAAATGACTGGGCACACTCTCCCAGTTTGCCATTCCCTCATACCCTAAGTTTGTAGAGCTTGGGGCTGAGAATCCTCAGCGAATTTTACTTGCCCTCCCATAGCCACGTTCATGGTAGCTGGTGCAAAAGAGACCTCAGTTGTCAGCACTGGTGAGAGCAGTAACCGGGAGTTCCGCGCCGCAGGTCCCACACCACATCTGATTCCCTTGGTCTGGCTATCGCGCTCAGGGGAGAGTTGGGGGGGGGGCCCTTACGTGAGAGCTGGGAGGGGCCCTTAATGTTTCCCCGATGTGTGGCGAGGGAAGGCTAGGGAATTACACACCTGTAGCCACAGGTTTCAATGAAGTTATCTCTTCTGCTACAGTCTGGTGACGTCAGTTCTCTGCCATGGTGGTATCTCTTGCAAATGGCGACAGTTTGTTTCCCTTTGCCGGGTGACCAATGCAACAGGTGGGTCCTTACTGTCTCTCCCAAGCCTCGTTTCAAACCTGTGGCCACTACCTATGAAGTCTCGGTTGGCATTTTCCTCTGTAGGAACAGAAGAACCGACCACTTGTTTCATCCGGATGGATTAGAGCTGAGTCACAGCTGTTTGTCTGCAGGAAGCGGGTGAATGGGAGCTGGAATTCAGCTGATTTGGGCTCAGGGTGTGTTCTGAGAGGCCCAGACTGTTCGTGCCAGATCCACGACAGTTCAGCATTGCCTAGTGATCCTGAGCAAACAGAATTTAGATTGTTTACGACTCCCTATGCCTGCACAGCTGAAGAGGTCAGAGACGTGATCTCTCCACGCCTGCCGCCATGTTGGAATCGGTTTGTTTCTTCTTGAAGTAGCCCTAAGCATATACTGGCGAAAAACACTTTAACTGAGGGGGTTGCCAAGCTTCAAAAAACTGCGAGCTTTCTGAAATATCAGCAAATATTTTTTTATCCAAATCTTGATGATACATGTTGGAAATGATGAGGACCCTAAACCTACTTGATCAACCAAATTTCGTTCCTCTATATTGAAGTGTTCGTTTTCAGTAACACTTTGAAAATTTAGGTTTCACTCTGTTTTCTCCTATATAGACAGATGAATATGAACTCTAAATCCAACAAGGTTTGTAGTAGCTCTTTGAAACTTGACAAAATAAAACAGTTCTCAGTTTTGTCTCTAGGGTTTGTTTCCTCTTGAATTAGCCCTAAGCAGAGCCTGGCTACAAACAATGTCATTGAAATGGGTGTCCAAGCTTCAAAAAAACTGCAAATTTTCTGAAATATCAGCAAATATTTTTTTCACCCAATCTTGATGATCCTTGGTGGTAATGACTAGGACTCTAAGCCCACATGGTTGACCAAATTTTGTTCCTGTAGGTTTAAGCATTTGTTTTCAGTAACAATTTGAAATTTTAGGTTTCACCCTGTTTGTTTCCTCTTGAAGTACACCTATGCAGAGACTGGCTAAAAAAACATTCATTGATAGATGAATTTGGAACTCTAAATCCAACATGGTTTGTAATAGCTCTTTCAATCTCGAAAAAATCAAGCAGTTCTCAGTTTTGTCTCTATGGATTGTTTCCTCTTGATGTAGCCCTAAGCAGAGACTGGCAAAAAACACTTTCATTGAAAGGGGTTGCCAAGCTTCTAAAAAACTACGAGTTTCCTGAAATATCAGAAAAATTTTACACCCAATCTTGATGAAACTTGGTGGTAATGATGAGGACCCTAAGCCCACTTGGTCCACCAAATTTGGTTCCTCTAGATTGAAGGGTTCGTTTTCAGTAAGAGTTTGAAATTTTAGGTTTCACTCTGTTTTCTTGAATAGAGATAGAAGAATTTAAAACTCTAAATCCAACATGGTTTGTAGTAGGTCTTTGAAACTTGACAAAATAAAGCAGTTCTTAGTTTTCTCTCTATGGATTTTTTCCTCTTGATGTAGCCCTAAGCAGAGACTGGCGAAAAACACTTTCATTGAAAGGGGTTGCCAAGCTTCTAAAAAACTACGAGTTTCCTGAAATATCAGCAAATATTTTTTCACCCAATCTTGATGACAGTTGGTGGTAATGATGAGGTCCCTAAGCCCACTAGGTCCACCAAATTTCATTCCTCTAGTTTGAAGTGTTCGTTTTCAGTAACAGTTTGAATTTTTAAGTTTCACTCTGTTTTCTCCTATACGGATAGAAGAATTTAAAACTCTAAATCCAACATGGTTTGCAGTAGCTCTTTTAAACTTGACAAAATAAAGCAGTTCTCAGTTTTGTCTCTATGGATTGTTTCCTGTTGATGTAGCCCTAAGCAGAGACTGGCAAAAAACACTTTCATTTAAACGGTTTGCCAACCTTCAAAAAATGTACAAGATTCCTGAAATATCAGCAAATATTTTTTTCACCCAATCTTGCTGATACTTGGGCATAATATGAGGACCCTAAACCCACTGGGTTGACAAAATTTTGTTCTTGTACATTGAAGCGTTCGTTTTCAGTAACAGTTTGAATTTTTACGTTTCACTCTGTTTTCTCCTATATAGATAGATGAATATGGAACTCTAAATCCAACATGGTTTGTAGTAGCTCTTTAAAACTTGAGTAAATAAAGAAGTTCTCATTTTTTTCTCTATGGTTTTATTCCTCTTGAAATAGACCTAAGCAGAGATGGTGAAAAACACTTTCACTGAAAGGGGTTTCCAGGCTTCCAAAAAACTATGAGTTTCCTGAAATAACAGCAAATATTTTTTCACTAAATCTTGACTAACCTTGGTGGTAATGAAGGGGACCCTAAGCCCACATGGGCCACCAAATTTTGTTCCTGTAGGTTGAAGCATTCATTTTCAGTAACAGTTTGAAATTTTAGGTTTCACTCTGTTTTTTTCTATATAGATAGATGAATATAGAAATCAAAATCAATCATGGTTTGTATTACTTCTTTGAAACTTGACAAAATAAAGGAGTTCTCAGTTTTGTCACTATGGTTTGTTTCCTCTTGAAGTAGACCTATGCAGAGACTGGCTAAAAAAAACATTCATTGAAAGGGGTTGCCAAGCTTCCCCAAAACTACGATTTTCCGAAATCGCAGCATATGTTTTTTCATCGAATCTTGATGATACTTTCAGGTAATAATCAGTACACGAATCCCACTTAGCTCACCACCTTTCATTCTTCGAAGATGAAGCGTTCGTTTGCAGTAACAGTTTGAATTTTTAGGTTTCACTCTTTCTCCTATATGTATAGATATATTTGGAACTATAAATCAAAGACGGTTTTTGCTAGCTCTTTGAAACTTGACACAATAAAGTAGGTCCAAGTTCTATCTCTATGGTTTGTTTCCTATTGATGTAGCACTAAGCAAAGACTCACGAAAATCACTTTAATTGAAAGGGGTTGCCAAGCTTCTCAAAACTACGAGTTTCCCGAAATCTCAGCAAATATTTTTTCGCCCAGTCTTGATGATACTTTCAGGTAAAGATCAGTACACAAATCCCACTTGGATCACCAACTTTTGTTCTTCTAGGTTGAAGCGTTTGTTTGCAGTAACAGTTTGAATTTTTAGGTTTCACTTTGTTTTTTCTTTATGGATACATGTATTTGGCACTCTATATCTGAGACGGTTTGTGCTAGCTCTTAGAAACTTGACAAAATACAGTAGGTCCAAGTTCTCTCTCTATGGTTTGTTTCCTATTGATGTATAACTAAGCAGAGACTGGTGAAAATCACTTTCATTGAAAGGGGTTGCCAAGCTTTCTGAAAACATTGATTTTCCCGAAATCGCAGCACATTTTTTTCACCCCATCTTGATGATACTTTCAGGTAATGATCAGTACACGAATCCCACTTGGGTCACCAAATTTCGTTCCTCTAGGTTAAATTTTAATTTGCAGTAACAGTTTGAACTTTTAGGTTTCACTCTGTTTTCTCCTAGACATAGTTGGAACTCTAAATCAAAGACAGTTTGTGCTAGCTCTTTGAAACTTGACACAAAAATTAGATCCAAGTACTGTCTCTAAGTCTGTTTCCAATTGATGTAGCCCTAAGCAGAGACTGGCGACAATCACTTTCATTGAAAGGGATTGATAATCTTCCCCTAAACTACGAGTGTCCTGAAATCTCAGCAAATATTTTTTCACCCAATCTTGATGATTGTTTCAGGTAATGAGCAGTACACGAATCCCACTTGGCTCATCAAATTACATTCTTCTAGGTTAAACCGTTCGTTTGAAGTAACTGTTTTAAATTTAAGTTTCACTGTGTTTACTCCTTTATGGACACATTTTTTGGAATTATAAATCAAACACGGTTTGTGCTAGCTCTTTGAAACTTGATACAATGAAGTAGTTCTAAGTTCTATATCTGTCGTTTGTTTCCTTTTCATGTACCCCTAAGCAGAGACTGGCGAAAATCACTTTCATTGAAATGGGTTGCCAAGCTTCCCCAAAACCCTAAGTTTCCTGAAATCTCAGCAAATATTTTTTCACCCAATCTTGATGATACATTCAGGTGATGATCAGTACACCAATCCTATTTGACTCACCAAGTTTGTTCTTCTAGGTTAAACCGTTTGTTTTCAGTAACAGTTAAAATTATTAGGTTTCACTCTGTTTTCTGCTATATAGATACATGTATTTTAAACTCTAAATCGAACACGGTTTGTGCTAGCTCTTTGAAACTTGACACAATAAAGTAGTTTCAAGTTCTATCTCTACGGTTTGTTTACTATTTATGTAGCCCTAAAGAGAAACTCGCTAAAATTACTTTCATTGAAAGGGGTTCCCAAGCTTCCAAAAAACTACGAGTTTCCAGAAATTTTCTCAAATAATTTTTAACCCAATCTTAATGATACTTTCAGGTAATGATCAGTACACCTATTGCACTTGGCTCACCAAATTTCCTACTTCTACATTAAAACGTTCGTTTGCAGTAAGAGTTTTAATTTTTAGTTTCACTCTGTTTTCTCTTATATGGATACATGTAGTTGCAACTCTATATCAAACACGGTTTGTGCTAGCTCTTTGAAACTTGACACTATAAAGTAGTTCCAAGTTCTATATCCATAGTTCCTTTCCTATTGATGTAGCCCTAAGAAGAGACTGGTGAAAATACCTTTCATTGAAAGTGGTTGCCAAGCTTCCCAAAAACTACGAGTTTCCTGGATCTGAGCAAATATTTTTTCACCCAATCTTGATGATACCTTCAGGTGATGATCAGTACACTATTCGCACTTGGCTCACCAAATTTCCTTCTTCTACGTTAAACTGTTCGTTTGCAGTAAGAGTTTTTATTTTTAGGTTTCACTCTGTTTTCTCCTATATGGATACATGTAGTTGGAACTCTAAATCAAACACGTTTTGTGCTATCTCTTTGAAACTTGACCCAAAAAAGTAGTTCAAACATCTACATCTATGGATTCTTTCTTATTGATGTAGCCCTAAGCAGAGACTGGCAAAAAATATTTTCATTGAAAGGGTTTGCCAAGATTCCCCAAAACTACGAGTTTCCTGAAGTCTAAGCAAATATTTTTTCACCCAATCTTGATGATACTTTCAGGTAATGATCAGTACAACAATCCCACCTGGCTCACCAAATTTCATTCTTCTAGGTTAAACTGTTCATTTGCAGTAACTTTTAATTTTTAGGTTTCACTCTGTTTTCTCCTATATCGATACATGTATTTGGAACTCTTAATCAAACCCTTTTTGTGCTAGCTCTTTGAATCTTGACTCAATAATGTTGCTCTAATTCTATATCTATGGTTTGTTACTATTGATTTATCCCTAAGCAGAGACTGGTGAAAATCCCTTTCATTGAAAGGGGTTGCCAAGCTTCCCCCAAACTACGAGTGTCCTCAAATCTCAGCAAATGTATTTTAAATCAATCTTGATGACTCTTTCAGGTAATGATCAGTACGCCAATCCCACTTGGCTCACCAAATTTCATTCTTCTAGGTTAAAACGTTCGTTTGCAGTAACAGTTTTAATTTTTAGTTTTCACTCTGTTTTCTCCTATATGGATACATGTATTTGGAACTCTAAATCAAACACAGTTTGTGCTAGCTCTTTGAAACTTGACATAATAAAGTAGTTCCAATTACATTTCTATGGTTTGTTTCCTATGGATATAGCCCTAAGCAAAGACTGGCGAAAATCACTTTCATTGAAGGGCATTGCCAAACTTCCCAAAAAGTATGAGTTTCGTGAAATCTCAGCAAATATATTTTAACCCAATCTTGATGATACTTTCAGGTAATGATCAGTACACCAATCCCACTTGGCTCACTAAGTTTCATTCTTCTCGGTTAAACCGTTCGTTTGCAGTAACTGTTTTAATTTTTAGGTTTCACTCTGTTTTCTCCTATATGGACACATGTAGTTGGAGTTCTAAATCAAACACGGTTTGTGCTAGCTCTTTGAAACTTGACACAATAAAGTAGTTCCAAGTTCTATATCCATGGTTCCTTTCCTATTGATGTAGCCCTAAGAAGAGACTGGCGAAAATCACTTTCATTGAAAGGGGTTGCCAAGCTTCCCAAGACTTCGATTTTCCTGAAATTTCAGTGAATATTCTTTCACCCAAATTGATGATAGTTTCAGGTAATGATAAGTACACAAGTACCACTTGGCTCACCAAATTTCGTTCTTCTAGATTAAACCGTTCGTTTGCGGTGACAGTTTTAACTTTTAGGTTTCACTCTGTTTTCTCCTATATGGATACATGTATTTGGAACTCTTAATCAAACACCGTTTGTTCTACCTCTTTCAAACTTGACACAATAAAGAAGTTCCAAGTTCTATGTCTATGGTTTCTTTCATATTGATGTAGCCCTAAGCAGAGACTGGCGAAAATCACTTTAATTTTAAGTGGTTGCCAAGCTTCTGAAAAACTACCAGTTTCCTGAAATCTCAGCAAATATTTTTTCACCCAATCTTGATGATACTTTCAGGTAATGATCAGTACACCAATTCCACTTGGCTCACCAAATTTCTTTCTTTTAGCTGAAACCGTTCATTTGCAGTAACAGTTTTAATTTTTAGGTTTCATTCCATTTTCTCCTATAGGGATACATGTATTTGGAACTCTAAATCAAACACGGTTTGTGCTAGCTCTTTGAAACTTGAAACAATAAAGTAGTTTCAAGATCTATATTGATGGTTTGTTTCCTTTTGATGTAGCCCTAAGCACAGACTGGCGAAAATCACTTTCATTGAAAGGGGAAGCCAAGCGTCCCAAAGACTACAAGTTTCCTGAAATTTCAACAAATATTTTGCACCCAATCTTTATGATAGTTTCAGGTGATGATCAGTACACCAATCCCAGTTGGCTCACCAAATTTCGTTCTTCTAGGTTGAACCGTTTGTTTGCAGTAATAGTTATAATTTTTAGGTTTCACTCTGTTTTCTCCTATACGGATACATGTATTTGAACTCTAAGTCAAACACGGTTTGTTCAAGGGCTTTGAAACTTGACACAATAAAGTAGTTCCAAGATCTATATCTATGGTTTGTTTCCTATTTATGTATCCCCAAGCAGAGACTGGCGAAAATCACTTTCATTGAAAGGGTTGCCAAGCTTTCCAAGACTATGAATTTCCTGAAATTTCAGTGAATATTTTTTCACCAAATCTTGATGATAGTTTCAGGTAATGTTCAGTACACCAATCCCACTTAGCTCACCAAATTTCATTCTTCTAGTTTAAACTGTTCGTTTGCAGTGACAGTTTTCATTTTTAGGTTTTACTCTGTTTTCTCCTATATGGATACATGTAGTTGGAACTCTAAATCAAACACAGTTTGTTCTACCTCTTTGAAACTTGACACAATAAAGAATTTCCAAGTTCCATGTCTATGGTTTGTTTCATATTGATGTAGCCCTAAGCAGAGACAGGCAAAAATCACTTTTATTCAAAGGGGTTGCCAAGCTTCTCAAAAACTACCAGTTTCCTGAAATCTCAGCAAATATTTTTTCACCCAATCTTGATGATACTTTCAGGTAATGATCAGTACACCAATCCCACTTAGCTCACCAAAAATCTTTTTTCTAGCTTTAACCGTTCGTTCGTAGTAACAGTTTTAACTTTTAGGTTTCATTCTGTTTTCTTTTATATGGATACATGTATTTGGAACTCTAAATCAAACACAGTTTGTGCTAGCTCTTTGAAACTTGACAAAATAAAGTAGTTCCAAGGTCTATGACTATGGTTTGTTTTGTATTGGTGTAGCCCTAAGCAGAGACTTGCGAAAATCACTTTCATGGAAAGGGGTTGCCAAGCTTCCCCAAAATTACCAGTTTCCTGAAATCTCAGCAAATATATTTTCACCCAATCTCGATGATTGTTTCAGGTAATGATAACTACACCAATCCCACTTGGCTCACCAAAAATCTTTCTTCTAGCTTAAACCGTTCGTTTGCAGTAACTTTTTTAATTTTTAGGTTTCACTTTGTTTCTCCTATATGGATACATGTATTTGGAACTCTAAATGAAACACGGTTTGTTCCAACTTTTTCAAACTTGAAACAGTAATGTAGTTCCAAGTTCTATGTGTATGGTTTGTTACATATTGATGTAAACCTAAGCAGAGACTGGCCAAAATCACTTTCATGGAAAGGGGTTGCCAAGCTTCTCAAAAACTACAAGTTTCTTGAAATCTCAGCAAATATTTTTTTACCCAATCTTGATGATACTTCCAGGTAATGATCAGTACACCAATCCCACTTGGCTCACCAAATTTCTTTCTTCTAGCCCAAACCGTTTGTTTGCAGTAACAGTTTTAATATTTAGGTTTCACTCTGTTTCCTCCTATATGTATACATGTATTTGGAACTCTAAATCAAACACGGTTTGTGCTAGGTGTTTGAAATTGACACAATAAAGTACTTCCAAGATCTATATCGATGGTTTGTTTCCTATTGATGTAGCCCTAAGCACAGACTGGCGAAAATCACTTCCATTGAAAGGGGATGCATAGCTTCTTAAAACCAGAAGTTTCCTGAAATTTCAGCAATTATATTTTCACCCAATCTTTATGATAGTTTCAGGTGATGATCAGGACACCAATCCCAGTTGGCTCACCAAATTTCGTTCTTCTAGGTTAAACCGTTTGTTTGCAGTAACAGTTTTAATTTTTAGGTTTCACTCTGTTTTCTCCTATATGGATACATGTATTTAAACTCTAAATCAAACACGGTTTGTGCTAGGTCTTTGAACTTGACACAATAAAATAGTTCCAAGATCTATATCTATGGTTTGTTTCCTATTGATGTATCCCTAAGAAGAGACTGGCTAAAATCACTTTCATTGAAAGGGGTTGCCAAGCTTCCTAAAGACTACGAGTTTTCTGAAATCTCAGAAAATATTTTTTCCCCTAATCTTGATGATAGTTTCAGGTAATGATCAATACTCCAATCCCACTTGGATCACCAAATTTTGTTCTTCTAGGTTATACCGTTCATTTGCAGTGACAGTTTTAATTTTAGGTTTCATTCTCTTTTCTCTTGTATGAATACTTGTATTTGGAAGTCTAAATCAAACACGGTTTATGCTAGGTCTTTGAAACTTGACAAAATAAAGTAGTTCCAAGTTCTATGTCTATGGTTTGTTTCCTTTTGATGTAGCCCTAAGCAGAGACTTGCGAAAATCACCTTCATTGAAAGGGGTTGCCAAGCTTCCCCAAAACTAATAGTTTTCTGAAATCTCAGCAAATATACTTTCACTCAATCTTGATGATAGTTTCAAGTAATGATCACTACACCAATCCCACTTGGCTCACCAAATTTCGTTCTTCTAGGCTAAACCGTTCGTTTGCAGTAACAGTTTTAATTTTTAGTTTTCACTGTGTTTTCTCCTATATGGATACATGCATTTCGAATTCTAAATCAAACATGGTGTGTGCTAGCTCTTTGAAAGTTTACACAATAAAGTAGTTCCAAGTTGTATATCTATGGTTTGTTTCCTCTTTTTGTAGCCCTAAGCAGAGACTGGCGAAAATCACTTTCATTGAAAGGGGTTGCCAAGCTTCCCAAGAGTACTAGTTTTCTGAAATTTCAGCGAATATTTTTTCACCCAATCTTGATGATAGTTTCAGCTAATGATCAGTACACCAATCCCACTTGGCTCACCAAATTTTATTCTTGTGAGTTAAACCGTTCGTTCGCAGTAACAGTTTTAATTTTTAGGTTTCACTCTATTTTCTCCACTATGGATACATGTATTTGGAACTCTAAATCAAACACAGTTTGTTCTAGCTCTTTGAAACTTGACACAATATAGTAGTTCCAAGATCTATGTCTATGTTTTGTTTCATGATGATGTAGCCCTAAGCAGAGACTGGCGAATATCACTTTCATGCAAAGGGGTTGCCAAGCTTCTCAAAAACTACGAGTTTCCTGAAATCTCAGCAAAAATTTTTTCACCCAAACTTGATGATTCTTTCAGGTGATGATCAGTACACCAATCCCACTTAGCTTACCAAATTTCATTCTTCTCGGTTAAATCGTTCGTTTGGAGTAACAATTTTAATTTTTAGGTTACAGTCTGTTTTCTCCTATATGGATACTTGTATTTGGAACTCTAAATCAAACACGGTTTGCCCTAGTTCTTTATAACTTGACAGAATATAGTAGGTCCAAGTTGTATATCTATGGTTTGTTTCCTATTGATGAAGCCCTAAGCAGAGACTGGAAAAAATCCCTTTTATTGAAAGGGGTTGCCAAGCTTCCCTAAAACTACGTGTTTAATGAGATCTCAGCAAATATTTTTTCACCCAATCTTTATGATAGTTTCGGGTAATGATCACTACGCCAATCCCACTTGGCTCACCAAATTTACTTCTTCTAGGTTTAACCATTCGTTTGCAGTAACTGTTTTAATTTTTAGGGTTCACTCTGTTTTCTCCTATATGGATACATCTATTTGGAACTCTAAATCAAACACGGTTTGTGCTAGCTCTTTGAAACTTGACATAATAAAGTAGTTCCAAGATGTACGTTTATTGTTTGTTTCCTATTGATATAGCCCTAAACAGAGACTGGCAAAAATCACTTTCATTGAAAGCGGTTGCCAAGCTTCCCAAAAACTACGAGTTTCCTGAAATCTCAGCAAATATTTTCTGTTTTCTTTTCTTTTTTTATTGTTGGTTGTTCAAATCATTACATAGTTCTTAATATATTATATTTCACAGTTTGATTCAAGTTTGATTCAAGTGGGTTATGAACTCCCATTTTTACCCCGTATACAGATTGCTATATCACATCAGTTACACTTTCATTGATTTACATATTGCCATTTTAGTGTCTGATGTATTCTGCTGTCTATCCTATTCTCTAGTATCCACCCTCCCCTTTCCTCCCCTCCCCTCCCCTTTTCTCTCTCTACCCCCTCTACTGTAAATCTTTTCTTCCACTTGTATTATTCTTCTCTTACCCCTCATTTCCTCTTATATGTAATTTTGTAAAACCCTGAGGATCACCTTCCATTTCCATGCGATTTCCCTTCTCACTCCCTTTCCCTCCCACCTTTAATGTTAATCTTCTTCTCAAGCTCTTCGTCCCTACCCTGTCCTTGGTTACTCCCCTTATATCAAAACAGTCATTTGTCATTTGTTTTTTAAGGATTGGTTAGCTTCACTTAGCATAATCTGCTCTAATGCCATCCATTTCCCTCCAAATTCTATGATTTTGTCATTTTTTAATGCAGAGTAATACCCCATTGTGTATAAATGCCACATTTTTTTTATCCATTCTTCTATTGAAGGGCATCTAGGTTGGTTCCACAATCTTGCTATTGTGAATTGTGCTGCTATGGACATCGATGTAGCAGTGTCCCTGTAGCATGCTCTTATTAGGTCTTTAGGGAATAGACCGAGAAGAGGAGTAGCTGGGTCAAATGGTTTTTCCATTCCCAGCTTTCCAAGAAATCTCCATACTGCTTTCCAAATTGGCTGCACCAATTTGCAGTCCCACCAACAATGAACAAGTGTACCCTTTTCCCCTCATCCACTCCAGCACTTGTTTTTGTTGGACTTCATAATGGCTGCCAATCTTACTGGAGTGAGATGGTATCTTAGGGTGGTTTTGATATGCATTTCTCTGACTGCTAGCGATGGTGAGCATTTTTTCATGTACTTATTGATTGATTGTATGTCCTCCTCTGAGAAGTGTCTGTTCAGGTCCTTGGCCCATTTGTTGATTGGGTTGTTTGTTATCTTATTGTCTAATTTTTTGAGTTCTTTGTATACCCTGGATATTAGGGCTCTATCGGAAGTGTGTGGAGTGAAGATTTGTTCCCAGGATGTATGTTCCCTGTTTACCTCTCTTATTGTTTCTTTTGCTGAGAAAAAAACTTTTTAGTTTGAGTAAGTCTCATTTGTTGATTCTAGTTGTTAACTCCTGCACTATGGGCGTCCTATTGAGGAATTTGGAGCCCGACCCCACAGTATGTAGATCATAGCCAACTTTTTCTTCTATTAGATGCCGTGTCTCTGATTTAATATCTAGCTCCTTGATCCATTTTGAGTTAACTTTTGTGCATGGCGAGAGAAAGGGATTCAGTTTCATTTTGATGCAAATGGATTTCCATGTTTCCCAGCACCATTTGTTGAAGATGATATCCTTCCTCCATTGCATTCTTTTAGCCCCTTTATCAAATATAAGACAGTTGTAGTTTTGTGGATTGGTTACTGTGTCCTCTATTCTGTACCATTGTTCCACCCGCCTGTTTTGGTACCAGTACCATGCTGTTTTTGTTACTATTGCTCTGTAGTATAGTTTGAAGTCTGGTATCGGTATACCGCCTGATTCACACTTCCTGCTTAGCATTGTTTTTGCTATTCTTGGTCTTTTTTATTCCATAAGAATTTCATGATTGTTTTATCTATTTCTACAAGGAATGCTGTTGGGATTTTGATTAGCATTGCATTGAACTTATAGAGAACTTTTGGTAATTTCGCCATTTTGATGATGTTAGTTCTGCCTATCCATGGACAGTGTATATTTTTCCATCTTGTAAGCTCTGCTTCTACTTCTCTCTTTAGGATTCTGTAGTTTTCATTGTATAAGTCTTTCACCTCTTTGTTAGGTTGATTCCCAAGTATTTTATTTTTTGTGGAGATATTGTGAATGGAGTAGTTGTCCTCATTTCCATTTCAGAGGATTTGTTGCTGATATATAGGAATGCATTTGCTTTATGTGTGTTCATTTTATATCCTGCCACTTTGCTGAATTTATTTATTAGCTCTAATAGTTTCTTTGTAGACCCTTTTGGGTCTGCTAGGTATTGAATCATGTCATCTGCAAATAGTGATAATTTAAGTTCTTCTTTTCCTATTTTTATGCCTTTAATTTCTTTCGTCTGTCTAATTGCTCTGGCCAGTGTTTCGATGACTATGTTGAACAGAAGTGGTGAGAGAGTGCATCCCTGTCTTGTACCAGATCTTAGAGGGAATGCCTTCAATTTTTATCCATTCAGAATGATGCTGGCCTGTGACTTATCATAGATTGCTTTTACAATATTGAGGTATGATCCTGTTATCCCTAATTTTTCTAGAGTTTTGAACATAAAGGGATGCTGTACTTTGTCAAATGCTTTTTCTGCATCTATCGAGATGATCATATGGTTCTTATTTTTAAGTCTATTGATGTGGTGAATAACATTTATTGATTTCCATATATTGAACCAGCCTTGCATCCCAGGGATGAATCCTACTTGATCATGGTGTATAATTTTTTTGATATGTTTTTGAATCTGATTCACCAGAATTTTATTGAGGATTTTTGCATCTAGGTTCATTAGAGATATTGGTCTGTAGTTTTCTTTCTTTGAAGTGTCTTTCTCTGGTTTAGGCATCAGGGTGATGTTGGCCTCATAGAATGTATTTGGAAGTTCTCCCTCTTTTTCTATTTCCTGAAATAGCTTGAAAAGTATTGGTGTTAGTTCCTCTTTAAAGGTTTTGTAAAACTCTGCTGTATACCTATCCAGTCCTGGGCTTTTCTTAGTTAGTAGTCTTTTGATGGTTTCTTCTATATCCTCTATTGTTATTGGTCTGTTTAGGTTGTCTATATCCTCCTGAATCAATCTGAGCAGATCATATGACTTAAGAAATTTATCTATGCCTTCACTATCTTCTATTTTATTGGAGTATAAGGATTCAAAATAATTTCTGATTATCTTCTGTATTTCTGAAGTGTCTGTTGTGATATTGCCTTTTTCATCCCGTATGCTAGTAATTTGAGTTCTCTCTCTTCTACTCTTCATTAGCACGGCTAAGGGTCTGTCGATTTTATTTATTTTTTCAAAGAACCAACTTTTAGTTTTGTTAAATTTTTCAGTTGTTTCCTTTGTTTCAATTTCATTAATTTCAGCTCTGATTTTAATTATTTCTTGCCTTCTACTTCTTTTGCTGTTGTTTTGCTCTTCTTTTTCTAGGATTTTGAGATGAAGTATGAGATCATTTATTTGTTGTTTTTTTCTTTTTTTAAGGAATGAACTCCAAGCCATGAATTTTCCTCTTAGAACTGCTTTCAATGTGTCCCATAGATTCCGATACGTTGTGTCTGTGTTTTCATTTAACTCTAAGAAGTTTTTAATTTCCTCCTTGATGTCTTCTAAAACCCATTGATCATTCTGTAACCTATTGTTCATTCTCCAAGTGATGCATGATTTTTTCTTCCTTCTTTTATCGTTGATTTTCAGTTTCATTCCATTATGATCAGATAAGATGCATGGTATTATCTCTACTCCTTTATATTGTCTAAGAGTTGCCCTGTGACATAATATATGGTCTATTTTTGAGAAGGACCCATGTGCTGCTGAGAAAAATATGTAACTGCTTGATGTTGGGTGGTATATTCTATATATGTCAATTAAGTCTAGGTTGTTTATTATGTTATTGAGTTCTATAGTTTACTTATTTAACTTTTGTTTGGAAGATCTATCCAGTGGTGAGAGAGGTGTGTTGAAGTCTCCCATGATTATTGTATGGTGGTCTATTAGACTCTTGAGCTTGATAAGAGTTTGCTTGATGAACATAGCTGCACCATTGTTTGGGGCATATATATTTATGATTGTTATGTCTTGTTGGTGTATGGTTCCCTTGAGCAGTATGTAGTGTCCCTCTTTATCCCTTTTGATTAACTTTGCTTGAAATCTATTTTATTAGATATGAGTATGGACACTCCTGCTTGTTTCCGCAGTCCATATGAGTGGTACGATTTTTCCCAACCTTTCACCTTCAGTCTATGTATATCTTTTCCTATCAAATGCGTCTCCTGTAGGCAGCATATTGTTGGGTCTTGTTTTGTGATCCATTCAACTAGCCTCTGTCTCTTAATTGGTGAGTTTAAGCCATTAACATTTAGGGTTATTATTGAGATATGGTTTGTTCTTCCAGCCATATTTGTTTATTAATGTTACTAAACCTGATTTGTTTTCCTCTTTGATTACTTTCCCCCCTTTACTGTCCTACCTCCCACTGTTGGTTTTCATTGTTATTTTCCATTTCCTCTTCCTGTAATGTTTTGCCAATGATTTTTGAAGAGATGATTTTCTAGCTGCAAATTCTTTTAACTTTTGTTTATCGTGGAAGGTTTTAATTTCATCTTCCATCCTGAAGCTTAATTTCGCTGGATACACGATTCTTGGTTAGAACCCATTTTCTTTCAGTGTTTGAAATATGCTATTCCAGGATCTTCTAGCTTTCAGAGTCTGTGTTGAGAGATCAGCTGTTATCCTGATTGGTTTACCCCTAAATGTAATCTGCTTCCTTTCTCTTGTAGCTTTTAAAATTCTCTCCTTATTCTGTATGTTGGGCATCTTCATTATAATGTCTAGGTGTGGATCTCTCATGATTTTGCACATTCGGCATCCTGTAGGCTTCTAGGATTTGGGATTCTGTCTCATTCTTCAAGTCTGGGAAGTTTTCTCATATTATTTCATTGAATAGATTGTTTATTCCTTTGGTTTGGAGCTCTGTGCCTTCCTGTATCCCAATGACTCTTAAGTTTGGTCTTTTAATGTTATCCCATATTTCTTGGATGTTCTGCTCATGGTTTCTTAGCAGTCTTGCTGAGCTGTCTATGTTCTTTTCAAGTTGAAATACTTTGTCCTCATTGTCTGATGTTCTATCTTCTAAGTGATCTACTCTGCTGGTAGTATTCTCAATTGAGTTTTTAAGTTGGTTTATTCCTTCCTGCATTTTTAGGACTTCTATTTGTTTTTTATTACCTCTATCTCCCTGTGTAATTGATCTTTTATTTCCTGGATTTATTTATGTAGTTCCTTGTCACAGTGATCTTTCATTGTCTGATTTTGCTGTCTCATGTCTTCCTTGAGACTCCAGATCATCTGAAGCATGTATAGCCTGAACTCTTTATCTGACATTCCATCTGTTACAGCTATTACCTCTTCTAAAGTTGAGTTGACCTGCATTGCTTGTGGTCCTTTCTTGCCTTGTCTTTTCACACTGCTCGCATTTCTTTCTGCTTGGTGAAACTGTTGTGTTTTTGAAATTTCCCCCCTATTTATTTATATTGCTCTTGTAGAGTTGGAAAATCTCCCTTGCAGGGTGGGTAGTGTCTGTGCTCCTCCTCTAATTAGGGTGATCTGTCTACCACACTGGTCGGTCGCAGGTCTTCCCACCCTGCGGGTGCGGGTGGCGAATCTGCTCTGCCCGCACTCCAATTGTGGTGACGTAACTACCACGCCCTCGGGTCGTTGGTCCTGATCCAGATGTGGGCGGCAGCTCTGCTCGGCCCCTACTCCAATTGGTGTGACGTGTCTACCACGCTGGCAGGCCTCTAGGCCTGTTCCGCCGGTGGGTCACAGGTCTGCCTACCTTGCGGGCTCGGGCGGCAGTTCTACTCAGCCCCCACTCCCCAATGGGGGTACCTGACTACCTCTCCACCGGGTCGCTGGGCCTTTTCTGGACACAGGCGGTGGCTCTGCTCCACCCCCACTCCAACCAGTGTGATGTGATTGCCTCGGTGCTACGTGTCCACCATGCTGGCAGGCTACCGGGCCTGTCCTGCCAGTCGGTCACAGGTCTGCCTCCCTTGCAGGCTCAGATGGTGGCTCTACACAGCCCCTACTCCAAATGGGGTGACTTGGCTAACGGGCCGTTGGGTTGCTGGTCCTGTTCTAGGCGTGGGCGGCTACTCTGTTCGGCCCCAGCTGCAGTTGGGGAGTCGTGATACCAAACCAGCGGGTCACTTGGCCTGCTCTGGGCACAGGTGGCAGCTCCACTTTGCCCCCCCTGGCCCCCAGAGCACCCAGCAGGACCCAGACCGAGAAGCAGTCACCGCAGGTTCCCCAACCCTGGGCCAAAGCAGCTTCAGGAGGCAGAACCCAGGCCTCTCCGATCACAGCTCACACTCCGCTAGGAGCAGGCTCCAAGGAATGACCCCCGTGCGTTCCCCTGCCCCAGGCCAAAGCAGCTCCGGGAGCCAGAGCCTGGCCACTACAAGCTCTCCAAGCTCGGTGCATGCTCTGCTGGGAGCAGGCTCAAAGACGCAGTACCTGCAGGCTCCCCAGCCCCGGGCCAAAACTGTTCTGGGAGTCAGAACCCAGCGGCCCCAAGCTCAGCACACGCTCCACTTGAAGCTGGCCTCTACATGCAGTCTCCACAGGTTCCCCAGCCCTAGGCCAACGCAGCCCCCAGAACCAGAATCCAGCCGCTCAGAACCCGGCGCATGCCTTGCAAGGAGCGAGCTCCTAGGAGTATTCTGCACTGGTTCTCCAGCCCCGAGCCTGAGCGATCTGTCTGTGAGACGCAGGAAAATACAAGCCTGAAATCACCTGTTCTGTAGCTGAATGAGCTGAGATCAGTAGAAAACAGGGATGATTACATCAGCTCTCCAAGATGGCGGCCGCTGTCCTCCTCCGTGGTCCGACCGGTGTCGAGAACCGAACTGGACCGCTTCTCTCCTCTGTCTCAAAGCCAGAACTCAGCACTAAGAACGGCCATTGCACCACTGGCAGGAGCCCTCAGAATCCACATCGCTGCACCCCCGCTCTGGCACCTCGCCGCTTCCCTGCACATGCCACAGACTCCAGCTGCGAGGCAATCCGCCGATCAGGCGATGCGACTCTCCGTGCAGAGAAATCGCCCATGTCCGAGCCCCCACAGGTGAACCTTGCGTGATGGAAATCCGTTCACTACATTCTGGAGCACCTCAATTTCACTGGAAATTCCCAAAAAGATAGCCTTCAGTTGTTTCACTTCGTCTTTCTCCCGCGCAAAAACGCGGTGCACAGGGGTGAAGCACTCCCTTCGCCGACATCATCAAGCATCCAATCAGCAAATATTTTTTCACCCAATCTTGATGATAATTTCAGGTAATGATCAGTACACCAATCCCACTTGGCTCACCAAATTTCGTTCTTCTAGGTTAAACCGATCATTTGCAGTAACAGTTTTAATTTGCAGGTTTCACTCTGTTTTCTCTGATGTATTTGGAACTGTAAATCAAACACGGTTTGGGCTAGCTCTTTGAAACATGACACAATAAAACAGATCCAAGTTCTATATCTGTGATTTGTTTCCGATTGATGTAGCCCTAAGCAAAATTGGTGAAAATCATTTTCATTGAAAGGTGTTGCCAGGCTTCCAAAAAACTAAGAGTTTCCTGAAATCTCAGCAAATATTTTTACACCCAATCTTGATGACAGTTTCAAGTAATGATCAGTAACACCAATTCACTTGGCTCACCAAATTTTGTTCTTCTAGGTTAAACTGGTCGTTTGCAGTAACAGTTTTAATTTTTAGGTTTCACTCTGTTTTCTCCTATAAGACTACATGTAGTTGGAACACTAAATCTAACAAGGTTTGTGCTAGCTCTTTGAAACTTGACACAATATAGTAGTTCCAAGTTCTATCTGTACGGATTGTTTTCTATTGATGTAGCCCTAAGCAGAGACTGGCGCAAATCACTTTCATGGAAAGGGGTTGACTAGCTTCCAAAAAACTATGAGTTTCCTGAAATCTCAGCACACATTTTTTCACCCAATCTTGATGACACTTTCAGGTAATGATGAGTACCCCAAAACGACTTGGCTCACCAAATTTCATTCTTCTAGGTTAAACCGTTCATTTGCAGTAACAGTTTTAATTTTTAGGTTTCACTCTGTTTTCTCCTATAAGACTACATGTAGTTGGAACACTAAATCTAACAAGGTTTGTGCTAGCTCTTTGAAACTTGACACAATAAATTAGTTCCAAGTGCAATCTCTATGGTTTGTTTCCTATTGATGTAGCCCTAAGCAGAGACTGGCATAAATCACTTTCATGGAAAGGGGTTGACAAGCTTCCAAAAAACTACGAGTTTCCTGAAATCTCAGCACAAATTTTTTCACCAAATCTTGATGACCCTTTCAGGTAATGATCAGTACCCGAATCCCACTTGGCTCACGAAATAACGTTCTTCTGGGTTAAACTGTTCGTTTGCAGTAACAGTTTTAATTTTAGGTTTCACTCTGTTTTCTCCTATATGCATACATGTAGTTGGAACTCTAAATAAAACACGGTTTGTGCTAGCTCTTTGAAACTTGACACAATATAGTAGTTCCAAGTTCTATCTCTATAGATTGTTTTCTATTGATGTAGCCCTAAGCAGAGACTGGCGCAAATCACTTTCATAAAAAGGGTTTGCCTAGCTTCCAAAAAAGTACGAGTTTCCTGAAATATTAGCACACATTTTTTCACCCATTCCTGATGACACTTTACGGTAGTGATCAGTACCTCATTCCCACTTGGCTCACCAAATTTCTTTTTTCTAGCTTAAATCGTTCGTTGGCAGTAATAGTTTTAATTTTTAGGTTTCACTCTTTTTTCTGCTATATGGATACATGTAGTTGGAACTCTAAATCAAACACGGTTTTTGCTAGCTCTTTGAAACTTGACACAATAAAGGAGTTCCAAGTTCTATCTCTACGGTTTGTTTCCTATTGATGTAGCCCTAAGCAGAGACTGGCGCAAATGACTTTCATGGAAAGGGGTTGCCAAGCTTCCAAAAAACTACGAGTCTCCTGAAATCTCAGCACACTTTCTTTCACCCAATATTGATGACACTTTCAGGTAATGATCGCTACCCCATTCCCACTTGGCTCACCAAATTACCTTCTTCCTGGTTAAACCGTTCGTTTGCAGTAACAGTTTTAATTTTTAGGTTTCACTCCGTTTCTCCTATATGGATACATGTAGTTGGAACTCTAAATCAAACACGGTTTGTGCTAGCTCTTTGAAACTTGACACAATAAAGTAGTTCCAATTTCTATCTCTATGCTTTGATTCCTATTTATGTAGCCCTAAGCAGAGACTGGTGCAAATCACTTTCATAGAAAAGGGTTGCCATGCTTCCAAAAAACTACAGGATTCCTGAAATCTCAGCACACATTTTTTCAACCAATCTTGATGACACTTTCAGGTAATGATCAGAACCCCAATCCCACTTGGCTCACCAAATTTCGTTCTTCTAGGTTAAACCGTTTGGTGGCCGTAACAGTTTTAATTTTTAGGTTTCACTCTGTTTTCTCCTATAGAAATACATGTAGTTGGAACTCTAAATCAAACACGGTTTGTGCTAGCTATTTGAAAGTCGATACAATAAAGTAGTTCCAAGTTCTATCTCTATGGTTTGTTTCCAATTGATATAGCCCTAAGGAGAGTGGCACAAATCACTTTCATGGAAAGGGGTTGCCAAGGTTCCAAAAAACTACGAGTTTCCTGAAATCTCAGCACACATTCTTTCACCCAATATTGATGAAACTTTCAGGTAATGATCACTATCCCAATCCCACTTGGCTCACCAAATTTTATTCTTCTAGGTTCAACAGTTCTTTTGCAGTAACAGTTTTAAATTTTAGGTTTCACTCTATTTCTCCTATATGGATACATGTAGTTGGAACTCTAAATCAAACACGGTTTGTGCTAGCTCTTTGAAACTTGACACAATAAAGTAGTTCCATGTTCTTTCTCTAAGTTTGTTTCCTATTGATGTAGCCCTAAGCAGAGACTGGCGCAAATCACTTTCATGTAAAGGGGTTGCCAAGGTTCCAAAAAACTACGAGTTTCCTGAAATCTCAGCACACATTCTTTCACCCAATATTGATGACACTTTCAGGTACTGATCACTACCCCAATCCCACTTGGCTCACCAAATTTCATTCTTCTAGGTTCAACTGTTCTTATACAGTAACAGTTTTAATTTTTAGGTTTCACTCAGTTTTCTCCTGTACGGATACATGTAGTTGGAACTCTAAATCAAACACGGTTTGTGCTAGCTCTTTGAAACTTGACACAATATAGTAGTTCCAAGTTCTATCTCTGTGGTTTGTTTCCTATTGTTGTAGCCCTAAGCAGAGAGTGGCGCAAATCACTTTCAGGGAAAGGGGTTGCCAAGGTTCCAAAAAACTACGAGTTTCCTGAAATCTCAGCACATATTTTTTCGCCAAATCTTGATGACACTTTCAGGTAATGATCAGTACCCCAATCCCACTTGGTTCACCAAATTTCCTTCTTCTAGGTTAAACCGTTCGGTGGCAGTAGGAGTTTTAATTTTTATGTTTGAAATCTGGTATCGCTATACCGCCTGATTCACACTTCCTGCTTAGCATTGTTTTTGCTATTCTGGGTCTTTTATTTTTCCATATGAATTTTTCCTATTGATGTAGCCCTAAGCAGAGATTGGGGCAAATCACTTTCATGGAAAGGGCTTGCCAAGCTTGCAAAAAACTACGAGTCTCCTGAAATCTCAGCACACATTTTCACCCAATATTCATGACACGTTCAGGTGATGATCAGTACCTGAATCCCACTTGGCTCACCAAATTTCATTCTTCTATGTTAAACCGTGCGTTGGCAGTAACTGTTTTAATTTTTAGGTTTCACTCTGTTTCTCCTATATGCATACATGTAGTTGGAACTCTAAATGAAACAGGGTTTGTGCTAGCTTTTTGAAACTTTACACAATACAGTAATTCCAAGTTCTATCTCCATGGTTTGTTTCCTATTGATGTAGCCCTAAGCAGAGACTGGCACAAATCAGTTTCATGGAAAGGGGTTGCCAAGCTTCCAAAAAAAAATGAGTTTCCTGAAATCTCAGCACACATTTTTTCACCCAAAATTGATGACAGTTTCAGGTAATGATCAGTACCAGAATCCCACTTGGCTCACTAAATAACGTTCTTCTGGGTTAAACCGTTCGTTTCCAGTAACTGTTTTAATTTTTAGGTTTCACTCTGTTTCTCCTATATGGATACATGTAGTTGGAACTCTAAATCAAACACGGTTTGTGCTAGTTCTTTGAAACTTGACACAATAAAGTAGATCCAAGTGCTATCTCAATGGATTGCTTCCTATTGATGTAGCCCTAAGCAGAGACTGGCGCAAATCACTTTCATGGAAAGGGGTTGCCAAGCTTCCAGAAAACTACGAGTTTCCTGAAATGTCAGCACACATTTTTTCCCTCAATCTTGATGACACTTTCAGGTAATGAGCAGAATCCCAATCCCACTTGGCTCAACAAGTTTCGTGCTTCTAGGTTAAACCATTCGTTGGCAGTAACAGTTTAAACTTTTAGGTTTCACTCTGTTTTCTCCTATACAGATACATGTAGTTGGAACTCCAAATCAAACACGGTTTGTGCTAGATCATTGAAACTTGACACAATAAAGTAGTTCCAAGTTCTCTCTCTATGGTTTGTTTCCTATTGATGTAGCTCTAAGCAGAAACTGGCGCAAATCACTTTCATAAAAAGGGGTTGCCAAGCTTCCAGAAAACTACGAGTTTCCTGAAATGTCAGCACATATTTTTTCCCCCAATCTTGATGACACTTTCAGGTAATGATCCGTCCCCCAATCCCACGAGGCTCACCAAATTTCGTTCTTCTACGTTAAACCGTTCATTTGCAGTGAGAGTTTTAATGTTTAGGTTTCAATCTGTTTTCTCCATTATGGATACATATATTTGGAACTCTAAATCAAACACGGTTTGTGCTAGCTCTTTGAAACTTGACACAATAAAGTAGTTCCAAGTGCTATCTCTACGGTTTGTTTCCTATTGATGTAGCCCTAAGCAGACACTGGCGCAAATCACTTTCATGGAAAGGGGTTGCCAAGCTTCGAGAAAACTATGAGTTTCCTGAAATCTCAACACACATTTTTTCACCCAATCTTGATGACACTTTCAGGTAATGATCAGTACCCCCATCCCACTTGGCTAACCAAATTTCGTTTTCTAGGTTCATCCTTTCATTTGCAGTAACAGTTTTAAATTTTAGGTTTCACTCTGTTTTCTCCTATATGGATACATGTATTTGGAACTCTAAATCAAACACGGTTTGTGCTAGCTCTTTGAAACTTGACACAATAATGTAGTTCCATGTTCTTTCTCTATAGTTTGTATTCTATTGATGTATCCCTAAGAAGAGACTGGCGTAAATCGATTTCAGGTAAAGGGGTTGAAAGCTTCCAAAAAACTACGAGTTTCCTGAAATCTCAGCACATATTTTTTCACCCAATCGTGATGACACTTTCAGCTAATGAGCACTACCCCAATCCCACTTGGCTCACCAAATTTTGTTCTTCTAGGTTCAATACTTCTTTTGCAGTAAGAGTTTTAATTTTTAGGTTTCACTCTGTTTTCTCCTATATGGATACATGTATTTGGAACTCTAAATCAAACACGGTTTGTGGTACCTGTTTGAAACTTGACACAAAAAAGTTGTTCCAAGTTTTATATCTATGGTTTGTTTCCTATTGATGTAGTTCTAAGCAGGACTGGCACAAATCACTTTCATGGAAAGGGGTTGACAAGCTTCCTTAAAACTACGAGATTCCTTAAATCTCAGCACATATTTTTTCACCCAATCTTGATGACACTTGCAGGTAATGATCAGTACCCCAATCCCACTTGGCTCTCGAAATTTTGTTTTTCTAGATTCAACAGTTCGTTTGCAGTAACAGTTTTAATTTTTAGGTTTCACTCTGTTTTCTCCTATATGGATTCACGTAGTTGGACTCTAAATCAAACACGGTTTGTGCTACCTGTTTGAAACTTGACACAACAAAGTAGTTCCAAGTTGTATATCTATGGTTTGTTTCCTATTGATGTAGACCTAAGCAGAGATTGGCACAAATCACTTTCATGAAAAGGGGTTGCCAGGCTTCCAAAAAATTACGAGTTTCCTGAAATCTCAGCACACATTTTTTCACCCAATCTTGATGACACTTTCAAGTGATGATAAGTACCCCGATTTCACTTGGGTCACCAAATTTCGTTCTTCTAGGTTCAACCGTTCGTTTGCAGTAACAGTTTTAAATTTTATGTTTCACTCTGTTTTCTCCTATATGGATACATGTAGTTGGAACTCTAAATCAAACACGGTTTGTGGTAGCTCTTTGAAACTTGACACAATAAAGTAGTTCCAAGTGCTATCTCTATGGTTTGTTCCCTATTGATGTAGCCCTAAGCAGACACTCGCGCAAATCACTTTCATGGAAAGGGGTTGCCATGCTTCCAAATAATTACGAGTTTCCTAAACTCTCAGCACACATGTTTTCACCCAATCTTCATGACACTTTCAAGTAATGATCAGTACCCCAAAATCACTTGGCTCACCAAATTTCGTTCTTCTGTGATAAACCGTTATTTTGCAGTAACAGTTTTAATTTTAAGGTTTCACTCTGTTTTCTCCTATATGGATATTTTAGTTGGAACTCTAAATCAAACACGGTTTTTGCTAGCTCTTTGAAACTTGACACAATAAAGTAGTTCAGAGTTCTATCTCTATGGTTTGTTTCCTATTGATGTAGCCCTAAGCAGAGACTGGCACAAATCACTTTCATGGAAAAGGGTTGCCAAGATTCCAAAAAACTACGAGTTTCCTGAAATCTCAGCACACGTTTTTTCACCCAATATTGATGACATTTCAGGTAATGATCAGTACCCGAATCCCACTTGGCTCACCAAATTTCGTTCTTCTATGTTAAACCATTCCTGGGCAGTAACAGTTTTAATTTTTAGGATTCATTCTGTTTTATCGTATATGGTTATATTTAGTTGGATCTCTAAATCAAACACGGTTTGTTCTAGCTCTTTGAAACTTTACACCGTAAAGTAGTTCCAAGTGCTATCTCCATGGTTTGTTTCCTATTGATGTAGCCCTAAGCAGAGACTGGCGCAAACCACTTTCATGAAAAGGGGTTGCCAAGCTTCCAAAAAACTATGAGTCTCCTGAAATCTCAGCACACATTTTTTCACCCAATTTGATGACACTTTCAGGTAATGATCAGTACCCCAATCCCACTTGGCTCACCAAATTTCGTTCTTCTAGGTTAAACCGTTCGTTTGCAGTAACAGTTTTAATTTTTAGGTTTCACTCTGTTTTCTCCTATATGGATACATGTAGTTGGAACTCTAAATCAAACACGGTTTGTGCTAGCTTTTTGAAACTTGAAAAATAAAGTAGTTCCATGTTCTCTCTCTATGGATTCTTTCCTATTGATGTAGCACTAAGCAGAGACTAACGAAAATAACTTTCATGGAAAGGTGTTGCCAAGCTTCCAAAAAACTACGAGTTTCCTGAAACCTCAGCACACATTTTTTCACCCAATCTTGATGACACTTTCAGGTAATGATCAATACCCCAATCCCACTTTGCTCACCATATTTCGTTCTTCTAGGTTCAACCGTTCATTTGCAGTAACAGTTGTAATTTTTAGGTTTCACTCTGTTTTCTTCTATATGGATACATGTAGTTGGAACTCTAAATCAAAGACGGTTTGTGCTAGCTCTTTGAAACTTGACACAATAAAGTAGGTCCATGTTCTATCTGTAGGTTTTGTTTCCTATTGATGTAGCCCTAAGCAGAGACTAACGCAAATCACTTTCATGGAAAGGGGTTGCCAAGTTTCCAAAAAAATACGAGTTTCCTGAAATCTCAGCACACATTTTTTCACCCAATCTTGATGACTCTTTCAGGTAATGATCAGTACCCCAATCCCACTTGGCTCACCAAATTTCATTCTTCTAGGTTTAACCGTTCGTTTGCAGTAACAGTTTTAAATTTTAGGTTTCACTCTGTTTTCTCCTATATGGATACATGTATTTGGATCTCTAAATCAAACACGGTTTGTGCTAGCTCTTTGAAAATTGACACAATAAAGAAGTTCAAAGTTATATCTGTATGGTTTGTTTCCTATTGATGTGGCCCTAAGCAGAGACTGGCGAAAATCACTTTCATGGAAAGGGGTTGCCAAGCTTCCTTAAAACTACGAGTTTCCTGAAATCTCAGCACACATTTTTTCACCCAATTTTGATGAAACTTTCAGGTAATGATGAGTACCCCAGTCTTACTTGGCTCCCCAAAGTTCATTTTTCTAGGTTCAACCGTTCGTTTGCAGTAACAGTTTTAATTTTTAAGTGTCACTCTGTTTTCTCCTATATAGATACATGTAGTTGGAACTCTAAATCAAACACGGTTTGTGCTAGCTATTTGAAATTTGACACAATAATGTAGTTCCATGTTCTATCTCTATGGTTTGTTTCCTATTGATGTAGCCCTAAGCAGACAGTGGCGCAAATCACTTTCATGGAAAGGGGTTGCCAAGCTTCCAAAAAACTACGAGTTTCCTGAAATCTCAACACATATTTTTTAAACCAATCTTGATGACACTTTCAGGTAATGATCAGTACCCCAATCCCACTTGGCTCACCAAATTTTGTTCTTCTATGTTCAACCATTCGTTGGTAGTAAGAGTTTTAATTTTTAGGTTTCACTCTGTTTTCTCCTATATTTATTCACGTAGTTGGAACTCTAAATTAAACACGATTTGTGCTAGCTCTTTGAAACTTGAGAAAATAAATTAGTTCCAAGTTCTATCTCTATGGTTTGTTACCTATTGATGTAGCCCTAAGCAGACACTGGCACAAATCACTTTCATGGAAAGGGGTTGCCAAGCTTCCAAAAATCTACGAGTTTCATGAAATCTCAGCACACATTTTTTCACCCAATATTGATGACACTTTCAGGTAATGATCAGTACCCCAATCCCACTTGGCTCACCAAATTTTGTTCTTCTAGGTTCAAGCGTTCGTTTGCAGTATCAGTTTTAATTTTTAGGTTTCACTCTGTTTTCTCCTATATGGATACATGTAGTTGGAACTCTAAATCAAACACGGTTTGTGCTAGCTCTTTGAATCTTGACACAATAATGTAGTTCCAAGTTCTCTCTCTATGGTTTGTTTCGTATTAATGTAGCCCTAAGCAGAGACTGGCACAAATCACTTTCATTGAAAGGGGTTGCCAAGCTTCGAAAAAACTACGTGTTTTCTGAAATCTCAGCACACATTTTTTTCTCCCAATCTTGTTGACAGTTTCAGGTAATGATCAGTACCCCAATCCCACTTGGCTCACCAAATTTCGTTCTTCAAGTTAAACCATTCGTTGGCAGTAATATTTTTAATTTTTAGGTTTCACTCTGTTTTCTCCTATATGGATTCACGTAGTTGGCACTCTAAATCAAACACGGTTTGTGCTAGCTCTTTGAAAGTTGACACAATAAAGTAGTTCCATGTTCTCTCTCTATGGTTTGTTTCCTATTGATGTAGCTTTAAGCAGAGACTGGCGCAAATCACTTTCATGGAAAGGGGTTGCCAAGCTTCCAAAACACTACGAGTTTCCTGAAATCTCAGCACACATTTTTCACCCAATCTTGATGACACTTTCAGGTAATTATCAGTACCCCAATCCCACTTGGCTCACCAAATTTCGTTCTTCTAGATTAATCCGTTCATTTGCAGTAACAGTTTAAATTTTTAGGTTTCACTCTGTTTTCTCTTATATGGATACGTGAAGTTGGAACTCTAAATCAAACTCGGTTTGTGCTAGCTCTTTGAAACTTGACACAATAAAGTATTTCCAAGTTCTATCTCTATGGTTTGTTTCCTATTGATGTAGCCCTAAGTAGAGACTGGCGCAAATCATTTACATGGAAAGGTGTTGCCAAGCTTCCAAAAAACTACGTGTTTCCTGAAATCTCAGCACATTTTTTTTCACCCAATCTTGATGACACTTACAGGTAATGATCAGTTTCCCAATCCCACTAGGCTCACCAAGTTTCGTTCTTCTAGGTTAAACCGTTCGTTTGCAGTGACAGTTTTAATTTTTAGGTTACAATCTGTTTTCTCCTATATGGATACATGTAGTTGGAACTCTAAATCAAACACGGTTTGCGCTAGCTCTTTGAAACTTGACACAATATAGCATCTCCAAGTTCTATCTCTATGGTTTGTTTCCTATTGATGTAGCCCTAAGCAGACACTGGCACAAATCACTTTCATGGAAAGGGGTTGCCAAGCTTCCTTAAAACTACGAGTTTCCTGAAATCTCAGCACACATTTTTTCACCCAATCTTGATGAAACTTTCAGGTAATGATGAGTACCCCAGTATTACTTGGCTCCCCAAATTTTATTTTTCTAGGTTCAACCATTCATTTGCAGTAACAGTTTTAATTTTTAGGTTTCACTCTGTTTATTCCTATATGGATATATGTTATTGGAACTCTAAATCAAACACGGTTTGTGCTAGATCTTTGAAACTTGACAAAATAAAATAGTTCCAAGTTCTATCTCTATGGTTTGTTTTCTATTGATGTAGCCCTAAGCAGAGACTGCCGCAAATCACTGTAATTAAAAGGGGTTGCCAAGCTTCCAAAAAACTAGGAGTTTCCCGAAATCTCAGCACACATTTTTTCACCCAATCTTGATGACACTTTCAGGTAATGATCTGTACCGCAATCCTACTTGGCTCACCAAATTTCATTCTTCTATGTTCAACCGTTCATTTACAGTAACAGTTTTAATTTTTAGGTTTTACTCTGTTTTCTCCTATATGGATACATGTAGTTGGAACTCAAAATCAAACACGGTTTGTGTTAGCTCTTTGAAACGTGACACAATAAAGTAGTTCCAAGTTCTGTCTCTATGGTTAGTTTCCTATTGATGTATCCCTAAGCAGAGATTGGTGCAAATCACTTTCATGGAAGGGGTTGCAAATCTTCCAAAAACTACGAGTTTCCTGAAATCTCAGCACACATTTTGTCACGAATCTTGATGACACTTTCAGGTAATGATCAGTACCCCAATCCCACTTGGCTCACCAAATTTTGTTCTTCTAGGTTAAACCGTTCCATGGTAGTATCAGTTTTAATTTTTAGGTTTCACTCTGTTTTCTCCTATATGGATACATATAGTTGGAACTCTAAATCAAACACGGTTTGTGCTAGCTCTTTGAAACTTGACACAATAAAGTAGTTACAAGTTCTATCTCTATGTTTTATTTCCTATTGATGTAGCCCTAAGCAGAGACTGGCCAAATTACTTTCATGGAAACTGGTTGCCAAGCTTCCAATAAACTATATGGTACCTGAAATCTCAGCACACAATTTTTTCACCCAATCTTGATGACACTTTCAGGTAATGATCAGTACACTAATCCCACTTGGCTCACCAAATTTCTTTCTTCTAAGTTAAACGGTTCGTTGGTAGGAACAGTTTTATTTTTAAGGTTTTACTGTGTTTTCTCCTATATGGATACATGTAGTTGGAACACTAAATCAAACACGGTTTGTGCTATCTCTTTGAAACTTGACAAAATAAATTAGTTCCAAGTTCCATCCCTATGGTTTGTTTCCTATGGATGTAGCCCTAAGCAGAGAGTGGCGCAAATCACGTTCCTAGAAAGCGGTTGCCAAGCTTCCATATTACGAGTTTCCTGAAAACTCAGCACACATTTTTTCACTCAATCTTGATGACAGTTTCAGGTCATGATCAGTACCCAATCTCACTTTGCTCACAAAATTTCGTTCTTCTAGGTTAAACCGTTCGTTGTCAGTAACAGTTTTAATTTTTAGGTTTCTCTCTCTTTTCTCCTATATGGATACATGTATTGGAACTCTAAATCAAACACGGTTTGTGCTCACTCTTTGAAACTTGACACAATAAAGTAGTTCCAAGTTCTATTTCTATGTTTTGTTTCCTATTGATGTAGCCCTAAGCGGAGACTGGCGCAAATTACTTTCAATGAAAGGGATTGCCAAGCTTCGAAAAAACTACGAGTTTCCTGAAATCTCAGCACACATTTTTTCACCCAATCTTGATGACAATTTCAGTTAATGATCAGTTCCCCAATCCCACTTGGCTCACCAAATTTCGTTATTCTTGGTTAAACCGTTTATTTGCAGTAACCTAATGATTTTTAGGTTTTATTCTGTTTTCTCCTATATGGATACATGTAGTTGGAATTCAAATCAAACACGGTTTGTGCTAGCTCTTTGAAACGTGACACAGTAAAGTAGTTCCAAGTTCTATCTCTATGGTTTGCTTCCTATTGATGTTGCCCTAAGCAGAGCCTGTCACAAATTACTTTCATGGAAAGGGGTTGTTAAGCTTCCAAAAAACTACAATTTTCCTGAAATATCAGCACACATTTTTTCACCCACACTTGTTGACACTTTCAGGTAATGATCAGTACCCCAATCCCACTTGGCTCAGCAAATTTCGTTTTTTTAGGTTAAACCGTTCGTTGGCAGTAACAGTTTTAATTTTTAGGTTTCACTCTGTTTTCTCCTATATGGATACATGTATTTGGAACTGTAAATCAAACACGGTTTGTGCTAGTTCTTTAAAACTTGACACAATAAAGTAATTCCAAGTTCTATCTCTATTGGCTGTTTCCGATTGATGTTGCCCTAAGCAGAGACTGGTGCAAATCACTTTCATGGAAAGGGGTTGCCAAGCTTACAAAAAACTAGGAGTTTCCTGAAATCTCAGCACACATTTTTTCACCCAATCTTGATGACACTTTCAGGTAATGATTTTTATCCCAATCCCACTTGGCTCACTAAATTTCGTTCTTCTTGCTTCAACCGTTCGTTTGCAGTAACAGTTTTAATTTTTAGGTTTCACTCTGTTTTCTCCTGGATGGATACATGTAGTTGGAACTCTAAATCAAACACGGTTTGTGCTAGCTCTTTGAAACTTGACACAATATTGTATCTCCAAGTTCTATCTCAATGGGGTGTTTCCTATTGATTTAGCCCTTAGCAGAGACTGGCATAAATCACTTTCATGGAAAGGGGTTGCCAAGCTTCCAAAAATCTACGAGTTTCTTGAAATCTCAGCACACATTTTTTCTCCCAAACTTGATGACACTTTCAGGTAAAGATCAGTACCCCAATCCCATTTGGCTCACCAAATTTCGTTCTTCTAGGTTAAAACGTTCGTTGGCAGTAACAGTATTAATTTTTAGGTTTCACTTTGTTTTCTCCTGTATGGATTCACGTAGTTGGAACTCTAAATCAAACAACGTTTGTGCTAGCTGTTTGAAACGTGACACAATAAAGAAGTTCCATCTTCTATCTCTATGGTTTGTTACCTATTGATGTAGCCCTAAGCAGACTGGTGGAAATCACTTTCATGGAAAGGGGTTGCCAGGCTTCCAAATAACTACAAGTTTCCTGAAATCTCAGCACACATTTTTTCACCCAATCTTGATGACACTTTCAGGTAATGATGTGTACCCCAATCCTACTTGGCTCACCAAATTTCTTTCTTCTAGGTTAAACGGTTCGTTGGTAGGAACAGTTTTATTTTTAAGGTTTTACTTTGTTTTCTCCTATATGGATACATATAGTTGGAACACTAAATCAAACACGGTTTGTGCTATCTCTTTGAAACTTGACCAAATAAATTAGTTCCAAGTTCCATCTCTATGGTTTGTTTCCTATGGATGTAGCCCTAAGCAGAGACTGGCGCAAATCACGTTCCTGGAAAGCGGTTGCCAAGCTTCCATATTACGAGTTTCCTGAAAACTCAGCACACATTTTTTCACTCAATCTTGATGACACTTTCAGGTCATGATCAGTACCCCAATCTCACTTTGCCCACAAAATTTAGTTCTTCTAGGTTAAACCGTTCATTGTCATTAACAGTTTTAATTTTTAGGTTTCTCTCTCTTTTCTCCTATATGGATACATGTATTGGAACTCTAAATCAAACACGGTTTGTGCTCACTCTTTGAAACTTGACACAATAAAGTAGTTCCAAGTTCTATTTCTATGTTTTGTTTCCTATTGATGTAGCCCTAAGCAGAGACTGGCGCAAATTACTTTCAATGAAAGGGATTGCCAAGCTTTGAAAAAACTACGAGTTTCCTGAAATCTCAGCACACATTTTTTCACCCAATCTTGATGACAATTTCAGTTAATGATCAGTTCCCCAATCCCACTTGGCTCACCAAATTTCGTTATTCTTGGTTAAACCGTTCATTTGCAGTAACCTAATGATTTTTAGGTTTTACTCTGTTTTCTCCTATATGGATACATGTACTTGGAATTCAAATCAAACACGGTTTGTGCTAGCTCTTTGAAACGTGACACAGTAAAGTAGTTCCAAGTTCTATCTCTATGGTTTGCTTCCTATTGATGTAGCCCTAAGCAGAGCGTGGCACAAATTACTTTCATGGAAAGGGGTTGTTAAGCTTCCAAAAAACTACGAGTTTCCTGAAATATCAGCACACATTTTTTCACCCACACTTGTTGACACTTTCAGGTAATGATCAGTACGCCAATCCCACTTGGCTCACCAAATTTCGTTTTTTTAGTTTAAACCGTTCGTTGGCAGTAACAGTTTTAATTTTTAGGTTTCACTCTGTTTTCTCCTATATGGATACATGTATTTGGAACTGTAAATCAAACACGGTTTGTGCTAGTTCTTTAAAACTTGACACAATAAAGTAGTTCCAAGTTCTATCTCTATGGGCTGTTTCCTATTGATGTTGCCCTAAGCAGAGACTTGTGCAAATCATGTTCATGGAAAGGGGATGCCAAGCTTCCAAACTACGAGTTTCCTGAAATCTCAGTACACATTTTCTCATCCAATCTTGATGACACTTTCAAGTAATGATCAGTACCCCACTTCCACTTGGATCACCAAATTTCGTTCTTCTAGATTAAACCGTTCGTTGGCAGTAACAGTGTAAATTTTTAGGTTTCACTCTGTTTTCTCCTATATGGATACAGGTAGTTGGAACACTAAATCAAACACGGTTTGTGCTAGCTCCTTGAAACTTGACACAGTAAAGTAGTTCCAAGTTCTGTTTCTATGGTTTGTTTCCTATTGGTGTAGCACTAAGCAGAGACTGGCGCAAATCACTTTCAAGGAAAGGGGTTGCCAAGCTTCCAAAAAACTTCGAGTTTCCTGAAATCTAAGCACACATTTTCTCATCCAATCTTCATGACACTTTCTGGTAATGATCAGTACCCCAACCCCACTTGGCTCACCAAATTTCATTCTTCTAGGTTAAACCGTTCGTTGGCAGTAACAGTTTTAATTTTTAGGTTTCACTCGTGTTTTCTCCTATATGGATACATGTAGTTGGAACTCTAAATCAAACACGGTTTGTGCTAGCTCTTTGAAACTTCACACAATAAAGTAGTTACAAGTTCTATCTCTATGGTTTTTTTCCTATTGATGTAGCCCTAAGCAGAGACTGGCGCAAATTACTTTTATGGAAAGGGTTTCCCAAGCTTCCAAAAAACTACGAGTTTCCTGAAATCTCAACACACATTTTTTCGCTCAATCTTGATGACACTTTCAGGTAATGATCAGTACCCCAATCCCACTTGTCTCACCAAATTTCGTTCTTCTAGGTTAAACCGTTTGTTTGCAGTAACAGTTTTAATTTTTAGGTTTCATTCTGTTTTGTCCTATATGGATACATGTAGTTGGAATTCTAAATCAAACACGGTTTTTGCTAGCTCTTTGAAACTTGACAAAATAAAGTAGTTCCAAGTTCTATCTCTATGTATTTTTTCCTATTGATGTAGCCCTAAGCAGAGACTGGGCAAATGACTTTCATGGAAACTGGTTGCCAAGCTTCCAAAAAACTATGAGTATCCTGAAATCTCAGCACACATTTTTTCACCCAATCTTGATGACACTTTCAGGTAATGATCAGTACCCCAATCCCACTAGGCTCACCAAATTTCGTTCTTCTAGGTTAAACCGTTCATTGGTAGGAACAGTTTTATTTTTAAGGATTTACTGTTTTTTCTCCTATATGGATACATGTAGTTGGAACACTGAATCAAACACGGTTTGTGCTAGCTCTTTGAAACTTGACACAATAAAGTAGTTCCAAGTTCTATTTCTATGGTTTTTTTCCTGTAGATGAAGCCCTAAGCAGAGACTGGTGCAAATCACTTTCAAGGAAACGGGTTGACAAGCTTCCTAAAATCTACGAGTTTCCTGAATCTTAGCACACATTTTCTCATCCAATCTTCATGACACTTTCTGGTAATGATCAGTACGCCAACCCCACTTGTCTCACCAAATTTCGTTCTTCTAGGTTAAACCGTTCGTTTGCAGTAACAGTTTAAATTTTTAGGTTTCACTCTGTTTTCTCCTGTATGGATACATGTATTTGGAACTCTAAATCAAACACGGTTTGTGCTAGCTCTCTGAAACTTGACACAATAAACTAGTTCCAAGTTCTATCTCTATGGGTTGTTTCCTATTGATGTAGCCCTAAGCAGAGACTGGCACAAATCACATTCATGGAAAGGCGTTGCCAAGCTTCAAAAAAAATACGAGTTTCCTGAAATCTCAGCACACATTTATTCACCCTATCTTGATGACACTTTCAGGTAATGATCAGTACCCCAATCCCACTTGGCTCACCAAATTTCGTTCTTCTAATTTAAAATGTTCGTTGGCAGTAACAGTTTTAATTTTTTGGTTTCACTCTGTTTTCTCCTATATGGATATATGTAGTTGGAACTCTAAATCAAACACGGTTTGTGCTTGCTCTTTGAAACTTGACACAATAAAGAAGTTCCAAGTTCTATCTCTATGGTTTGTTTCCTATTAATGTAGCCCTAAGGAGAGACTGGCGAAAATCCCTTTCATGAAAAGGGGTTGCCAAGCTTCCGAAAAACTACGAGTTTCCTCAAATCACAGCACTCATTTTTTCACCCAATCTTGATGACACTTTCAGGTAAAGATCAGTACCCCAATCCCACTTGGCTCACCAAATTTCGTTCTTCCAGTTTAAACCGATCGTTTGCAGTAACAGTTTTAATTTTTAGGTTTTACTCTGTTTTCTCCTATATGGATACATATATTTGGAACCCTAAATCAAACACGGTTTGTGCTCGCTCATTGAAACTTGACACAGTAAAGTAGTTCAAAGTGCTATCTCTATGGTTTGTTTCGTATTGATGTAGTCCTAAGCAGAGAATGGCGTGAATTACTTTCATGGAAAGGGGTTTCCAAGCTTCCAAAAAACTACGAGTTTCCTGAAATCTCAGCACACATTTTTTCACCCAATCTTGATGACACTTTCAGGTAATGATCAGTATACCAATCCCACTTGGCTCACCAAATTTTGTTCTTCTAGTTTAAACCGTTCGTGGGCAGTGACAGTTTAAAATATTAGGTTTCACTCTGTTTTCTCCTACATGGATACATGTAGTTGGACCTCTAAGTCAAACACTTTTTTTGCTAGCTCTTTAAAACTTGACACATTAAAGTAGTCCGAAGTGCTATCTCTGTGGTTTGCTTCCTATTGATGTAGCCCTAATCAGAGACTGGCGCAAATCACTTTCATGGAAAGGGGTTGCCAAACTTCAAAAAAACTACGAGTTTCCTGAAATCTCAGCACACATTTTTTCACCCAATATTGATGACACTTTCAGGTAATGATCAGTACACCAATCCCACTTGGCTCACCAAATTTTGTTCTTGTAGTTTAAACCGTTCGTTGGCAGTAACAGTGTAAATTTTTAGGTTTCACTCTGTTTTCTCCTATATGGATACAAGTAGATGGACTCTAAAACAAACACGGTTTGTGCTAGCCCTTTGGAACTTGATAGAATAAAGTAGTTACAAGGTCTGTCTCTATGATTTGTTTCCTAATGATGTAGCCCTAAGCAGAGACTGGAGCAAATCACTTTCATGGAAAGGGGTTGCCAAGCTTCCAAAAAACTATGTGTTTCCTGAAATTTCAGCACACATTTTTTCACCCAACCTTGATGACACTTTTAGGTAATGATCAGTACCCCAATCCCACTTGGCTCACCAAATTTCGTTCTGTTAGGTTAAACCGTTCATTGGCAGTAACAGTTTTAATTTTTAGGTTTCACTCTGTTTTCTCCTATATGGATACATGTATTTAGAACTCTAAATCAAACATGGTTTTTCCTAGCTTTTTGAAACTTGACACAATAAATTATTTACACGTTCTATCTCTATGGTTTGTTTCCCATTGATGTAGCCATAAGCAGAGACTGGCGCAAATCACATTATTGGAAAGGGGTTGCCAAGCTTCCAAAAAACTACGAGTTTCCTGAAATCTCAGCACATATTTTTTCACCAAATCTTGATGACACTTTCAGGTAATGATCAGTACCCGAATCCCACTTGGCTCACCAAATTTCATTCTTCTAGGTTAAACTGTTCGTTGGCAGTAACAGTGTTAATTTTTAGGTTTCACTCTGTTTTCTCCTATATGGATACATGTAGTTGGAACTCTAAATCAAACACGATCTGTGATAGCACTTTGAAACTTGACACAATAAAGTAGTTCCAAATTCTATCTCTATGGTTTGTTTCCTATTGATGTAGCTCTAAGCAGAGCCTGACGCAAATCACTTTTATGGAAAGGGGTTGCCAAGCTTCCAAAAAACTAGGAGTTTCTTGAAATCACAGCACACATTTTTTTCAGCAAATCTTGATGATACTTTCAACTAATGATCAGTACCCCAATCCCACTTGGCTCACCAAATTTCGTTCTTCTATGTTAAACTGCTCGTTGGCAGTAAGAGTTTAAATTTTTGGTTTCACTCTTTATTCTCCTATATGGATACATGTAGTTGAAACTCTAAATCAAACAAGGTTTGTGCTAGCTCTTTGAAACTTGACACACTAAAGTTGTTCCAACTTCTATCTCTATGGTTTGTTTCCTATTGATGTAGCCCTAAGCAGAGACTGGCACAAATCACTTTCGTGGAAAGGGGTTTCCAAGCTTCCAAAATACTACGAGTTTTTTGAAATCTCAGCACCCATTTTTTCACCCAATCTTGATGACACTTTCAGGTAATGATCAGTACCCCAATTCCACTTGGCTCACCAAATTTCGTTCTTCTAGGTTAAACCGTTCGTTGGCAATAACAGTTTTAATTTTTAGGTTTCACTCTATCTTCTCCTATACGGATACATGTTGTTGCAACTCTAAATCAAACATGGTATGTGCTAGCTCTTTGAAACTTGACACAATAAAGTAGTTCCAAGTTCTATTTCCTAGCTTTGTTTCCTATTGATGTAGCCCTGAGCAGAGACTGGCGTGAATCTCTTTCATGGAAAGGTGTTGCCAAGCTTCCAAAACACTACGAGTTTCCTGAAATCTCAGCAATCATTTTTTCACCCAATCTTGATGACACGTTCAGGTAATGATCAGTACCCCAATCCCACTTGGCTCACCAAATTTCGTTCTTCTATGTTAAAACTTCGTTGGCTGTAACATTTTTATTTTTTGTGTTTCACTCTGTTTTCTCCTATATGCATACATGTAGTTGTCACTCTAAATCAAACAGGGTTTGTGCTAGCTCTTTGAAACTTGACAAAATAAACTAATTCCAAGTTCTATCTCTATGGTTTGTTTCCTATTGAAGTAGCACTAAGCAGAGACTGGCGCAAATCACTTTCATGGAAAGGGGTTGCCAAGCTTCCAAAAAACTATGAGTTTCCTGAAATCTCAGCACATTTTTTGACCTAATTTTGATGACAATTGAAGGTAATGATCAGTACCCCAATCCCAATTGGCTCACTCAATTTCGTTCTTCTAGGTTAGATCATTCGTTGGCAGTAACAGTTTTAAATTTTACGTTTCACTCTGTTTTCTCCTATATGGATACATGTAGTTGGAACTCTAAATCAAACACGGTTTGTGCTAGAACTTTAAGCTTGACACAATAAAGTAGTTCCAAGGTCTGTCTCTATGGTTTGTTTCCTATTGAAGTAGCCCTAAGCAGAGACTGGGGCAAATCACTTTATTGGAAAGGGGATGCCAAGCTTCCAAAAAACTATGAGTTTCCTGAAATCTCAGCACACATTTTTTCACCCAGTCTTGATGACACTTGCAGGTAATGATCAGTACCCCAATCCCACTTGGCTCACCAAATTTCATTCTTCTAGGTTAGATCGTTCTTTGGCAGTAACAGTTTAAAATTTTAGGTTTCACTCTGTTTTCTCCTATATGGATAAATGTAGTTGGAACTCTAAATCAAACACGGTTTGTGCTAGCGCTTTGAAACTTGACACAATAAAGTAGTTCCAAATTCTATCTCTAGGGTTTGTTTCCTATTGGTGTAGTCCTAAGCAGAGACTTGCGCAAATCACCTTCATGGAAAGGGGTTGCCAAGCTTCCAAAAAAATACGAGTTTTCTGAAATCTCAGCACACATTTTTTCACCCAATCTTGATGACACTTGCAGGTAATGATCAGTGCCCAATCCCACTTGGTTCACCAAATTTGGTTCTTTTATGTTAACCCGTTCGTTGTCAGTAACAGTTTTAATTTTTAGGTTTCACTCTGTTTTCTCCTATATGAATCCATATAGTTCAAACTCTAAATCAAACACGGTTTGTGCTAGCTCTTTGAAACTTGACACAATAAAGTAGTTCCAAGTTCTAACTCTATGGTTTGTTTCTTTTTTTTTTTGAGTTTTTTTTTTTTTATTGGTTGTTCACAACATTACAAAGCTCTTGACATAACCCACTTCATACATTGGACTGAAGTGGGTTATGAACCCCCAATTTTACCCCAAATGCAGCTTGCAGAGTCACATCGGTTACACTTCCACATTTTTACATAATGTCCTATTCGTAATTGTTGTATTCTGCTACCTTTCCTATCCCCTACTATTCCCCCTCCCCTCCCCTCTCAACTTCTCTCTCTACCCCATCTACTGTAATTCATTTCTCTCCTTGTTTATTTTCCCATTCCCTCACTACCTCTTGTATGTAATTTTGTATAGCAATGAGGGTCTCCCTTCATTTCCATGCAATTTCCCTTTTCTCACCCTTTCCCTCCCATCTCATGTCTCTGTTTAATGTTAATCTTTTCTTCCTACTCTTCCTCCCTGCTCTGTTCATAGTTGCTCTCATTATATCAAAGATGACATTTGGTATTTGTTTTTTAGGGATTGGCTAGCTTCACTAAGCATAATCTGCTCTATTGCCATCCATTTCCCTGCAAATTCTATGATTTTGTCATTTTTTATTGCTGCATAGTACTCCATTTTGTATAGATGCCACATTTTTTTTATCCATTCATCTACTGAGGGGCATCTGGGTTGGTTCCACAGTCTAGCAATTGTGAATTGTGCTGCTATGAACATCGATGTGGCAGTATCCCTGTAGCATGCTCTTTTAAGGTCTTCAGGGAATAGTCCAAGAAGGGGAATAGCAGGGTCAAATGGTGGTTCCATTCCCATCTTTCCCAGGAATCTCCAAACTGCTTTCCAAATTGGCCGCACCAATTTGCAGTCCCACCAGCAATGTACAAGTGTACCCTTTTCTCCACAACCTCTCCAGCACTTATTGTTGTTTGACTTCATAGTGGCTGCCAATCTTACTGGAGTGAAATGGTATCTTAGGGTGGTTTTGATTTGCATTTCTCTGACTGCTAGAGATGGTGAGCATTTTTTCATGTACTTATTGATTGATTGTATATCCTCCTCTGAGAAGTGTCTGTTCAGGTCCTTGGCCCATTTGTTGATTGGGTTATTTGTTGTCTTATTGTCTAATTTTTTGAGTTCTTTGTATACTCTGGATATTAGGGCTCTATCTGAAGTGTGAGGAGTAAAGATTTTTTCCCAGGATGTAGTCTCCCTGTTTACCTCTCTTATTGTTTCTCTTGCTGAGAAAAAAAACTTTTAAGTTTAATTAAGTCCCATTTGTTGATTCTTGTTGTTAACTCTTGTGCTATGGGTGTCCTATTAAGGAATTTGGATCCCGACCCCACAATTTGTAGATCGGATCCAACTTTGTCTTCTATCAGATGCATAGTCTCTGGTTTGATATCAAGTTCCTTGATCCATTTTGAGTTAACTTTTGTGCATGGCGAGAGAAAGGGGTTCAGTTTCATTTTGTTGCATATGGATTTCCAGTTTTCCCAACACCATTTGTTGAAGATGCTATCCTTCCTCCATTGCATGCTTTTAGCCCCTTTATCAAATATAAGATAGTTGTAACTTTGTGGATCAGTCTCTGTGTCCTCTATTCTAAACCATTGGTCCACCCGCCTGTTTTGGTACCAGTACCATGCTGTTTTTGTCACTATTGCTTTGTAATATAGTTTGAAATCTGGTATCGCTATACTGCCTGATTCACACTTCCTGTTTAGAATTGCTTTTGCTATTCTGGGTCTTTTATTTTTCCATATGAATTTCATGATTGCTTTGTCAATTTCTACAAGAAATGCCGTTGGGATTTTGATTGGCATTGCATTAAACCTATAGAGAACTTTTGGTAATATCGCCATTTTGATGATGTTAGTTCTGCCTATCCATGAACAGGGTATGTTTTTCCATCTTCTAAGATCTTCATCAACTTCTCTCTTTAGGGTTCTGTAGTTTTCATTGTATAAATCTTTCACCTCTTTTGTTAGGTTAATTCCCAAGTATTTTATTTTTTTTTGAGGATATCTTGAATGGAGTGTTTTTCCTCATTTCCGTTTCCGAAGATTTGTCGCTGATATACAGAAATGCCTTTGATTTATGCGTGTTGATTTTATATCCTGCCACTTTGCTGAATTCATTTATTAGTTCTAGTCGTTTCTTTGTAGACTCTTTTGGGTCTTCTAGGTATAGAATCATGTCATCTTCAAATAGTGATAATTTAAGTTCTTCTTTTCTAATTTTTATGCCTTTAATTTCTTTCATCTGTCTAATTGCTCTGGCCAGTGTTTCGAGAACTACATTGAATAGAAGTGGAGATAGAGGGCATCCCTGTCTTGTTCCGGATTTTAGAGGGAATGCCTTCAACTTTTGTCCATTCAGAATGATGCTGGCCTGAGGCTTAGCATAGATAGCTTTTACAATGTCAAGGTAGGTTCCTGTTATCCCTAATTTTTCTAATGTTTTGAACATAAAGGGATGCTGTACTTTGTCAAATGCTTTCTCTGCATCTATCGAGATGATCATATGGTTCTTATCTTTTAGTCTATTGATGTGGTGAATAACATTTATTGATTTCCGTATGTTGAACCATCCTTGCATCCCAGGGATGAATCCTACTTGGTCATGGTGCACAATTTTTTTGATGTGTTTTTGTATTCGATTCGCCAGAATTTTATTGAGGATTTTTGCATCTAGGTTCATTAGAGATATTGGTCTGTAGTGTTCTTTCTTTGAGGTGTCTTTGTCTGGGTTCGGAATCAGGGTGAAGTTGGCCTCATAGAATGAGTTTGGAAGAGCTCCCTCTTTTTCTATTTCCTGAAATAACTTGAAAAGTATTGGTTTTAATTCTTCTTTAAAGGTTTTGTAAAACTCCGCTGTATATCCATCCGGTCCTGGGCTTTTCTTGGTTGGTAGTCTTTTGATGGCTTCTTCAATTTCATCCATTGATATTGGTCTGTTCAAATTGTGTGTATCCTCCTGACTCAGTCTGGGCAAATCATATGACTTAAGAAATTTATCGATGTCTTCACTATCTTCTATTTTGTTGGAATATAGGTTTTCAAAATAATTTCTAATTGTCTTCTGTATTTCTGTAGGATCTGTTGTAATATTGCCTTTTTCATCCCATATGTTAGTAATTTGAGTTCTCTCTCTTCTTCTCTTCGTTAGCATGGCTAAAGGTCTGTCGATCTTATTTATTTTTTCGAAGAACCAACTTTTAGTTTTGTTAATTTTTTCAATAGTTTCTTTTGTTTCAATTTCATTGATTTCCGCTCTAATTTTAATTATTTCTAGCCTTCTGCTACATTTGCTGTTGTTTTGCTCTTCCTTTTCTAGGGCTTTGAGGTGAAGTGTGAGCTCATTTATTTGTTGGTTTTTTCTTTTTTTGAGGAATGACCACCAGGCGATGAATTTTCCTCTTAAAACTGCTTTCATTGTGTCCCATAGATTCCGATATGTTGTGTCTGTATTTTCATTTATCTCTAAGAATTTTTTAATTTCCTCCTTTATGTCTTCTGTAACCCATTGATCATTCAGTAACATATTGTTCATTTTCCATGTGATGTAGGATTTTTCCTTCCTTCTTTTATCATTGATTTCCAGTTTCATTCCATTATGATCAGATAAAATGCATGGTATTATCTCCACCCCTTTATATTTACTGAGGGTTGCCCTATGGCATAATATATGGTCTATTTTTGAGAAGGATCCATGTGCTGCTGAGAAAAAAGTATAGCCATTTGATGATGGTTGATATATTCTATATATGTCAGTTAAGTCTACGTTGTTGATTGTGATATTGAGTTCTATAGTTTCTTTATTCAATTTTTGTTTGGAGGATCTGTCCAACGGTGAAAGAGGTGTGTTGAAGTCACCTATAATTATTGTGTTGTGGTCTATTTGATTCTTGAACTTGAGGAGAGTTTGTTTTATTTATGTCGCAGCACCATTGTTTGGTGCATAAATATTGATAATTGTTATGTCTTGTTGGTGAATGGTTCCTTTTAACAGTATATAATGACCTTCTTTATCCCTTTTGATTAACTTAGTCTTGAAGTCGATTTTATTCGATATGAGGATGGCCACTCCTGCTTGCTTACGAGAACTGTGTGCGTGGTATATTTTTTCCCATCCTTTCACCTTCAGCCTGTGTATGTCTCTTCCAATCAGATGTGTCTCCTGGAGGCAGCATATTGTTGGATTTGTTTTTTTAATCCATGATACCAGCCTATGTCGCTTTATTGGAGAGTTTAGGCCGTTAACATTCAGAGTTACTATTGATATATGGTTTGAACTTCCATCCATGTTTGAATGTTTATCCTTTTTTTTTTAATATTTAGTTTGTTTCTCCGTGATTATCTTTTCCAGGATATTCTCGCTTTCAGCGTCTGTGATGAAAAATCCGTTGTCAACCTTATTGGTTTACCCCTAAATGTAATCTGACTCTTTTCTCTTGTAGCTTTTAATATTTTCTCCTTGTTCTGTATATTGGATAGCTTCATAACAATGTGTCTTGGCGTTGGTGTACTGTGATTTTGTGTGCTCGGTGTCCTGTATGCATCTACAATTTGTATATCTGTTTCCTTTTTTATTTCTGGAAAGTTTTCTGTAATTATCTCATTCAGCAGGTTATTCATTCCCTTGGCATGAATCTCTGTGCCTTCCTCTATCCCGATGACTCGTAAGTTTGGTTTTTTTAAGTTATCCAAAATCTCTTGGATGTTTTTCTCGTGATTTTTAACCAGCCTATCTGAGTTGGCTAGACTCTTTTCAAGTTGATATATTTTGTCTTCATTATCTGACGTTCTGGCTTCTACTTGCTCCACTCTGTTAGTGATACTCTCGATTGAGTTTTTAATTTGGTTTATCATTTCCTTCATTTCTAGAATTATTGTTTGATTATTTTTTATAATCTCTATCTCCTTATAAAGATTCTTAAATTCTTCTTTTAGCTGTTTATGTAACTCATTCTCAATGTGTTCTTTCGCTGCTTGAATTTGCTGTCTCGTATCCTCTTTGAGGTTCCATTCCATCTGTCTAAGGAGTTCCTTGAGGTCTTTATATGACCATTTTTCTGATGACTCTAGGTCCTCCTGAATATTTAGGCTGTCCTGCATTGCTTGTACTCCTCTTCTTCCTTGCTTCTTGAAGCTGCTCTGTTGCTTCTTGTTCTGGTTGACTGCTGGGATACTGTTATTTTCCTATAAATTTATTTGATGCTAGGGAGGAAAGGTATTAGAAGGGAAGGGAAGAAGTCACTAAGGAGAATGAGAGTAGGCAGGTAGAATTCAAGGAAGGGGGGATAAGAAAAATGAAAAGACAAAAGAAGAAAGAAATAGGAACAGATCCCTGCAGGACCCCTCTTCATGGAATTCTGCTAGAAGTTCCTCAGTGTGAAGACTGCCGCTGTTCCAAAGGGTCTTTTTGATCCCGTTAGTGCGGAGACATCAGAGTCACTGCTTCCTCCTCGGCGGCCATGTTCCCTCCTATGGTTTGTTTCCTATTGATGTAGACCTAAGCAGGGACTGGCGCAAATCACTTTCATGGAAGTTGTTGCCAAGCTTCCGAAAAACTATGAGTTTCCAGAAATCTCAGGACACATTTTTTCATCCAATCTTGATGACACTTTCCGGCAATGATCATTGCCCCAATCCCACTTGGCTCACCAAATTTCGTTATTCTAAGTTCAAATGTTCGTTGGCAGTAACAGTTTTAATTTTTAGGTTTCACTCTGTTTCCTCCTCTAAGGATACATGTAGTTGGCACTCTAAATCAAACACGGTTTGTGCTAGCTCTTTGAAATTGACACAATATACTAGATCCAAGTTCTATCTCTATGGTTTGTTTCCTATTGATGTACCCTAAGAAAAGACTGGCGGAAATCACTTTTATTGAAAGGGGTTGCCAAGCTTCCAAAAAACTACGAGTTTCGTGAAATCTCAGAACACATTTTTTTACCCAAACTTGATGACACTTTCAGGTAATGATCAGTACCCCAATCCCACTTGGCTCACCAAATTTCGTTCTTCTAGGTTAAACCGTTCGTTGGCAATAACAATTTTAATTTTTAGGTTTCACTCTGTTTTCTCCTATGTGGATACATGTACTTTGAACTCTAAATCAAACACGGTTTGTGCTAGCAATTTAAAACTTGACACAATAAAGTAGTTCCAAGTTCTGTCTCTATGGTTTGTTTCCTATTGATGTAGCCCTAAGCAGAGACTGGCACAAATCACTTTCATGGAAAGGGGTTGCCAAGCTTCCAAAAAACTACGAGTTTCCTGAAATCGCAGCACACATTATTTCACGCAAACTTGATGACACTTTCAGGTAATGATCAGTACCCCAATCCCACTTGGCTCACCAAATTTCGTTCTTCTAGGTTAAACCGTTCGTTGGCAGTAACAGTTTTAATTTTTAGGTTTCACTCTGTTTTCTCCTATATGTATACATGTAGTTGGAACTCTAAATCAAACACGGTTTGTGCTAGCTCTTTGAAACTTGACACAATAAAGTAGTTCCAAGTTCTAACTCTATGGTTTGTTTCCAATTGATGTAGACCTAAGCAGGGACTGGCGCAAATCACTTTCATGGAAGTTGTTGCCAAGCTTCCGAAAAACTATGAGTTTCCAGAAATCTCAGGACACATTTTTTCATCGAATCTTGATGACACTTTCAGGCAATGATCATTGCCCCAATCCCACTTGGCTCACCAAATTTCGTTCTTCTAAGTTCAAACGTTCGTTGGCAGTAACAGTTTTAATTTTTAGGTTTCACTCTGTTTCCTCCTGAATGGATACATGTAGTTGGCACGCTAAATCAAACACGGTTTGTGCTAGCTCTTTGAAATTGACACAATAAACTAGATCCAAGTTCTATCTCTATGGTTTGTTTGCCATTGATGTACACTAAGCAGAGACTGGCGCAAATCACTTTCATGGAAAGGGGTTGCCAAGCTTCCAAAAAACTACGAGTTTCCTGAAATATCAGCACACATTTATTCACCCAATCTTGATGACACTTTCAGGTAATGATCAGTACCCCGATCCCACTTGGCTCACCAAATTTCGTTCTTCTAGGTTAAACCATTCATTGGCAGTAACAGTTTAAATTTTTAGGTTTCACTCTGTTTTCTCCTATATGGATACATGTAGTTGGCACTCTAAATCAAACACGGTTTTTACTAGCACTTTGAAACTTGATACAATAAAGTCGATCCAAGTTCTATCTCTATGGGTTGTTTCCTATTGATGTAGCCCTAAGCAGAGACTGGCACAAATCACTTTCATGGAGAGGGGTTGCCAAGCTTCTAAAAAACTAAGAGTTTCCTGAAATCTCAGCACACATTTTTTCACCCAATCTTGATGACACTTTCAGGTAATGATCAGTACCCCGATCCCACTTGGCTCACCAAATTTCGTTCTTCTAGGTTAAACCATTCGTTGGCAGTAACAGTTTAAATTTTTAGGTTTCACTCTGTTTTCTCCTATATGGATACATGTAGTTGGCACTCTAAATCAAACACGGTTTGTGCTAGCACTTTGAAACTTGATACAATAAAGTCGATCCAAGTTCTATCTCTATGGTTTGTTTCCTATTGATGTAGCCCTAAGCAGAGACTGGCACAAATCACTTTCATGGAGAGGGGTTGCCAAGCTTCTAAAAAACTAAGAGTTTCCTGAAATCTCAGCACACATTTTTTCACCCAATCTTGATGATACTTTCAGGTAATAATCTGTTTCCTAGTCCCACATGGCTCACCAAAATTCGTTCTTCTAGGTTAAACCGTTCGTTGGCAGTAACAGTTTAAATTTTTAGGTTTCACTCTGTTTTCTCCTATATGGATACATGTAGTTGGCACTCTAAATCAAACACGGTTTGTGCTAGCTCTTTGAAAGTTGACACAATAAAGTAGTTCCAATTTCTATCTCTATGGTTTGTTTCCTTTTGATGTAGCCCTAAGCAGAGACTGGCACAAATCACTTTCATGGAAAGGGGTTGCCAAGCTTCTAAAAAACTATGAGTTTATTCAAATCTCAGAACACATTTTTTCACCCAAACTTGATGACACTTTCAGGTAATGATCAGTACCCCAATCCCACTTGGCTCACCAAATTTCTTTCTTCTAGGTTAAACCATTCGTTGGCAGTAACAGTTTTAATTTTTAGGTTTGACTCTGTTTTCTCCTATATGGATACATGATTTTGGACCACTAAATCAAACACGGTTGTGCTAGCTGTTTGAAACTTGACACAGTAAAGTAGTTCCAAGTTCTGTCTCTATGGTTTCTTTCTATTTGATGTAGCCCTAAGCAGAGCCTGGCACAAATCACATTCATGGAAAGGGGTTGCCAAGATTCCAAAAAACTACTAGTTTCCTGAAATCTCAGCACACATTTTTTCACCCAAAATTGGTGACACTTTCAGCTAATGAACAGTACTCCTATCCCAATTGGCTCACCAAATTTCGTTCTTCTAAGTTAAGCCATTCGTTGGCAGTAACAGTTTTATTTTTTAGGTTTCACTCTGTTTTTTCCTATATGTATACATGTAGTTGGAACTCTAAACCAAACACGGTTTGTGCTAGCTCTTTGAAACGTGACACAATACAGTAGTTCCATGTTCTATCTCTATGGTTTGTTTCCTATTGATGTAGCTCTAAGCAGAGTCTGGCACAAATCACTTTCATGGGAAGGGGTTGCCAAGCTTCCAATAAACTACGAGTTTCCTGAAATCTCAGCACATACTTTTTCAACCAATCTTTATGACACTTTCAGGTAATGATCAGTACCCCGATCCCTCTTGGCTCACCAAATTTCGTTCTTCTAGGTTAAAGAATTCGTTGGCAGTAACATTTTTAATTTTTAGGTTTCACTCTGTTTTCTCCTATATGGATACCTATAGTTGGAACTCTAAATCAAACACGGTTTCTGCTAGCTCTTTGAAACTTGACACAATAAACGAGTTGCAAGTTCTAACTCTATGGTTTGTTTCCAATTGATGTAGCCCTAACCAGAGACTGGCAAAAATCACTTTCATGGAAAGTGGTTGCCAAGCTTCCCAAAAACTACTAGTTTCCTGAAATCTCAGCACACATTTCTTCACCCAATCTTGATGACACTTTCAGGTAATGATCAGTACCCCAATCCCTCTTTCACCAAATTTCGTTCTTATAGGTTAAACCATTCGTTGGCACTAACAGTTTTAATTTTTAGTTTTCACTCTTTTTTCTCCTCTATGGATACATGTATTTGGAACTCTAAATCAAACACGGTTTGTGCTAGCTCTTTGAAACTTGACACAATAAAGTAGTTCCAAGTTCTATCTCTATGGATTTTTTCCTATTGATGTAGCCCTAAGCTGAGACTTGCGCAAAACACTTTCATGGAAAGGGGTTGCCAAGCTTCCAAAAAACGACGAGTTTCCTGAAATCTCAGCACACATTTTTTCACCCAATCTTGATGATACTTTCAGGTAATGATCAGTACCCCGATCCCTCTTGGGTCACCAAATTTCTTTCTTCTAGGTTAAACCATTCGTTGGCAGTAACAGTTTTAATTTTTAGGTTTCACTCTGTTTTCTCGTATTTGGATTCATGTAGTTGGCACTCTAAATCAAACCCGGTTTATGGAAGCTCTTTGAAAGTTGGCACAATAAAGTAGTTCCAATTTCTATCTCTATGGTTTGTTTCCTATTGATGTAGCCCTAAGCAGAGACTGGCGCAAATCACTTTCATGGAAAGGGGTTGCCAAGCATCTAAAAAACTTCGAGATTCTTGAAATCTCAGCACACATTTTTTCACCCAATCTTGATGATACTTTCAGGTAATGATCAGTACCCCGATCCCTCTTGGCTCACTAAATTACGTTCTTCTAGGTTAAACCGTTCGTTGGCAGTAACAGTTTTAATTTTTAGCTTTCACTCTGTTTTCTCCTATATGGATACATGTAGTTGGCACTCTAAATCAAACACGGTTTGTGGTAGCTCTTTTAAACTTGACACTATACAGTAGTTCCAAGTTCTAACTCTATGGTTTGTTTCTTTTTGATGTAGCCCTAAGCAGAGACTGGCGCAAATCACATTCATGGAAGGGGTTGCCAAGCTTCCAGAAAACTACGAGTTTCCTGAAATTTCAGCACACATTTTTGCACCTAATCTTTTTTTTATTTTTTTTAAAGAGAGTGAGAGAGGAGAGAGAGAGAGAGAGAGAGAGAGAGAGAGAGAGAGAGAGAGAGAGAATTTTTAATATTTATTTTTTATTTCTCGGTGGACACAACATCTTTGTTGGTATGTGGTGCTGAGGATCGAACCCGGGCCGCACGCATGCCAGGCGAGCGCGCTACCACTTGAGCCACATCCCCAGCCCCACCCAATCTTGATGACACTTTCAGGCAATGATCATTGCCCCAATCCCACTTGGCTCACCAAATTTCGTTCTTCTAGGTTAAACTGTCTTTGGCAGTAACAGTTTTAATTTTTAGGTTTCACTCTGTTTTCTCCTATATAGATACATGTGTTTGGAACTCTAAATCAAACACAGTTTGTGCTAGCTCTATGAAACTTGACACAATAAAGTATTTCCAAGTTCTATCTCTATGGTTTGTTTCCTATTGATGTAGACCTAAGCAGAGCCTGGCAGAAATCACTTTCATGGAAAGGGGTTGCCAAGCTTCCAAAAAACTACGAGTTTCCTGAAATCTCAGCACATATTTTTCAACAATCTTGATGACACTTTCAGGTAATGATGAGTACCCCAATCCCACTTGGCTCACCAAATTTCGTTCTTCTAATTTAAACCGTTCGTTGGCAGTAACAGTTTTAATTTTTAGGTTTCACTCTGTTCTCTCCTATAAGGATACATGTATTTGGAACTCTAAATCAAACACGGTTTGTGCTAGCTCTTTGAAACTTGACACAATAATGTAGTTCCAACTTCTATCTCTATGCTTTCTTTACTATCAATGTAGCCCTAAGCAGAGCCTGGCGCAAATCACTTTCAGGGAAAGGGGTTGCCAAGCTTCCAAAAACTATGAGTTTCCTGAAATCTCAGCACACATTTTTTCAACCAATCTTGATGACACTTTCAGGTAATGATCAGTACCCCAATACCACTTGGCTCACCAAATTTTGTTCTTCTAGTTTAAACCGTTTGTTGGCAGTAAGAGTTTTAATTTTTGATTTCTCTCTGTTTTCTCCTATATGGATACATGTAGTTGAACTCTAAATCAAACACGGTTTGTCCTAGGTCTCTGATACTTGACACAATAACCTAGTTGCAAGTTCTGTATCTATGGTTTGTTTCCTATTGATGTAGCCCTAAGCAGAGACTGGCGCAAATCCCTTTCATGGAAAGGGGTTGCCAAGCTTCCAAAATCTACGAGTTTCCTGAAATCTCAGCACACATTTTTTCACCGAATCTTGAAGGCACTTTCAGCTAATGATCAGTTCCCCAATTCCATTTGGCTCACCAAATTTCATTCTTCTAGGTTAAACCGTTCGTTGGCAGTAACAGTTTTAATTTTTAGGTTTCACTCTGTTTTCTCCTATATGGATACATGTATTTGGAACTCTAAATCAAACATGGTTTGTGCTAGCTCTTTGAAATTTGACACAATAAAGTAGTGCTAGTTCTGTCTTTATGGTGTGCTTTCTATTGATGTAGCCCTAGGCAGAACTGGCGAAAATCACTTTAATGGAAAGGGGTTGCCAAGCTTCCAAAAAACTATGAGTTTCCTGAAATCTCAGCACACATTTTTAGGTTTGACTCTGTTTTCTCCTATATGGATACATGATTTTGGACCTCTAAATCAAACACGGTTGTGCTAGCTGTTTGAAACTTGACACAATATAGTAGTTCCAAGTTCTGTCTCTATGGTTTCTTTCTATTTGATGTAGCCCTAAGCAGAGCCTTGTGCAAATCACTTTCATGGAAAGGAGTTGTCAAGCTTCCAAAAAATATGAGTTTCCTGAAATCTCAGCACACATTTTTTCACCAATCTTGATGACACTTTCAGGTAATGATCACTACCCCAATCCCACTTGAATCACCAAATTTCGTTCTTCTAGTTTAAACCGTTCGTTGGCAGTAACAGTTTTAATTTTTAGGTTTCACTCTGTTTTCTCCTATATAGATACATGTAGTTGGAACTCTAAATCAACCACAGTTTGTGCTAGCTCTTTGAAACTTGACACAATAAAGTTCTTCCAAGTTCTGTCACTATGGTTTGTTGCCTATTGATGTAGCCCTAAGCAGAGAATGGCACAAATCACTTTCTTGGAAAGGGGTTGCCAAGCTTCCAAAAATGTAGGAGTTTCCTGAAATCTCAGCACATATTTTTTCACCCAATCTTGGCGACACTTTTCGGTATTGATCAGAACACCAATCCCACTTGGCTCACCAAATTTCGTTCTTCTAGGTTCAATCGTTCATTGGCAGTAACAGTTTTAATTTTTAGGTTTAACTCTGTTTTCTCCTATATGGATACATGTAGTTGGAACTCTAAACCAAACACGGTTTGTGCTACCTCTATGAAACTTGACACAATAATGTAGTTCCAAGTTCTATCTCTATGGTTTGTTTCCTATTGATGTAGACCTAAGCAGAGCCTTGCGCAAATCACTTTCATGGAAAGGGGTTGCCAAGCTTCCAAAAAACTACTACTTTCCTGAAATCTCAGCACATATTTTTCACCAATCTTGATGACACTTTCAGGTAATGATCAGTACCCCAATCCCACTTGGCTAACCAAATTTTGTTCTTCTAGTTTAAACCGTTCATTGGCAGTAACAGTTTTAATTTTTAGGTTTCACTCTGTTCTATCCTATATCGATACATGTATTTGGAACTCTAAATCAAACACGGTTTGTGCTAGCTCTTTGAAACTTGACACAATAAAGTAGTTCCCAGTTGTATTCTATGGTTTGTTTACTATTGATGTAGGCCTAATCCGAGACTGGAGCAAATTACTTTCATGGAAATGGTTTGCCAAGCTTGAAAAAAACTACAAGTTTCCTGAAATCTCAGCACACATTTTTTTACCAATCTTGATGACACTTTCAGGAAATGATCAGTACCCAAATCCCACTTGGCTCACCAAATTTCGTTCTTCTAGGTTAAACCGTTCGTTGGCAGTAACAGTTTTAATTTTTAGGTTTCACTCTGTTTTCTCCTATATGGATACATGTAGTTGGAACTCTAAATCAAACACGGTTTTTGCTAGTTCTTTAAAACTGGCCAGAATAAAGTAGTTCCAAGTTCTATCTCTATGGTTTGTTTCCTATTGATGTAGCCATAAGGAGAGAATGGCTCAGATCACTTTCATGGAAAGGGGTTGCCAAGATTCCAAAAAACTACGAGTTTCCTGACATCTCAGCACACATTTTTTCACCCAATCTTGATGACACTTTCAGGTAATGATCAGAACCCCAATCCCACTTGGCTCACCAAATTTCGTTCTTATAAGTGAAGCCGCTCATTGGCAGTAACAGTTTTAAATTTTAGGTTTCACTCTGTTTTCTCCTATATGGATAAATGTAGTTGGAACTCTAAATCAAACACGGTTTGTGCTAGCTCTTTGAATCTTGAAAACAATAAAGTAGTTCCAAGTTGTATCTCAATGGTTTGTTTCCTATTGATGTAGCCCTAAGCAGAGCCTGGTTCAAATCACTTTCATGGAAAGGGGTTGCCAAGCTTCCAAAAAAACTACTAGTTTCCTGACATCTCAGCACACATTTTTTCACCCAATCTTGATGACACTTTCAGCTAATGAACAGTACCCCTATTCCAATTGGCTCACCAAATTTCGTTCTTCTAAGTTAAGCCATTCGTTGTCAGTAACAGTTTTAATTTTTAGGTTTCACTCTGTTTTTTTCTATATGGATACATGTAGTTGGAACTCTAAACCAAACACGGTTTGTGCTAGCTCTTTGAAACTTGACACAATAAAGTAGTTCAAAGTTCTATCTCTATGGTTTGTTTCCTATTGATGTAGCTCTAAGCAGAGTCTGGCACAAATCACTTTCATGGGAAGGGGTTGCCAAACTTCCAATGAACTACGAGTTTCCTGAAATCTCAGCACATACTTTTTCACCCAATTTTTATGACACTTTCAGGTAATGATCAGTACCCCAATCCCACTTGGCAAACCAAATTTCGTTCTTCTAGGTTAAAGTGTTCATTGGCAGTCACAGTTTTAATTTTTAGGTTTCACTCTGTTTTCTCCTATATAGATACCTGTAGTTGGGACTCTAAATCAAACACGGTTTGTGCTAGTTCTGTGAAACGTGACACAATAAACTAGTTCCAAGTTATGTCTCTATGGTTTCTTTCCAATTGATGTAGCCCTAAGCAGACACTGGCACAAATCACTTTCATGGAAAGGTTTTGCCAGCTTCCAAAAAACTACGAGTTTCCTGAAATCTCAGCAAACATTTTTTCACCCAATCGTGATGACACTTTCACGTAATGATCAGTACCCCGATCCCTCTTGGCTCACCAAATTTCGTTCTTCTAGGTTAAACAATTCCTTGGCAGTAACATTTTTAATTTTAAGTTTCACTCTGTTTTCTCCTATATGGATACCTATAGTTGGAACTCTAAATCTAACACGGTTTGTGCTAGCTCTTTGAAACTTGACACAATAATCGAGTTCCAAGTTCTAACTCTATGGTTTGTTTCCAATTGATGTAGCCCTAACCAGAGACTGGCACAAATCACACTCATTGAAAGGGGTTGCCAAGCTTCGCAAAAACTACGAGTTTCCTGAAATCTCAGCACACATTTTTTCACCCAATCTTGATGACACTTTCAGGTAATGATCAGTACCCCAATCCCTCTTTCACCAAATTTCGTTCTTCTAGGTTAAACCATTTGTTGGCACTAACAGTTTTAATTTTTCGGTTTCACTCTGTTTTCTCCTATATGGATACATGTAGTTGGAACTCTAAATCAAACACGGTTTGTTCTAGCCCTCTGAAATTTGACACAATTAAGTAGTTCCATGTTCTATCTCCATGGTATGTTTCCTATTGATGTAGCCCTAAGCAGAGACTGGCGCAAATCATTTACATGGAAAGGGGTTGCACCTTCCAAAAAACTACGAGTTTCCTGAAATCTCAGCACACATTTTTTCACCCAATCTTGATGACACTTTCAGGTAATGATCAGTACCCCATTCCCACTTAGCTCACCAGATTTCGTTCTTCTAGGTTAAACCGTTCGTTGGCAGTAACAGTTTTAAATTTTAGGTTTCACTCTGTTTTCTCCTATATGGATACATGTAGTTGGAACTCTAAATCAAACACGGTTTGTGCTAGCTCTATGAAACTTGACACAATAAAGCAGTTCCAAGTTCTATCTCTATGGTTTGTTTCCTATTTATGTAGCCCTAAGCAGAGACTGGCGCAAATCACTTTCATGGAAATGGGTTGCCAAGCTTCCAAAAACCTACGAGTTTACTGAAATCTCAGGAAACATTTTTGCACCCAATCTTGATGACACTTTCAGGTAATGATCAGTACACCAATCCCACTTGGCTCACTAAATTACGTTCTTCTAGGTTAAACCGTTCGATGGCAATAACAGTTTTAATTTTTACATTTCACTCTGTTTTCTCCTATATGGATACATGTAGTTGGAACTCTAAATCAAACCTGGTTTGTACTAGCTCTTTGAAACTTGACAGAATAAAGTAGTTCCAAGTTCTGTCTTTATGGTTTTTTTTCTATTGATGTAGCCCTACGCAGAGATTGGCGCAAATCACTTTCACGGAAAGGGGTTGCAAACCTTCCAAAAAACTATGAGTTTCCTGCAATCTCAGCACACATTTTTTCACCCAATCTTGATGTCACTTTCAGGTAATGATCATTTCCCCAGTCCCACTTGGCTCATCAAATTTCGTTCTTCTGGGTTAAACCGTTAGTTGTCAGTAACAGTTTAAATTTTTAGGTTTCACTCTGTTTTCTCGTATGTGTATACATGTAGTTGGCACTCTAAATCAAACAAGGTTTGTGCTAGATCCTTGAAACTTGACACAATAAAGTAGTTCCAAGTTCTATCTCTGTGGTTTGTTTCCTTTTGATGTAGCCCTAAGCAGAGACTGGCGCAAATCACTTTCATGGAAAGGGGTTGCCAAGCTTCCAAAAAACTACGAGTTTCCTGAAATCTCAGCACATATTTTTTCACCCAATCTTGATGACACTTTGAGGTAATGATCAGGACCCCAATCCCAGTTGGCTCATCAAATTTTGTTCTTCTAGGTTAAACCGTTTTTTGGCAGTAACAGTTTTAATTTTAGGTTTCACTCTGTTTTCTCCTATATGGATACATGTAGTTGGAACTCTAAAACAAACACGGTTTGTGCTAATTCGTTGAAACTTGACACAATAAAGTAGTTCCATGTTCTGTCTCTATGGCTTGTTTCCTATTGATGTAGCCCTAAGCAGAGCCTGGCACAAATCACTTTCATGGAAAGGGGTTGCCAAGCTTCCAAAAAGTATGAGTTTCCTGAAATCTCAGCACACATTTTTTTCACCAAGTCTTGATGAGGCTTTCAGGTAAAGGTCAGTATCCTAATTTCAGTTGGCTCACCGAAATTCTTTCTTGTAGGTTAAACCGTTCGTTGGCAGTAACAATTTTAATTTTTAGGTTTCACTCTGTTTTCTCCTCTCAGTATACATATATTTAGAACTCTAAATCAAACACGGTTTGTGCTAGCTCTTTCAAACTTGACACAATAAAGTAGTTCCAAGTTCTATCGCTATGGTTTGTTTCCTATTGATGTAGCCCAAAGCAGAGATTGGCACAAATCACTTTCATGGAAAGGGGTTGCCAAGCTTCAAAAAAACTACGAGTTTCCTGAAATGTCAGCACATATTTTTTCACCCAAAATTGGTGACACTTTCAGCTAATGAACAGTACTCCTATCCCAATTGGCTCACCAAATTTTGTCCTTCTAGGTTAAACCATTCGTTGGCAGTAACAGTTTTAATTTTTAGGTTTCACTCTGATTTCTCCTCTATGGATACATGTATTTGGGACTCTAAATCAAACTCGGTTTGTGCTAAATCTTTGAAACTTGACAATATAATGTAGTTCCAAGTTCTGTCTCTATGGTTTGTTTCCTATTGATGTAGCCCTAAGCAGAGCCTGGCGCAAACCACTTTCATGGAAAGGGGTTGCCAAGCTTCCAAAAAACTACGAGTTTCCTGAAATCTCACCACACATTTTTTCACCCAATCTTGATGACACTTTCAGGTAATGATCAGTACCCCAATCCCAGTTGGCTCACCAAATTTGTTCTTCTAGGTTAAACTTTTCATTGGCAGTAACAGTTTGAATTTTTAGGTTTCACTCTGTTTTCTCCTGTATGGATACATGTAGTTGGCACTCTAAATCAAACACGGTTTGTGCTAGACCTTTGAAACTTGACACAATAAAGTAGTTCCAAGTTCTATCTCTAGGATTTGTTTCTTATTGATGTAGCCCTAAGCAGAGACTGGCGCAAATCACTTTCATGGAAATGGGTTGCCAAGCTTCCAAAATACTACGAGTTTCCTGAAATTTCAGCATACATTTTTTTCAACCAATCTTGATGACACTTTCAGGTAATGATGAGAATGCCAATCCCACTTGGCTCACCAAATTTTGTTCTTGTAGGTTCTACCGTTCGTTGGCACTAACAGTTTTAATTTTTAGGTTTCACTCTGTTTTCTGCTATATGGATATATGTAGTTGGAACTCTAAATCCAACATGGTTTGTGCTAGCTTTTTGATAATTGACACAAGAAAGTAGTTCCAACATCTAATTCTATGGTTTGTCTCCTATTGATGTAGCCCTGAGCAGAGACTTGCGCAAATCACTTTCATGGAAAGGGGTCGCCAAGCTTCCAAAAAACTACGAGTTTCCTGAAATCTCAGCACACATTTTTTCAACCAATCTTGATGACACTTTCAGGTAATGATCAGTAGCCCAATCCCACTGGCTCACCAAATTTCGTTCTTCTAAATTAAACCATTCGTTGGCTGTAACAGTTTTAATTTTTAGGTTTCACTCTGTTTTCTCCTCTATGGATACATGTATTTGGGACTCTAAATCAAACACGGTTTGTGCTAAATCGTTGAAACTTGACACAATAAAGTAGTTCCAAGTTCTGTCTCTTTGGTTTGTTTCCTATTGATGTAGTCCTTAGCAGAGCCTGGCGCAATTCACTTTCATGGAATGGGGTTGCAATGCTTCCAAAAACTACGAGTTTCCTGCAATCTCAGCATACATTATTTCACCCAATCTTGGTGACACTTATCAGTACCCCAATCGAACTTGGCTCACCAAATTTCGTTCTTCTATGTTAAACCGTTCGTTGGGAGTAACAGTTTTAATTTTTAGGTTTCACTCTGTTTTCTCCTATATGGATACATGTAGTTGGCACTCTAAATCAAACACGGTTTGTGGTAGCTCTTTTAAACTTGACACAATACAGTAGTTCCAAGTTCTAACTCTATGGTTTGTTTCTTTTTGATGTAGCCCTAAGCAGAGACTGGCGCAAATCACATTCATGGAAGGGGTTGCCAAGCTTCCAGAAAACTACGAGTTTCCTGAAATTTCAGCACACATTTTTGCACCTAATCTTTTTTTTATTTTTTTTAAAGAGGGTGAGAGAGGAGAGAGAGAGAGAGAGAGAGAGAGAGAGAGAATTTTTAATATTTATTTTTTAGTTCTCGGTGGACACAACATCTTTGTTGGTATGTGGTGCTGAGGATCGAACCCGGGCCGCACGCATGCCAGGCGAGCGCGCTACCACTTGAGCCACATCCCCAGCCCCACCCAATCTTGATGACACTTTCAGGCAATGATCATTGCCCCAATCCCACTTGGCTCACCAAATTTCGTTCTTCTAGGTTAAACTGTCGTTGGCAGTAACAGTTTTAATTTTTAGGTTTTACTCTGTTTTCTCCTATATAGATACATGTAGTTGGAACTCTAAATCAAACACAGTTTGTGCTAGCTCTATGAAACTTGACACAATAAAGTATTTCCAAGTTCTATCTCTATGGTTTGTTTCCTATTGATGTAGACCTAAGCAGAGCCTGGCACAAATCACTTTCATGGAAAGGGGTTGCCAAGCTTCCAAAAAACTACGAGTTTCCTGAAATCTCAGCACATATTTTTCAACAATCTTGATGACACTTTCAGGTAATGATGAGTACCCCAATCCCACTTGGCTCACCAAATTTCGTTCTTCTAATTTAAACCGTTCGTTGGCAGTAACAGTTTTAATTTTTAGGTTTCACTCTGTTCTCTCCTATAAGGATACATGTATTTGGAACTCTAAATCAAACACGGTTTGTGCTAGCTCTTTGAAACTTGACACAATAATGTAGTTCCAACTTCTATCTCTATGCTTTCTTTACTATCAATGTAGCCCTAAGCAGAGCCTGGCGCAAATCACTTTCAGGGAAAGGGGTTGCCAAGCTTCCAAAAAACTATGAGTTTCCTGAAATCTCAGCACACATTTTTTCAACCAATCTTGATGACACTTTCAGGTAATGATCAGTACCCCAATACCACTTGGCTCACCAAATTTTGTTCTTCTAGTTTAAACCGTTTGTTGGCAGTAAGAGTTTTAATTTTTGATTTCTCTCTGTTTTCTCCTATATGGATACATGTAGTTGAACTCTAAATCAAACACGGTTTGTCCTAGGTCTCTGATACTTGACACAATAACGTAGTTGCAAGTTCTGTATCTATGGTTTGTTTCCTATTGATGTAGCCCTAAGCAGAGACTGGCGCAAATCCCTTTCATGGAAAGGGGTTGCCAAGCTTCCAAAAAACTACGAGTTTCCTGAAATCTCAGCACACATTTTTTCACCGAATCTTGAAGGCACTTTCAGCTAATGATCAGTTCCCCAATTCCATTTGGCTCACCAAATTTCATTCTTCTAGGTTAAACCGTTCGTTGGCAGTAACAGTTTTAATTTTTAGGATTCACTCTGTTTTCTCCTATATGGATACATGTATTTGGAACTCTAAATCAAACATGGTTTGTGCTAGCTCTTTGAAATTTGACACAATAAAGTAGTTCTAGTTCTGTCTTTATGGTGTGCTTTCTATTGATGTAGCCCTAGGCAGAACTGGCGAAAATCACTTTAATGGAAAGGGGTTGCCAAGCTTCCAAAAAACTATGAGTTTCCTGAAATCTCAGCACACATTTGTAGGTTTGACTCTGTTTTCTCCTATATGGATACATGATTTTGGACCTCTAAATCAAACACGGTTGTGCTAGCTGTTTGAAACTTGACACAATATAGTAGTTCCAAGTTCTGTCTCTATGGTTTCTTTCTATTTGATGTAGCCCTAAGCAGAGCCTTGTGCAAATCCCTTTCATGGAAAGGGGTTGCCAAGCTTCCAAAAAACTACGAGTTTCCTGAAATCTCAGCACACATTTTTTCACCAATCTTGATGACACTTTCAGGTAATGATCACTACCCCAATCCCACTTGAATCACCAAATTTCGTTCTTCTAGTTTAAACCGTTCGTTGGCAGTAACAGTTTTAATTTTTAGGTTTCACTCTGTTTTCTCCTATATAGATACATGTATTTGGGACTCTAAATCAAACACGGTTTGTGCTAAATCGTTGAAACTTGACACAATAAAGTAGTTCCAAGTTCTGTCTCTTTGGTTTGTTTCCTATTGATGTAGTCCTTAGCAGAGCCTGGCGCAAATCACTTTCATGGAATGGGGTTGCGATGCTTCCAAAAACTACGAGTTTCCTGCAATCTCAGCATACATTATTTCACCCAATCTTGGTGACACTTATCAGTACCCCAATCGAACTTGGCTCACCAAATTTCGTTCTTATATGTTAAACCGTTCGTTGGCAGTAACAGTTTTAATTTTTAGGTTTCGCTCTGTTTTCTCCTCTATGGATACATGTAGTTGGCACTCTAAATCAAACACGGTTTGTGCTAGCTCTTTGAAACTTGACACAATAATGTAGTTCCATATTCTATCTCTATGGTTTGTTTTATATTGAGGTAGCCCTAAGAAGAGAGTGGCGCAAATCCCTTTCAGGGAAAGGGGTGGCCAAGCTTCCAAAAAACTACGAGTTTCCTGAAATCCCAGCACATATTTTTTCACCCAATCTTGATGACAGTTTCAGGTATTGATCAGTACTCCAATCCCAGTTGGCTCACCAAATTTCGTTATTCTAGTTTAAACTTTTCTTTGGTAGTAACAGTTTTAATTTTTAGGTTTCACTCTGTTTTCTCCTATATGGATACATGTAGTTGGCACTCTAAATCAAACACGGTTTGTGCTAGACCTTTGAAACTTGACACAATAAAGTAGTTCAAAGTTCTATCTCTATGATTTGTTTCTTATTGAAGTAGCCCTAAGCAGAGACTGGCGCAAATCACTTTCATGGAAATGGGTTGCCAAGCTTCCAAAATACTACAAGTTTCCTGAAATCTCACCACACATTTTTTCACCCAATCTTGATGACACTTTCAGGTAATGATGAGTAATCCAATCCCACTTGGCTCACCAAATGTTGTTCTTGTATGTTCAACCGTTCGTTGGCAGTAACAGTTTTAATTTTTACGTTTCACTCTGTTTTCTGCTATATGGATACATGTAGTTGGAACTCTAAATCCAACATGGTTTGTGCTAGCTCTTTGATAATTGACACAAAAAAGTAGTTCCAACATCTAATTCTATGGTTTGTTTCCTATTGATGTAGCCCTGAGCAGAGACTGGCGCAAATCACTTTCAAGGAAAGGGGTCGCCAAGCTACCAAAAAACTACGAGTTTCCTGAAATCTCAACACACATTTTTTCAACCAATCTTGATGACTCTTTCAGGTAATGATCAGTAGCCCAATCCCACTGGGCTCACCAAATTTCGTTCTGCTAGGTTCAACCATTCGTTGACAGTAACAGTTTTAATTTTTAGGTTTCACTCTGTTTTCTCCTCTATGGATACATGTAGTTGGAACTCTAAATCAAACACGGTTTGTGCAATCTCTTTGAAACTTGACACAATAAAGCAGTTCCAAGTTCTATCTCTATGGTTTGTTTCCTATTGATGTAGCCCTAAGCAGAGACTGGCACAAATCACTTTCATGGAAAAGGGTTGCAAGCTCCAAGAAACTACGAATTTCCTGAAATCTCAGCACTCATTTTTTCACCCAATCTTGGTGACACTTTCAGGTAATGATCAGTACCCCAATCCCAGTTGGCTCACCAAATTTCGTTCTTCTGGGTTAAACCTTTCGTTGCCAGTAACAGGTTTAGTTTTTAGGTTTCACTCTGTTTTCTCCTCTATGGATACATGTAGTTGGAACTCTACATCAAACAATGCTTGTGCTAGCTCTTTGAAACTTGACACTATAAAGTAGTTCCAAGTTCTATCTCTATGGTTTGTTTCAAATTTTTTAGCCCTAAGAAGAGACTGGCGCAAATCACTTTCATGGAAAGGGGTTACCAAACTTCTAAAAATTACGAGTTCCTGAAATCTCAGCACACTTTTTTTTTCAACCAATCTTGATGACTCTTTCAGGTAATGATCAGTACCACAATCCCACATGGCTCACCAAATTTCGTTCTTCTAGGTTAAACCGTTCATTGGCAATAACAGTTTTACTTTTTAGGTTTCACTCTGTTTTCTCCTATATGGATACGCATAGTTGGAACTCTAAATCAAACACGGTTTGTTCTAGCTCTTTGAAACTTAACACATTAAGTATTTCCAAGTTCTATCTCTATGGTTTGTTTCCTATTTTTGTAGCCCTAAGTAGAGACTGGCACTAATCACTTTCATGGAAATTGGTTGCCAAGCTTCCAAAAATCTACGAGTTTCCTGAAATCTCAGCACACATTTTTTCACGCAATCTTGACGACACTTTCAGGTAATGATCAGTACCCCAATCCCACTTGGCTCACCGAATTTCGTTCTTCTAGGTTCAACCCTTCGTTGGCAGTAACAGTTTAAATTTTTAGGTTTCACTCTGTTTTCTCCTCTATGGATACATGCAGTTGTCACTCTAAATCAAACACGGTTTGTGCTAGCTGTTTTAAACTTGACACAATAATGTAGTTCCAAGTTCTATCTCTATGGTTTGTTTCCTATTGAGGTGGCCCTAAGAAGAGAGGGGCACAAATCCCTTTCAGTGAAAGGGGTTGCCAAGCTACCAAAAAACTACGAGTTTCCTGAAATATCAGCACACATTTTTTCACGCAATCTTGATGACACTTTCAGTTAATGATCAGTACCCCAATCCCACTTGGCTCACCAGATTTCATTCTTTTAGGTTCAACCGATCGTTTGGAGTAACAGTTTTAATTTTTATTTTTATGTTTCACTCTGTTTTCTCCTATATGGATACATGTATTTGAAACTCTAAATCAAACACTGTTTGTGCTTTCTCTTTGATATTTGACACAATAATGTAATTCCAAGTTCTATCTCTATGGTTTGTTTCCTATTGATGTAGCCCTAAGCATAGACTGGCGCAAATCACTTTCATGGAAAGGGGTTATCAAGCTTTTAAAAAATTACGAGTTTCCTGAAATCGTAGCACACGTTTTTTCAACCAATCTTGATGACACTTTCAGGTAATGATCTGTACCCCAATCCCACTTGGCTCACCAAATTTCCTTCTTCTAGGTTAAACCGTTCGTTTGCAGTAACAGTTTTAATTATTAGGTTTCACTCCATTTTCTCCTATATGGATACATGTAGTTGGAACTCTAAATCAAACATGGTTTGTGCTAGCTCTTTGAAAGTTGACACAATAAAGTAGTCCCAAGTTCTATCTCTATGGTTTGTTTCCTATTGATGTAGCCCTAAGCAGAGACTGGCACAAATCACTTTCATGGAAAGGGTTTGCCAAGCTTCCAAAAAACTACGAGTTTCCTGAAATCTCAGCACACATTTTTTCACCCAATCTTGATGACACTTTCAGGTAATGATCAGTACCCCAATCCCAGTTGGCTCACCAAATTTCATTCTTCTAGGTTAAACCGTTCGTTGGCAGTAACAGTTTTTTTTCTTTTCCTTTTTTTATTGGTTTTTCACAACTTTACAAAGCTCTTGACATATCATGCTTCATACATTAGATTGAAGTGGTTATGAACCCCCAATTTTCCCCAAATGCAGATTGCAGAATCATGTCAGTTACACATCCACAATTTTACGTAATGCCCTATTAGTAATTGTTGTATTCTGGTACCTTTCCTATCCCCTACTATCCCCCCTCCTCTCCCTCCCTTCTTCTCTCTCTACCCCATCTAATTTAATTCATTTCTCTCCTTGTTTATTTTCCCATTCCCCTCCCAACCTCTTATATGTAATTTTGTATATCAATGAGGGTCTCCCTTCATTTCCATGCAATTTCCCTCATCTCTCCCTTTCCCTCCCATCTCATGTCACTGATTAATGTTACTCTTTTCTTCCTACTCTTCCTTTATGCTCTGTTCATATTTGGTCTCATTATATTAAAGAAGACATTTGACATTTGTTTTTTAGGGATTGGCTACCTTCACTAAGCATAATATACTCTAGTGCCGTCCATTTCCCTGCAAATTCTATGATTTTGTCATTTTTTATTGCTGCATAGTACTCCATTGTGTATAGATGCCACATTTTTTTTATCCATTCATCTACTGAGGGGCATCTGGGTTGGTTCCACAGTCTAGCAATTGTGAATTGTGCTGCTATGAACATCGATGTGGCAGTATCCCTGTAGCATGCTCTTTTAAGGTCTTCAGGGTATAGTCCAAGAAAGGCAATAGCAGGGTCAAATGGTGGTTCCATTCCCATCTTTCCCAGGAATCTCCAAACTGCTTTCCAAATTGGCCGCACCAATTTGCAGTCCCACCAGCAATGTACAATTGTACCCTTTTCTCCACAACCTCTCTAGCACTTGTTGTTTGACTTCATAGTGGCTGCCAATCTTACTGGAGTGAAATGGTATCTTTGGGTGGTTTTGATTTGCATTTCTCTGACTGCTAGAGATGGAGAGCATTTTTTCATGTACTTGTTGATTGATTGTATATCCTCCTCTGAGAAGTGTCTGTTCAGGTCCTTGGCCCATTTGTTGATTAGGTTATTGGTTATCTTATTGTCTAATTTTTTGAGTTCTTTGTATACTCCGGATATTAGGGCTCTATCTGAAGTGTGAGGAGTAAAGATTTGTTCCCAGGATGTAGGCTCCCTATTTACCTCTCTTATTGTTTCTCTTGCTGAGAAAAAAAACTTTTAAGTTTATTTAAGTCCCATTTGTTGATTCTTGTTGTTAACTCTTGTGCTATGGGTGTCCTATTAAGGAATTTGGAGCCCAACCCCACAATCTGTAGATCGGAGCCAACTTTTTCTTCTATCAGATGCAGAGTCTCTGGTTTGATATCAAGTTCCTTGATCCATTTTGAGTTAACTTTTGTGCATGGTGAGAGAAAGGGATTCAGTTTCATTTTGTTGCATATGGATTTCCAGTTTTCCCAACACCATTTGTTGAAGATGCTATCCTTCCTCCATTGCATGCTTTTAGCCCCTTTATCAAATATAAGATAGTTGTAGCTTTGTGGATTAGTCTCTATGTCCTCTATTCTAAACCATTGGTCCGCCTGCCTGTTTTGGTACCAGTACCATGCTGTTTTTGTCAATATTGCTTTGTAATATAGTTTGAAATCTGGTATCGCTATACCACCTGATTCACACTTCCTGTTTAGAATTGCTTTTGCTATTCTGGGTCTTTTATTTTTCCATATGAATTTCATGATTGCTTTGTCAATTTCTACAAGAAATGCCGTTGGGATTTTGATTGGCATTGCATTAAACCTATAGAGAACTTTTGGTAATATCGCCATTTTGATGATGTTAGTTCTGCCTATCCATGAACAGGGTATGTTTTTCCATCTTCTAAGATCTTCATCAACTTCTCTCTTTAGGGTTCTGTAGTTTTCATTATATAAATCTTTGACCTCTTTTGTTAGGTTGATTCCCAAGTATTTTATTTTATTTTATTTTTTTGAGGATATCGTGAATGGAGTGTTTTTCCTCATTTCCGTTTCAGAAGTTTTGTCACTGATATACAGAAATGCCTTTGATTTATGCGTGTTGATTTTATATCCTGCCACTTTGCTGAATTCATTTATTAGTTCTAGTAGTTTCTTTGTAGACCCTTTTGGGTCTTCTAGGTATAGAATCATGTCATCTGCACATAGTGATAATTTAAGTTCTCCTTTTCCAATTTTTATGCCTTTAATTTCTTTCATCTGTCTAATTGCTCTGGCCAGTGTTTCGAGAACTATATTGAATAGAAGTGGAGATAGAGGGCATCCCTGTCTTGTTCCAGATTTTAGAGGGAATACCTTCAACTTTTGTCCATTCAGAATGATGCTAGCCTGAGGCTTAGCATAGATAGCTTTTACAATGTCAAGGTAAGTTCCTGTTATCCCTAATTTTTCTAATGTTTTGAACATAAAGGGATGCTGTACTTTGTCGAATGCTTTCTCTGCATCTATTGAGATGATCATATGTCTACCACGCGGCCTGCGCAGTGGTTTCATTAATGAGGTTCTAGGCATTAAGTTAGTTAGAAGAGATCAAAATAAAACACACAAACCAGTACCTTATTTTACATTGCTAGGTCCGAGATGGCTCGCCTCCCTGGTTCCTGCCTCTAGCCGCCCAGCAGGGCAGCGAGGATTACTCTGGGCTAGCAGGAGAGAGAGAGAGCGAACACGCCGGGGAGTAGCCTTTTATTTGGGGGACAAGAGATTCAGGGGAGAATTCCATCCAATGAAGGTTGAGGGGGGCTACACTCCAAGGTCAGGGTCAGTGATTGGGTCTCCGGGGTCAGTGGTCACGCACACCCCCACATGGATGGGCTCTCTCATCAGGAAAGGGTCGGGATAGCTCCGACACAGCCAGAGCGCCTCAGGCCCTTAACGGGAGTCACCCAATCACATGTCAGAATGGCTCCCCACATATTCCCCCTTTCTTTTCTTAACAATGAGGCGGCGGTTCACTCTCTGAAGTTCTTGGATTCTTGATTGGAAGAATCGGCATCCTATAGTTACAATACAAAAGAGAATTAACAGCAAAGAGAATAATCCAATAATGTACCAAGTGGAGTGTTTAAGAATATTTCCAGGGTTGAATCCATTTAACTCCTTCAATATTTGGTTAGCCAAGGAAGAAGGATCTGAAAAATCAGCTCTATTATTTTGAATGTCTTGGATATGGTGATGAAGTTCCAGAATATCCAAGCTATTATTACTATTTTGCCAAATACCTAATAAATGTTTTTTAACCTTCTCCCAATCCCAGAGAGAAGCATTGTACTTGGCAGCTGTAACACATATATACTTATAATTAGCATGGCATTTAAGCCTTTTCTTAAATTTTAAGGCTGAAAGTTCATTACCAATGTTTATAACGGTCGCCTCTAAGGCGTTTAATTTAGTCTCAATCCTTTCATCAACATTTACTTGATTACGCAGAGCCTTGGAAGTATTTTGAGCTAAATTATTAAGAAATTTTTCATGCTGAATATTCTGAGACAATGTCAGAGATGCAGAGACAGTTGAGGCAATAAATGAGACCAGTGCTAAGACACCAACAATTATGACTCCAATAGCACATTTAGGTCTTGTTAGCTGGGCATGAATTTGCTGCAGGACTTGTAAACCAGCATCAGCATACCATGGCTCTGAAATATTAGCAGGTAATAAAACAAAAGAGGGCTGATGAAGTATCAGCGCTCCTTTTTCCTCGATTATACCTAGAAATACAATTGGTTAGGTTGCACTTATTACAAGTAACAAAATATCTATCATCTATCCATTTAACTTTTACATTTCCAATAATTAAAACATAAGGAGATTGGACACAGGCTCTTAGGCCATAGCAAGATCCCTCTTACAGTTCTTGCCAACAAATTTTGGTAAAGGTTTATCTGTAAAATGTAAATATTCTGAGGCAGCAATTAAATGCCAAATATCTTTTTGAATACCTCCTTCACTATAAGTCAAAATATTACTAACAAATCCTGCAGGTGTCATAGCAGAATTTCTTCGTAATTGTCTCTTATCAATTTTTGGAGACCAGTCTAAAATATACCCACTAGCTTTAGACACCTTATGTTGTACAGGAAATGTATTTACACAATCCATCCATTTAGGAAAGGTGCCAATTTCAATTGTAGAACTATTTGGATAGTGGGGTATCTGTGGAGGTTTTGCAGAAATGACTGGCTTGTTATGGGAAAGTCCCATCTTAATTATTGATCTAGTATTAGGTTTTAAGTCTCCATAAATAGAATTATTTGTCAGTTTAGGTTTACCAATCACTGTCTTTTCTTCAAATGATACTTTCAGGCAGCCAGCATGTTTATCATGTGATCAACATAAAGGTAATTGGGCACTGTAGCCAGAATAATTTAATCTAGTCACATGATTGGGAGTAATATGAGTATCTGTAAATCCTCCCATCATGAATGAGTCATTAGTAAATACTGGAATAGATTCTCCAGTCCACACAGCTGGGTGTACCAGGGGTGGATCTGGGAAATATGTCCAATAAGTGTCTACTTGATTCCCTTTTACCTGACAGCCCAGTAGGGCAATTACTGTCACTACCATCAAGACTGGGGTCCTGTTCTTTCCTAGGCGTCGAAGTATTTGGGAAGCCTGGGTTGTCAATTTCTTCACATCTTTCCACGAAATCAGCTTCTCGGCTGGTTCAATCTGGTCTTTCTTCATCTTTTTCCGATATCTCCTCCTTCTGGGTTGTGGCTCCTCCGGGTCGATCCTCAGTCGCTTGAGTCTGGGTTCTATTTCCTCCATGTCTGATAGCACGTTCAGGCACCCCAATAGGACAGAAAGCACCTTCTGGAAAAATACAGGCATGCCTTTTCCCCACATTATTACCGGGTTTGGACCCTTCCATTGACCAGTCTGTAAATCTTTCCACAGAACTCTGCCTAAGGGGCCTGTCACTGAGGGAGACATTTGCCTCTCAGCAGCAGTGTGACCTTCTGTGTCACAGTTTAAATAATTTAAAAAAAACAAGGCATGATTAAGGCTATTTTGGGGAGTCACTATCTTATTCCCCCTTTTCAATTTTTGTAATTTTTGTAATTGAAGCTTAATAGATAAATGAGCTCATTCTACAATGGCTTGACCTTGGGGATTATAAGGAATTCCTGTTTTATGATTAATTTGAAACTCTTGGCAAAATTGTTGAAAAGAAGAGCTTACATAAGCTAAAGCATTATCTGTTTTAATCTGCATAGGGCACCCTAAAACGGAAAAAGCTGCTAAGCAATGAGAAATTACATGTTGAGTATTTTCCTTAGTACATGCTGTAGCAAAAATAAATCTAGAATAAGTGTCCACTATGACATGCACATAACATTGCTTACCAAATTGAGGAATATGAGTTACATCCATTTGCCATATCTGATTTGGTTTTAATCCACGGGGATTTACCCTTGATGGCAGAGATGGAGTGTGAATAACACAGTTAGGACATTGGCGTACAATCTGACGAGCTTGTTCTCTGGTAATATTAAATTTTTTACGTAAGCTAGAAGCATTTTGATGATGTAAGGAATGGGAAGCTAGTGCACAGTCATATGAAGACATCTGTTGACAAAAAGCTACTAATTTATCAATTTTATCATTACCTATAACTAGGGGTCCGGGAAGGTTAGTATGCGCACGGATGTGTCCAATGAAACATGGGAACTTTCGCATTAGCACTGTCTTTTGTAAATTATGAAATAAATTTAAATAACTCCTGTGATGAAGTAAACCCAGTAACTGAGGTTTCAATATTTTTGGTAACTCCGACTGCATATAAGCTGTCAGAATAGATATTAATAGGCTCATTTGAAAAATAATCTAAGGCACAAATCAGAGCTTGGAGCTCTGCTCTTTGGGCAGGAGTATAAGAAGTTTGTATTACCTCTGTGTGAACACGGCTGAAGAAACCTGCCTTACTGGAGTGTGAAGCATCCGTGAACACCGATAAAGCTTTCTCTATTGGATAAGCTCGTACAAACTTTGGAAAGATAAGTGACGTTAATGATGCAAATTGTACAATCTTATCATGAGTATAATGGCTATCTATCTGCCCAGGAAAATCTGCAAAAGCTATCTGCCATGAGCTAGAAGTTTGAAAAAGCCAATTAGTCTGTCGAACAGAAAATGGAATAATTATGATATCAGGCTCAGATCCAATTAATTTTAAAATCCTAGTTCTACCTTTAATTACTAATTGAGCTATAGAATAATGAAAAGGAATTAATGTTTTTTGAGGGGAGTGGGATAAATAAATCCACTCAATAACTCCTAATTTTGCCATATGGCTCCTGTTGGGGTATGCTCAGGAGGAAATATTAATAAATACACTATTTCTTTAGGATCCATTCTAGTGAGCAGTGCATTTTTAATTGCAATTTCAACTTTTTTTAAGGCTGTTTTAGCTTCCAAAGTTAGCTGACGTGGAGAGGTTGGAGAAGGATTTCCTTGTAATATCTGAAATAAAGGACTTAACTCAGAAATAGTTAACTTTAAGGATGGTCTTAGCCAGTTAATATCTCCTAATAGTTTTTGAAAATCATTAAGGGTACGTAACTCCTTAACTCTTATCTGAAGATTTTGAGGACGGATTGTACTCCCTTGAATTATCTGACCTAGATATTGAAAAGGAGATACCTTTTGAATTTTTTGAGGAGCTATACATAAACCCATTGCTGTAAGTGAAGTCTCTAACTGAGTAAAAATTTCTGAAAGTACTTCTGGATTAGCATGAGCCAATAATATATCATCCATAAAATGAATAATATAGGCATCAGGGAAGCTATTTCTAATGGGATCTATTGTCTGGTCAACATATTTTTGGCACAGTGTAGGGCTATTACGCATTCCCTGAGGAAGCACCTTCCAGCAGAATCTTTTAACAGGTTCCTTAAAATTAATTGCTGGGACAGTGAAAGCAAATCTTTCACAATCTTCAGGATGTAACCTTATAGAGAAAAAACAGTCTTTTAAATCTATTACCATCAAGCTATAATCTAAAGGAATGGCTGTGGGGGAGGGAAGTCCTGGCTGTAATGATCCCATAGGCTGAATTGCATGATTTATCGCCCTTAAATCCTGTAGTAATCTCCAATTTCCTGACTTTTTCTTAATAACAAAAATAGGTGTATTCCAAGGACTAAGTGTTGGTTCAATATGACCAGCCTGAAGTTGTTCCTCAACTAATCTATGAATTATTTTAAGCTTTTCCCCTGAGATGGGCCACTGAGAAATCCATATAGGCTCTTCTGTGAGCCACGTGATTTTTTCAGCTGTCTTAAGGATTGGGGAAGTACTCAGGGCCCCTAGTAAAAATTTTGGTCTGGAGTATTTACTAATCTTTGTCGTGGAGACTGGCTTGTAAACAGATATTCTTCCTGAAAGGTCTCCTTATCATCTCCAGGAAAATACCTCTGATTAACTTCTTCAACTGATCTTATAGAATTTGAAGTAACTAATAACAGTCCCATTCTGGCTAAAATATCTCTCTTAAAAGCCTTGAAATTCATTAGGCGTTTGTACGGAAACTGTGGTTCTGCTCCGGTAAAATTAAAGATGGCGGCCCCCATGGTTGGCATGGAAACTGTTTGTTTTGTTTCGGTAAATCTAAAGATGGCGGCCCCCATGGCCGGCGTGATGACGTCACACTGTGCGACCTCCCCTGGAATTCCCGGGCTCCCGCTAGCAGGAAATGCCGGTGGCGGCAAGAAAGCGGGCCGTGCCATCTGAATTCTCCGCATGGGGCTGCAAGTCTAAGTTCACATTTCTAACTTTGGTCCCTAGTGCTTTTGTTCTTAAACGGCTCAAGGGAAAGGAAATTAACTTAGCCTCAGGCCGATTTTCCATTTGAATAGACTTAACAGCTCCTTGAATGGCTTTTAAAAGGTCTTCAGGGGGCTGCGAACTCTGGCCCATATTTTTAAAAAGACAAACTTTTTTCCTTCTTAATTTCTCCCAAGTAAGTAAATTTGGAGACTCTTGGTCACAAAACCAAGGACAATATTCACCTACAATCTTTAAGAATTGTAATAACTGAGTTTTCGTTATCTGTTTTCCTTTCTGATTAATTATACTGTCTAAAATAGTCAGATACATTTCCTTATCCAAAGAAGTAGAATTTCCCATTTTAAGTAATTTAATGTCTCTTTCCTTCAATATCTCCCGGTACTTTTGTGACCCAAATGTCACCTCTTCCTTATCTTTATCTTTATTCCTTATTTTCCTTTATCTTTATTTCTTTTTCCTTATCTTCCTTTTTATTCTTTCCCTTATCTTTTTAGCGCACGCTCCCACTCAATCTAACTAATTCAGAATGCCCCCCTCGTGGGCGCCAATTCTACCATGCGGCCTGCGCAGTGGTTTCATTAATGAGGTTCTAGGCATTAAGTTAGTTAGAAGAGATCAAAATAAAACACACAAACCAGTACCTTATTTTACATTGCTAGGTCCGAGACGGCTCGCCTCCCTGGTTCCCGCCTCTAGCCGCCCAGCAGGGCAGCGGGGATTACTCTGAGCTAGCAGGAGAGAGATAGAGAGCGAACACGCTGGGGAGTAGCCTTTTATTTGGGGGACAAGAGATTCAGGGGAGAATTCCATCCAATGAAGGTTGAGGGGGGCTGCACTCCAAGGTCAGGGTCAGTGATTGGGTCTCCGGGGTCAGTGGTCATGCACACCCCCACACGGATGGGCTCTCTCATCACGAAAGGGTCGGGATAGCTCCGACACAGCCAGAGCGCCTCAGGCCCTTAACGGGAGTCACCCAATCACGTGTCAGAATGGCTCCCCACACATATGGTTCTTGTCTTTAAGTCTATTGATGTGGAGAATAACAATTATTGATTTCCGTATATTGAACCATCCTTGCATCCTAGGGATGAATCCTACTTGATCATGGTGCACAATTTTTTTGATGTGATTTTTGTATTCGATTCGCCAGAATTTTATTGAGGATTTTTGCAATTAGGTTCATTAGAGATATTGGTCTGTAGTTTTCTTTCTCTGAGGTGTCTTTGTCTGGTTTCGGAATCACGGTGATGTTGGCCTTGTAGAATGAATTTGGAAGAGCTCCCTCTTTTTCTATTTCCTGAAATAACTTGAAAAAATATTGGTTTTAATTCTTCTTTAAAGGTTTTGTAAAACTCCGCTGTATACCCATCCGGTCCTGGGCTTTTCTTGGTTGGTAGTCTTTTGATGCATTCTTCAATTTCATCCATTGATATTGGTCTGTTCAAATTGTGTGTATCCTCCTGACTCAGTCTGGGTAAATCATATGACTTAAGAAATTTATCAATGTCTTCACTATCTTCTATTTTGTTGGAATATAGGTTTTCAAAATAATTTCTAATTGTCTTCTGCATTTCTGTAGCATCTGTTGTGATATTGTCTTTTTCTTCCCGTATGTTAGTAATTTGAGTTCTCTCTCTTCTTCTCTTCGTTTGCATGGCTAAAGGTCTGTCGATCTTATTTATTTTTTCGAAGAACCAACTTTTAGTTTTGTTAATTTTTTTCAATAGTTTCTTTTGTTTCAATTTCATTGATTTCCGCTCTGATTTTAATTATTTCTAGCCTTCTGCTACATTTGCTGTTGTTTTGCTCTTCCTTTACTAGGGCTTTGAGATGAAGTGTGAGCTCATTTATTTGTTGGTTTTTTCTTTTTTTGAGGAATGACCACCAGGCGATGAATTTTCCTCGTAAAACTGCTTTCATTGTGTCCCATAGACCGATATGTTGTGTCTGTATTTTCATTTATCTCTAAGAATTTTTTGGTTTCTCCTTTATGTCTTCTGTAACCCATTGATCATTCAGTAACATATTGTTCATTTTCCATGTGATGTAGGATTTTTCCTTCCTTCTTTTATCATTGATTTCCAGTTTCATTCCATTATGATCAGATAAAATGCATGGTATTATCTCCACCCCTTTATACTTACTGAGGGTTGCCCTATGGCATAATATATGGTCTATTTTTGAGAAGGAGCCATGTGCTGCTGAGAAAAAAGTATATCCATTTGATGATGGTTGATATATTCTATATATGTCAGCTAAGTCTAGGTTATTGATTCTGGCAGTAACAGTTTTAATTTTTAGGTTTCACTCTGTTTTCTCCTATATGGATACATGTAGTTGGACTCTAAATCAAACACGGTTTGTGCTAGGTCTTTGAAACTTGACACAATAAAGTAGTTCCAAGTTCTATCTCTATGGTTTGTTTCCTATTGATGTAGGCCGAAGCAGAGACTGGCGGAAATCACTTTCATGGAAAGGAGTTGCGAAGCATCCAAAAAACTACGAGTTTCCTGAAATCTCAGCACACATTTTTTCACCAAATCTTGATGACACTTTCAGGTAATGATCAGTACCCCAATCCCACTTGGCTCACCAAATTTTGTTTTTGTAGGTTAAACCGTTCGTTGGCAGTAACAGTGTTAATTTTTAGGTTTCACTCTGTTTTCTCCTATATGGATACATGTAGTTGGAACTCTAAAACAAACACGGTTTGTGCGAGCACTTTGAAACTTGACACAATAAAGTAGTTCCAAGTTCTATCTCTATGGTTTGTTTCCTATTGACTTAGCCCTAAGCAGCGACTGGCAGAAATCACTTTCAGGGAAAGGAGTTGCCAAGCTTCCAAAAAACTATGAGTTTCCTGATATCTCAGCACATATTTTTTCACCAAACCTTGATGACACTTTCAGGTAACGATCAGTACCCCAATCCGACTTGGCTCACCAAATTTAGTTCTTCTATTTTAAACCGTTCGTTGGCAGTAACAGTTTAAATTTTTCGGTTTCACTCTGTTTTCTCCTATATGGATACATGTATTTGTAACTCTAAATCAAACACGGTTTGTACTAGCTCTTTGAAACTTGACACAATGAAGCAGTTCCAAGTTCTATCTCTATGGTTTGTTTCCTATTGATGTATCCCTAAGCAGAGACTGGCGCAAATCACTTTCATGGAAAGCGGTTGCCAAGCTTCCAATAAACTACGAGCTTCCTGAAATCTCAGCACACATTTTTTCACCCAATGTTGATGACACCTTCAGGTAATGATCAGTACCCCAATCCCACTTGGCTCACCAAATTTCGTTCTTCTATTTTAAACCGTTCGTTGGCAGTAACAGTTTAAATTTTTCGGTTTCACTCTTTTTTCTCCTATATGGATACGTGTAGTTGGAACTCTAAATCAAACACGGTTTGTGCTAGCTCTTTGAAACTTGACACAATAAAGCAGTTCCCAGTACTATCTCTATGGTTTGTTTCATATTGATGTAGCCCTAAGCAGAGACTGGCGGATATCACTTTCATGGAAAGAGGTTGCCAAGCTTCCAAAAAACTACGAGCTTCCTGAAATCTCAGCACACATTTTTTCACCCAATGTTGATGACACTTTCAGATAATGATCAGTACCCGAAACCCACTTGGCTCATCAAATTTCATTCTTTTAAGTTAAACCCTTCGTTGGCAGTAAGAGTTTTTATTTTTAGGTTTCACTCTGTTTTCTCCTATATGGATACATGTAGTTGGAACTCTAAATCAAACATGGTTTGTGCTAGCTCTTTGAAACTGGACACAATAAAGTAGTTCCAAGTATTATCTCTATGGTTTGTTTCCTATTGATGTAGCCATAAGCAGAGACTGGCGCAAATCTCTTTCTTGGAAAGGGGTTGCCAATCATCCAAAAAACTACGAGTTTCCTGAAATCTCAGCACACATTTTTTCACCCAATCTTGATGACACTTTCAGGTAATGATCAGTACCCCAATCCCACTTTGCTCACAAAATTTAGTTCTTCTAGGTAAAACCGTTCGCTGGCAGTTACAGTGTTAATTTTTAGGTTTCACTCTGTTTTCTCCTATATGGATACGTGTAGTTGGAACTCTAAATAAAACACGGTTTGTGCTAGCTCTTTGAAACTTGACACAAAAAAGCAGTTCCCTGTACTATCTCTATGGTTTGTTTCCTATTGATGTAGCCCTAAGCAGAGACTGGCGCAAATCACTTTCAGGGAATGGGGTTGCCAAGCTTCCATAAAACTACGAGCTTCCTGAAATATCAGCACACAATTTTTCACCCAATCTGGATGACACTTTCAGGTAATGATCAGTACGACAATCCCACTGGGACCACCAAATTTTGTTCTTCTAGGTTAAACCATTCGTTGGCAGTAACAGTTTTAATTTTTAGGTTACATTCTGTTTTCTCCTATAAGGATACATGTAGTTGGAACTCTAAATCAAACACGGTTTGTGCTAGCTCTTTTTATCTTGACACAATAAAGTAGTTCAAAGTTCTATTTGTATGGTTTGCTTCCTATTGATGTAGCCCTAAGCAGAGACTGGCGCAAATCACTTTCATGGAAAGGGGTTGCCAAGCTTTCAAAAAACTACGAGTTTCCTGAAATCTCAGCACACAATTTTTCACCGAATCTTGATGACACTTTGAGGTAAAGATCAGTACCCCAATCGCACTTGGCTCACCAAATTTCGTTCTTCTAGGGTAAACCGTTCGTTGCGAGAAATAGTTTTAATTTTCAGGTTTCATTCTGTTTTCTCCTATATCAATACATGTGGTTGGAACTCTAAATCAAACACAGTTTGTGCTAGCTATTTGAAACTTGACACAATAAAGCAGTTCCCAGTTCTATCTCTATGGTTTGTTTCATATTGATGTAGCCCTAAGCAGAGACTGGCGGAAATCACTTTCATGGAAAGAGGTTGCCAAGCTTCCAAAAAACTACGAGCTTCCTGAAATCTCAGCACACATTTTTTCACCCAATCTTGATGACACTTTCAGGTAATGATCATTACCCCAATCCCACCTTTCTCACCAAATTTTTTTCTTGTAGGTTAAATCGTTTTTTGGCTGTAACAGTTTTAATTTTTCGGATTCACTCTGTTTTCTCCTATATGGATACATGTAGTTGGAACTCTGAATCAAACACGGTGTGTGCTAGCACTTTGAAACTTGACACAAAAAAGTAGTTCCAAGTTCTGTCTCTATGATTTGTTTCCTAATGATGTAGCCCTAAGCAGAGACTGGCACAAATCACTTTTATGGAAAGGGGTTGCCAAACTTCCAAAAAAGTATATGTTTACTGAAATCTCAGCACAAATTTTTTCACACAAACTTGATGACACTTTCAGGTAATGATCGGTACCCGAATCCCACTTGGCTCAAAATTTCGTTCTTTTAGGTTAAACCGTTTGTTGGCAGTAACAGTTTTAATTTTTATGTTTCACTCTGTTTTCTCCTATATGGATACATGTATTTGGAACTCTAAATCAAACACGGTTTGTGCTAGCTCTTTGAAACTTGACACAAAAGGTAGTTCCAAGTGTCTGTCTCTATGGTTTGTTTTCTATTGATGTAGCCCTATGCAGAGACTGGTGCAAATCACTTTCATGGAAAGAGGTTGACAAGCTTCCGAAAAACTATGAGTTTACTGAAATCTCAGCACACATTTTTTAAACCAAACTTGATGACACTTTCAGGTAATGATCAGTACCCCAATCGCCCTTGGCTTAACAAATTTCGTTCTTCTAGGTTAAACCGTTCGTTGCCAGTAACAGTTTTAATTTTTAGGTTTCACTCTGTTTTCTCCTATATGGATATATGTGGTTGAAACTCAAAATCAAACACGGTTTGTGCTAGCAATTTGAAACTTGACACAATAAAGTAGTTCCAAGTTCTGTCTCTATGATTTGTTTCCTAATGATGTAGCCCTAAGAAGAGAGTGGCAAAAATCACTTTCATGGAAAGGGGTTGCCAAGCTTCTGAAAAACTACGACTTTCCTGAAATCTCAGCACACATTTTTTCACCCAATCTTGATGACACTTTCAGGTAATGATCATTAACCCAATCCCACCTTTCTCACCAAAATTTCTTCTTGTAGGTTAAATCGTTCATTGGGTGTAACAGTTTTAATTTTTGGGATTCACTCTGTTTTCTCCTATATGCATACATGTAGTTGGAACTCTAAATCAAACATGGTTTGTGCTAGCACTTTGAAACTTGACGCAATAAAGTAGTTCCAAGTTCTGTCTCTATGATTTGTTTCCTAATGATGTAGCCCTAAGCAGAGACTGGCACAAATCTCTTTAATGGAAAGGGGTTGCCAAGCTTCCAAAAAACTATATGGTTACTGAAATCCCAGCACACATTTTTTCACCCAAACTTGATGACACATTCAGGAAATGATCAGTACCCAAATCCCACTTGGCTCACCAAATTTCGTTCTTTTAGGTTAAACCGTTCGTTGGCTGTAACAGTTTTAATGTTTATGTTTCACTCTGTTTTCTCCTATATGGATACATGTAGTTGGAACTCTAAATCAAACACGGTTTGTGCTAGCACTTTGAAACTTGACACAATAAAGGAGTTCCAAGTTTTGTGTTTATGATTTGTTTCTTAATGATGTAGCCCTAAGCAGAGACTGGCACAAATCACTTTCATGGAAAGGGGTTGCCAAGCTTCCAAAAAACTACGAGCTTCCTGAAATCTCAGTCTACATTTTTTTCAACCAATCTTGATGACACTTTCAGGTAATGATCAGTACCCCAGGCCCACTTGGCTCACCAAATTTCGTTCTTCTTGTTTAAACCGTTGTTGGCAGTAACAGTTTTAATTTTTAGGTTTCACTCTGTTTTCTCCTATATGGATACGTGTATTTGGAATTCTAAATCAAACACGGTTTGTGCTAGCTCCTTGAAACTTGACAAAATAAAGCAGTTCCCAGTTCTATATCTATGGTTTGTTTCCTATTGATGTAGCCCTAAGCAGAGACTGGCTCCAATCACTTTCATGGAATGCGGTTGCCAAGCTTTTGAAAAACTACGAGTTTCCTGAAATCTCAGCACACATTTTTTAAACCAAACTTGATGACACCTTCAGGTAATGATCAGTACCCCAATCGCCCTAGGCTTAACAAATTTCGTTCTTCTAGGTTAAACCGTTCGTTGGCAGTAACAGTTTTAATTTTTAGGTTTCAGTCTGTTTTCTCCTATATGGATATATGTGGTTGGAACTCGAAATCAAACACGGTTTGTGCTAGCACTTTGAAACTCGACACAATAAAGTAGTTCCACGTTCTGTCTCTATGATTTGTTTCCTAATGATGTAGACCTAAGCAGAGAGTGGCAAAAATCACTTTCATGGAAAGGCGTTGCCAAGCTTCCGAAAAACTACGAATTTCCTGAAATCTCAGCACACATTTTTTCAGCCAATCTTGATGACACTTTCAGGTAATGATCATTAACCCAATCCCACCTTTCTCGCCAAAATTTCTTCTTGTAGGTTAAATCGTTCATTGGCTGTAACATTTTTAATTTTTTGGATTCACTCTGTTTTCTCCTATATGCATACATGTAGTTGGAACTCTAAATCAAACACCGTTTGTGCTAGCACTTTGAAACTTGACGCAATAAAGTAGTTCCAAGTTCTGTTTCTATTATTTGTTTCCTAATGATGTAGCCCTAAGCAGAGACTGGCACAAATCACTTTAATGGAAAGGGGTTGCCAAGCTTCCAAAAAACTATATGGTTACTGAAATCCCAGCACACATTTTTTCACCCAAACTTGATGACACTTTCAGGAAATGATCAGTACCCAAATCCCACTTGGCTCACCAAATTTCGTTCTTCTATGTTAAACCGTTTGTTGGCAGTAACAGTTTTAATTTTTAGGTTTCACTCTGTTTTCTCCTATATGGATACGTGTAGTTTTATCTCTAAATAAAACACGGTTTGTGCTAGCTATTTGAAACTTGACTCAAAACAGCAGTTCCCAGTTCTATCTCTAAAGTTTGTTTCCTATTGATGTAGCCCTAAGCAGAGACTGGTGCAAATAACTTTCAGGGAATGGGGTTTCCAAGCTTCCAAAATCTACGAGCTTCCTGAAATCTCAGCACACAATTTTTCACCCAATCTTGATGACACTTTCAGGTAATGATCAGTACTGCAATCCCACTTGGCTCACCAAATTTCGTTCTTCTAGGTTAAACCGTTCGTTGGCATTAACAGTTTTAATTTTTAGGTTTCATTCTGTTTTCTCCTATATGGATACATGTAGTTGGAACTCTAAATCAAACACAGTTTGTGCTAGCTCTTTGAAACTTGACAAAATAAATCAGTTCCAAGTTCTATCACTATGGTTTGTTTTCTATTGATGTAGCCCTAAGCAGAGACTGGCGCAAATCAGTTTCTTGGAAAGGGGTTGCCAAGCTTCCAAAAAACTACGAGCTTCCTTTAATCTCAGCACACATTTTTTCACCCAATCTTGATAACACTTTCAGGTAATGATCAGTACCCCAATCCCACTTGGCTCACCAAATTTCGTTCTTCTATGTTAAACCGTTTGTTGGCAGTAACAGTTTTAATTTTTAGGTTTCACTCTGTTTTCTCCTATATGGATACGTGTAGTTTTATCTCTAAATAAAACACGGTTTGTGCTAGCTATTTGAAACTTGACTCAAAACAGCAGTTCCCAGTTCTTTCTCTAAAGTTTGTTTCCTATTGATGTAGCCCTAAGCAGAGACTGGCGCAAATAACTTTCACGGAATGGGGTTGCCAAGCTTCCAAAATCTGCGAGCTTCCTGAAATCTCAGCACACAATTTTTCACCCAATCTTGATGACACTTTCAGGTAATGATCAGTACCGCAATCCCACTTGGCTCACCAAATTTCGTTCTTCTAGGTTAAACCGTTCGTTGGCATTAACAGTTTTAATTTTTAGGTTTCATTCTGTTTTCTCCTTTATGGATACATGTAGTTGGAACTCTAAATCAAACACGGTTTGGGATAGCTCTTTGAAATTTGACACAATGAAATAGTTCCTAGTTCTGTCTCTATGGTTTGCTTCCTATTGATGTAGCCCTAAGCAGAGACTGGCAATAATCACTTTCATGGAAAGGGGTTGCCAAGCTTCCGAAAAACTACAAGTTTCCTGAAATCTCAGCACACATTTTTTAAACCAAACTTGATGACACTTTCAGGTAATGATCAGTACCCCAATCGCCCTTGGCTTAACAAATTTCGTTCTTCTAGGTTAAACCGTTCGTTGGCAGTAACAGTTTTAATGTTTATGTTTCACTCTGTTTTCTCCTATATGGATACATGTAGTTGGAACTCTAAATCAAACACGGTTTGTGCTTGCTCTTTGATACTTGACACAATAAAGTAGTTTGAAGTTCTATCTGTATGGTTTGTTTCCTATTGATGTAGCCCTAAGCAGAAATTGGCGCAAATCACTTTCATGGAAAGGGGTTGCCAAGCTTTCAAAAAACTACGAGTTTCCTGAAATTTCAGCACACAATTTTTCACCCAATATTGATGACACTTTCAGGTAATGATCAGTACCCCAATCCCACTTGGCTCAAAAAATTTCATTCTTCTAGGTTAAACCATTCGTTGGCAGTAACAGTTTTAATTTTAAGGTTTCACTCTGTTTTCTCCTATATGGATACATGTGGTTGGAACTCTAAATCAAACACCGTTTGTGCTAGCTCTTTGAAACTTGACACAATAAGGTAGTTCCAAGTTCTATCTCTATGGTTTCTTTCCTATTGATGTAGCCATAAGCAGAGACTGGCGTTAATCACTTTCATGGAAAGGGGTTGCCAAGGTTCCAAAAATCTACGAGTTACCTGAAATCTCATCACACATTTTTTCACCCAATCTTGATGACACTTTCAGGTTATGATCAGTACCCCAATCCCACCTTTCTCACCAAATTTTTTTCTTGTAGGTTAAATCGTTCGTTGGCTGTAACAGTTTTAATTTTTCAGATTCACACTGTTTTCTCCTATATGGATACATGTAGTTGGAACTCTGAATCAAACATGGTTTGTGCTAGCACTTTGAAATTGACACAATAAAGTAGTTCCAAGTTCTGTCTCTATGATTTGTTTCCTAATGATGTAGCCGTAAGCAGAGACTGGCACAAATCACTTTCATGGAAAGGGGTTGCCAAGCTTTCAAAAAACTACGAGTTTCCTGAAATTTCAGCACACAATTTTTCACCCAATATTGATGACACTTTCAGGTAATGATCAGTACCCCAATCCCACTTGGCTCAAAAAATTTCATTCTTCTAGGTTAAACCATTCGTTGGCAGTAACAGTTTTAATTTTTAGGTTTCACTCTGTTTTCTCCTATATGGATACGTGTAGTTTTATCTCTAAATAAAACACGGTTTGTGCTAGCTATTTGAAACTTGACTCAAAACAGCAGTTCCCAGTTCTTTCTCTAAAGTTTGTTTCCTATTGATGTAGCCCTAAGCAGAGACTGGCGCAAATAACTTTCACGGAATGGGGTTGCCAAGCTTCCAAAATCTGCGAGCTTCCTGAAATCTCAGCACACAATTTTTCACCCAATCTTGATGACACTTTCAGGTAATGATCAGTACCGCAATCCCACTTGGCTCACCAAATTTCGTTCTTCTAGGTTAAACCGTTCGTTGGCATTAACAGTTTTAATTTTTAGGTTTCATTCTGTTTTCTCCTTTATGGATACATGTAGTTGGAACTCTAAATCAAACACGGTTTGGGATAGCTCTTTGAAATTTGACACAATGAAATAGTTCCTAGTTCTGTCTCTATGGTTTGCTTCCTATTGATGTAGCCCTAAGCAGAGACTGGCAATAATCACTTTCATGGAAAGGGGTTGCCAAGCTTCCGAAAAACTACAAGTTTCCTGAAATCTCAGCACACATTTTTTAAACCAAACTTGATGACACTTTCAGGTAATGATCAGTACCCCAATCGCCCTTGGCTTAACAAATTTCGTTCTTCTAGGTTAAACCGTTCGTTGGCAGTAACAGTTTTAATGTTTATGTTTCACTCTGTTTTCTCCTATATGGATACATGTAGTTGGAACTCTAAATCAAACACGGTTTGTGCTTGCTCTTTGATACTTGACACAATAAAGTAGTTTGAAGTTCTATCTGTATGGTTTGTTTCCTATTGATGTAGCCCTAAGCAGAAATTGGCGCAAATCACTTTCATGGAAAGGGGTTGCCAAGCTTTCAAAAAACTACGAGTTTCCTGAAATTTCAGCACACAATTTTTCACCCAATATTGATGACACTTTCAGGTAATGATCAGTACCCCAATCCCACTTGGCTCAAAAAATTTCATTCTTCTAGGTTAAACCATTCGTTGGCAGTAACAGTTTTAATTTTAAGGTTTCACTCTGTTTTCTCCTATATGGATACATGTGGTTGGAACTCTAAATCAAACACCGTTTGTGCTAGCTCTTTGAAACTTGACACAATAAGGTAGTTCCAAGTTCTATCTCTATGGTTTCTTTCCTATTGATGTAGCCATAAGCAGAGACTGGCGTTAATCACTTTCATGGAAAGGGGTTGCCAAGGTTCCAAAAATCTACGAGTTACCTGAAATCTCATCACACATTTTTTCACCCAATCTTGATGACACTTTCAGGTTATGATCAGTACCCCAATCCCACCTTTCTCACCAAATTTTTTTCTTGTAGGTTAAATCGTTCGTTGGCTGTAACAGTTTTAATTTTTCAGATTCACACTGTTTTCTCCTATATGGATACATGTAGTTGGAACTCTGAATCAAACATGGTTTGTGCTAGCACTTTGAAATTGACACAATAAAGTAGTTCCAAGTTCTGTCTCTATGATTTGTTTCCTAATGATGTAGCCGTAAGCAGAGACTGGCACAAATCACTTTCATGGAAAGGGGTTGCCAAGCTTTCAAAAAACTACGAGTTTCCTGAAATTTCAGCACACAATTTTTCACCCAATATTGATGACACTTTCAGGTAATGATCAGTACCCCAATCCCACTTGGCTCAAAAAATTTCATTCTTCTAGGTTAAACCATTCGTTGGCAGTAACAGTTTTAATTTTTAGGTTTCACTCTGTTTTCTCCTATATGGATACATGTGGTTGGAACTCTAAATCAAACACCGTTTGTGCTAGCTCTTTGAAACTTGACACAATAAGGTAGTTCCAAGTTCTATCTCTATGGTTTCTTTCCTATTGATGTAGCCATAAGCAGAGACTGGCGTGAATCACTTTCATGGAAAGGGGTTGCCAAGGTTCCAAAAATCTACGAGTTACCTGAAATCTCATCACACATTTTTTCACCCAATCTTGATGACACTTTCAGGTTATGATCAGTACCCCAATCCCACCTTTCTCACCAAATTTTTTTCTTGTAGGTTAAATCGTTCGTTGGCTGTAACAGTTTTAATTTTTCGGATTCACACTGTTTTCTCCTATATGGATACATGTAGTTGGAACTCTGAATCAAACACGGTTTGTGCTAGCACTTTGAAATTGACACAATAAAGTAGTTCCAAGTTCTGTCTCTATGATTTGTTTCCTAATGATGTAGCCCTAAGCAGAGACTGGCACAAATCACTTTAATGGAAAGGGGTTGAGAAGCTTCCAAAAAAGTATATGTTTACTGAAATCTCAGCACAAATTTTTTCACCCAAACTTGATGACACTTTCAGGTAATGATCAGTACCCGAATCCCACTTGGCTCACTAAATTTCGTTCTTTAAGTTTAAACCGTTCGTTGGCAGTAACAGTTTTAATTTTCAGGTTTCACTCTGTTTTCTCCTATATGGATACATGTAGTTGAAACTCTAAATCAAACACCGTTTGTGCTAGCTCTTTGAAACTTGACACAATAAGGTAGTTCCAAGTTCTATCTCTATGGTTTCTTTCCTATTGATGTAGCCATAAGCAGAGACTGGCGCAAATCACTTTCTTGGAAACGGGTTGCCAAGCTTCCAAAAAACTACCAGTTTCCTGAAATCTCAGCACGCATTTTTTCACCCAATCTTGATTACACTTTCAGGGAATTATCAATACCCCAATCCCACTTGGCACACCAAATTTCCTTCTCCTAGGTGAAACATTCGTTGGCAATAACAGTTTTAATTTTTAGGTTTCATTCTGTTTTCTCCTATATGGATACATGTAGTTGGAACTCTAAATCAAACACGGTTTGTGCTAGCACTTGAAAGTTGACACAATAAAGAAGTTCCAAGATCTGTCTCTATGATTTGTTTCCTAATGATGTAGCCATAAGCAGAGACTGGCGCAAATCCCTTTCATGGAAAGGGGTTGCCAAGCTTCCAAAAAACTACGAGCTTCCTTAAATCACAGCAAACATTCTTTCACCCAATCTTGATGACACTTTCAGGTAATTATAAGTACACAAATCCCACTTGACTCACCAAATTTCGTTCTTTTAGGTTAAACCGTACGTTGGCAGTAACAGTTTTAAATTTTAGGTTTCACTCTGTTTTCTCCTATATGGATACATGTTGTTAGAACTCTAAATCAAACACGGTTTGTGCTAGCTCTTTGAAACTTGACACAATAAAGTAGTTCCAAGTTCTATCTCTATGGTTTGTTTCCTATTGATGTAGCCATATGAAGCGACTGGCACAAATCACTTTGATGGAAAGGCGTTGCCAAGCTTCCAAAAAACTACGAGTTTCCTAAAATCACAGCACACATTTTTTCATCCCAACGTGATGACACATTCAGGTAATGATCAGTACCCCAATCCCAATTGGCTCACCAAATTTCGTTCTTCTAAGTTAAACATTTCGTTGGCAGTAACACTGTAAATTTTTAGGTTTCACTCTGTTTTCTCCTATATGGATACATGTAGTTGGAACTCTAAATCAAACACGGTTTGTCCTAGCTCTTTGAAACTTGACACAATAAAGTAGTTCCAAGTTCTATCTCTATGGTTTGTTTCCTATTGATGTAGCGCTAAACAGAGACTGCCACAAATCACTTTCATGGAAAGGGGTTGCCAAGCTTCCAAAAACTACGAGCTTCCTGAAATCGCAGCACACATTTTTTCACACAATCTTGATGACACTTTCAGGTAATGATCAGTACCCCAATCCCACTTGGCTCACCAAATTTCGTTCTTCTAGGTTAAACCGTTTCTTGGTAGTAACAGTGTAAATTTTTAGGTTTCACTATGTTTTCTCCTATATGGATACATGTAGTTGTAACTTAAATCAAACACAGTTTGTGCTAGCTCTTTGAAACATGACACAATAAAGTAGTTCAAAGTTCTATCTGTATGGTTTGCTTCCTATTGATGTAGCCCTAAGCAGTGACTGGCGCAAATCACTTTGATGGAAAGGGGTTGCCAAGCTTTCAAAAAACTACGAGTTTCCTGAAATCACAGCACACATTTTTTCACCCAATCTTGATGACACTTTCAGGTAATGATCATTACCCCAATCCCACCTTTCTCACCAAATTTTATTCTTGTATGTTAAATCGTTCGTTGGGTGTAACAGTTTTCATTTTTCGGATTCACTCTGTTTTCTCCTATATGGATACATGTAGTTGGAACTCTAAATCAAACACGGTGTGTGCTAGCACTTTGAAACTTGACACTATAAAGTAGTTCCAAGTTTTGTCTCTATGATTTGTTTCCTAATGATGTAGCCCTAAGCAGAGACTGGCACAAATCACTTTCATGGAAAGGGGTTGCCAGATTCCAAAAAAGTATATGTTTACTGAAATCCCAGCACACATTTTTTTCACCCAATCTTGATGACACTTTCAGGTTGTGATCAGTACCTGAATCCCACTTGGCTCACCAAATTTCATTCTTTTAGGTTAAACCGTTCGTTGACAGTAACAGTTTTAATTTTTAAGTTTCACTCTGTTTTCTCCTATATGGATACATGTAGTTGGAACTCTAAATCAAACACAGTTTGTGCTAGCTCTTTGAAACATGACACAATAAAGTAGTTCGAAGTTCTATCTGTATGGTTTGCTTCCTATTGATGTAGCGCTAAGCAGTGACTGGCGCAAATCACTTTGATGGATAGGGGTTGCCAAGCTTTCACAAAGTACGAGTTTCCAGAAATCTCAGCACACATTTTTTCACCCAATCTTGATGACACTTTCAGGTAATTATCAGTACACCAATCCCAGTGGTTCACCTAATTTCGTTCTTCTAGGTTAAACAGTTTGTCGGCAGTAACAGTTTTAATTTTTAGTTTTTTCTCTGTTTTCTCCAATGTGGATACATGTTGTTGGAACTCTAAATCAAACACGGTTTGTGCTAGCTTTTTGAAACTTGACAGAATAAAGTAGTTCTGAGTTCTATCTCTATGGTTTGTTTCCTATTGATGTAGCCCTAAGCAGAGACTGGCGCAAATCACTTTATAGGAAAGTGGTTGCCAATCTTCCAAAAAACTACGGGTTTCCTGAAATATCAGCAGATATTTTTTCATCCAATCTTGATGACACTTTCAGGTAACGATCAGTACCCCAGTCCCACCTGCTCACCAAATATCGTTCTTCTAGGTTGAACCGTTCGTTGTCAGTAACAGTTTTAATTTTTAGATTTCACTCTGTTTTCTCCGATATGGATATATGTAGTTATAACTCTAAATAAAACACGGATTGAGCTAGTCCTTTGAAACTTGAGACAATAATGTAGTTCCAAGTCCTATCTCTATGGGTTGTTTCCTATTAATGTAGCCCTAAGCAGAGACTGGCGCAAATCACTTTCAGGGAAAGTGGTTGCCAAGCTTCCAAAAAACTACGAGTTTCTTGAAATCTCAGTATACATATTTTCACCCAATCTTGATGACACTTTCAGGTAATGATCAGTACCCCAGTCACACTTGGCTCACCAAATTTGGTTCTTCTAGGTTAAACCGTTCGTTGGCAGTAACCGTTTTAATTTTTAGGTTTCACTCTGTTTTCTCCTATATGGATATATGTAGTTGGAACTCTAAATCAAACACGGTTTGTTCTAGCTCTTTGAAACTTGACACAATATTGTAGTTCCGAGTTCTATCTCTATGGTTTGTTTCAGATTTTTGTAGCCCTAAGCAGAGACTGGCGCAAATCATTTTCATGGAAAGGGGTTGCCAAGCTTCCAAAAAACTACGAGTTTCCTGAAATCTCCGCACACATTTTTTCACCCAATCTTGGTGACACTTTCAGGTAATGATGTGTAACCCAAACCCACTTGGCTCACCAAATTTCATTCTTCTAGGTTAAACATTTCGTTGGCAGTAGCAGTGTTAATTTTAAGTTTCACTCTGTTTTCTCCTATATGGATACTTGTTGTTGAAACTCTAAATTAAACTCGGTTTGTACTAGCTCTTTGAAACTTGACACAATAAAATACTTCCAAGTTCTATGTCTATGGTTTGTTTCCTATTGATGTAGGCCTGAGCAGAGACAGGTGCAAATCACTTTCATGGAAAGGGGTTGGCAAGCTTCCAAAAAACTACGAGCTTCCTGAAATCTCAGCACACATTTTTTCACCCAATGTTGATGACACTTTCAGATAATGATCAGTACCCGAAACCCACTTGGCTCACCAAATTTCATTCTTTTACGTTAAACCCTTCGTTGGCAGTAAGAGTTTTTATTTTTAGGTTTCACTCTGTTTTCTCCTATATGGATACATGTAGTTGGAACTCTAAATCAAACATGGTTTGTGCTAGCTCTTTGAAACTGGACACAATAAAGTAGTTCCAAGTATTATCTCTATGGTTTGTTTCCTATTGATGTAGCCATAAGCAGAGACTGGCGCAAATCTCTTTCTTGGAAAGGGGTTGCCAATCATCCAAAAAACTATGAGTTTCCTGAAATCTCAGCACACATTTTTTCACCCAATCTTGATGACACTTTCAGGTAATGATCAGTACCCCAATTCCACTTTGCTCACAAAATTTAGTTCTTCTAGGTAAAACCGTTCGCTGGCAGTTACAGTGTTAATTTTTAGGTTTCACTCTGTTTTCTCCTATATGGATACGTGTAGTTGGAACTCTAAATAAAACACGGTTTGTGCTAGCTCTTTGAAACTTGACACAAAAAAGCAGTTCCCTGTACTATCTCTATGGTTTGTTTCCTATTCATGTAGCCCTAAGCAGAGACTGGCGCAAATCACTTTCAGGGAATGGGGTTGCCAAGCTTCCATAAAACTATGAGCTTCCTGAAATATCAGCACACAATTTTTCACCCAATCTGGATGACACTTTCAGGTAATGATCAGTACGAGAATCCCACTGGGACCACCAAATTTTGTTCTTCTAGGTTAAACCATTCGTTGGCAGTAACAGTTTTAATTTTTAGGTTACATTCTGTTTTCTCCTATAAGGATACATGTAGTTGGAACTCTAAATCAAACACGGTTTGTGCTAGCTCTTTTTATCTTGACACAATAAAGTAGTTCAAAGTTCTATTTGTATGGTTTGCTTCCTATTGATGTAGCCCTAAGCAGAGACTGGCGCAAATCACTTTCATGGAAAGGGGTTGCCAAGCTTTCAAAAAACTACGAGTTTCCTGAAATCTCAGCACACATTTTTTCACCCAATCTTGATGACACTTTCAGGTAATAATAAGTACCCCAATCCCACTTGTCTCACCAACTTTCGTTCTTCTAGTTTAAACCGTTAGTTGGCATTAACAGTTTTAAATTTAGGTTTCACTCGGTTTTCTCCTATATGGATACATGTATTTTGAACTCTAAATCAAACACGGTGTGTGCTAGCTCTTTGAAACCTGACACCAAATGTAGTTCCAAGTTCTGTCTCTGAGGATTGTTTCCTATTGATGTAGCTCTAAGCAGAGACTGGCGCAAATCACTTTAATGAAAAGGGTTGCCAAACTTCCAAAAAACTACGAGTTTCCTTTAATCTCAGCACACATTTTTTCACCCAATCTTGATGACACTTTCATTTAATGATCAGTTCCCCAATCCCACTTGGCCCGCCAAATTTCCTTCTTCTAGGTTAAACCGTTCGTTGGCAGTAACAGTTTTAATTTTTAGGTTTCACTCTGTTTTCTCCTATATGGATACACGTAGTTGGAACTCTAAATCAAACACGGTTTCTGCTAGCTCTATGAAACTTGACACAATAAAGTTGTTCCGAGTTCTATCTCTACGGTTTGTTTCCTATTGATGTAGCCCTGAGCAGAGACTGGCGCAAATCACTTTCATGGAAAGGGGTTTCCAACCTTCCGTAAAACTAGGAGTTTCCTGAAATCTCAGCACACATTTTTTCACCCAATCTATTTTTTTTTTTAAAGAGAGAGTGAGAGAGGAGAGAGAGAGAGAGAGAGACAGAATTTTTTTTTAATATTTATTTTTAGTTCTCGGCGGACACAACATCTTTGTTGTTATGTGGTGCTGAGGATTGAACCCGGGTTGCAAGCATGCGAGGCGAGCGCGCTACCGCTCGAGCCACGTCCCCAGCCAATTCAGCAATCTTGATGACACTTTCAGGTAATGATCAGTACCCCAGTCACACTTGGCTCACCAAATTTCGTTCTTCTAGTTTAAACCGTTCGTTGGCAGTAACAGTTTTAATTTTTAGGTTTCACTCTGTTTTGTCCTATATGGATACATGCAGTTGGAACTCTAAATCAAACACAGTTTTTGCTGGCTCTTTGAAACTTGACACAATAAAGTAGTTCCAAGTTCTGTCTCTATGGTGTGTTTCCTATTGATGTAGCCCTAAGCAGAGACTGGCACAAATCACTTTCATGGAAAGGGGTTGCCAAGCTTCCAAAAAACTATGAGTTTCCTGAAATCTCAGCACACATTTATTCACCCAATCTTGATGACACTTTCAGGTAATAATAAGTACCCCAATCCCACTTGTCTCACCAACTTTCGTTCTTCTAGTTTAAACCGTTAGTTGGCATTAACAGTTTTAAATTTAGGTTTAACTCGGTTTTCTCCTATATGGATACATGTATTTTGAACTCTAAATCAAACACGGTGTGTGCTAGCTCTTTGAAACCTGACACCAAATGTAGTTCCAAGTTCTGTCTCTGAGGATTGTTTCCTATTGATGTAGCTCTAAGCAGAGACTGGCGCAAATCACTTTAATGAAAAGGGTTGCCAAACTTCCAAAAAACTACGAGTTTCCTGAAATCTCAGCACACATTTTTTCACCCAATCTTGATGACACTTTCATTTAATGATCAGTTCCCCAATCCCACTTGGCCTGCCAAATTTCCTTCTTCTAGGTTAAACCGTTCGTTGGCAGTAACAGTTTTAATTTTTAGGTTTCACTCTGTTTTCTCCTATATGGATACACGTAGTTGGAACTCTAAATCAAACACGGTTTCTGCTAGCTCTATGAAACTTGACACAATAAAGTTGTTCCGAGTTCTATCTCTACGGTTTGTTTCCTATTGATGTAGCCCTGAGCAGAGACTGGCGCAAATCACTTTCATGGAAAGGGGTTTCCAACCTTCCGTAAAACTAGGAGTTTCCTGAAATCTCAGCACACATTTTTTCACCCAATCTATTTTTTTTTAAAGAGAGAGTGAGAGAGGAGAGAGAGAGAGAGAGAGACAGAATTTTTTTTTAATATTTATTTTTAGTTCTCGGCGGACACAACATCTCCGTTGTTATGTGGTGCTGAGGATTGAACCCGGGTTGCAAGCATGCGAGGCGAGCGCGCTACCGCTCGAGCCACATCCCCAGCCGTTTCACCAATCTTGATGACACTTTCAGGTAATGATCAGTACCCCAATCCCACTTGGCTCACCAAATTTCGTTATTCTAGGTTAAAACGTTCGTTGGCAGTAACAGTTTTAATTTTTAGGTTTCACTCTGTTTTCTCCAATATGGATACATGCAGTTGGAACTCTAAATCAAACACAGTTTTTGCTGGCTCTTTGAAACTTGACACAATAAAGTAGTTCCAAGTTCTATCTCTATGGTTTTTTTCCTACTGATGTAGCCCTAAGCAGAGACTGGCGCAAATCACTAATATGGAAAGGCGTTGCCCAGCTTCCAAAAAACTACGAGTTTCCTGAAATCTCAGGACACATTTTTTCACCCAATCTTGTTGACACTTTCAGGTAATGAGCAGTACCCCAATCCCACCTGGCTCCTTATTTCATTCTTCTAGGTTAAACCGTTCATTGGCAGTAACAGTGTTAATTTTTAGGTTTCACTCTGTTTTCTTTTTTTTTGTCTTTTTTTTATTGATTATTTAAAGCATTACATAGTTCATGATATATCATCTTTCATACATTTGACTCAAATTGTGTTTTGAACTCCCATTTTCACCCCAAATACACATTGCAGAATCACATCTGTTACATATTCACATTTTTACATAATGCCATATTAGTGACTGTTGTGTTCTGCTACGTTTCCTATCCCCTACTATCCCCTCTCCCCTCCACTCCCCTCCCAACTTCCCTCTCTACCTCCCCTGCTGTTGTTCAATTCTCTCCCTCTTTTTCCCTCCCCCTTGCCCCTCATAATCTCTTATAATTTTGTGTATCATTGAAGGTCTCCTACCATTTCCATGTGCTTTCCCTTTCTCTCCCCGTTTCTCTCCCCCAATACGTCTTTGTTTACTGTAGTGTTTTCCTCCTGTTCTTCCTTCCTGTTCTGTTCTTAGCTGTTCTCTTTATATCAAAGAAGACATTTGGCATTAGTTTTTTAGGGCTTGGCTGGCTTCACTTAGCATAATCTCTTCTAATGCCATCCATTTCCCTGCAAATTCTATGATTTTTTCATTTCTTAGTGCTGCATAGTACTCCATTGTGTATATATGCCATATTTCTTTATCCATTCATCTACTGAGGGGCATCTGGATTGGTTCCACAGTCTAGATATTGTAAATTGTGCCGCTATAATCATTGATGCAGCCGTATCCCTATAGAGCTTTTTGTTCTGTTTTCTATTATATGGATACATGTAGTTGGAACTCTAAATCAAACACGGTTTGTGCTAGCTCTTTGAAACTTGACACAATAAAGTAGTTCCAAGTTCTATGTCTAGGGTTTGTTTCCTATTGATGTAGCCCTAAGCAGAGACTGGGGCAAATCACTTTCATGGAAAGGGGTTGCCAAGCTTCCAAAAAACTACGAGTTTCCTGAAATCTCTGCACACATTTTTTCACCCAATCTTGATGACACTTTCAGGTAATGAGCAGTACCCCAATCCCACCTGGCTCCCCAAATTTCATTCTTCTAGGTTAAACCGTTCGTTGGCAGTAACAGTGTTAATTTTTAGGTTTCACTCTGTTTTCTCCTATATGGATACATGTAGTTGGAACTCTAAATCAAACACAGTTTGTGCTAGCTCTATGAAACTTGACACAATAAAGTAGTTCCAAGTTCTATCTCTCTGGTTTGTTTCCTATCGATGTAGCCCTCAGAAGACACTGGCACAAATCACTTTCATAGAAAGGGGTTGCCAAGCTTCCAAAAAACTACGAGTTTGCTAAAATCTCAGCACACATTTTTTTCACACAATCTTGATGACACATTCAAGTAACGATCAGTACCCCAATCCAACTTGGCTCACCAAATTTCATTCTCCTAGGTTAAATCGTTCCTTGGCAGTAAGAGTTTTAATTTTTAGGTTTCACTCTGTTTTCTCCTATATGGATACATGTAGTTGGAACTCTAAATCAAACACGGTTTGTGCTAGCTCTTTGAAACTTGACACAATAAAGTAGTTCCATGTTCTATCTCTATGGTTTGTTTCCTATAGATGTAGCCAAAAGAAGGGACTGGCGTAAATCACTTTCATGGGAAGGGGTTGCCAAGCTTCCGAAAAACTACGAGTTTCCTGAAATCTCAGCACACTTTTTTTCACCCTATCTTGATGAAACTTGCAGGTAATGATCAGTAACCCAATCCCACTTGGCTCACCAAATTTCATTTTCTAGGTTAAATCGTTCGTTGGCAGTAACAGTGTAAATTTTCAGGTTTCACTCATTTTTCTCCTCTAAGGATGCATGTAATTGGAACTCCAAATCAAACACGGTTTGTGCTAGCTTTTTGAAACTTGACACAATAAAGTAGTTCCAAGTTCTATCTCTAGGGTTTGTTTCATATTGATGTAGCCCTAATCAGAGACTGGCACAAATCACTTTCATGGAAAGGGGTTGCCAAGCTTCCAAAAAACTATGAGTTTCCTGAAATCTCAGCACACATTTTTTCACCCAAACTTGATGACACTTTCAGGTAATGATCAGTACACCAATCCGTCATAGCTCATCAAATTTCGTTCTTCTAGATTAAACCGTTTGTTGTCTAGTAACAGTTTTAATTTTTAGGTTTCACTCTGTTTTCTCCTATGTGGATACATGTAGTTGGAACTCTAAATCAAACACGGTTTGAGGTAGCTCTTTGAAACTTGACACAATAAAGTAGTTCCAAGTTCTATCTCTATGGTTTGTTTCCTATTGATTTAGCCCTAAGCAGAGACTGGCGCATATCCCTTTAAAGAAAGAGTTTGCCAAGCTTCCAAAAAACTACGAGTTTCCTGAAATCTCAGCACACATTTTTTCAGCCAATCTTGATGACACTTTCAGGTAATGATCAGTACCCCAAAACCACTTGGCTCACCAAATTTCGTTCTTCTAGGTTAAACCGTTCGTTGGCAGTAACAGTTTTAATTTTTAGGTTTCACTCTGTTTACTGCTATATGGATAAATGTATTTGGAACTCTAAATTAAACATGGTTTGTGCTAGCTCTTGAAACTTGACACAATAAAGTAGTTCCACGTTCTATCTCTATGGTTTGTTTCCTATTGATGTAGCCATAAACAGAGCATGGCGCAAATCACTTTCATGGAAAGGGGTTGCCAAGTTTCCAAAAAACTACGAGTTTCCTGAAATCTCAGCACACATTTTTTCACCCAATCTTGATGACACTTTCAGGTAATGATCAGTACCCCAAAACCACTTGGCTCACCAAATTTCGTTCTTCTAGTTTAAACCGTTCGTTGTCAGTAACAGTTTTAATTTTTCGGTTACACTCTGTTTTCTCCTATATGGATACATGTAGTTGGAACTCTAAATCAAACACGGTGTGTGCTAGCTCTTTGAAATTTGACACAATAAAGTAGTTCCAAGTTCTATCTCTATGGTTTGTTTCTTATTGATGTAGCCCTAAGCAGAGACTGGCGCAAATCACTTTCATGAAAAGGGTTTGCCAAGCTTCCTAAAAATTATGAGTTTTCTGAAATCTCAGCACACATTTTTTCACCCAATCTTGATGACTCATACAGGTTGATCAGTACCCCAATCACACTTGGCTCACCAAATTTCGTCTTCTAGTTTAAACCGTTCGTTGTCAATAACAGTTTTAATTTTTAGGTTTCACTGTGTTTTCTCCTATATGGATACATGTAGTTGGAACTCTGAGTCAAACACGGTTTGTGCTAGCTCTTTGAAATTTGACATAATAAAGTAGTTCCTAGTTCTCTCTCTATGGTTTGCTTCCTATTGATATAGCCCTAAGCAGAGACTGGCGAAAATCACTTCATGGATAGGGGTTCCAAACTTCCACAAAACTCCGAATTTCATGAAATCTCAGCACACATTTTTTCACGCAATCTTGATGACACTTTCAGGTAATGATCAGTACCCCAATCCCACTTGGCTCACCAAATTTCCTTATTCCAGGTTAACCCATTCGTTTTCAGTAACAGTGTTAATTTTTAGGTTTCACTCTGTTTTCTCCTATATGGATACATGTTGTTGGAATTGTAAATCAAACATGGTTTTTGCTAGCTCTTTGAAACTTGACACAATAAAGTAGTTCCAAGTTCTATCTCTATATTTGTTTCCTATTAATGTAGCCCTAAGCAGAGACTGGCGCAAATCACTTTCATGGAAAGGGGTTGCCAAGCTTCCAAAAAACTACGAGTTTCCTGAAATCTCAGCACACATTTTTGCACACAATCTTGATGACACTTTCAGGTAATGATCAGTACCCGAATCCCACTTGGCTCACCCAAATATGTTCTTCTAGGTTAAACCGTTCGTTGGTAGTAACAGTTTTAATTTTTCGTTTCACTCTCTTTTCTCCTATATGGATATATGTAGTGGGAACTCTAAAACAAACTCGGTTTGTGCTAGCTCTTTGAAACTTGACACAATAAAGTAGTTCGTAGCTCTATCTCTATGGTTTGTTTCCTATTGATGTAGCCCTAAGCAGAGACTTGCGCAAATTACTTTCATGGAAAAGGGTTGCTAAGCTTCCAAAACACTATGCGTTTCCTGAAATCTCAGCACATATTTTTTTCAACCAAACTTGATGACACTTTCATGTAATGATCAGTACCCCAATCCCACTTTGCTCACCAAATTTCGTTCTTCTAGGTTAAACCGTTCGTTGACAGTAACACTTTTAATTTTTAGGTTTCACTGTGTTTTCTCCTATATGGATACATGTAGTTGGAACTCTAAATCAAACAGGGTTTGTGCTAGCTCTTTGATACTTGAGATAATAAAGTAGTTCCAAGTTGTGTCTCTATGGTTTGTTTCCTATTCATGTAGCCCTAAGCAGATTGGCCCAAATCACTTTCAAAGAAAGGGGTTGCCAATTATCCAAAAAACTACGAATTTCCTGAAATCTCAGCACACAGTTTTTCACCCAATCTTGATGACACTTTGAGGTAATGATCATACCCCAATCCCACTTGGCTCACCAAATTTCGTTCTTCTAGGTTAAAACGTTCATTGGCAGTAACAGTTTTAATTTTTAGGTTTCACTCTCTTTTCTCCTATATGGATACATGTAGTTGTATCTCTAAATCAAACACGGTTTGTGCTTGCTCTTTGAAACTTGACACAATAAAGTAGTTCAAGTTCTGTCTCTATGGTTTGTTTCCTATTGATTTACCCCTAAGCAGAGACTTCCGCAAATCACTTTTATGCAAAGGGGTTGCCAAGCTTCCAAAAAACTACGATTTTCCTGAAATCTCAGCACACATTTTTTCACCCAATGATGACACTTTCAGGTAATGATCAGTACCCCAATCCCACTTGGCTCACCAAATTTCATTCTTCTAGGTTAAACCGTACATTGTCAGTAACAGTTTTAATTTTTAGGTTTCAGTCTGTTTTCTCCTATATGGATACATGTAGTTGTAACTCCAAATCAAACATGGTTTGTGCTATCTCTTTGAAACTTGAGATAATAAAGTAGTTCCAAGTTGTGTCTCTATGGTTTTTTTTCCTATTCATGTAGCCCTAAGCAGAGACTGGCCCAAATCACTTTCATGGAAAGGGGTTGCCAAGTTTCCAAAAAACTTCGAGTTTCCTGAAATCTCAGCACACATTTTTTCACCCAATCTTGATGACACTTTCTGGTAATGATCAGTACCCCAATCCCACTTGGCTCACCAAATTTCGTTCTTCTAGTTTACACCGTTCGTTGTCAGTAACAGTTTTAATTTTTAGGTTTCAATCTGTTTTCTCCTATATGGATTCATGTAGTTGGAACTCTAAATCAAACACGGTTTGTGCTAGCTCTTTGAAACTTGACAGAATAAAGTAGTTCTAAGTTCTATCTCTATGGTTTGTTTCATATTGATGTAGCCCTAAACAGAGACTGGCCAAATCACTTTAATGGAAAGGGGTTGCCAAGCTTCCAAAAAACTACGAGTTTCTAGAAATATCTGCACATATTTTTACACAATCTTGATGAAACTTTCATGTAATGATCAGTACCCCAATCCCAATTCGCTCATCAAATTTCGTTCTTCTAGGTTAAACCGTTCATTGGCAGTAAGAGTTTTAATTTTTAGGTTTCACTCTGTTTTCTCCTATATGGATACATGTAGCTGGAACTCTAAATCGAACACGTTTATTGCTAGCTCTTTGAAACGTGACACAGCAAAGTAGTTCCAAGTTGTATCTCTATGATTTGTTTCCTACAGATGTAGGCAAAGAATGGACTGGCACATATCCCTTTCGTGGAAAGGGGTTGCCAGTCTTCCGAAAAACTACACGTTTCCTGAAATCTCAGCACACATTTTTTCACCCAATCTTGATGGCACTTGCAGGTAATGATCGGTACCCCAATCCCACTTGGCTCACCATATTTCGTTCTTCTAGGTTAAATCATTCCTTGGCAGTAACAATGTTAATTTTCAGGTTTCATTCTGTTTTCTCCTATATGGATACATGTATTTGGAACTCTAATACAAACTCGGTTTGTGCTAGCTCTTTGAAAATTGACACAATAAAGTAGTTCCAAGTTCTATATCTATGGTTTGTTTCCTATTGATGTAGCCCTAAGCAGAGACTGGCGCAATTCAGTTTCATGGGTATGGGATGCCAATCTTCCAAAAAACTACGAGTTTCCTGAAATATCAGCACACATTTTTTCACCCAATCTTGATGACAATTGCAGGTAATGATCAGTACCCCAATCCCACTTGGCTCACCAAATTTCGTACTTCTAGGTTAAACCGTTCGTTGGCAGTAACAGTGTTAATTTCCAGGTTTCACTCTGGTCTCTTCTATATAATACATGTAGTTGGAACTCTAAATCAAACACGGATTGTGCTAGCTCTTTGAAACTTGACACAATAAAGCAGTTCCAAGTTCTACCTCAATGGTTTGTTTCCTATTGATGTAGCCCTAAAAAGAGACTGGCGCAATTCAGTTTCATGGAAAGGGGTTGCCAAGCTTCCAAAAAACTACGAGTTTCCTGAAATATCAGCACACATTTTTTCACCCAATCTTGATGACAATTGCCGGTAATGATCAGTACCCCAATCCCACTTGGCTCACCGAATTTCGTTCTTCTAGGTTAAACCGTTCGTTGGGAGTAACAGTGTTAATTTCCAGGTTTCACTCTGTTTTCTCCTATATGGATACATGTAGTTGGATCTCTAAATCAAACACGGTTTGTGCTAGCTCTTTGAATCTTGACACAATAAAGTAGTTCCAAGTTCTATCTTTAGGGTGTGTTTCCAATTGATGTAGCCCTAAGCAGAGACCGGCCAAATCACTTTCATGGAAAGGGGTTGCCAAGCTTCCGAAAAACTATGAGTTTTCTGAAATTTCAGCACACATTTTTTCTCCCAATCTTGATGACACTTGCAGGTAATGATCCTTACCCCAATCCCACTTGGCTCACCAAATTGTGTTCTTCTAGGTTAAACCGTTCATTGGCAGTAACTGTGTTAATTTTTAGGTTTCACTCTGTTTTCTCCGTTATGGTAACATGTAGTGGGAACTCTATATCAAACACGGTTTGTGCTAGCTCTTTGAAACTTGACACAATAGAACTAGTCCAAGTTCTATCTCTATGTTTTGTTTCCTATTGTTGTAGCCCTAAGCAGAGACTGGCGCAAATCACTTTCATGGAAACGGGTTGCCAAGCTTCCAAAAAACTATGAGTTTCCTGAAGTCTCAGCACACATTTTTTCACCCAATCTTGATGACACTTTGAGGTAATGATCATTACCCCAATCCCACTTGGCTCACCAAATTTCGTTCTTCTAGGTTAAAACGTTCATTGGCAGTAACAGTTTTAATTTTTAGGTTTCACTCTCTTTTCTCCTATATGGATACATGTAGTTGTATCTCTAAATCAAACACGGTTTGTGCTTGCTCTTTGAAACTTGACACAATAAAGTAGTTCAAGTTCTGTCTCTATGGTTTGTTTCCTATTGATGTACCCCTAAGCAGAGACTTCCGCAAATCACTTTTATGCAAAGGGGTTGCCAAGCTTCCAAAAAACTACGATTTTCCTGAAATCTCAGCACACATTTTTTCACCCAATGATGACACTTTCAGGTAATGATCAGTACCCCAATCCCACTTGGCTCACCAAATTGTGTTCTTCTAAGTTAAACCGTACATTGTCAGTAACAGTTTTAATTTTTAGGTTTCAGTCTGTTTTCTCCTATATGGATACATGTAGTTGTAACTCTAAATCAAACACGGTTTGTGCTAGCTCTTTGAAACTTGAGATAATAAAGTAGTTCCAAGTTGTGTCTCTCTGGTTTGTTTCCTATTCATGTAGCCCTAAGCAGAGACTGGCCCAAATCACTTTCATGGAAAGGGGTTGCCAAGTTTCCAAAAAACTTCGAGTTTCCTGAAATCTCAGCACACATTTTTTCACCCAATCTTGATGACACTTTCTGGTAATGATCAGCACCCCAATCCCACTTGGCTCACCAAATTTCGTTCTTCTAGGTTACACCGTTCGTTGTCAGTAACAGTTTTAATTTTTAGGTTTCAATCTGTTTTCTCCTATATGGATTCATGTAGTTGGAACTCTAAATCAAACACGGTTTGTGCTAGCTCTTTGAAACTTTACAGAATAAAGTAGTTCCAAGTTCTATCTCTATGGTTTGTTTCATATTGATGTAGCCCTAAACAGAGACTGGCCAAATCACTTTAATGGAAAGGGGTTGCCAAGCTTTTAAAAAACTAAGATTTTCCAGAAATATCTGCACATATTTTTACACAATCTTGATGAAACTTTCATGTAATGATCAGTACCCCAATCCCACTTGGCTCACCAAATTTCGTTCTTCTAGGTTAAACCGTTCGTTGGCAGTAAGAGTTTTAATTTTTAGGTTTCACTCTGTTTTCTCCTATATGGATACATGTAGCTGGAACTCTAAATCAAACACGTTTAATGCTAGCTCTTTGAAACTTGACACAACAAAGTAGTTCCAAGTTCTATTTCTATGATTTGTTTCCTACAGATGTAGGCAAAAGAATGGACTGGCACAAATCCCTTTCGTGGAAAGTGGTTGCCAGTCTTCCGAAAAACTATGCGTTTCCTGAAATCTCAGCACACATTTTTTCACCCAATCTTGATGGCACTTGCAGGTAATGATCAGTACCCCAATCCCACTTGGCTCACCATATTTCGTTCTTCTAGATTAAATCATTCCTTGGCAGAAACAATGTTAATTTTCAGGTTTCATTCTGTTTTCTCCTATATGGATACATGTATTTGGAACTCTAATTCAAACTCGGTTTGTGGTAGCTCTTTGAAAATTGACACAATAAAGTAGTTCCAAGTTCTATATCTATGGTTTGTTTCCTATTGATGTAGACCTAAGTAGAGACAGGCGCAATTCTGTTTAATGGGTATGGGATGCCAATCTTCCAAAAAACTACGAGTTTCCTGAAATATCAGCACACATTTTTTCACCCAATCTTGATGACAATTGCAGGTAATGATCAGTTCCCCAATCCCACTTGGCTCACCAAATTTTGTACTTCTAGGTTAAACCGTTCGTTGGCAGTAACAGCGTTAATTTCCAGGTTTCACTCTGGTTTCTTCTATATAATACATGTCGTTGGAACTCTAAATCAAACACGGATTGTGCTAGCTCTTTGATACTTGACACAATAAAGTAGTTCCAAGTTCTACCTCTATGGTTTGTTTCCTATTGATGTAGCCCTAAGCAGAGACTGGCACAATTCAGTTTCATGGAAAGGTGTTGCCAAGCTTCCAAAAAACTACGAGTTTCCTGAAATATCAGCACATATTTTTTCACCCAATCTTGATGACAATTGCCGGTAATGATCAGTACCCGAATCCCACTTGCCTCACCGAATTTCGTTCTCCTAAGTTAAACCGTTCGTTGGTAGTAACAGTGTTAAATTCCAGGTTTCACTCTGTTTTCTCCTATATAGATACATGTAGTTAGAACTCTAAATCAAACACGGTTTGTGCTAGCTCTTTGAAAATTGACACAATAAAGTACTTCCAAGTTCTATCTCTAGGGATTGTTTCGTATTGATGTAGCCCTAAGGAGAGACTGGCCAAATCACTTTCAATGAATGGGGTGGCCAAGCTTCCAAAAAACTACGAGTTTTATAAAATATCAGCACACATTTTTTCACCCAATCTTGATGACACTTTCAGGTAATGATCAGTACGCCAATCCCACTTGGCTCACCAAATTTCGTTCTTCTAAGTTAAACCGTTCGTTGGCAGTAAGAGTTTTAAATTTTAGGTTTCACTCTGTTTTCTCCTATATGTATACATGTAGTTGGAACTCTAAATCAAACACGGTTTGTGCTAGCTCTTTGAAATTTGACACCATAAAGTAGTCCAAGTTCTGTCTCTATGGTTTGTTTCCTGTTGATGTAGCCCTAAGGAAGGACTGTCGCAAATCACTTTCATGGAAAGGGGTTGCCAAGCGTCCAAAAAACTACGCATTTTCTTCAATAACAGCACACATTTTTTCACCCAATCTTGATGACACTTTCAGGTAATGATCAGTACCCCAATCCCATTTGACTTACCAAATTTCATTCTTCTAGGTTACACCGTTCGTTGGCAGTAACAGTTTTAATTTTTAGGTTTCACTCTGTTTTCTCCTATATGGGTGCATGTAGTAGGAACTCTAAATTATACACGGTTTGTGCTAGCTCTTTGAAACTTGACACAATAAAGTAGTTCCAAGTTCTATCTCTATGGTTTGTTTCCTATTGATGTAGCCCTAAGCAGAGACTGGCACAAATCACTTTCATGGAAAGGGGTTACCAAGCTTCCGAAAAACTATGCGTTTCCTAAAATCTCAGCACACATCTTTTCACCCAATCTTGATGACACTTGCAGGTAATGATCAATACCCCAATCACACTTGGCACACCAAATTTCGTTCTTCTTGGTTAAATCGTTCGTTGGCAGTAACAGTGTTAATTTTCAGGTTTCACTCTGTTTTCTCCTATATGGATACATGTAGTTGGAACTCAAAATAAAACACGGTTTGTGCTAGCACTTTGAAACTTGACACAATAAATAGTTCCAAGTTCTTTCTCTATGGTTTGTATCCTATTGATGTAGCCCTAAGCAGAGACTGGCACAATTCACTTTCATGAAAAGGGGTTGCCTAGCTTCCAAAAACTATGAGTTTCCTGAAATCTCAGCACACATTTTTCACCCAATCTTGATGACACTTTCAGGTAATGATCAGTTCCCCAATCCCAGTTGGCTCACCAAATTTTGGTCTTCTAGATTAAACCGCTGTTTGTCAGTAACAGTTTTAATTTTTAGGTTTTACTCTGTATTCTCCTATATGTATACATGTAGTTTGAACTCTAAATCAAACACGGTTTGTCCTAGCTCTTTGAAACTTGACACAATAAATTAGTTCCAAGTTCTATCTCTAGGGTTTGTTTCCTATTGATGTAGCCCTAAGCAGAGACTGGCGCAATTCTGTTTAATGGGTATGGGATGCCAATCTTCCAAAAAACTACGAGTTTCCTGAAATATCAGCACACATTTTTTCACCCAATCTTGATGACAATTGCAGGTAATGATCAGTACCCCAATCCCACTTGGCTCACCAAATTTCGTACTTCTACGTTAAACCGTTCGTTGGCAGTAACAGTGTTAATTTCCAGGTTTCACTCTGGTTTCTTCTATATAATACATGTAGTTGGAACTCTAAATCAAACACGGATTGTGCTAGCTCTTTGAAACTTGACACAATAAATTAGTTCCAAGTTCTACCTCTATGGTTTGTTTCCTATTGATGTAGCCCTAAGCAGAGACTGGCACAATTCAGTTTCATGGAAAGGTGTTGCCAAGCTTCCAAAAAACTACGAGTTTCCTGAAATATCAGCACATATTTTTTCACCCAATCTTGATGACAATTGCCGGTAATGATCAGTACCCGAATCCCACTTGCCTCACCGAATTTCGTTCTTCTAAGTTAAACCGTTCGTTGGTAGTAACAGTGTTAATTTCCAGGTTTCACTCTGTTTTCTCCTATATAGATACATGTAGTTAGAACTCTAAATCAAACACGGTTTGTGCTAGCTCTTTGAAAATTGACACAATAAAGTACTTCCAAGTTCTATCTCTAGGGATTGTTTCGTATTGATGTAGCCCTAAGGAGAGACTGGCCAAATCACTTTCAAGGAATGGGGTGGCCAATCTTCCAAAAAACTACGAGTTTTATAAAATATCAGCACACATTTTTTCACCCAATCTTGATGACACTTTCAGGTAATGGTCAGTACGCCAATCCCACTTGGCTCACCAAATTTCGTTTTTCTAAGTTAAACCGTTCGTTGGCAGTAAGAGTTTTAAATTTTAGGTTTCACTCTGTTTTCTCCTATATGGATACATGTAGTTGGAACTCTAAATCAAACACGGTTTGTGCTAGCTCTTTTAAATTTGACAAAATAAAGTAGTTCCAAGTTCTATCTCTATGGTTTGTTTCCTATTGATGTAGCCCTAAGCAGAGACTGGCACAAATCACTTTCATGGAAAGGGGTTGCCAAGCTTCCAAAAAACTACGCGTTTTCTTAAATCACAGCACACATTTTTTCACCCAATCTTGATGACACTTGCAGGTAATGATCAATACCCCAATCACACTTGGCACACCAAATTTCTTTCTTCTTGGTTAAATCGTTCGTTGGCAGTAACAGTGTTAATTTTCAGGTTTCACTCTGTTTTCTCCTATATGGATACATGTAGTTGGAACTCAAAATAAAACACGGTTTGTGCTAGCACTTTGAAACTTGACACAATAAATAGTTCCAAGTTCTTTCTCTATGGTTTGTATCCTATTGATGTAGCCCTAAGCAGAGACTGGCACAATTCACTTTCATAAAAAGGGGTTGCCTAGCTTCCAAAAACTACGAGTTTCCTGAAATCTCAGCACACATTTTTCACCCAATCTTGATGACACTTTCAGGTAATGATCAGTTCCCCAATCCCAGTTGGCTCACCAAATTTTGGTCTTCTAGATTAAACCGCTGTTTGTCAGTAACAGTTTTAATTTTTAGGTTTTACTCTGTATTCTCCTATATGTATACATGTAGTTTGAAGTCTAAATCAAACACGGTTTGTCCTAGCTCTTTGAAACTTGACACAATAAAGTAGTTCCAAGTTCTATCTCTAGGGTTTGTTTCCTATTGATGTAGCCCTAAGCAGAGACTGGCGCAAATCAGTTTCATGTAAGGGGTTGCCAGGTTTTTAAAAAACTACGAGATTCATGAAATCTAAGAACACATTTTTTCACCCAATGTTGATGACACTTTTAGGTAACGATCAGTACCCCAATCCCACATGGCTCACCAAATTTCGTTCTTCTAGGTTAAACCGTTCGTTGGCAGTAACAGTTTTAATTTTTAGGTTTCACTCTGTTTTCTCCTATATGGATACATGTCGTTGGAACTCTAAATTAAACACGGTTGGTGCTAGCTCTTTGAAAATTGACACAATAAAGTAGTTCCAAGTTCTATCTCTATGGTTTGTTTCCTATTGATGTAGCCCTAAGCAGAGACTGGCAGAAATCCCTTTAAAGGAAAGGGGTTGCCAATCTTCCGAAATACTACGAGTTTCCTGAAATCTAAGCACACAGTTTTTCACCCTATCTTGATGACACTTTCAGGTAATGATCAGTACCCCAATCCCACTTGGCTCACCAAATTGTGGTCTTCTAAATTAAACCGTTTTTTGTCAGTAACAGTTTTAATTCTTAGGTTACACTCTGTATTCTCCTTTATGGATACATGTAGTTGGAACTCTAAAGCAAACACGGTTTGTGCTAGCTCTTTGAGACTTGACACAATAGAGTAGTTCCAAGTTCTATCTCTATGGGTTGTTTCCTATTGATGTAGCCCTAAGCAGAGACTGGCGCAAATCCCTTTCGTGGAAAGGGGTTGCCAAGCTTCCGAAAAACAACGAGTTTCCTGAAGTCTCACCACACATCTTTTCACACGATCTTGATGACACTTGCAGGTAATGATCAGTACTGCAATCCCACTTGACACACCAAATTTCGTTCTTCTAGGTTAAATAGTTCGTTGGCAGTAACAGTGTTAATTTTCAGGTTTCACTCTGTTTTCTCCTATATGGATATATGTAGTTGGAACTCTAAATCAAACACGGTTTGTGCTAGCTCTTTGAAACTTGACACAATAAAGTAGTTCCAAGTTCTATCACTAGGGATTGTTTCATATTGATGTAGCCCTAAACAGGGACTGGCACAAATCATTTTCATGGAAAGGGGTTGCCAAGCTTCCAAAAAACTACGAGTCTCCTGAAATCTCAGCACACATTTTTTCAACCAAACTTGATGACACTTTCAGGTAATGATCAGTACCCCAATCCCACTTGGCTCACCAAATTTCGTTCTTCTATATTAAACCGTTCGTTGGCAGTAACAGTGTAAATTTTTAGGTTTCACTCAGTTTTCTCCTATATGGATACATGTAGTTGGAACTCTAAATCAAACACGGTTTGTGCTAGCTCTTTGAAACTTGACACAATAAAGTAGTTCCAAGTTCTGTCTCTATGGTTTGTTTCCTATTCATGTAGCCCTAAGCAGGGAATGTCGCAAATCACTTTCATGGAAAGGGGTTGCCAAGCTTCCAAAAAACTACGAGTTTCCTGAAATCTCAGCACACATTTTTTCACCCTATATTGATGACACTTTCAGGTAATGATCAGTTCCCCAATCCCACTTGGCTCACCAAATTTCATTCTTCTAGGTTACACCGTTCATTGGCAGTAACAGTTTTAATTTTTAGGTTTCACTCTGTTTTCTCCTATATGGATACATGTAGTTGGAACTCTAAATCAAACACGGTTTGTGCTAGCTCTTTGAAACTTGACACAATAAAGTAGTTCCAAGTTCTATCTCTATGGTTTGTTTCCTATTGATGTAGCCCTAAGCAGAGACTGGCGCAATTCACTTTCATGGAAATGGGTTGCCAAGCTTCCAAAAAACTACGAGTTTCCTGAAATCTCAGCACACATCTTTTCACCAATCTTGATGACCCTTGCAGGTAATGATCAGTACCCCAATCCCAATAGGCACACCATATTTCGTTCTTCTAGGTTAAATCGTTCGTTGACAGTAACAGTGTTAATTATCAGGTTTCATTCTGTTTTCTCCTATATGGATACATGTAGTTGGAACTCTAAATAAACCACGGTTTGTGCTAGCTCTTTGAATCTTGACACAATAAAGTAGTTCCAAGTTCTATCTCTATTTTTTGTTTCCTATTGATGAAGCCCTAAGCAGAGACTGGCGCAAACCACTTTCATGGAAATGGGTTGCCAAACTTCCAAAAAACTAAGAGTTTACCGAAATCTCAGCACACATTTTTTCAACCAATCTTGATGACACTTTCTGGTAATGATCAGTACCCCAATCCCACTTGGCTCACCAAATTTAATTCTTCTAGGTTACACCGTTCATTGGCAGTAACAGTTTTAATTTTTAGGTTTCACTCTGTTTTCTCCTATATGGATACATGTAGTTGGCCGTATAAATCAAACACGGTTTGTGCTAGCTCTTGGAAACTTGACAAAATAAACTAGTTCCAAGTTCTATCTTGATGTTTTTTTTCCTATTGATGTAGCCCTAAGCAGAGACTGGCACAAATCACTTTCATGGAAAGGCGTTGCCAAGATTGCAAAAAACTACGAGTTTCCTGAAATTTCAGCACACATTTTTTCACCCAATCTTGATGACACTTTCAGGTAATGAGAGTACCCCAATCCCACTTGGCTCACCAAATTTCGTTCTTCTAGGTTAAACCATTCGTTGGCAGCAACAGTTTTAATTTTTAGGTTTCACTATGATTTCTCCTATATGGATACATGTAGTTGGAACTCTAAATCAAACACGGTTTGTGCTAGCTCTTTGAAACTTGCAACAAGAAATGAAGTTCCAAGTTCAATCTCTATGGTTTGTTTCCTATAGATGTAGACTTAAGCAGAGACTGGCACAAATCACTTTCACGGAAAGGGGTTGCCAAGCTTCCAAAAAACTATGAGTTTCCTGAAATCTCAGCACACATTTTTTCATCCAATCTTGATGACAATTTCAGATAATGATCAGTTCCCAATCCCACTTGGCTCACCAAATTTCGTTCTTCTAGGTTAAACCGTTCGTTGGCAGTAAGAGTTTTAATTTTTAGGTTTCACTCTGTTTTCTCCTATATGGATACATGTAGTTGGAACTCTAAATCAAACACGGTTTGTGCTAGCTCTTTGAAACTTGACACAATAAAGTAGTTCCAAGTTCTATCTCTAGGGTTTGTTTTCTATTGATGTAGCCCTAAGCAGAGACTGGCTAAATCACTTTAATTTAAAGGGGTTGCCAAGCTTCCGAAAAACTACGAGTTTCCTGAAATCTCAGCACACATTTTTTCACCCAATCTTGATGACAATTGCAGGTAATGATCAGTAACCAAATCTGACTTGGCTCACCAAATTTCGTTCTTCTAGGTTAAATCATTCCTTGGCAGTAACAGTGTTAATTTTCAGGTTTCACTCTGTTTTCTCCTATATGGATACATGAAATTGGAACTCTATATCAAACATGGTTTGTGCTAGCTTTTTGAAACTTGACACAATAAAGTAGTTCCAAGTTCTATCTCTAGCGTTTGTTTCCTATTGATGTAGCCCTAAGCAGAGACTGGCGCAAATCACTTTCAGGGAAAGGGGTTAACAAGCTTCCAAATAACTATGAGTTTCCTTAAATCTCAGCACACATTTTTTTCACCCAATCTTGATGACAATTTCAGGTAATGATCAGAACCCCAATCACACTTGGCTCACCAAATTTCATTCTTTTAGTTTAAACCGTTCGTTGGCAGTAACAGTTTTAATTTTTAGGATTCACCCTGTTTCTCCTATATGGATACATGTATTTGGAACTCTACATCAAACACAGTTTGTGCTAGCTGTTTGAAACTTGACACAATAAATATTTCCAAGTTCTGTCTTTATGGTTTGTTTCCTATTGATGTAGCCCTAAGCAGAGACTGGCGCAAATCACTTTCATGGTAAGGGGTTGCCAAGCTTCCAAAAAACTACAATTTTCCTGAAATCTCAACACACATTTTTTCACCCAATCTTGATGACACTTACAGGTAATGATCAGTACCCCAATCCCACTTGGCTGACCAAATTTCATTCTTCTAGGTTCAACCGTTCGTTGGCAGTAACAGTTTTAATTTTTAGGTTTCACTCTGTTTTCTCCTATATGGATACATGTAGTTGGAACTCTAAATCAAACACGGTTTGTGCTAGCTCGTTGACTTGGCACAATAATGTAGTTCCAAGTTCTGTCTCTATGGTTTTTTTTCCTATTGATGCAGCTCTAAGCAGAGACTGGCGCAAATCACTTTCATGGAAAGGGGTTGCCAAGCTTCCAAAAAACTACGAGTTTCCTTAAATATCACCACATATTTTTTTCACCCAATCTTGATGACACTTTCAGGTAATGATCAGTGTCCCAATCCCACTTGTCTCACCAAATTTCGTTCTTCTAGGTTCAACCGTTCATTGGCAGTAACAGTTTTAATTTTTAGGGTTCACTCTGTTTTCTTCTATATGTATACATGTAGTTGGAACTCTAAATCATACTCGGTTTGAGCTAGCTCTTTGAATCTTGACAAAATAATGTAGTTCCAAGTTCTAACTCTATGGTTTATTTCCTATTGATGTAGCCCTAAGCAGCTCCTGGCGCAAATCACTTTCATCGAAAGGGGTTGCCAAGCTTCCAAAAAACGACTTTCCTTAAATCTCAGCACACATTTTTTCACCCAATCTTTTTTTTTATTGATTATTTAAAGTATTACATAGTTCATGATATATCATCTTTCATACATTTGACTCAAATTGTGGTTTCAACTCCCATTTTCACCCCCAATACAGATTGCAGAATCACATCTGTTACATATTCACATTTTTACATAATGCCATATTTGTGACTGTTGTATTCTGCTACCTTTCCTATCCCCTACTATCCCCCCTCCCCTCCCCTCCCCTCCCATCTTCCCTCTCTACCTCCCCTGCTGTTGTTCAATTCTTTCCCTCTTTTTCCCTCCCTTTGCCCCTCATAACCTCTTATAATTATATGTATCATTGAAGGTCTTCTACCATTTCCATGTGCTTTCCCTTCTCTCCCCGTTTCTCTCCCCACATTCGTCTTTGTATACTGTAGTCTTTTCCTCCTGTTCTTCCTTCCTGTTCTTAGTTGTTCTCTTTATATCAAAGCAGACATTTGGCATTTGTTTTTTAGGGCTTGGCTGGCTTCACTTAGCATAATCTGTTCTAATGCCATCCATTTCCCTGCAAATTCTATGATTTTGTCATTTCTTAGTGCTGCATAATACTCCATTGTGTATATATGCCACATTTTTTTATCCATTCATCTATTGAGGGGCATCTAGATTGGTTCCACAGTCTAGCTATTGTGAATTGTGCCGCTATAATCATTGATGCAGCCGTATCCCTATAGAGTGCTTTTTTAAGGTCCTCTGGGAATAGTCTGAGAAGTGCGATAGCTGGGTCAAATGGTGGATCCATTCCCAGCTTTCTCAGGAATCTCCATACTGCTTTCCAAATTGGCCTCACCATTTTGCAGCCCCACCAGCAGTGTACAAGTGTGCCCTTTTCCCCACATCCCCGCCAACACTTATTGTTGTTTGACTTCATAATGGCTTCCAATCTTACTGGAGTGAGATGGTATCTTAGGGTGGTTTTGATTTGCATTTCTCTGATTGCTAGAGATGGTGAGCATTTTTTCATGTACTTGTTGATTGATTGCATGTCCTCCTCTGAGAAGTGTCTGTTTAGGTCCTTGGCCCATTTGTTAACTGGGTTATTTGTTATCTTATTGTTTAATTTTTTGAGTTCTTTGTACATTCTGGATATTAGGGATCTATCGGAGGTGTGACAGGTAAAAATTTGTTCCCAGGATATAAGCTCTCTATTTACCTCTTTTATTGTTTCTCTTGCTGAGAAAAAAAAAAAACTTTTTAGTTTAAGTAAGTCCCATTTGTTTATTCTAGTTGTTAACTCTTGGGCTATGGGTGTCCTATTAAGGTATTTGGAGGCCGACCCCACAATATGTATATCATATCCAACTTTTTCTTCTATCAGACGAAGTGTCTCTGATTTGATATCTAGCTCCCTGATCCATTTTGAGTTAATTATTGTGGATGGTGAGAGAAAGGGATTTAATTTCATTTTGTTGCATATGGATATCCAATTTTCCCAGCACCATTTGTTGAAGATGCTGTCCTTCCTCCATTGCATGCTGTTAGCCCCTTTATCAAATATAAGATAGTTGTAACTTTGTGGATTAGTCTCTGTGTCTTCTATTCTGTACCATTGGTCCACCTGCCTGTTTTGGTACCAGTACCATGCTGTTTTTGTTACTATTGCTTTGTAGTACAGTTTGACCTCTGGTATCACTATACCTCCAGATTCACACTTCCTGCTTAGAATTGCTTTTGCTATTCTGGGTCTTTTGTTTTTCCATATGAATTTCATGATTGCTTTGTCTATTTCTACAAGATATGCCATTGGAATTTTGATTGGCATCGCATTAAACCTGTAGAGAACTTTGGGTAATATCGCCATTTTGATGATGTTAGTTCTGCCTATCCATGAACAGGGTACATTTTTCCATCTTCTGAGATCTTCTTCTATCTCTCTCTTTAGGGTTCTGTAGTTTTCATTGTATAAATCTTTCACCTCTTTTGTTAGGTTGATTCCCAAGTATCTTATTTTCTTTGAGGATATTGTGAATGGAGTGGTTTTCCTTATTTCCATTTCAGAGGTTTTGTTGCTGATATAGAGGAATGCCTTTGATTTATGCGTGTTGATTTCATAACCTGCCATTTTGCTGAATTCATTTATTAACTCTAGCAGCTTCTTTGTAGACTCTTTTGGGTCTGTTAAGTATATTATCATGTCATCCGCAAATAGCGATAGTTTAGTTTCTTCTTTTCCTATTTTTATGCCTTTAATTTCTTTTGTCTGTCTAATTGCTCTGGCTAGTACTTCGAGAACTAAATTGAATAGAAGTGGTGATAGAGGGCATCCCTGTCTTGTTCCAGATTTTAGAGGGAATGCCTTCAGTTTTTCTCCGTTTAGGATGATGCTAGCCTGAGGTTAACATATATAGCTTTTACAATGTTGAGGTAAGTTCCTGTTATCCCTAGTTTTTCAAATGTTTTGAACATAAAGGGATGCTGTACTTTGTCACATGCTTTTTCTGCATCCATCGAGATGATCATGTGGTTCTTGTCTTTAAGTCTATTGATGTGGTGAATAGCATTTATTGATTTCCGTATATTGAACCATCCTTGCATCCCAGGAATGAATCCTACTTGATCATGGTGCACAAGTTTTCTGATATGTTTTTGTAATCGATTCGCCAGAATTTTATTGAGAATTTTTGCATCCAAGTTCATTAGAGATATTGGTCTGTAGTTTTCTTTCTTTGAAGTATCTTTGTCTGGTTTTGGGATCAAAGTGATGTTGGCCTCATAGAATGAATTTGGAAGAGCTCCTTCTTTTTCTATTTCTTCAAATAGCTTGAAAAATATTGGTATTAATTCTTCTTTGAAGGTTTTATAGAACTCCGCTGTATACCCATCCGGTCCGGGGCTTTACTTTGTTGGTAGTCTTTTGATGGCTTCTTCTATTTCTTCTTTTGTTATTGGTCTGTTTAAATTGTGTGTGTCTTCCTGTCTCAATCTGGGCAAACCATATGCCTTAAGAAATTTATCGATATCTTCATTATCTTCTATTTTATTGGAATATAGGGTTTCAAAATACTTTCTAATTATCTCGTGTATTTCTGTAGTGTCTGTTGTGATATTGCCTTTTTCATCCCGTATGTTAGTAATTTGAGTTCTCTCTCTTCTTCTTTTCATTAGCATGGCTATGGGCTTGTCTATATTATTTATTTTTTCAAAGAACCAACTTTTAGTTTTATCAATTTTTTCAATGGTTTCTTTTGTTTCAATTTCGTTGATTTCTGCTCTAATTTTAATTATTTCTTGTCTTCTACTACATTTGCTGTTGTTTTGCTCTTCCTTTTCTAGGTTTTTGAGGTGTTGCATGAGTTCATTTATTTGTTGGTTTTTCCTTTTTTTGAGGTAAGAACTCCAAGAAATGAATTTCCCTCTTAAAACTGCTTTCATTGTGTCCCATAGATTCCGGTATGTTGTGTCTGTGTTATCTTTTGATTCTAAGAATGTTTTCATCTCCTCCTTTATGTCTTCTATAACCCATTGATCATTCAATAACATATTGATCATTTTCCATGTGATGTAGGATTTTTCCTTCCTTCTTTTATCATTGATTTCCAATTTCATTCCATTATGATCAGTTATGGTGCATGGTATTATCTCCACACCTTTATATTTACTAAGAGTTGCCTTATGGCATAATATATGGTCTGTCTTTGAGTAGGATCCATGTGCTGCTGAGAAGAACGTATACCCACTTGATGATGGTTGATATAATCTATATATATCGGTTAAGTCTAGGATATTGATTGTGCTGTTGAGTTCTATAGTTTCTTTATTCAGCTTTTGTCTAGAGGATCTGTCTAATGGCGAGAGTGGTGTGTTGAAGTCATGCATAATTATTGTGTTGTGGTCTATTTGACTCTTGAACTTGAGGAGAGTTTGTTTTATGAACGTTGCAGTTCCATTGTTTGGTGCATACAAATTGATGATTGTTATGTCTTGTTGGTGGATGGTTCCTTTTAACAGTATATAGTGACCTTCTTTATCCTTCTTGATTAACTTAGGTTTGAAGTTGATTTTATTCGATATGAGTATGGCCACTCCTGCTTGATTCCGAGGGCCATGTGAGTGGTATGATTTTTCCCAACCTTTTACTTTCAGCCTGTGTATGTCTTTTCCTATCATATGAGTCTCCTGAAGGCAGCATATTGTTGGATTTGTTTTTTTTTTTTGATCCAGGTTACTAGCCTATGTCTCTTGATTGGTGAGTTTAGGCCATTAACATTTAAGGTTACAATTGAGATATGATTTGTACTTCCAGTCATGCTTCTTTATTTATTTATTTTAATTTGGCTAGTTTTGCTTTTTGGTTATTTTCCTCCCCCTTTACTGAGATACCTCCTGCTGTTAGTTTTGGGCACTATTTTTCAATTCCTCTTCTTGTAGTGTTTTGTTCAAAATGCTTTGCAGACCTGGTTTTCTTGCTGCAAATTCTTTTTGCTTTTGTTTGTCATGAAAGATTTTAATTTCATTGTCAAATTTGAAGCTCAATTTTGCTGGATATAGTATTCTTGGTTGGAATCCATTATTTTTCAGCGTTTGAAATACATTATTCCAGGATCTTCTCGCTTTCAAAGTTTGTGATGAGAAATCGGTCGTTAACCTAATCGGTTTACCCCTGAATGTAATCTGCCTCTTTTCTCTCGTAGCTTTTAATATTCTCTCCTTGTTCTGTACGTTGGCTATCTTCATAATTATATGTCTTGGAGTTGGTCTATTATGGTTTTGAATGTTTGGGGTCCTGTAGGCTTCCAGGATTTGGCAATCCATTCCATCTTTCATCTCTGGGAAGTTTTCTAGAATTATTTCATTTAATATGCTGTCCATTCCTTTGGTTTGAAACTCTGTGCCTTCTTCTATCCCTATGACTCTCAGATTTGGCTTTTTTATGACATCCCATATCTCTTGAATAGATTGCTCGTGGGATTTAAGCATCTTTTCTGTGTTGACTACATTCTTTTCAAGTTGATAAACCTTGTCTTCATTATCTGATGTTCTGACTTCTACTTGATCAAGTCTATTTGTAATATTCTCGTTTGACTTTTTAATTTGGTTTATAGTTTCCTGCAATTCTAGGATTATTGTTTGATTTTTTTAAGATCTCTATCTCCTGGTAGAGCTTGTTCTTTGCCATTTGAATTTGTTTGTTTAATTCATTTTCAAAATATACTTTTATTTCTTGGACTTGCTGTCTCATGTCTTCTCTAATATTCCTTTCCATTCGAGTTAGGTATGCCTTGAGTTCTTTCGCTATCCCTGTTTCTGATGTTTCTATGTCCTCCTGGAGAATTGAGTTGTCTTGCATTGTTTGTAATCCTTTTTTCCCTTGTTTTCTCATGTTGTCCACGTTACTTTCTAGCTCTTTTTGATTGTCGTGTTTCTGCTCTCTTCTATAGATTTGTTTTGTTTCTGTATTACTCTGATGTCTCTCCTTTGTGTTGTTAAACTATGCCTGCTAATGTGGATTCCGCTGGGAAGGAATTCCGATGTCCGAGCTCCAGTGACGACACTACTCTGCTATGACGGGCCCAGTCTCCTTGCTGGGGTGCCCTAATGGGGGGGGGGTGTGACTGGACTGTCTCTGTTTGTTTTCAGCTCCCTGTCACGGCAGGCGGGCAGTCTCCAGCCGCCCAGTATCACAGGGCGCGGGCAGGTGATCAGTCGCCAGCGGGTGGGCGTACTCCTACCTCCCAGTTACGCAGGCAGTGGGTGAGCTGTCGCCGGCGGGCCTGCAGTTTACAGCTGCCCATTCATGAGGGCCTTGCCTCTACTCTCCTGGTTTCTCCTGCTAGTCTTGGTTTCTCCTGCTAGACCAGATTTCCCCTGAGTGATGGTTCTCGGCAGTTCAAACAGTACTCTGGGCCTGACGTTTGTTGGGTGTAGAGTGTGGCTATTGGGAACACCGGCACTATATTGTTTTGTTTCCCTTGTGGGAAATGGAACTTTACCGCTTCCTTCCCCATCTGCAATCCCGAACTCAGCCCGGGGGTCAGTGCCCGCTTGGCAGTTTGGACACCACCATGTTGCAGGCACCTATCTACCTGCTTACCATTTAATCCCTTCTCTGTGGCGCCACACATTCTGTAGCCACGGGGCAGGCCGCCAGAATCAGACAGCCTGGATCTCTGTGGTCACACCATTGGCTTTTGGGATCCCCGGAACTGTGGCACCACACCTTCTGTAGCCGCGGGGCAGGCCACCAGAATCAGACAGCCTGGATCTCCGGGGTCACACCGTTGGCTTTTGGGATAACCGGCACTCTATGGTTTTGATTTTTTCTGTTTACACCTCCCCCAGCACTGGCTAGACAGGTTTTCTTTTGGCTGATGATGGGAGGGAGAGATAAGGTCAGGTGCCTCTCATTCTCCTTTAGTCTTTATGCAGGCTCACTGTGATACTCCTTTCCCTTGAAGTCTAGGAGAGATTTTATGCGAATTCCCCCTAAGTATGGGGGCTGAACTAAGTGACACACACCAGTTTTATTGATGCAATCTGAGATTGGCATTGGATACCTCAGCTCTCCAATATGGTGGCCGCTGATTGCCTTAGTGGAGTGTCCCTTGTGGGGGAAGGGACTGCACCGCCTCCTTCCCCGTCTGCAATCCCGAACTCAGCCCGGGGGTCAGTGCCCGCTTGGCAGTTGGGACACCACCATGTTGCAGGCACCTATCTCCCTGCTTACCATTTAATCCCTTCTCTGTGGCGCCACACCTTCTGTAGCCGCAGGGCAGGCCGCCAGAATCAGACAGCCTGGATCTCCGGGGTCACACCGTTGGCTTTTGGCATCCCCGGCACTGTGGCATCACACCTTCTGTAGCCGCGGGGCAGACCGCCAGATTAGACAGCCTGTATTTCCGGGGTCACACCATTTGCTTTTTGGATCCTTGGCACTCAATGGTTTTGATTTTTTCTGCTTGCCCCTCCGCCAGCGCTGGCTAGACAGGTTTTGATTTGGCTGCTGATGGGCTGGGGAGTTGAAGGTCAGGTGCCTCTCGTTCTCCTTTAGTCTTTATGCAGGCTCACTGTGATACTCCCTTCCCCTGAAAGTCTAGGAGAGATTTTATGTGAAATCCCCCTATGTATGGGGGCTGAACTGAGTGACACACACACTTTTTGCTGCTGCAATCTGTCAGAGAGTGGCGGAGGATACTTCAGCTCTCCAACATGGTGGCCGCTGGTTGCCTTAGTGGAATGTCCCTATGGGGGGAAGGACTGCACCACCTCCTTCCCCGTCTGCAATCCCGAACTCAGCCCGGGGGTCAGTGCTTGCTTGGCAGGTGGGACACCACAATGTTGCAGGCACCTATCACACTGCTTACCATTTAATCCCTTCTCTGTGTCTCCACACCTTCTGTAGCTGCGGGGCAGGCCACCAGAATCAGAAAGCCTGGATCTCCGGAGTCACACCGTTGGCTTTTGGGATCCCCGGCAATTGGTGCCACACCTTCTGTAATTGCAGGGCAGGCCGCCAAAATCAGACAGCCTGGATCTCAGGGGTCACACCGTTGGCTTTACACCCAATCTTGATGACACTTTCAGGTAAGGATCAGTACCCCAATCCCACTTGGCACACCAAATTTCGTTCTTCTATGTTCAACCGTTCGTTGGCAGTAACAGTTTTAATTTTTAGGTTTCACTGTGTTTTCTGCTATATGGATACATGTATTTGGAACTCTAAATTAAACACGGTTTGTGCTAGCTCTTTGAAACTTGACACAATAAAGTAGTTCCATGTTCTATCTCTATGGTTTGTTTCCTATTGATGTAGCCATAAGCAGATCCTGGTGAAATCACTTTCATGGAAAGGGGTTGCCAAGCTTCCAAAAAACTACGATTTTCCTGAAATCTCAGCACACATTTTTTCACCCAATCTTGATGACACTTTCAGGTAATGATCAGTACCCCAATCCACGTGGCTCAAAAATTTCATTCTTCTAGGTTAAACCGTTGGTTGGCAGTAGCAGTGTTAATTTTTAGGTTACACTCTGTTTTCTCCTATATGGATACATGTAGTTGGAACTCTAAATAAAACACGGTTTTTGCTAGCTCTTTGAAACTTGACACAATAAAGAGGTTCCAAGTTCTGTCTCTAGGGTTTGTTTCCTATTGATATATCTCTAAGCAGAGACCAGCGCAAATCACTTTCATGGAAAGGGGTTGCCAAGCTTCCAAAAAACTACGAGTTTCCTGAAATCTCAGCACATATTTTTCACCCAATCTTGATGACACTTTCAGGTAATAATCAGTACCCCAATCACACTTGGCTCACCAAATTTCATTCTTCTAGTTTAAACCGTTCGTTGGCAGTAACAGTTTAAATTTTTCGGTTTCACTCTGTTTTCTCCTATATGGATACATGTAGTTGGAACTCTAAATCAAACACGGTTTTTGCTAGCTCTTTGACATTTCACACAATAAAGTAGTTCCTAGTTCTGTCTCTATGGTTTGCTTCCTATTGATATAGCCCTAAGCAGAGACTGGCAAAAATCACTTTCATGGAAACGGGTTGCCAAGCTTCCAAAAAACTACGAGTTTCCTGAAATGTCATTGCACATTTTTTCACCCAAACTTGATGACACTTTCAGGTAATGATCAGTACCCCAATCGCACTTGCCTTACCAAATTTCGTTCTTCTAGTTTAAACCATTCGTTGGCAGTAACAGCTTTGATTTTTAGGTTTCACTCTGTTTTCTCTGATATGGATACATGTAATTGGAACTCTAAATCAAACACGGTTTGTGCTAGCTTTTGAAACTTGGCACAATAAAGTAGTTCCAAGTTCTTTCTCTATGGTTTGTTTCCTATAGATGTAGCCCTAAGCAGAGACTGGCACAAATCACTTTCATGGAAAGGGGTTGCCAAGCTTCCAAAAAACTATGAGTTTCCTGAAATCTCAGCACACATTGTTTCACCCAAACTTGATGACACTTTCAGGTAATGATCAGTACCCCAATCCCACTTGGCGCACCAAATTTCTTTCTTCTAGATTAAACCGTTTGTTGTCAGTAACATTTTTAATTTTTAGGTTTCACTCTGTTTTCTCCTATGTGGATACATGTATTTGGAACTCTAAATCAATCACAATTTGTGCTATCTCTATGAAACTTGACACAATAAAGTAGTTCCAATTTCTATCTCTCTGGTTTGTTTCCTATCGATGTAGCCCTAAGCAGACACTGGCGCAAATCACTTTCATAGAAAGTGGTTGCCAAGCTTCCAACAAACTACGAGTTTGCTAAAATCTCAGCACACATTTTTTTCACCCAATCTTGACGACACATTCAAGTAACGTTCAGAACCCAATCCAACTTGGCTCACCAAATTTCATTCTCATAGGTTAAACCGTTCCTTGGCAGTAAGAGTTTTAATTTTTAGGTTTCACTCTGTTTTCTCCTATATGGATACATGTAGTTAGAACTCTAAATCAAACACGGTTTGTGGTAGCTCTTTGAAACTTGACACAATAAAGTAGTTCCAAGTTCTATCTCTATGGTTTGTTTCCTATAGATGTAGCCAAAAGAAGGGACTGGCGTAAATCACTTTCATGGAAAGGGGTTGCCAAGCTTCCGAAAAACTACGAGTTTCCTGAAATCTCAGCACAATTTTTCACCCTATCTTGATGAAATTTGCAGGTAATGATCAGTAACCCAATCACACTTGGCTCATCAAATTTCATTCTTCTTGGTTAAATGGTTCGTTGGCAGTAACAGTGTAAATTTTCAGGTTTCACTCTGTTTTCTCCTCTATGGATACATGTAATTGGAACTCTAAATTAAACACGGTTTGTGCTAGCTTTTTGAAACTTGGCACAATAAAGTAGTTCAGAGTTCTATCTCTATGGTTTGTTTCCTATTGATATAGCCCTAAGCAGAGACTGGCACAAATCACTTTGATGGAAAGGGGTTGCCAAGCTTCCAAAAAACTATGAGTTTCCTGAAATCTCAGCACACATTTTTTCACCCAATCTTGATCACACTTTCAGGCAATGATCACTGCCCCAATTCCACTTGGCTCACCAAATTTCATTCTTCTAAGTTCAACCGTTCGTTGGCAGTAACAGTTTTAATTTTTAGGTTTCACTCTGTTTTCTCCTATATGGATACATGTAGATGGCATTCTAAATCAAACACGGTTTGTGCTAGCTCTTTGAAACTTGACACAATAAACTAGTTCCAAGTTCTATCTCTATGGTTTGTTTCTTATTGATATAGCCCTAAGCAGAGACTGGCACAAATCACTTTCATGGAAAGGCGTTGCCAAGCTTCCAAAAACTACGGGTTTCCTGAAATCTCAGAACACATTTTTTTTAACCAATCTTGATGAAACTTTCAGGTAATGATCAGTACCCCAATCCGTTTTAGCTCACCAAATTTCGTTCTTGTAGGTTAAACCGTTCGTTGGCAGTAACAGTTTTAATTTTTAGGTTTCACTCTGTTTTCTCCTATATGGAAACCTGTAGTTGGAACCCTAAATCAAACACGGTTTGTGCTAGCTCTTTGAAGCTTGACAGAATAAACTAGTTCCAAGTTCTATCTCTATGGTTTGTTTCCTATTGATGTAGCCCTAAGCAGAAACTGGTGCAATCACTTTCTTGGAAAGGGTTTGCCATGCTTCTAAAAAACTATGAGTTTCCTGAAATCTCAGCACACATTTTTTCATCCAATCTTGATGACACTTTCAGCTAATGATCATTGCCCCAATCCCACTTGGCTCACAAAATTTCGTTCTTCTAGGTTAAACCGTTCGTTGGCAGTAACAGTTTAAATTTTTAGGTTTCACTGGTTTTCTCCTATATGGATACATGTAGTTGGAACTCTAAATCAAACACGGTTTGTGCTAGCTCTTTGAAACTTGCCACAAAAATGAAGTTCCAAGTTCTATCTCTATGGTTTATTTCCTATTGATGTAGACTTAAGCAGCGTCTGGCGCAAATCACTTTCATGGAAAGGGGTTGCCAAGCTTCCAAAAAACTACGAGTTTCCTTAAATCTCAGCACACATTTTTTCACGCAATCTTCATGACACTTTGAGGTAATGATCAGTACCACAATCCCACTTGGCTCACCAAATTTCGTTCTTCTAGGTTAAACCGTTCGTTGGCAGTAACAGTTTTAAATTTTAGGTTTCACTCCGTTTTCTCCTATATGGATACATGTAGTTGGAACTCTAAATCAAACATGGTTTGTGCTAGCTCTTTGAAACTGGACACAAAAATGAAGTTCCAAGTTCTATTTCTATGGTTTTTTCCTATTGCTGTAGCCCTAAGCAGATACTGGCGCAAATCACTTTCATGGAAGGGGTTGCCAAGCTTCCAAAAAACTACGAGTTTTCTGAAATCTCAGCACACATTTTTTCACTCAATCTTGATGACACTTTCAGTCAATGATCATTGCACCAATCCCACTTGGCTCACCAAATTTCGTTCTTCTAAGTTCAACCGTTCGTTGGCAGTAAGAGTTTTAATTTTTAGGTTTCACTCTGTTTTCTCCTATATGGATACATGTAGTTGGCACTCTAAATCAAACACGGTTTGTGCTAGCACTTTGAAACTTGACACAATAAACTAGTTCCAAGTTCTATCTCTATGGTTTGTTTCCTATTGATGTAGCCCTAAGCAGAGACTGGCACAAATCACTTTAAAGAAAGGGGTTGCCAAGGTTCTAAAAAACTACGAGTTTCCTGAATCTCAGCACACATTTTTTCACACAATCTTGATGACACTTTCAGGTAATGATCATTAGCCCGATCCCTCTTGGCTCACCAAATTTCGTTCTTCTAGGTTAAACGGTTCGTTGGCAGTAACAGTTTTAATTTTTAGGTTTCACTCTGTTTTCTCCTATATGGATACATGTTGTTGGAACTCTAAATCAAACACGGTTTGTGCTAGCTTTTTGAAACTTGACACAATAAAGTAGTTGCAAGTTCTAACTGTATGGTTTGTTTCCTATTGATGTAGCCCTAAGCCGAGACTGGCACAAATCACTTTCATGTAAGGGGTTGCCAAGCTTCCAAAAAACTACGTGTTTCCTGAAATCTCAGCACACATTTTTTCACCCAATCTTGATGACACTTTCAGGCAATTATCATTGCCCCAATCCCACTTGGCTCACCAAATTTCGTTCTTCTAGGTTAAACCGTTCGTTGGCAGTAACAGTTTTAATTTTTAGGTTTCACTCTGTTTTCTCCTATATGGATACATGTATTTGGAACTCTAAATCAAACACGTTTTTTGCTAGCTCTTTAAAACTTGCCACAAAAATTAAGTTACAAGTTCTATATTTATGGTTTGTTTCCTATTGATGTAGAATTAAGTAGAGACTGGCGCAAATCACTTTCAGGGAAAGGGGTTGCCAAGCATCCAAAAAACTAGGAGATTCCTGAAATCTCAGCACACATTTTTTCACCCAAACTTGATGACACGTTCAGTCAATGATCATTGCCCCAATCCCACTTGGCTCACCAAAGTTCGTTCTTCTAAGTTCAACCGTTCGTTGGCAGTAACAGTTTTAATTTTTAGGTTTCACTCTGTTTTCTCCTATATGGATACATGTAGTTGGCACTCTAAATCAAACACGGTTTGTGCTAGCTCTTTGAAACTTGACACAATAAACTAGTTCCAAGTTCTATCTCTATGGTTTGTTTCCTATTGATGTAGCCCTAAGCAGAGACTGGCGCAAATCACTTTCAAGGAAAGGGGTTGCCAAGCTTCTAAAAAACTACGAGTTTCCTGAAATCTCAGCACACATTTTTTCAAGCAATCTTGATGACACTTTGAGGTAATGATCAGTACCCCAATCCCACTTGGCTCACCAAATTTCGTTCTTCTAGGTTAAACCGTTCGTTGGCAGTAACAGTTTTAATTTTTAGGTTTCACTCTGTTTTCTCCTATATGGATACATGTAGGTGGAACTCTAAATCAAACACGGTTTGTGCTAGCTCTTTGAAACTTGACACAAAAATGAAGTTCCATGTTCTATCTCTATGGTTTTTTCCTATTGATGTAGCCCTAAGCAGAAACTGGCGCAAATTACTTTCATGGAAGGGGTTGCCAAGCTTCTAAAAAACTACGAGTTTCCTTAAATCTCAGCACACATTTTTTCACTCAATCTCGATGACATTTTCAGGCAATGATCATTGCCCCAATCCCACTTGGCTCACCAAATTTCGTTCTTCTAAGTTCAACCGTTCGTTGGCAGTAACAGTTTTAATTTTTAGGTTGCACTCTGTTTTCTCCTATATGGATACATGTAGTTGGCACTCTAAATCAAACACGGTTTGTGCTAGCTTTTTGAAACTTGACACAATAAAGTAGTTGCAAGTTCTATCTCTATGGTTTGTTTCCTATTGATGTAGCCCTAAGCCGAGACTTGCGCAAATCACTTTCATGGAAGGGGTTGCCAAGCTTCCAAAAAACTACGTGTTTCCTGAAATATCAGCACACATTTTTTCACCCAATCTTGATGACACTTTCTGGCAATGATCATTGCCCCAATCCCACTTGGCTCACCAAATTTCGTTCTTCTAGGTTAAACCGTTCTTTGGCAGTAACAGTTTTAATTTTTAGGTTTCACTCTGTTTTCTGCTATATGGATACCAGTAGATGGAACTATATATCAAACACGGTTTGTGCTAGCTCTTTGAAACTTGACACAATAAACTAGTTCCAAGATCTATCTCTATGGTTTGCTTCCAGTTGATGTAGCCATAAGCAGAGACTGGCGCAAATAACTTTCATGGAAAGGTTTGCCAAACTTCGAAAAATCTACGTGTTTCCTGAAATGTCAGCACACATTTTTTCATCCAATCTTGATGACACTTTCAGGCAATGATCATTGCCCCAAACCCACTTGGCTCACAAAATTTTGTTCTTTTAGGTTAAACCGTTCGTTGGCAGTAACAGTTTTAATTTTTAGGTTTCACTCTGTTTTCTTCTATATGGATACATGTATTTGGAACTCTAAATCAAACACGGTTTGTGCTAGCTCTTTAAAACTTGCCACAAAAATTAAGTTATAACTTCTATATCTATGGTTTGTTTCCTATTGATGTAGACTTAAGTAGAGACTGGCGCAAATCACTTTCAGGGAAAGGGGTTGCCAAGCTTCCAAAAAACTACGAGTTTCCTGAAATCTCAGCACACATTTTTTGACCCAATCTTGATGACACTTTCAGGCAATAATCATTTCCCCAATCCCACTTGGCTCACCAAATTTGGTTCTTCTAGGTTAAACCGTTCGTTGGCAGTAACAGTTTTAATTTTTAGGTTTCACTCTGTTTTCTCCTATATGGATACATGTAGGTGGAACTGTGAATCAAACACGGTTTGTGCTAGCTCTTTGAAACTTGACACAAAAATGAAGTTCCACGTTCTATCTCTATGGTTTTTTCCTATTGATGTAGCCCTAAGCAGAAACTGGCGCAAATCACTTTCATGGAAGGCGTTGCCAAGCTTCCAAAAAACTACGAGTTTTCTGAAAAATCAGCACACATTTTTTCACTCAATATTGATGACATTTTCAGGCAATGATCATTGCCCCAATTCCACTTGCCTCACCAAATTTCGTTCTTCTATGTTCAACCATTCGTTGGCAGTAACAGTTTTAATTTTTAGGTTTCACTCTGTTTTCTCCTATATGGATACATGTAGATGGCACTCTAAATCAAACACGGTTTGTGCTAGCTCTTTGAAACTTGACACAATAAACTAGTTCCAAGTTCTATCTCTATGGTTTGTTTCCTATTGATATAGCCCTAAGCAGAGACTGGCACAAATGACTTTCATGGAAAGGCGTTGCCAAGCTTCCAAAAAACTACGAGTTTCCTGAAATCTCAGCACACATTGTTTCACGCAATCTTGATGACACTTTCAGGTAATGATCAGTACCCCGATCCCTCTTGGCTCACCAAATTTCGTTCTTTTAGGTTAAACGGTTCATTAGCAGTAACAGTTTTAATTTTTAGGTTTCACTCTGTTTTCTCCTATATGGATACATGTTGTTGGAACTCTAAATCAAACACGGATTGTGCTAGCTTTTTGAAACTTGACACAATAAAGTAGTTGCAAGTTCTAACTGTATGGTTTGTTTCCTATTGATGTAGCCCTAAGCCGAGACTGGCGCAAATCACTTTCATGGAAGGGGTTGCCAAGCTTCCAAAAAACTACGTGTTTCCTGAAACCTGAGAACACATTTTTTCATCCAATCTTGATGACACTTTCAGGCAATGATCATTGCCCCAATCCCACTTAGCTCACCAAATTTCGTTCTTCTATGTTAAACCGTTCTTTGGCAGTAACAGTTTTAATATTTAAGTTTCACTCTGTTTTCTCCTATATGGATACCAGTAGACGGAAGTATAAATCAAACACGGTTTGTGGTAGCTCTTTGAAACTTGACACAATTAACTAGTTCCAAGATCTATCTCTATGGTTTGTTTCCACTTGATGTAGCCCTAAGCAGAGACTGGCGCAAATAACTTTCATGGAAAGGCGTTGCCAAGCTTCCAAAAAACTACGAGTTTCCTGAAATCTCAGGACATTTTTTCATCCAATCTTGATGACACTTTCAGGCAATGATCATTGCCCGAATCCCACTTGGCTCACAAAATTTCGTTCTTCTAGGTTAAACCGTTCGTTGGCAGTAACAGTTTTAATTTTTAGGTTTCACTCTGTTTTCTCCTGTATGGATACATGAAGTTGGAACTCTAAATCAAACACGGTTTGTGCTAGCTCTTTGAAACTTTCCACAAAAAGAAGTTCCAAGTTCTATCTCTATGGTTTGTTTCCTATTGATGTAGACTTAAGCAGAGACTGGCTCAAATCACTTTCAGGGAAAGGGGTTACCAAGCTTCCAAAAAACTACGAGTTTCCTTAAATCTCAGCACACATTTTTTCACGCAATCTTGATGACACTTTGAGGTAATGATCAGTACCCCAATCCCACTTGGCTCACCAAATTTCGTTCTTCTAGGTTAAACCATTCGTTGGCAGTAACAGTTTTAATTTTTAGGTTTCACTCTGTTTTCTGCTATATGGATACATGTAGTTGGAACTCTAAATCAAACACGGTTTTTGCTAGCTCTTTGAAACTTGACACAATAAAGTAGTTCCAAGTTCTATCTCTATGGTTTGTTTCCTATTGATTTAGCCCTAAGCAGAGACTGGCGCATATCCCTTTAAAGAAAGAGTTTGCCAAGCTTCCAAAAAACTACGAGTTTCCTGAAATCTCAGCACAAATTTTTTCACCCAATCTCGATGACACTTTCAGGTAATGATCAGTACACCAATCCCACTTGTCTCACCAAATTTCGTTCCTCTAGGTTAAATCCTTCGTTGGCAGTAACAATTTTAATTTTTAGGTTTCACTTTGTTTTCTCCTATATGCGTACATGTAGTTGGAACTCTAAATCAAACACGTTTTGTCCTAGCTCTTTGAAAATTGACACAATAATGTAGTTCCAAGCTCTGTCTCTATTTTTTTTTCCTATTGATGTAGCCCTAAACAGAGACTGGCGCAAATCACTTTTATGGAAAGGCGTTGCCAATCTTCCAAAAAACTACAAGTTTTCTGAAATCTCAGCACACATTTTTTCACCCAGTCTTGATGACACCTTCATGCAATGATCACTACCCCAGTCCCTTTTGGCTCAACAAATTTCATTCTTCTAGGTTAAACCGTTCGTTTGCAGTAACAGTTTAAATTTCCAGGTTTCACTCTGCTTTCTTCTGTATGGATACATGTAGTTGGAACTCTAAATCAAACACGGTTTGTGCAAGCTCTTTGAAACTTGACACAATCAAGTAGTTCCAAGTTCTAACTCTATGGTTTTGTTCCTATTGATGTAGCCCTAAACAGAAACTGGCGCAAATCACTTTCATGGAAAGGGGTTGCCAAGCTTCCAAAAAAACTATGAGTTTCCTGACATCTCAGCACACATTTTTTCACCCAATCTTGATAACCCTTTCAGGTAATGATCAGTACACAAATCCCACTTGGCTCACCAACTTTCGTTCTTCTAGGTTAAACCGTTCGTTGGCAGTAACAGTTTAAATTTTTGGTTTCACTCTGCTTTCTCCTGTATGGATAAATGTAGTTGGAACTCTAAATCAAACACGGTTTGTGCAAGCTCTTTGAAACTTGACACAATCAAGTAGTTCCAAGTTCTAACTCTATGGTTTTTTCCTATTGATGTAGCCCTAAACAGAAACTGGCACAAATCACTTTTATGGAAATGTGTTGCCAAGCTTAAAAAAACTACGAGTCCAGAAATCCCTTCACACATTTTTTCACCCAATCTTTATGACACTTTCAGGTAATGATCAGTACCCCATTCCCACTTGGCTCACCAAATTTCCTTCTTCTAGGTTAAACCATTCGTTGGTAGTAACAGTTTTAATTTTCAGTTTTCACTCTGTTTTCTCCTATATGGATACATGTAGTTGGCACTATAAATCTAACACGGTTTGTGCTAGCTCTTTGAAACTTTACACAATAAAGTAGTTCCATGTTCTAACTCTATGGTTTGTTTCCTATTGATGTAGCCCTATGCAGAGCCTGGCGCAAATCACTTTCATGGAAAGGGTTTGCCAATCTTCCAAAAAACTATGAGTTTCCTGAAATCTCAGCACACATTTTTTCACCCAATCTTTTTTTTAATTTTTTTATTGATTATTTAAAGCATTACATAGTTCTTGGTATATCATCTTTCATACATTTGACTCAAATAGTGTTTTGAACTCCCATTTTCACCCCAAATACAGATTGCAGAATCACATCTGTTACATAATCACATTTTTACATAATGCCATGTTAGTGACTGTTGTATTCTGCTACCTTTCCTATCCCCTACTATCCCCCCTCCCCTCCCCTCCCCTCCCACCTTCCCTCTCTACCTCCCCTGCTGTTGTTCAATTCTCTCCCTCTTTTTCCCTCCCCTTTGCCCCTCATAACTTCTTATAATTTTATGTATCATTGAAGGTCTCCTACCATTTCCATGTGCTTTCCCTTCTCTCCCCATTTCTCTCCCCACATTCGTCTTTGTTTACTGTAGTCTTTTCCTCCTGTTCTTCCTTCCTGTTCTTAGTTGTTCTCTTTATATCAAAGCAGACATTTGGCATTTGTTTTTTAGGGCTTGGCTGGCTTCACTTAGCATAATCTGTTCTAATGCCATCCATTTCCCTGCAAATTCTATGATTTTGTCATTTCTTAGTGCTGCATAATACTCCATTGTGTATATATGCCACATTTTTTTTATCCATTCATCTATTGAGGGGCATCTAGATTGGTTCCACAGTCTAGCTATTGTGAATTGTGCCGCTATAATCATTGATGCAGCCATATCCCTATAGAGCGCTTTTTTAAGGTCCTCTGGGAATAGTCTGAGAAGTGCGCTAGCTGGGTCAAATGGTGGATCCATTCCCAGCTTTCTCAGGAATCTCCATACTGCTTTCCAAATTGGCCTCACCATTTTGCAGCCCCACCAGCAGTGTACAAGTCAGCCCTTTTCCCCACATCCCCGCCAACACTTATTGTTGTTTGACTTCATAATGGCTTCCAATCTTACTGGAGTGAGATGGTATCTTAGGGTGGTTTTGATTCGCATTTGTCTGCTTGATAGAGATGGTGAGCATTTTTTCATGTACTTGTTGATTGATTGTATGTCCTCCTCTGAGAAGTGTCTGTTTAGGTCCTTGGCCCATTTGTTAATTGGGTTATTTGTTATCTTATTGTTTAATTTTTTGAGTTCTTTGTACATTCTGGATATTAGGGTTCTATCGGAGGTGTGAGGGGTAAAAATTTGTTCCCAGGATGTAGGCTCTCTATTTACCTCTTTTATTGTTTCTCTTGCTGAGAAAAAACTTTTTAGTTTAAGTAATCCCATTTGTTTATTCTAGTTGTTAACTCTTGGGCTATGGGTGTCCTATTAAGGAATTTGGAGGCCGACCCCACATTATGTATATCGTATCCAACTTTTTCTTCTATCAGACGAAGTGTCTCTGATTTGATATCTAGCTCCCTGATCCATTTTGTGTTAATTTTTGTGGATGGCGAGAGAAAGGGATTCAATTTCATTTTGTTGCATATGGATTTCCAATTTTCCCAGCACCATTTGTTGAAGATGCTATCCTTCCTCCATTGCATGCTGTTAGCCCCTTTATCAAATATAAGATAGTTGTAACTTTGTGGATTAGTCTCTGTGTCTTCTATTCTGTACCATTGGTCCACCTGCCTGTTTTGGTACCAGTACCATGCTGTTTTTGTTACTATTGCTTTGTAGTACAGTTTCACCTCCGGTATCACTATACCTCCAGATTCACACTTCCTGCTTAGAATTGCTTTTGCTATTCTGGGTCTTTTGTTTTTCCATATGAATTTCATGATTGCTTTGTCTATTTCTACAAAATATGCCATTGGAATTTTGATTGGCATCGCATTAAACCTGTAGAGAACTTTGGGTAATATCGCCATCTTGATGATGTTAGTTCTGCCTATCCATGAACAGGGTACATTTTTCCATCTTCTGAGATCTTCTTCTATCTCTCTCTTTAGGGTTCTGTAGTTTTCATTGTATAAATCTTTCACCTCTTTTGTTAGGTTGATTCCCAAGTATCTTATTTTCTTTGAGGATATTGTGAATGGAGTGGTTTTCCTTATTTCCATTTCAGAGGTTTTGTTGCTGATATAGAGGAATGCCTTTGATTTATGCGTGTTGATTTCATAACCTGCCACTTTGCTGAATTCATTTATTAACTCTAGCAGCTTCTTTGTAGACTCTTTTGGGTCTGTTAAGTATATTATCATGTCATCCGCAAATAGCGATAGTTTAGTTTCTTCTTTTCCTATTTTTATGCCTTTAATTTCTTTTGTCTGTCTAATTGCTCTGGCTAGTACTTGAAGAACAAAATTGAATAGAAGTGGTGATAGAGGGCATCCCTGTCTTGTTCCAGATTTTAGAGGGAATGCCTTCAGTTTTTCTCCTTTTAGGATGATGCTAGCCTGAGGTTTAGCATATATAGCTTTTACAATGTTGAGGTAAGTTCCTGTTATCCCTAGTTTTTCAAATGTTTTGAACATAAAGGGATGCTGTACTTTGTCAAATGCTTTTTCTGCATCCATCGAGATGATCATGTGGTTCTTGTCTTTAAGTCTATTGATGTGGTGATTAGCATTTATTGATTTCCGTATATTGAACCATCCTTGCATCCCAGGAATGAATCCTACTTGATCATGGTGCACAAGTTTTCTGATATGTTTTTGTAATCGATTCGCCAGAATTTTATTGAGAATTTTTGCATCCAAGTTCATTAGAGATATTGGTCTGTAGTTTTCTTTCTTTGAAGTATCTTTGTCTGGTTTTGGGATCAAAGTGATGTTGGCCTCATAGAATGAATTTGAAAGAGCTCCTTCTTTTTCTATTTCTTCAAATAGCTTAAAAAGTATTGGTATTAATTCTTCTTTGAAGGTTTTATAGAACTCCGCTGTATACCCATCCGGTCCAGGGCTTTACTTGGTTGGTAGTCTTTTGATGGCTTCTTCTATTTCTTCTTTTGTTATTGGTCTGTTTAAATTGTGTGTGTCTTCCTGTCTCAATCTGGGCAAATCATATGCCTTAAGAAATTTATTGATATCTTCATTATCTTCTATTTTTATTGGAATATAGGGTTTCCAAATACTTTCTAATTATCTTCTGTATTTCTGTAGTGTCTGTTGTGATATTGCGTTTTTCATCCCGTATGTTAGTAATTTGAGTTCTCTCTCTTCTTTTCGTTAGCATGGCTAAGGGCTTGTCTATCTTATTTATTTTTTCAAAGAACCAACTTTTATTTTTATCAATTTTTTCAATGGTTTCTTTTGTTTCAATTTCGTTGATTTCTGCTCTAATTTTAATTATTTCTTGTCTTCTACTACATTTGCTGTTGTTTTGCTCTTCCTTTTCTAGGTTTTTGAGGTGTTGCGTGAGTTCATTTATTTGTTGGTTTTTTCTTTTTTTGAGGTAAGAACTCCAAGAAATGAATTTCCCTCTTAAAACTGCTTTCATTGTGTCCCATAGATTCCGGTATGTTGTGTCTGTGTTATCTTTTGATTCTAAGAATGTTTTCATCTCCTCCTTTATGTCTTCTATAACCCATTGATCATTCAATAACATATTGTTCATTTTCCATGTGATGTAGGATTTTTCCTTCCTTCTTTTATCATTGATTTCCAATTTCATTCCATTATGATCAGTTATGGTGCATGGTATTATCTCCACACCTTTATGTTTACTAAGAGTTGCCTTATGGCATAATATATGGTCTGTCTTTGAGTAGGATCCATGTGCTGCTGAGAAGAACGTATACCCACTTGATGATGGTTGATATAATCTATATATATCGGTTAAGTCTAGGATATTGATTGTGCTGTTGAGTTCTATAGTTTCTTTATTCAGCTTTTGTCTAGAGGATCTGTCTAATGGCGAGAGTGGTGTGTTGAAGTCACCCATAATTATTGTGTTGTGGTCTATTTGACTCTTGAACTTGAGGAGAGTTTGTTTTATGAACGTTGCAGTTCCATTGTTTGGTGCATACAAATTGATGATTGTTATGTCTTGTTGGTGGATGGTTCCTTTTAACAGTATATAGTGACCTTCTTTATCCTTCTTGATTAACTTAGGTTTGAAGTTGATTTTACTCTATATGAGTATGGCCACTCCTGCTTGATTCCGAGGGCCATGTGAGTGGTATGATTTTTCCCAACCTTTTACTTTCAGCCTGTGTATGTCTTTTCCTATCATATGAGTCTCCTGAAGGCAGCATATTGTTGGATTTGTTTTTTTTTGATCCAGGTTACTAGCCTATGTCTCTTGATTGGTGAGTTTAGGCCATTAACATTTAAGGTTACAATTGAGATATGATTTGTACTTCCAGTCATGCTTCTTTATTTATTTATTTTAATTTGGCTAGTTTTGCTTTTTGGTTATTTTCCTCCCCCTTTACTGAGATACCTCCTGCTGTTAGTTTTGGGCACTATTTTTCAATTCCTCTTCTTGTAGTGTTTTGTTCAAAATGCTTTGCAGACCTGGTTTTCTTGCTGCAAATTCTTTTTGCTTTTGTTTATCATGAAAGATTTTAATTTCATTGTCAAATTTGAAGCTCAATTTTGCTGGATATAGTATTCTTGGTTGGAATCCATTATTTTTCAGCGTTTGAAATACATTATTCCAGGATCTTCTCGCTTTCAAAGTTTGTGATGAGAAATCGGTCGTTAACCTAATCGGTTTACCCCTGAATGTAGTCTGCCTCTTTTCTCTCGTAGCTTTTAATATTCTCTCCTTGTTCTGTACGTTGGCTATCTTCATAATTATATGTCTTGGAGTTGGTCTATTATGGTTTTGAATGTTTGGGGTCCTGTAGGCTTCCAGGATTTGGCAATCCATTCCATCTTTCATCTCTGGGAAGTTTTCTAGAATTATTTCATTTAATATGCTGTCCATTCCTTTGGTTTGAAACTCTGTGCCTTCTTCTATCCCTATGACTCTCAGGTTTGGCTTTTTTATGACATCCCATATCTCTTGAATAGATTGCTCGTGGGATTTAAGCATCTTTTCTGTGTTGACTATATTCTTTTCAAGTTGATAAACCTTGTCTTCATTATCTGATGTTCTGACTTCTACTTGATCAAGTCTATTTGTAATATTCTCGTTTGACTTTTTAATTTGGTTTATAGTTTCCTGCAATTCTAGGATTATTGTTTGATTTTTTTTAAGATCTCTATCTCCTGGTAGAGCTTGTTCTTTGCCATTTGAATTTGTTTGTTTAATTCATTTTCAAAATATACTTTTATTTCTTGGACTTGCTGTCTCATGTCTTCTCTAATATTCCTTTCCATTCGAGTTAGGTATGCCTTGAGTTCTTTCGCTATCCCTGTTTCTGATGTTTCTATGTCCTCCTGGAGAATTGAGTTGTCTTGCATTGCTTGTAATCCTATTTTCCCTTGTTTTCTCATGTTGTCCACGTTACTTTCTAGCTCTTTTTGATTGTCGTGTTTCTGCTCTCTTCTATAGATTTGTTTTGTTTCTGTATTACTCTGATGTCTCTCCTTTGTGTTGTTAAACTATGCCTGCTAATGTGGATTCCGCTGGGAAGGAATTCCGATGTCCGAGCTCCAGTGACGACACTACTCTGCTATGACGGGCCCAGTCTCCTTGCTGGGGTGCCCTAATGGGGGGTGTGTGACTAGACTGTCTCTGTTTGTTTTCAGCTTCCTGTCGCGGCAGGCGGGCAGTCTCCAGCCGCCCAGTATCACAGGCCGCGGGCAGGTGATCAGTCGCCAGCGGGTGGGCGTTCTCCTACCTCCCAGTTACGCGGGCAGTGGGTGAACTTTCGCCGGCGGGCCTGCAGTTTACAGCTGCCCGGTCGCGAGGGCCTTGCCTGTAGTCTCCTGGTTTATCCTGCTAGTCTTGTTTTCTCCTGCTAGACCAGATTTTTCCTGAGTGATGGTTCTCGGCAGTTCAAACAGTACTCTGGGCCTGCCGTTTTTTGGGTGTAGAGGGTGGCTATTGGGAACCCCAGCACTCTATTGTTTTGTTTCCCTTGTGGGAAATAGAACTGTACCGCTTCCTTCCCCGTCTGCAATCCCAAACACAGCCCGGGGGTCAGTGCGGGCTTGGCTGGCGGGATTCCACTTTGTGGCAACCACTTATCTCCCTGCTTACCATTTAATCCCTTCTCTGTGGTGCCACGCATTCTGTGGCCACGGGGCAGGCCGCCAGAATCAGACAGCCTGGATCTCCCGGGTCACACCGTTGGCTTTTGGGATCCCCGGCACTGTGGTGTCACACCTTCTGTAGCCGCGGGGCAGGCCGCCAGAATCAGACAGCCTGGATCTCCGGGGTCACACCGTTGGCTTTTGGGATCCCCGGCACTCTATGGTTTTGATTTTTTCTGTTTACACCTCCCCCAGCGCTGGCTAGACAGGTTTTGTTTTGGCTGCTGATGGGAGGGGGTTTGAAGGTCAGGTGCCTCTAGTTCTCCTTTAGTCTTTATGCAGGCTCACTGTGATACTCCCTTCCCCTGAAAGTCTAGGAGAGATTTTATGTGAAATCCCCCTATGTATGGGGGCTGAACTGAGGGATACACACCTGTTTTATTGTTGCAATCTGTCAGAGAGTGGCGGTGGATAATTCAGCTCTCCAAGATGGTGGCCGTTGGTTGCCTTAGTGGAGTGTCCCTGTGGGGGATGGGACTGTACCACTTCCTTCCCAGTCTGCAATCCCGAACTCAGCCCGGGGGTCAGTGCCCGCTTGGCAGTTGGGACACCACCATGTTGCAGGCACCTACCTCCCTGCTTACCATTTAATCCCTTCTCTGTGGCGCCATGCCTTCTGTAGCCACGGGGCTGGCCGCCAGAATCAGACAGCCTGGATCTCCGGGGTCACACCGTTGGCTTTTGGGATCCCTGGCACTGTGGCGCCACGCCTTCTGTAGCCGCAGGGCAGGCCGCCAGAATCAGACAGCCTGGATCTCCGGGGTCACACCGTTGGCTTTTGGGATCCCCGGCACTCTATGTTTTTGAATTTTCTGCTTGCCCCTCCCCCAGCGCTGGCTACACAGGTTTTGTTTTGGCTGCTGATGGGAGGAGGAGTTGAAGGTCAGGTGCCTCTCGTTCTCCTTTAGTCTTTCTGTAGGCTCACTGTGATACTGCCTTCCCCTGAAAGTCTAGGAGAGATTTTATGCGAAATCCCCCTAAGTATGGGGGCTGAACTGAGTGACACACACCAGTTTTATTGTTCCAATCTGTCTGAGACTGGCGGTGGATACCTCAGCTCTCCAAGATGTTGGCCGCTGATTGCCTTAGTGGAGTGTTCCTTGTGGGGGAAGGGACTACACCGCCTCCTTCCCCGTCTGCAATCCCGAACTCAGCCCGGTATCAGTGCCCGCTTGGCAGTTGGGACACCACCATGTTGCAGGCACCTATCTCCCTGCTTACCATTTAATCCCTTCTCTGTGGTGCCACACCTTCTGTAGCCACGGGGCAGGCCACCAGAATCAGACAGCCTGGATCTCCGGGGTCACACCGTTGGATTTTGGGATCCCCGGCACTCTATGGTTTTGATTTTCTCTGCTTGACACTCCCCCAGTGCTGGCTACACAGGTTTTGTTTTGGCTGCTGATGGGAGGGGGTTTGAAGGTCAGGTGCCTCTCGTTCTCCTTTAGTCTTTATGCAGGCTCACTGTGATACTCCCTTCCCCTGAAAGTCTAGGAGAGATTTTATGCGAAATCCCCCTATGTATGGGAGCTGAACTGAGTGACACACACCCGTTTTGCTGCTGCAGTCTGTCAGAGAGTGGCGGAGGATACCTCAGCTCTCCAAGATGGTGGCCGCTTGTTGCCTTAGTGGAGTGTCCCTTGTGGGGGAAGGGACTGCACCGCCTCCTTCACCGTCTGCAATCCCGAACTCAGCCCGGGGGTCAGTGCCCGTTGGCAGTTGGGACACCACCATGTTGCAGGCACCTATTACACTGCTTACCATTTAATCCCTTCTCTGTGGCTCCATGCCTTCTGTAGCCGCGGGGCAGGCCACCAGAATCAGACAGCCTGGATCTCCGGAGTCACACCGTTGGCGTTTGGGATCCCCGGCAATTGGCGCCAACATCTGTAGTCGCGGGATAGGTTCAAGCGTTCGTTGGCAGTAACCGTTTTAATTTTTAGGATTCACTCTGTTTTCTCCTATATGGATACATGTAGTTGGAACTCTAAATCAAACACGGTTTGTGCTAGCTCTTTGAAACCTGACACAATAAAGTAGTTCCAAGTTCTGTCTCTATGGTTTCTTTCCCATTGATGTAGCCTTTAGCAGAGCCTGGCGCAAATCACTTATATGGAAATGGGTTGCCAAGCTTCCAAAAAGCTATGAGTTTCCTGAAATCTCAGCACACATTTTTTCAACCAATCTTGATGACACTTTCAGGTAAGGATCAGTACCCCAAAACCACTTGGCTCACCAAATTTCGTTCTTCTAGGTTAAACCGTTCGTTGGCAGTAACAGTTTTAATTTTTAGGTTTCACTCTGTTTTCTCCTATATGGATACATGTATTTGGAACTCTAAATTAAACACGGTTTGTGCTAGCTATTGAAACTTGACACAATAAAGTAGTTCCACGTTCTATCTCTATGGTTTGTTTCCTATAGATGTAGCCATAAACAGAGCCTGGCGCAAATCACTTTCATGGAAAGAAGTTGCAAAGCTTCCAAAAAACTACGAGTTTCCTGAAATCTCAGCACATATTTTTTCACCCAATCTTGATGACACTTTCAGGTAATGATCAGTATGCCAATCACACTTGGCTCACCAAATTTCGTTCTTCTAGTTTAAACCGTTCGTTGTCAGTAACAGTTTTAATTTTTCGGTTACACTCTGTTTTCTCCTATATGGATACATGTAGTTGGAACTCTAAATCAAACACGGTTTGTGCTAGCTCTTTGAAATTTGACACAATAAAGTAGTTACTAGTTCTGTCTCTATGGTTTGCTTCCTATTGATGTAGCCCTAAGCAGAGACTGGCGCAAATCACTTTCATGGAAAGGGGTTGCCAAGCTTCCAAAAAACTACGAGGTTCCTGAAATTCTCAGAACACATTTTTTCACCCAATCTTGATGACACTTTCTGGAAATGATCAGTACCCCAATCACACTTGGCTCACCAAATTTCATTCTTCTAGTTTAAACCGTTCGTTGTCAGTAACAGTTTTAATTTTTAGGTTTCACTGTGTTTCTCCTATATGGATACATGTAGTTGGAACTCTAAATCAAACACGTTTTGTGCTAGCTCTTTGAAATTTGACACAATAAAGTAGTTCCTAGTTCTGTCTCTATGGTTTGCTTCCTATTGATGTAGCCCTAAGCAGAGACTGCGAAAATCACTTTCATGGAAAGGGGTTGCCAAGCTTCCACAAAACTCCGAGTTTCCTGAAATCAGCACAAATTTTTTCACGCAATCTTGATGACACTTTCAGGTAATGATAAGTACCCCAATCCCACTTGGCTCACCAAATTTCGTTCTTCTATGTTAAACCGTTCGTTGGCAGTAACAGTTTTAATTTTTAGGATTCACTCTGTTTTCTCCTATATGGATACATGTAGTTGGATCTCTAAATCAAACACGGTTTCTGCTAGCTGTTTGAAACATGACACAATAAAATAGTTGCAAGTTCTATCGCTATGGTTTGTTTCCATTGCTGTAGACCTAAGCAGAGACTAGCGCAAATCACTTTCATGGAAATGGGTTGCCAAACTTCCAAAAAACTATGAGTTTCCTGAAATTTCAGCACACATTTTTTCAAAAATCTTGATGACACTTTCAGGTATTTTTCAGTACCCCAATCCCACTTGGCTCATCAAATTTGGTTCTTCTAGGTTAAACCATTTGTTGGCAGTAAGAGTTTCAATTTTTAGGTTTCACTCAAACATGGTTTGTATGAGCTCTTTGAAACTTGACACAATAAAGCAGTTTCAAGTTCAATCTCTATGGTTTCTTTTCTATACATGTAGCTCTAAGCATAGAGTGGCGCAAATCACTTACAGGGAAAGGGGATGTCAAGCTTCCAAAAAACTACTAGTTTCCTGAAATCACAGCACACATTTATTGACCCAATATTGGTGACACTTTCAGGTAATGATCAGTACCCCAATCCCACTGGGCTCACCAAATTTTGTTCTAGGTTAAACCGTTCGTTGGCAGTAACATTTTTAAATTTTAGTTTCACTCTGTTTTCTCCTATATGGATATATGTAGTGGGAACTCTAAAACAAACTAGGATTGTGCTAGCTCTTTGAAACTTGACACAATAAAGTAGTCCAAGTTCTATCTCTATGTTTTTTTTTTCCTATTGATGTAGCCCTAAGCAGAGCCTGGCGCAAATCACTTTCATTGAAAGGGGTTGCCAAGCTTCCAAAAAACTACGAGTTTCCGGAAATCTCAGCACACATTTTTTGACCCAATCTTGATGACACTTTCAGGTAATGATCGGTACCCTAATCCCACTTGGCTCAACAAATTTCGTACTTCCAGGTTAAACCGTTCGTTGGCAGTGACAGTTTTAATTTTTAGGTTTCACTCTGTTTTCTCGTATATGGATATGTATTTGGAACTCTAAATCAAACACGGATTGTGCTAGCTCTTTGAAACTTCACACAATGAAGTAGTTCCAAGTTCTCTCTCTATGGTTTGTTTCCTATTGATGTAACCCTATGGAGAGACTGGCGCAAATCACTTTCATGGAAGGGGGTTGCTAATCTTCCAAAAACTACGAGTTTCCTGAAATCTCAGCACATATTTTTTCACCCAATCTTAATGACACTTTCAGGTAATGATCAGTACCCCAATCCCACTTGGCTCACAAAACTTCATTCTTCTAATTTAAACAATTCGTTGTCAGTAACAGTTTAAATTGTAAGTTTTCACTGTGTTTTCTCCCTTATGGATACATGTAGTTGGAACTCTAAATCAAACACGGTTTGTGCTAGCACTTTGAAACTTGATACAATAAAGTAGTTCCAAGAACTATGTCTATGGTTTGTTTCCTATTGATGTAGCACTAAGCAGAGACTGGCGCAAATCACTTACATGGAAAGGGGTTGCCAAGCTTCCAAAAAACTACGAGTGTCCTGAAATTTCAGCACACATTTTTTCACCCTATCTTGATGACACTTTCAGGTAATGATTAGTACCTCAATCCCACTTGGCTCACCAAATTTCGTTCTTCTAGGTTAAACCGATCATTTGCAGTAACAGTTTTAATTTTTAGGTTTCACTCTGTTTTCTCCTATATGGATACATGTAGTCGGAACTCTAAATCAAACACCGTTTGTGCTAGCTCTTTGAAACTTGACACAATAACGCAGTTCCAAGTGCTATCTCTATGTTTTGTTTCCTATTGATGTAGCCCTAAGCAGAGACTGGCGCAAATCACTTATATGGAAAGCAGCTCCCAAGCTACAAAAAAACGAGATTCCTGAAATCTCAGCACATATTTTTTCGCCCAACCTTGATGACATTTTCAGGTAATGATCAGTACCCCAATCCCACTTGGCACACCAAATTTCGTTCTTATACATTAAAACGTTCGTTGGCAGTAACAGTTTTAATTTTTAGGTTTCACTCTGTTTTCTCCTATATGGATACATGTAGTCGGAACTCTAAATCAAACACGGTTTGTGCTAGCTCTTTGAAACTTTACACAATAATGTAGTTCCAAGTGCTATCTCTGTAGTTTCCTACCTATTGATGTAGCCCTAAGGAGAGACTGGCGCAAATCACTTTCATGGAAAGGGGTTGCCAAGCTTCAAAAAACTACGAGTTTCCTGAAATCTCAGCAAACATTTTTTCACCCAATCTTGATGACACTTTCAGGTAATGATCAGTACCCCAATCCCACTTGGCTCACCAAAGTTCGTTCTTCTAGGTTAAACCGTTCGTTGGCAGTAACAGTTTTAATTTTTAGGTTTCACTCTGTTTTCTCCTATATGGATACATGTAGTTGGAACTCTAAATCAAACACGGTTTCTGCTAGCTCCCGGAAACTTGACACAATAAAGTAGTTCCAAGTGCTATCTCTATGGTTTGTTTCCTATTGATGTAGCATTAACCAGAGACTGGTGCAAGTCACTTACATGGAAAGGGGTTGCAAATCTTCCAAAAATGTACGAGTTTCCTGAAATCTCAAAACACATTTTTTCACCAAATCTGGATGACACTTTCAGGTAATGATCAGTACCCTATTCCCAATTGGCACACCAAATTTCGTTCTTCTACGTTAAACCATTCGTTTGCAGTAACAGTTTTAATTTTTTGGTTTCACTCTGTTGTCTCCTATGTGGACAGATGTAGTCGGAACTCTAAATCAAACTCGGGTTGTGCTAGCTGTTTGAAACTTGACACAATAAAGTAGTTCCAAGTGCTATGTCTGTGTTTTCCTTCCTATTGATGTAGCCCTAACCAGAGACTGGCGCTAATCACGTACATGGAAAGCAGCTGCCAAGCTTCCAAAAAACTACGAGTTTCCTGAAATCTAAGCACATATTTTTTCACGCAATCTTGATGACACTTTCTGGTAATGATCCGTACCCCAATCCTACTTGGCTCTCCAAATTTCGTTCTTCAGGGTTAAACCGTTCGTTTGCAGTAAATGTTTTAATTTTTAGGTTTCACTCTTTTTTCTCTTATATGCAAACATGTAGTTGGAACTCTAAATCAATCACGGTTTGTGCTAGCTCTTTGAAACTTGACACAATATAGTAGTTCCAAGTGCTATCTCTATGGTTTGTTTCCTATTGATGTAGCCCTAAGCAGAGACTGGCGCAAATCACTTTCATGGAAAGGGGTTGCCAAGCTTCCAAAAAACTACGAGATTCCTGAAATCTCAGCACACATTTTTTCTCCCAATCTTGACTACACTTTCAGGTAATGATCAGTACCCCAATCCCACTTGGCTCACCAAATATCGTTCTTCTATGTTAAAACCTTCATTTGCAGTAATACTTTTAATTTTTAGGTTTCACTCTGTTTTCTCCTATATACGTACATGTAATTGGAACTCTGAATGAAACACGGTTTTTGCTAGCTCCTTGAAACTTGACACAATAAAGTAGTTCCAAGTGCTATCTCTTTGGTTTGTTTCCTATTGATGTAGCTCTAAGCAGAGACTGGCGCAATTCACTCTCCTGGAAAAGGGTTGCCATGCTTCCAAAAAACTACGAGTTTCCTGAAATCTCAGCACATATTTTTGCACCCAGTCTTGATGACACTTTCAGGTAATGATCAGATCGCCAATCCCACTTGGCTCACGAAATTTCGTTCTTCTAGGTTAAACCGTTCGTTGGCAGTGACAAATTAATTTTTAGGTTTCACTCTGTTTTCTATTATATGGATACATGTAGTTGGAACTCTAAATCAAACACGGTTTGTGCTAGATCTTTGAAACGTGACACTATAAAGTAGTTCCAAGTTCTAACTCTAGGGTTTGTTTCCTATTGATATAGCCCTAAGCAGAGACAGGCGCAAATCACTTTCAGGGAAAGGGGTTGCTAATCTTCCAAAAAACTACGAGTTTCCTGAAATATCAGCACACATTTTTTGACCCAATCTTGATGACACTTTCAGGTAATGATCAGTACCCCAATCATACTTGGGTCACCAAAATTCATTCTTCTAGGTTAAACCGTTCATTGGCAGTAACAGGTTTAACTTTTAGGTTTCCCTCTTTTATCTATTATATCTATACATGTAGTTGGAACTCTTAATCAAACACGGTTTGTACTAGCTCTTTGAAAGTTGACACAATAAAGGAGTTCCACGTTTGTCTCTATGGTTTGTTTCCTACTTATGTAGCCCTAAGCAGAGACTGGCGCAAATCACTTTCATGGAAAGGGGTTGCCAAGCTTCCAAAAAACTACGAGTTTCCTGAAATCTCAGCACACATTTTTTCACCCAATCTTGATGACACTTTCAGGTAATGATCAGTACAACCAATCCCACTTGGCTCACCAAATTTCATTCTTCTAGGTTAAACCCTTCGTTGGCAGTAACAGTTTTAATTTTTAGGTTTCACTCTGTTTTCTCCAATGTGGATACATGTAGTTGGAACTCTAATCAAACACGGTTTGTGCTAGCTCTTTGAAACTTGACACAATAAAGTAGTTCCAAGTTCTGTCTCTATGGTTTGTTTCCTATTGATGCAGCTTTAAGCAGGGACTGGCACAAATCACTTTCATGAAAAGGGGTTGTCAGTCTTCCAAAAAACTATGAGTTTCCTGAAATCTCAGCACACATTGTTTCACCAATCTTGATGACACTTTCAGTTAATGATCAGTACTCCAATCCCACTTGGATCACCAAATTTCGTTCTTCTAGCTTAAACCGTTCATTGGCAGTAAGAGTTTTAATTTTTAGGTTTCTCTGTGTTTTCACCTATATGGATACAAGTATTTGAAACTTTAAATCAAACAGGGTTTGTGCTAGGTCTTTTTTACTTGACACAATAAAGTAGTTCCAAGTTCTATCCCTATGGTTTGTTTCCTATTGATGTAGCCCTAAGCAGAGACTGGCGCAAATCACTTTCATGGAAAGGGCTTGCCAAGTTCCAAAAAACTACGAGATTCCTGAAATGTCAGCACATATTATTACACCCAATCTTGATGAGACTTTCAGGTAATGATCACTACCCCAATCCAACTTGGCTCACCAAATTTCGTTCTTCTAAGATAAATCGTTCATTGGCAGTAACAGTGTTAATTTTCAGGTTTCACTCTGTTTTCTCCTATATGGATACATGGATTTGGAACTCTAAATCAAACACGGTTTGTGCTAGCACTTTTAAACTTGACACAATAAAGCAGTTCCAATTTCTCTCTCTATGGTTTGTTTCCTATTGATGTAGCCCTAAGCAGAGACTGGCACAAATCACCTTCATGGAAAGGGATTGCCAAGCTTCCAAAAAACTACGAGATTCCTGAAATCTCAGCACACATTTTTTCACCCAATCTTTATGACAGTTTCAGGTAACGATCAGTACCCCAATCCAACTTGGCTCACCAAATTTACTTCTTCTAGGTTAAACCGTTTCTTGGCAGTAACAGTTTTAATTTTTAGGTTTCACTCTCTTTTCTCCTATATGGATACATGTAGTTGGAACTCTAAATCAAACACGGTTTGTGCTAGCTCTTTGAAAATTGACACAATAAAGTAGTTCCAAGTTCTTTCTCTATGGTGTGTTTCCTATTGATGTAGCCCTAAGCAGAGACTGGCGAAAATCACTTTCATGGAAAGGGGTTGCCAACTTCCAAAAAACTACGAGTTTCCTGAAATCTCAGCACACATTTTTTCATCCAATCTTGATGTCACTTTCATGTAATGCTCAGTATCCCAATCCCACTTGGCTCACCAAACTTCGTTTTTCTATGTTAAACCATTCGTTGGCAGTAAGAGTTTTAATTTTTAGTTTTCACTCTGTTTTCTCCTATATGGATACATGTAGTTGGAACTCTAAATCAAACATGGTTTGTGCTAGCTCTTTGAAACTTGACACAATAAAGTAGTTCCAACTTCTATCTCTATGGTTTGTTTCCTATTGATGTAGCCCTAAGCAGAGATTGGCGCAAATCACTTTCATTGAAAGGGGTTGCCAAGCTTCCTAAAAACTACGAGTTTCCTGAAATCTCAGCACACATTTTATCACCCAATCTTGATGACACTTTCAGGTAATGATCAGTACCACAATCCCACTTGGCTCACCAAATTTCGTTCTTCTTGGTTAAACCGTTCATTGGCAGTAAGAGTTTTAATTTAGGTTTCACTCTGTTTTCTCCTATATGGAAACATGTAGTTGGAACTCTAAATCAAACACGGTTTGTGCTAGGACTTTGAAACTTGACATAATAAAGTAGTTCCAAGTTCTATGTCTATGGTTTGTTTCCTATAGGTGTAGCCAAAAGAAGGGACTGGCGTAAATCATTTTCATGGAAAGGGTTTGCCAACTTCCGAAAAACTTCGAGTTTCCTGAAATCTCAGCACACATTTTTTCACACAATCTTGATGACACTTGCAGGTAATGATCAGTACCCAATCCCACTTGGCACACCAAATTTCGTTCTTATAGGTTAAATCGTTCATTGGCAGAAACAGTGTTAATTTTCTGGTTTCACTCTGTTTTCTCCTATATGGATACATGTAGTTGGAACTCTAAATCAAACACAGTTTGTGCAAGGTCTTTGAAACGTGACACAATAAAGTAGTTCCAAGTTCTATCTCTATGGTTTTTTTCCTATAGATGTAGCCAAAAGAAGAGAGTGGTGCAAATCACTTTCATGGAAAAAGGTATCCAAGCTTCCAAAATCTACGAGTTTCCTGAAATCTCAGCACACATTTTTTCACCCAATCTAGATGACACTTTCAGGTAATGATCAGTACCCCTATCCCACTTGGCTCACCAAATTTCGTTCTTCTAGGTTAACTCGTTCGTTGGCAGTAACAGTGTTAATTTCCAGGTTTCACTCTGTTTTCTCTTATATGGATACATGTAGGTGGAACTCTATAGAAACACGGTTTATGCTAGATCTTTGAAACTTGACACAATAAAGTAGTTCCAAGTTCTATCTCTATGGTTTGTTTCCTATTGATGTAGCACTAAACAGAGACTGGCGCAAATCTCTTTCTTGGAAAGGGGTTGCCAATCTTAAATAAATCTACGAGTTTCCTGAAATATCAGCACACATTTTTTCATCCAACCTTGATGACACTTGCAGGTAATGATCAGTACCCCAATCCCACTTGGCTTACCAAATTTCTTTCTTCTAGCTTAAACTGTTAGTTGGCAGTAACAGTTTTAAATTTAGGTTTCACTCTGTTATCTCCTATATGGAAACATGTAGTTGGAACTCTAAATCAAACACGGTGTGCTAGCTCTTTGAAACTTGACACAATAAAGTACTTCCAAGTTCTATGTCTATGGTTTGTTTCCTTTAGATGTAGCCAAAAGAAGGGACGGGCGCAAATCACTTTCATTGAAAGGGGTTGCCAAGCTTCCGAAAAACTACGAGTTTCCTGAAATCTCAGCACACATTTTTTCAACCAACCTTGATGACACTTGCAGGTAATGATCAGTACCCCAATCCCACTTGGCTCACCAAATTTCATTCTTCTAGGTTAAATCATTCGTAGGCAGAAGCAGTGTTAACTTTCAGGTTTCACTGTGTTTTCTCCTATATGGATACATGTAGTTGGAACTCTAAATCAAACATGGTTTGTGCTAGCTCTTTTAAACTTGACACAATCAAGTAGTTCCAAGGTCTATCTCTATGGTTTGCTTCCTATTGATGTAGCCCTAAGCAGAGATTGGCGCAAATCACTTAAATGGAAAGGGGTTGCCAAACTTCCAAAAAACTATGAGTTTCCTGAAATCTCAGCACACATTTTTTCACTCAAACTTGATTAAACTTTCAGGTAATGATCAGTACCCCAATCCCCCTAGGCTCACCATATTCGTTCTTCTAGATTAAACCATTTGTTGTCAGTAACAGTTTTAATTTTTAGGTTTCACTGTTTTCTCCTATGTGGATACATGTAGTTGGAACTCTAAATCAAACACGGTCTGTGCTAGCTCTTTGAAACTTGACACAATAAAGGAGTTCCACGTTCTGTCTCTATGGTTTGTTTCCTATTGATGTAGCCCTAAGTAGGGACTGGCGCATATCACTTTCATGGAAAGCGGTTGCCAAGCTTCCAAAATCCTACAAGTTTTCTGAAATCACAGCACACATTTTTTCACCCAATCTTGATGACACATTTAGGTAATGATCAGTACCCCAATCCCACTTGGCTCACCAAATTTCATTCTTCTAGGTTAAACCATTCATTGGCAGTAACAGTTTTAATTTTAGGTTTCACTCTATTTTCTCCTATATAGATACATGTAGTTGGAACTCTAAATCAATCACGGTTTGTGCTAGTCTTTGAAACTTGACACAATAAAGTAGTTCCAAGTTCTGTCTCTAGCGTTTGTTTTCTATTGATGTAGCACTAAGCAGAGACTGGCGCAAATCACTTTCAGTGAAAGGGGTTGCCAAGCTTCCAAAAAACTACGAGTTTCCTGAAATCTCAGCACACATTTTTTCACCCAATCTTGATGACACTTTCAGGTAATGATCAGTACCCCAATCCCACTTGGCTCACCAAATTTTGTTCTTCTAGGTTAAACCGTTCGTTGGCAGTAAGAGTTTTAATTTTTAGGTTTCACTCTGTTTTCTCCTATATGGAAACATGTAGTTGGAACTCTAAATCAAACATGGTTTGTGCTAGCTCTTTGAAACTTGACACAATAAAGTAGTTCCAAGTTCTATGTCTATTGTTTGTTTCCTATAGGAGTAGCCAAAAGAATGGACTGGCGTAAATCACTTTCATGGAAAGGGGTTGCCAACTTCTGAAAAACTACGAGTTTCCTGAAATCTCAGCACACATTTTTTCACCCAATCTTGATGAAACTTGCAGGTAATGATCAGTACCCAATCCCACTTGGCTCACCAAATTTCATTCTTCTAGGTTAAACCGTTCGTTGGCAGTAACAGTGTTAATTTTCAGGTTTCACTCTGTTTTCTCCTATATGGATACATGTAATTTGAACTCTAAATCAACACGGTTTGTGCTAGCTCTTTGAAACTTGACACAATAAAGTAGTTCCAAGTTCTATCTCTATGGTTTGTTTCCTATAGATGTAGCCCTAAGCAGACACTGGCAGAAATCACTTTCATGGAAAGGGGTTGCCAAGCTTCCAAAAAACTACGAGTTTCCTGAAATATCAGCGCACATTTTTTCACCCAAATTGATGACACCTTCAGGTAATGATCAGTACCTCAATCCAACTTGTCTCACCAAATTTCATTCTTCTAGATTAAACCGTTTGTTGTCAGTAACAGTTTTAAATTTAGGTTTCACTCTGTTTTCTCCTATATGGATACATGTAGTTGGAACTCTAAATCAAACACAGTTTGTGCTAGCTCTTTGAAACTTGACACAATAAATGAGTTCCACGTTCTGTCTCTATGGTTTGTTTCCTATTGATGTAGCCCTAAGCAGTGACTGGCGCTGTGGTGAGCCATTCTGACACGTGATTGGGTGACTCCCGTTAAGGGCCTGAGGCACTCTTGCTGTGTCGGAGTTATCCCGACCCTTTCCTGATGGGAGAGCCCATCCGTGTGGGGGTGTGCCTAACCACTGACCCTGGAGACCCAATCACTGACCCTGACCTTGGAGTACAGCCCCCCCTCAACCTTCATTGGATGGAATTCTCCCCTGAATCTCTTGTCCCCCCAAATAAAAGGCTACTCCCCGGCGTGTTCACTCTCTCTCTCTCCTGCTAGCCCAGAGTAATCTTCGCTGTCCTGCTGGGCTGCTAGATGCGGGAACCAGGGAGGCGAGCCGTCTCGGTCCTAGCAATGTAAAATAAGGTACTGGTTTGTGTGTTTTATTTTGATCTCTTCTAACTAACTTAATTCCAGAACCTCATTAATGAAACCACTGCACAGGTCGCTGGTAGAATTGGCACCCAACGTGGGGCTGCGAGGATTACTCTAGGCTAGCAGGAGAGAGAGAGAGCGAATACGCCTGGGAGTAGCCTTTTATTTGGGGGGACAAGAGATTCAGGGGAGAATTTCATCCAATGAAGGTTGAGGGGGGGCTGTACTCCAAGGTCAGGGTCAGTGATAGGGTCTCCAGGGTCAGTGGTTACGCACACCCCCACACGGATGGGCTCTCTCATTTAGGAAAGGGTCGGGATAACTCCGACACAGCCAGAGTGCCTCAGGCCCTTAACGGGAGTCACCCAATCACGTGTCAGAATGGCTCCCCACATATTCCCCCTTTCTATTCTTAACTATGAGGTGGCGGTTCGCTCTCTGGAGTTCTTGGATTTTTGATTGGAAGACTCGCCATCCTATAGTTACAATACAAAAGAGAATTAACAGCAAAGAGAATAATCCAATAAGGTACCAAGCGGAGTGTTTAAGAATATTTCCAGGGTTGAATCCATTTAATTCCTTCAATATTTGGTTAGCCAAAGAAGAAGGATCTGAAAAATCAGCTCTATTATTCTGATTGTCTTGGATATGGTGATGAAGTTCCAGAATATCCAAGCTATTATTACTATTTTGCCAAATACCTAATAAATGGTTTTTAACTTTCTCAAAATTCCAGAAAGAAGCATTGTACTTGGCAGCTGTAACACATGCATACTTATAATTAGCATGGCATTTAAGCCTTTCCTTAAATTTTAGGCTGAAATTTCATTACAAATGTTTATAACAGTCGCCTCTAAGGCGTTTAATTTAGTTTCAATCCTTTCATCAATATTTACTTGATTACGCAGAGCCTTGGAAGTATTTTGAGCTAAATTATTAAGAAATTTTGCATGCTGAATATTCTGAGACAATGTCAGAGATGCAGAGACAGTTGAGGCAATAAAAGAGACCAGTGCTAAAACACCAACAATTATGACTCCAATAGCACGTTCAGGTCTTGTTAGCTGGGCATGAATCTGCTGTAAGACTTGTAAACCAGCATCAGCATACCATGGCTCTGAAATATTAGCAGGTATTAAAATAAAAGAGGGCCGATGAAGTATCAGCACTCCTTTTCCTCCATTATACCTAGAAATACAATTAGTTAGGTTGCACTTATTACAAGTAACAAAATATCTATCATCTATCCATTTAACTTTTACATTTCCAATAATTAAAACATAAGGAGATTGGACACAGGCTCTTAGGCCATAGCAAGATCCCTCTTTACAGTTCTTGCCAACAAATTTTGGTAAAGGTTTATCTGTAAAATGTAAATATTCTGAGGCAGCAATTAAATGCCAAATATCTTTTTGAATACCTCCTTCACTATAAGTCAAAATATTACTAACAAATCCTGCAGGTGTCATAGCAGAATTTTTTCGTAATTGTCTCTTATCAATTTTTGGGGACCAGTCTAAAATATACCCACTAGCTTTAGACACCTTATGTTGTACAGGAAAGGTATTTACACAATCTATCCATTTAGGAAAGGTGCCAATTTTAATTGTAGAACTATTTAGACAGTGGGGTATCTGTGGAGGTTTTGCAGAAATGACTGGCTTGTTATGGGAAAGTCCCATCTTAATTACTGATCTAGTATTAGGTTTTAAGTCCCCATAAATAGAATTATTTGTCAGTCTAGGTTTACCAATCGCTGTCTTTTCTTCAAATGATACTTTCAGACAGCCAGCATTTTTATCATGTGACCAACATAAAGGTAATTGGGCACTGTAGCCAGAATAATTTAATCTAGTCACATGATTGGGAGTAATATGAGTATCTGTAAATCCTCCCATCATGAATGAGTCATTAGTAAATACTGGAATAGATTCTCCAGTCCACACAGCTGGGTGTACCAGGGGTGGATCTGGGAAATATGTTCAATAAGTGTCTATTTGATTCCCTTTTACCTGACAGCCCAGTAGGGCAATTACTGTCGCTACCATCAAGATTGGTGTCCTGTTCTTTCCTAGGCGTCGAAGTATTTGGGAAGCCTGGGTTGTCAATTTCTTCACATCTTTCCATGAAATCAGCTTCTTGGCTGGTTCAATCTGGTCTTTCTTCATCTTTTTCCGATATCTCCTCCTTCTGGGTTGTGGCTCCTCCGGGTCGATCCTCAGTCACTTGAGCCTGGGTTCTATCTCCTCCATGTCTGATAGCACGTTCAGGCACCCAAATAGGATGGAAAGCACCTTCTGGAAAAATACAGGCATGCCCTCGGCCCCATGTTATTACCGGATCCGGCCCCTTCCATTGACCAGTCTGTAAATCTTTCCACAGAACTCTGCCTAAAGGGCCTGTCACTGAGGGAGACATTTGCCTCTCAGCAGCAATGTGACCTTCTGCATCACAGTTTAAAAAATTTAAAACAAATAAGGCATGATTAAGGCTATTTTGGGGAGTCACTATCTTATCCCCCCTTTTTAAATTTTGTAATTGAAGCTTAATAGATAAATGAGCTCGTTCTACAATGGCTTGACCTTGGGGGTTATAAGGAATTCCTGTTTTATGATTAATTTGAAACTCTTGGCAAAATTGTTGAAAAGCAGAGCATACATAAGCTGGAGCATTATCTGTTTTAATCTGCATAGGGCACCCTAAAACGGAAAAAGCTGCTAAGCAATGAGAAATTACATGTTGAGCATTTTCCTTAGTACGTGCTGTGGCAAAAATCAATCTAGAATAAGTGTCCACTATGACATGCACATAAAATTGTTTACCAAATTGAGGAATATGAGTTACATCCATTTGCCATATCTGATTTGGTTTTAATCCATGGGGATTTACCCCTGATGGCAGAGTTGGAGTGTGAATAACACACTTAGGACATTGGCTTACAATTTGACGAGCTTGTTCTCTGGTAATACTAAATTTTTTACGTAAGCTAGAAACATTTTGATGATGCAAGGAATGGGAAGCTAGTGCACAGTCATATGAAGACATCTGTTGACAAAAGGCTACTAGTTTATCAATTTTATCATTACCTGCAACCAAAGGTCCGGGAAGGTCAGTATGCGCACGGAAATGTCCAATGAAACATGGGTATTTTCGCATTAGCACTGTCTTTTGTAAATTATGAAATAATTCAAATAACTCCTGTGATGAAGTAAAGCCAATAACTGAGGTTTCAATATTTTTGGTAACTCCGACTGTATATAAGCTGTCAGAGTAGATATTAATAGGCTCATTTGAAAAATAATCTAAGGCACAAATCAGAGCTTGGAGCTCTGCCCTTTGAGCTGAAGTATAAGAAGTTTGTATTACCTCTGTGTGAACACGGCTGAAGAAACCTGCCTTACCAGAGTTGGAACCATCTGTGAACACCGATAAAGCTCCCTCTATTGGATGGGAACGTACAATCTTTGGAAAAACAAGTGATGTTAATGATGCAAATTGTACAATCTTATCACGAGGATAATGGCTATCTATTTGGCCAGGAAAATCTGCAAAAGCTATCTGCCATGAACTAGAAGTTTGAAAAAGCCAATTAGTCTGTTGAACAGAAAATGGAATAATTATGATATCAGGCTCAGATCCAATTAATTGTAAAATCCTAGTTCTACCCTTAATAACTAATTGAGCTATAGAATCATGAAAAGGAATTAATGTTTTTTGAGGGGAATGGGATACATAAATCCATTCAATAACTCCTAATCTTTGCCATATGGCTCCTCTTGGGGTATGTTCAGTTGGAAATATTAATAAATATATTATCTCTTTAGGATCTATTCTAGTAAGCTGTGCATTTTTAATTGCAATTTCCACTTTCCTTAAGGCTGCCTTAGCTTCTAAAGTTAGTTGACGTGGAGAGGTTGGAGAAGGATTTCCTTGTAATATCTGAAATAAAGGACTTAACTCAGAAGTAGTTAACTTTAAAGATCTTCTTAGCCAGTTAATATCTCCTAATAGTTTTTGAAAATCATTAAGGGTACATAACTCCTTAACTCTTATCTGAAGATTTTGAGGACGGATTGTACGTCCCTGAATTATCTGACCTAGATATTGAAAAGGAGATGCCTTTTGAATTTTTTGAGGAGCTATACTTAAACCCATTGTTGTAAGTGAAGTCTCTAACTGAGTAAAAATTTTTGAAAGTACTTCTGGATTAATATGAGCCAATAGTATATCATCCATAAAATGAATAATATAGGCATCAGGGAAGCTATTTCTAATGGGATCTATTGCCTGGTCAACATATTTTTGGCACAGTGTAGGGCTATTACGCATTCCCTGAGGAAGCACCTTCCAGCAGTATCTTTTAACAGGTTCCTTAAAATTAATTGTTGGAACAGTGAAAGCAAATTTTTCACAATCTTTAGGATGTAACCTTATAGAGAAAAAACAGTCTTTTAAATCTATTACCATCAAGCTATAATCTAAAGGAATGGCTGTGGGGGAGGGAAGTCCTGGCTGTAATGATCCCATAGGCTGAATTGCCTGGTTTATTGCCCTTAAATCCTGTAGTAATCTCCAATTTCCTGACTTTTTCTTAATAACAAAAATAGGTGTATTCCAAGGGCTAAGTGTTGGTTCAATATGACCAGCCTGAAGTTGTTCCTCAACTAATCTATGAATTATTTTAAGCTTTTCCCCTGAGATGGGCCACTGAGAAATCCAAATAGGCTCTTCTGTGAGCCACGTGATTTTTTTCAGCTGTCTTAAGGATCGGGGAAGTACTCAGGGCCCCTAGTAAAAATTCTGGCCTGGAGTATTTCGTGGAGACTGGCTTGAAAACAGATATTCTTCCTGAAGGGTCTCCCTATCATCTCTAGGAGAATACCTCTGATTAACTTCTTCAATTGATCTTATAGAATTTGAAGTAACTAGTAACAGTCCCATTTTGGCTAATATATCTCTTCCCCATAGATTAGCTGGTAAAGACTCTAACACATAAGGTTTAAATACTCCACTGTTCCCATCAGAATCTTCCCAACAGAGATAGTTGGCACTTTGAGCAGGCTGTGAAATCTGTCCTATTCCTTCTAGGTTAGCTGATGCTGTATGTAAGGGCCATGTCCTGGGCCAAAACCAGCTGGACAATACTGAGCTATCAGCCCCTGTGTCAATTATTTCTAGGAAATTTTTATTATTAATTCTAATTTTTAATAAAGGGCGTTCTTGTCGCACTAACTGGGACCAATATACTCTGTCCGGCGTTTTAGAAACTGAATCTACCGGCAAGTGCCCTTCTGAGACACAAGGCAATAATATTAATTGAGCAAAAATATCCTTTGGGGTGAGCCTTAGGGCATAATTGGATCTTACAGTAACATATAATTGCCCTTTAAATTCTGAATCTATCACACCAGGTATTAATTCAATGGCTCCCTTCAAATTATCACGCCCCAGAATTAAACCTACAGTATTCTCAGGAAGCGGCCCGAAAATCCCAGTAGGGATTTGTGTTGGTCCTGTTTCAGGATCTAATTCAACTGTCTTTGAAGGTCCTAAGAAAACTGTCTGTGATCTTTGTCTCTGTCCCGGTAAAAACCACGGACTGCCCTGGTCGGCGCTGCCAGTGACGTCACACTGTGCCACCGTTCCTGGAATTCCCGGGCTCCCGCTAGGAGGAAATGCCGGCGGCGGTGAGAAAGCGGGCTGATCCGCGTTATTTGAATCCTCCGCATGGGGCTGCGAGTCTAAGTTTACATTTCTAACCTTGGTCCTTAGTGCCTTTGCTTTCAAACGAAAGGAAATTAACTTAGCCTCAGGCTGATTTTCCATTTGAATAGACTTAACAGCTCCTTGAATGTCTTTCAAAAGGTCTTCAGGGGGTCGTGAATTCTGGCCCCTATTTTTAAAAACACAAACGTTTTTCCTTCTTAATTTCTCCCAAGTAAGTAAATTTGGAGACTCTTGGTCACAAAACCAAGGACAATATTCACCTACAATCTTTAAGAATTGTAATAACTGAGATTTCTTTATCTGTTTTCCTTTCTGATTAATTATACTGTCTAAAATAGTCAGATACATTTCCTTATCCGAAGAAGTAGAATTTCCCATTTTAAGTAATTTAACGTCTCTTTCCTTCAATATCTCCCGGTACTTTTGTGACCCAAATGTCACTTCTTCCTTTATTTTTCTCTTTATTCCTTATCTTCCTTATTTTCTCTTTATCTCTTTATTCCTTATCTTCTTTTTATTCTTTCCCTTAATCTTTTTAGCGCGCGCTCCCACTCAATCTAACTAATTCAGACTGCCCCCCTCGTGGGCGCCAATTCTACCACGCGGCCTGCGCAGTGGTTTCATTAATGAGGTTCTGGCATTAAGTTAGTTAGAAGAGATCAAAATAAAACAAACAGACAGTACCTTATTTTACATTGCTAGGTCCGAGACGGCTCGCCTCCCTGATTCCCGCCTCCAGAAGCCCAGCAGGGCAGCGAAGATTACTCTAGGCTAGCAGGAGAGAGAGAGAGCAGACACGCCAGGGAGTAGCCTTTTATTTGGGGGGACAAGAGATTCAGGGGAGAATTCCATACAATGAAGGTTGAGGGGGGGCAGTACTCCAAGGTCAGGGTCAGTGATTGGGTCTCCAGGATCAGTGGTTACGCACACCCCCACAGGGATGGGCTTTCTCATCAGGAAAGGGTCGGAATAACTCCGACACAGCCAGAGTGCCTCAGGCCCTTAACGGGAGTCACCCAATCACGTGTCAGAATGGCTCCCCACATGGCGCAAATCACTTTCATGGAAAGGGTTTGCCAAGCTTCCAAAAAACTACGAGGTTACTGAAATCTCAGCACACATTTTTTCACCCAATCTTGATGACACTTTCAGGTAATGATCAGTACAAAAATCACACTTGGCTCACCAAATATCATTCTTCTAGGTTAAAACGTTCGTTGGCAGTAACAGTGTTAATTTTCAGGTTTCACACTGTTTTCTCCTATATGGATACATGTAGTTGGAACTCTAAATCAAACACGGTTTGTGCTAGCTCTTTGAAACTTGACACAATAAAGGAGTTCCAAGTTCTATCTCTAGGGTTTGTTTCCTATTGTTGTAGCCCTAAGCAGTGACTGGCACAAACCACTTTCATGTAAAGGGGTTGCCAACTTCCAAAAAACTACGAGTTTCCTGAAATCTCAGCACACATTTTTTCATCCAATCTTGATGTGACTTTCATGTAATGATCAGTACCCCAATCCCACTTGGCTCACCAAACTTCGTTTTTCTAGGTTAAACCATTCGTTGGCAGTAAGAGTTTTAATTTTTAGGTTTCACTCTGTTTTCTCCTATATGGATACATATATTTGGAACTCTAAATCAAACACGGTTTGTTCTAGCTCTTTGAAACTTGCCACAATAAAGTAGTTCCAAGTTCTATCTCTATGGTTTGTTTCCTATTGATGTAGCCCTAAGCAGAGACCGGCACAAATCACTTCCATGGAAAGTGGTTGCCAAGGTTCCAAAAAACTACGAGTTTCCTGAAATCTCAGCACACATTTTTTCACCCAATCTTGATGACACTTTCAGGTAATGATCAGTACAAAAATCACACTTGGCTCACCAAATATCATTCTTCTAGGTTAAAACGTTCGTTGGCAGTAACAGTGTTAATTTTCAGGTTTCACACTGTTTTCTCCTATATGGATACATGTAGTTGGAACTCTAAATCAAACACGGTTTGTGCTAGCTCTTTGAAACTTGACACAATAAAGGAGTTCCAAGTTCTATCTCTAGGGTTTGTTTCCTATTGTTGTAGCCCTAAGCAGTGACTGGCACAAACCACTTTCATGTAAAGGGGTTGCCAACTTCCAAAAAACTACGAGTTTCCTGAAATCTCAGCACACATTTTTTCATCCAATCTTGATGTCACTTTCATGTAATGATCAGTACCCCAATCCCACTTGGCTCACCAAACTTCGTTTTTCTAGGTTAAACCATTCGTTGGCAGTAAGAGTTTTAATTTTTAGGTTTCACTCTGTTTTCTCCTATATGGATACATGTAGTTGGAACTCTAAATCAAACATGGTTTGTGCTAGCTCTTTGAAACTTGACACAATAAAGTAGTTCCAACTTTTATCTCTATGGTTTGTTTCCTATTGATGTAGCCCTAAGCAGAGAGTGGCGCAAATCACTTTCATTGAAAGGGGTTGCCAAGCTTCCAAAAAACTACGAGTTTCCTGAAATCGCAGCACACATTTTTTCACCCAATCTTGATGACACTTTCAGGTAATGATCAGTACCACAATCCCACTTGGCTCACCAAATTTCGTTCTTCTTTTTTAAACCGTTCGTTGGCAGTAAGAGTTTTAATTTAGGTTTCACTCTGTTTTCTCCTATATGGAAACATGTAGTTGGAACTCTAAATCAAACACGGTTTGTGCTAGGACTTTGAAACTTGACACAATAAAGTAGTTCCAAGTACTATGTCTATGGTTTGTTTCCTATAGGTGTAGCCAAAAGAAGGGACTGGCGTAAATCATTTTCATGGAAAGGGTTTGCCAACTTCCGAAAAACTTCGAGTTTCCTGAAATCTCAGCACACATTTTTTCACACAATCTTGATGACACTTGCAGGTAATGATCAGTACCCAATCCCACTTGGCACACCGAATTTCGTTCTTATAGGTTAAATCGTTCATTGGCAGAAACAGTGTTAATTTTCAGGTTTCACTCTGTTTTCTCCTATATGGATACATGTAGTTGGAACTCTAAATCAAACACAGTTTGTGCAAGCTCTTTGAAACATGACACAATAAAGTAGTTCCAAGTTCTATCTCTATGGTTTTTTTCCTATAGATGTAGCCAAAAGAAGAGAGTGGTGCAAATCACTTTCATGGAAAAAGGTTGCCAAGCTTCCAAAATCTACGAGTTTCCTGAAATCTCAGCACACATTTTTTCACCCAATCTAGATGACACTTTCAGGTAATGATCAGTACCCCTATCCCACTTGGCTCACCAAATTTCGTTCTTCTAGGTTAACTCGTTCGTTGGCAGTAACAGTGTTAATTTCCAGGTTTCACTCTGTTTTCTCCTATATGGATACATGTAGTTGGAACTCTAAAGAAACATGGTTTATGCTAGATCTTTGAAACTTGACACAATAAAGTAGTTCCAAGTTCTATCTCTATGGTTTGTTTCCTATTGATGTAGCACTAAACAGAGACTGGCGTAAATCTCTTTCTTGGAAAGGGGTTGCCAATCTTAAATAAATCTACGAGTTTCCTGAAATATCAGCACACATTTTTTCACCCAACCTTGATGACACTTGCAGGTAATGATCAGTACCCCAATCCCACTTGGCTTACCAAATTTCCTTCTTCTAGCTTAAACCGTTAGTTGGCAGTAACAGTTTTAATTTTTAGGTTTCACTCTGTTATCTCCTATATGGAAACATGTAGTTGGGACTCTAATTGAAACACGGTGTGTGCTAGCTCTTTGAAACTTGACACAATAAAGTAGTTCCAATTTCTATTTCTAGGATTTGTTTCCTATTGATGTAGCCCTAAGCAGAGACTGGCGCAAATCACTTTCAAGAAAAGGGGTTGCCAATCTTCCAAAAAACTACGAGATTCCTGAAATCTCAGCACACATTTTTTCACACAATGTTGATGACACTTTCAGGTAATGATCAGTACCCCAATCCCACTTGGCACACCAGTTTTCGTTCTTCTAGGTTAAACCGTTCATTAGCAGTAAGAGTTTTAAATTTTAGGTTTCACTCTGCTTTCTCCTATATGGATACATGTATTTGGAACTCTAAATCAAACACGGTTTGTGCTAGCTCTTTGAAACTTCACACAATAAAGTAGTTCTAAGTTCTATATCTATGGTTTGTTTCCAATTGATGTAGCCCTAAGCAGAGACTGGCGCAAATCACTTTCATGGAAAGGGGTTGCCAAGCTTCCAAAAAACTACGAGTTTCCTGAAATATCAGCACACATTTTTTCACCCAATCTTGATGACAGTTTCAGTAATGATCAGTACCCCAATCCCACTTGGCTCACCAAATTTCGTTCTTCTAGCTTAAACCGTTCGTTGGCAGTAACAGTTTTAATTGTTAGGTTTCAGTCTGTTTTCTCCTATATGGAAACATGTAGTTGGAACTGTAAATCAAACACGGTTTGTGCTAGCTCTTTGAAACTTGACACAATAAAGAGGTTCCAAGTTCTATCTCTATGGTTTGTTTCCTTTAGATGTAGCCAAAAGAAGGGACGGGCGCAAATCACTTTCATTGAAAGGGGTTGCCAAGCTTCCGAAAAACTACGAGTTTCCTGAAATCTCAGCACATATTTTTTCACCCAACCTTGATGACACTTGCAGGTAATGATCAGTACCCATATCCCACTTGGCTCACCAAATTTCGTTCTTCTAGGTTAAATCATTCGTTGGAAGTAACAGTCTTAATTTTCAGGTTTCACTGTTTTCTCCTATATGGATACATGTTATTGGAACTCTAAATCAAACACGGTTTGTGCTAGCTTTTTGAAACTTGACACAATAATGTACTTCCAAGTTCTTTCTCTATGGTTGGTTTCCTATTGAAGTAGTCCCAAGAAGAGACTGGCACAAATCACTTTCATGGAAAGGGGTTGCCAAGCTTCCAAAAAACTACGAGTTTCCTGAAATCTCAGCACACATTTTTTCACTCAATCCTGATGACACTTTCAGGTAATGATCAGTACCCCATTCCTCTTGTTCACCAAATTTCGTTCTTCTAGGTTCAACCGTTCGTTGGCTGTAACAGTTTTAATTTTTAGGTTTCGCTCTGTTTTCTCCTATATGGAAACATGTAGTTGGAACTCTAAATCAAACACGGTTTGTGCTAGCTGTTTGAAACATGACACAATAAAGTAGTTCCAAGTTGTATCTCTATGGTTTGTTTCCTTTAGATGTAGCCAAAAGAAGGGACGGGAGCAAATCACTTTCATTGAAAGGGGTTGCCAAGCTTCCGAAAAACTACGAGTTTCCTTAAATCTCAGCACACATTTTTTCACCCAAACTTGATGACACTTGCAGGTAATGATCAACACCTTAATCCCACCTGGCTCCCCAAATTTCGTTCTTCTAGCTTAAACCGTTCCTTGGCAGTAACAGTTTTAATTTTTAGATTTCACTCTGTTTTCTCCTATATGGATACATGTAGTTGGAACTCTAAATCAAACACGGTTTGTGCTAGGTTTTTGAAACTTGACACAATAACGTACTTCCAAGTTCTTTCTCTATGGTTGGTTTCCTATTGATGTAATCCTAAGCAGAGACAGGCACAAATCACTTTCATTGAAAGGGGTTGCCAAGCTTCCAAAAAACTACGATTTTCCTGAAATCTCAGCACACATTTTTTCACTCAATCCTGATGACACTTTCAGGTAATGATCAGTACCCCATTTCTCTTGTTCACCAAATTTCGTTCTTCTAGGTTCAACTGTTCGTTGGCAGTAACAGTTTTAATTTTTAGGTTTCGCTCTGTTTTCTCCTATATGGATAAATGTAGTTGGAACTCTAAATCAAACACGGTTTGTGCTAGCTCTTGGAAACTTGACACAGTAAAGTAGTTCCAAGTTCTATCTCTATGGTTTGTTTCCTATTGATGTAGCCCTAAGCAGAGCCTGGCGCAAATCTCTTTCATGGAAAGGGGTTGCCGAGCTTCCAAAAAACTACGAGTTTCCTGAAATCTCAGCACACATTTTTTCACCCAATCTTGATGACACTTACATGTAATGATCAGTACCCCAATCCACTTGGCTCACCACATTTCATTTTTCTAGGTTAAACCATTCGTTGGCAGTAACAGTTTTAATTTTTAGGTTTCACTCTGTTTTCTCCTATATGGATACATGTATTTGGAACTCGAAATCAAACACGGTGTGTGCTAGCTCTTTGAAACGTGACACAATAAAGTAGTTCCAAGTTCTATCTCTATGGTTTGTTTCCTATTGATGTATCCCTAAGCAGAGACTGGCGCAAATAACTTTAAGGGAAAGGGGTTGCCAAGCTTCCAAAAAACTAAGAGTTTCCTGAAATCTCAGCACACATTTTTTCACCCACCTTGATTACATTTTCAGGTAATGTTCAGTACCCCAATCCCACTTGGCTCACCATATTTCGTTCTTCTAGTTTAAACCATTCGTTGGCAGTAACAGTTTTAATTTTTAGGTTTCACTCTGTTTTCTTCTATATGGATACATGTATTTGGAACTCTATATCAAACACGGTTTGTGCTAGATCTTTGAAACTTGACACAATAAAGTAGTTCCAAGTTCTATCTCTATGGTTTGTTTCCTATTGATGTAGCCCTACGTAGACACTGGCGCAAATCACTTTCGTGGTAAGGGTTTGCAAGTCATCCAAAAATCTACGAGTTTCCTGAAATCTGAGCACACATTTTTTTAACCAATCTTGATGACACTTTCAGGTAATGATCAGTACCCCAATCCCACTTGGCTCACCAAATTTCGTTCTTCTTGGTTAAACCGTTCGTTTGCAGTAACAGTTTTAATTTTTAGGTTTCACTCTGTTTTCTCCTATATGGATACATGTAGTTGGAACTCTAAATCAAACACGGTTTGTGCTAGAATTTTGAAACTTGACACAATAAAGTAGTTAAAAGTCCTATCTCTAGGGTTTGTTTCCTATTGATGTAGCCCTAAGCTGAGACTGGGGCAAATCACTTCCATGGAAAGGGGTTGCCAATCTTCCAAAAAACTAAATGTTTCCTGAAATCTCAGCACACATTTTTCAAACCAAACTTTATGACACTTTCAGGTAATGATCAGTACCCGATTCCCACTTGGCTCACCAAATTTTGTTCTTCTAGTTAAACCGTTCGTTGGCATAACACTTTAAATTTTTAGGTTTCACTCTGTGTTCTCCTATATGGATACACATAGTTGGAACTCTAAATCAAACACGGTTTGTGCTAGCTCTTTGAAACATGACACAATAAAGTAGTTCCAAGTTCTATCTCTGTGGTTTGTTTCTTATTGATGTAGCCTAAGCAGCGACTGTCGCAAATCACTTTAATGGAAAGGGATTCCCAAGCTTCCAAAAAACTACGAGTTTCCTGAAATCTCAGCACACATTTTTTCACCCAATCTTGATGACACTTTCAGGTCATGATCAGTACCCCAATCCCACTTGGCTCACCAAATTTCGTTCTTCTAGGTTAAACCGTTCATTCCAGTATCAGTTTTAATTTTTAGGTTTCACTCTGTTTTGTATTATATGGATACATGTATTTGGAAATCTAAATCATACAGAGTTTGTGCTAGCTCTTTGAAACTTGACACAATAAAGTAGTTCCAAGATCTATCTCTAGGGTTTGTTTCCTATTGATGTAGCCCTAAGCAGAGACTGGCGCAATCACTTTCATGGAAAGGGGTTGCCAAGCTTCCAAAAAACTACGAGTTTCCTGAAATCTCAGCACACATTTTTTTAACCAATCTTGATGACACTTTCAGGTAATGATTCATACCCCAATCCTACTTGGATCACCAAATTTCGTTCTTCTAGGTTAAATCGTTCGCTGGCAATAACAGTGTAAAATTTCAGGTTTCACTCTGTTTTCTTTTATATTGTTACATGTAGTTGGAACTCTAAATCAAACACGGTTTGTGCAAGATATTTGAAACATGACACAATAAAGTAGTTCCAAATTCTATCTGTCTGGTTTGTTTCTTATTGATGTAGCCCTAAGCAGAGACTGGCGCAATCACTTTCATGGAAAGGGGTTGCCAAGCTTCCAAAAAACTACCAGTTTCCTGAAATCTCAGCACACATTTTTTTACCCAATCTGGATGACACTTTCAGGTAATGATCCGTACCCCAATCCCACTTGGATCACCAAATTTCGTTCTTCTAGGTTAAATCGTTCGTTGGCAGTAACAGTGTTAATTTTCAGGTTTCACTCTGTTTTCTCCGATATGGATACATGTATTTGGAACTCTAAATCAAAGACGGTTTGTGCTAGCTCTGTGAAACTTGACACAATAAAGTAGTTCCAATTTCTATCTTTAGGGTTTGTTTCCTATTGATGTAGCCCTAAGCAGAGACTGGCGCAAATCACTTTCATGGAAAGGGGTTGCCAAGCTTACAAAAAACTACGAGTTTCCTGAAATCTCAGAACACATTTTTTCACCCAATCTTTATGACACATTCAGGTAATGATCAGTACCCCTATCCCACTTAGATCACCTAATTTCGTTCTTCTGGTTTAAATCGTTTGTTGGCAGTAACAGTGCTAATTTCCAGGTTTCACTCTGTTTTCTCCGATAGGGTTACATGTATTTGGAACTCTAAATCAAAGACGGTTTGTGCTAGCTCTGTGAAACTTGACACAATAAAGTAGTTCCAATTTCTATCTTTAGGGTTTGTTTCCTATTGATGTAGCCCTAAGCAGAGACTGGCGAAAATCACTTTAATGGAAAGGGGTTGCCAAGTTTCCAGATAACTACGAGTTTCCTGAAATCTCAGCACACATTTTTTCACCCAAACTTGATGACACTTTCAGTTAATGATCAGTACCCCATTCCCACTTGGCTCACCAAATTTCGTTCTTCTAGGGTAAACCCTTCGTTGGCATAACACTTTAAATTTTTCGGTTTCACTCTGTTTTCTCCTATATGGATACATATATTTGGAAGTCTAAATCAAACATGGTTTGTGCTAGCTCTTTGAAACTTGACACAATAAAGTAGTTCCAAGTTCTTTCTCTATGGTTTTTTTCTTATTGATGTAGCCCTAAGCAGAGACAGGCGGAAATCCCTTTCCTGGAAAGGGGTTGCAAAACTTCCAAAAAAGTACGAGTTTCCTGAAATCTCAGCACACATTTTTTCACACAATATTGATGACAATCTCAGGTAATGATCAGTACCCCAATCCCACTTGGCTCATCAAATTTCGTTCTTCTAGGTTAAACCGTTCGTTGGCAGTAACAGTGTTAATTTTTAGGTTTCACTCTGTTTTCTCCTATATAAATATATGTACTTTGAACTCTAAATCAAATGCAGTTTGTGCTAGCTCTTTGAAACTTGACACAATAAAGTAGTTCCAAGTTCTATCTCTATGGTTTGTTTACTATTGATGTAACCCTAGAAGAGAGTGGCGCAAATCACTTTCATGGAATGGGGTTGACAAGCTTCCAAAAAACTACGAGTTTCCTGAAATCTCAGCAAACATTTTTTCACCCAATTGTGATGACACTTTCAGGTAATGATCAGTACCCCAATCCCAGTTGGCTCACCAAATTTCGTTCTTCCAGGTTAAACCGATCGTTGGCAGTAACAGTTTAAATTTTTAGGTTACACTCTGTTTTCTCCTATATGGATACATGAAGTTGGAACTCTAAATCAAACACGGTTTGTGCTAGATCTTTGAAACGTGACACAATAAAGTAGTTCCAAGTTCTATCTCTAGGGTTTGTATCTATATATGTAGCCAAAAGAAGAGACTGGCGCAAATCACTTTCATGGAAAGGGGTTGCCAAGCTTACAAAAAACTACGAGTTTCCTGAAAACTCAGAACACATTTTTTCACCCAATCTTTATGACACATTCAGGTAATGATCAGTACCCCATTCCCACCTGCCTCACCAAATTTTGTTCTTCTAGGTTAAACCATTCCTTGGCAGTAACAGTTTTAATTTTTAGGTTTCACTCTGTTTTCTCCTATGTGGATACATGCAATTGGAACTCTAAATCAAACACGGTTTGTGCTAGCTCTTTGAAACTTGACACAATAAAGTAGTTCCAAGTTCTATTTCTATGGTTTGTTTCTTATTGATGTAGCCCTAAGCAGAGACTGGCGCAAATCACTTTCATGAAAACGGGTTGCCAAGCTTCCAAAAATCTACGAATTTCCTGCAATCTCAGCACACATTTTTTCACCCAATCTTTATGACACTTTCAGGTAATGATCAGTACCCCAATCCAACATGGCTCACCAAATTTCGTTCTTCCATGTTAAACCGATCGTTGGCAGTAACAGTTTAAATTTTTAGGTTACACTCTGTTTTCTCCTATATGGATAGATGTAGTTAGAACTCTAAATCAAACACGGTTTGTGCTAGCTCTTTGAAACTTGACACAATAAAGTAGTTCGAAGTTCTAACTCTAGGGTTTGTTGCCTATTGATGTAGCCCTAAGCAGAGACTGGCGCAAATCACTTTCATGGAAAGAGGTTGCCAAGCTTCCAAATAACTACGAGTTTCCTGAAATCTCAGCACACATTTTTTCACCCAATCTTGATGACACTTTCAGGTAATGATAAGTACCCCAATCCCACTTGGCTCACCAAATTTCATTCTTGTAGGTTAAACCGTTCCTTAGCAGTAAGAGTATTAATTTTTAGGTTTCATTCTGTTTTCTCCTATATGGATACATGTAGTTGGAACTCTAAATCAAACACGGTTTGTGCTAGCTCTTTGAAACTTGACACAATAAAGTAGTTCCAAGTTCTATCTCTTGGGTTTGTTTCCTATTGATGTAGCCCTAAGCAGAGACTGGCACAAATCACTTTCATGGAAAGGGGTTGCCAAGCTTCCAAAAAACTACCAGTTTCCTGAAATCTCAGCACACATTTTTTCAACCAAACTTGATGACACTTTCACGTAATGATCAGGACCCCAATCGCCCTTGGCTCACCAAATTTCATTCTTCTAGGTTAAACCGTTCGTTGGCAGTATCAGTTTTCATTTTTAGGTTTCACTCTGTTTTCTCCTATATGGATACATGTAGTTGGAACTCTAAATCAAACACGGTTTGTGCTAGCTCTTTGAAACGTGACACAATAAAGTAGTTCCAAGTTCTATCTCTAGGGTTTGTTTCGTATTGATGTAGCCCTGAACAGAGACTGGCGCAAATCACTTTCATGGAAAGGGGTTGCCAAGCTTCCAAAAAACTACTAGTGTCTTGGCTTCTCAGCACACATTTTTTCACCCTATCTTGATGACACTTTCAGGTAGAGATCAGAACCCGTATCCCACTTCGCTCACCAAATTTCATTCTTCTAGGTTAAATCGTTCGTTGGCAGTAACAGTGTTAATTTCCAGGTTTCACTCTGCTTTCTCCTATATGGATACATGCAGTTGGAACACTAAATCAAACACGGTTTGTGCTAGCAGTCTGCAACTTGACACAATAAAGTAGTTCCAAGTTCTATCTCCAGGGTTTGCTTTTTATAGATGTAGTCAAAGAGGAGACTGGCGCAAATCACTTTAATGGAAAGGGTTTGCCAAGCTTCCAAATAACTACGAGTTTCCTGAAATCCCAGCACACATTTTTTAACCCAATCTTGATAACACTTTCAGGTAATGATCAGTACCCCAATCCCACTTGGCTCACCAAATTTCATTCTTCTAGGTTAAACCGTTCGTTAGCAGTAAGAGTTTTAAATTTTAGGTTTCATTCTGTTTTCTCCTATGTGGATACATGTAGTTGGAACTCAAAATCAAACACGGTTTGTGCTAGATCTTTGAAACTTGACACAAAAAAGTAGTTCCAAGTTCTATCTCTATGGTTTGTTTTCTATAGATTTAGCCAAAAGAAGAGCCTGGCGCAAATCACTTTCATGGAAAGGGGATGCCAAGCTTCCAAAAAACTACGAGTTTCCTGAAATCCCAGCACACATTTTATCACCCAATCTTGATGACACTTTCAGGTAATGATCAGTACCCCTATCCAACTTGGCTCACAAAATTTCATTCTTCTAGGTTAAATCGTTCGATGGCAGTAACAGTGTTAATTTCCAGTTTTCACTCTGTTTTCTCCTATATGGATACATGTAGTTGTAACTGTAAATCAAACACAGTTTGTGGTAGCTCTTTGAAACTTGACACAATAAAATAGTTACAAGTTCTAACTCTAGGGATTCTTTCCTATTGATGTAGCCCTAAACAGAGACTGGCGCAAATCACTTTCATGGAAAGGGGTTGTCAAGCTTCCAAAAAACTACGAGTTTCCTGAAATCTCAGCACACATTTTATCACCCTATCTTGATGACACTTTCAGGTAATGATCAGTACCCCAATCCCACCTGGGTCACCAAATTTCGTTCTTCTAGGTTAAACCGTTCCTTGGCAGTAAGAGTTTTGATTCTCAGGTTTCACTCTGTTTTCTCCTATATGGATACATGTAGTTGGAACTCTAAATCAAACACGGTTTGTGCTAGCTCTTTGAAACTTGACACAATAATGTAGTTCCAAGTTCTATCTCTAGGGTTTGTTTCCTATTGATGTAGCCCTAAAAAGAGACTGGCACAAATCACTTTCATTTAAAGGGGTTGCCAAGCTTCCAAAAAACCACGAGTTTCCTGAAATCTCAGCACACATTTTTTCACCCAATCTTGATGACACTTTCAGGTAATGATCAGTACCCCAATCCCTTTGGCTCACCAAATTTTGTTCTTCTAAGTTATACCATTAGTTGGCAGTAACAAATTAATTTTTAGGTTTCACTCTGTTTTCTATTATATGGATACATGTAGTTGGAACTCTAAATCAAACACGGTTTGTGCTAGCTCTTTGAAACTTGACACAATAAAGTAGTTCCAAGTTCTATCTCTAGGGTTTGTTTCCTATTGATGTAGCCCTAAGCAGAGACTGGCGAAAATCACTTTCATGGAAAGTTGTTGCCAAGCTTCCAAATAACTACGAGTTTCCTTAAATCTCAGCACACATTTTTTCAACCAATCTTGATGACCCTTTCCGGTAATGATCAGTAACCCTATCCCACTTGGCTCACTAAATTTCGTTTTTCTAGGTTAAATCGTTCGTTGGCAGTAACAGTGTTAATTTCCAGGTTTCACTGTGTTTTCTCCTATATGGATACATGTAGTTGGAACTCTAAATCAAACACGGTTTGTGCTAGGTCTTTGAAATTTGACACAATAAAGTAGTGCTAGGAGCCACAAGCAAAATATATGATGTATGGCACCTTTGGTTGTAAAGCCAGCTAGCCACTGAGGTATTATTATGCTAAGACTTACATTCATATGCAAATTGGGCTCCTGCTGTTCACCTTGGCCTACTACTGGACTCATGTTACGGGGACTCATGGAGAGTTCCCATTGGTTGGGGAAGGATAGTAGGAGGGAATTCCGGAGGAGGTCCGAGAAGACCGGGGGTTCTGGGGGACGCCGGTTCTGGTTAGACACCCACGTGGGAGGACTGGTTTTTGCTTGCTGGCGCTGAGAGTGTTGGCGGCTTTTTCAAAATAAAGTTTTGTTGCTGCTTGAGTGGCTCGTGATTCTGTGCCCAGCTAAGACTGCGACATTTGGTGGCCCGGACAGGGAACGCCTGAAACTTAGAGGTGAGTAAAACTGCTCGCCCCTGAGGGAAGGCGACAGAATGAGTGACCATTTCAAAAAACAATGTGTTCTTGTATTGATTTATTTTGTTTTTATTTCAAGCTCCCTAGCCCTAGAATTTTCTCAGGCGAACTGGGAAAAATGGTTGGCTCAAGGTTTGAAGTTATTCGGCCCTGAGAAAGTGAAAATTGATACAACCATTTTCTGTTCCGTTTTTGTTTCATTCTGTTTCGGCTTTGTTTTATGCTATCTTATTGGGTTATGTTACCTTTATAGTAGATGAGAATCCAGTAAAAAACAAACCGAAAAACTGCTAAGTAAATTGTTAGAGGTCCAGACTATGGTAGAAAAAACGCTATGTCAAGCAAAAGAGAAGGTCTCTCAAGCTAGTCAGACAGAGGAGAATTTAAAGAAAGCAAGCTTAGAGGAAAAGCAGCCATCAGGTGGAGAATTACAACAGGAGGTTGCTACTAACTCCGTTCTATCACCAGAGGGCGTAACTCAACCAACAGCTCCATCTACCGCTGAGCGGCCCTCAACTCCCGTAGTTGATGGACGGAATTCTGAGGCAGGACCCCAAAGATTAGCATGCCCTGTACTTGAGCAGGCAGGAGGGCAACGAATTCACCATGCTTTAGTTTTCAAAACAATAAAGCAATTAAAGGAGGCTGTAACGACCTATGGGCCGCAAGCTCCCTTCACAATAAACATGGTCGAATCTGTTACCAACTTGGACATGACACCAGCAGATTGGGCTAACATGTGTCGATCTGTGCTAAACGGAGGACAATATTTGTTATGGAAGGTTGCCAATGAGGAATTTTGCATGGAGACAGCTAGGCGAAATGCAGAAGCTGGTTATCCTCAAAGAAATATGGACATGCTATTGGGAAAGGGACCATATGAGGGTCAAAGACAGCAAATTGAATATGACCCTGGCGTATACGCACAAATTGCTGTAGATGCAGTTAGGGCATGGAAAACTTTACAGGGGCATGGAGACTTACAAGGTCAATTATCTAAGGTAATACAAGGAACTAATGAACCTTACGCTGAATTTGTAGATAGACTTATTCAGTCAGCCTCTAGGATATTTGGTAATACAGAACAGGTAATGCCATTTATAAAACAACTGGCTTATGACCAAGCAAATCGTTGCTGCAGAGAGGTCATTAGACCATGGAAACATGAAGATTTAAACACATATATTAAATTATGTAGAGACATTAATGAACAAGCGCAAGTCTTAGCAGCAGTACAACAGGCTTTAGATGCCAGGCCAAAAACATGCTATAATTGTAATCAAACAGGACATTTTAAAAGGAGTTGCCCCGTAAGAGGAGGGTTTCACAAAGCTGGGTATCAAAGGAATAGAATACCGGGTATTTGCCAACGATGCCATAGAGGGAAACATTGGGCTAATGAATGCCGTTCTCAAACCACCATAGAGGGTATTCCGTTATCAAAAAACGAACAAGGACGAAGTGTTTACCCACGATATCATGGAGAAAGGTATCAGGCTCCGTTGCCAAAAAACGGACTAGAGAGCCCAATGCCCCGGGGCCCAAAACCACAAATATATGGGGCAATGGAGGAACCCAACAGCACCATCAAGGTAGTGCCCAGGACGCATTATCCATTAAATCCCTCATCAGACAAACTAGAGGGAGCGCAGGGCTGGACATCTGCTCCTCTGCCAGAGCAGTACTAACTCCAGAGATGGGAGTTCAAATCATTCCCACAGGAGTAAAAGGACCTCTTCCCCAGGGAACAGTAGGCTTATTATTGGGACGCAGTCTTCTACACTAAAAGGACTTACGATAAGTCCTGGGGTAATTGATCCCGATTATGAGGGTGAAATAAAAATTATAGCTAGTTCTCCAAGAGGTGCTTGAGTGGCTCGTGATTCTGTGCCCAGCTAAGACTGCAGCAAGTAGTTCCTAGTTCTGTCTCTATGGTTTGCTTCCTATTGATGTAGCCCAAAGCAGAGAGTGGCGAAAATCACTTTCATGGAAAGGGGTTGCCAAGCTTCCAAAAAACTACCAGTTTCCTTAAATCTCAGCACACATTTTTTCAACCAAACTTGATGACACTATCACGTAAAGATCAGTACCCCAATCGCCTTGGCTCAACAAATTTCGTTCTTCTAGGTTAAACAGTTCGTTGGCAGTCACAAATTAATTTTTAGGTTTCTCTCTGTTCTCTATTATATGGATATATGTAGTTGGAACTCTAAATCAAACATGGTTTCTGCTAGCTCTTTGAAACTTGACACAATAAAGTAGTTCCAATTTCTATCTCTAGGGTTTGTTTCCTATTGATGTAGCCCTAAGCAGAGACTGGCGCAAATCACTTTCATGGAAAGGGATTGCCAAGCTTCCAAAAAACTATGAGTGTCCTGAAATCTCAGCACATATTTTTTCACCCAATCTTGATGACACTTTCAGGTAATGATCAGTACCCCAATCCCACTTGGCTCACCAAATTTCGTTCTTCTAGGTTAAACCGTTCGTTGGCAGTAACAGTGTAAATTTCCAGGTTTCACTCTGTTTTCTCCTATATGGATACATGTAGTTGGAACTCTAAATCAAACACGGTTTGTGCTAGCTCTTTGAAACTTGTCACAATAAAGTAGTTCCAAGTTCTATCTCTTTGGTTTGTTTCCTATTGATGTAGCCCTAAGCAGAGACCTGCGCAAATCACTTTCATGGAAAGGGGTTGCCAAGCTTCCAAAAAACTACCAGTTTCCTGAAATCTCAGCACACATTTTTTCACCCAATCTTGATGACACTTTCAGGTAATGATCAGTACCCCAAACCACTTGGCTCACCAAATTTCGTTCTTCTATGTTAAACCGTTCGTTGGCAGTAACTAATTAATTTTTAGGTTTCACTCTGTTTTCTATTATATGGATACATGTAGTTGGAACTCTAAATCAAACACGGTTTGTGCTAGCTCTTTGAAATTTGACAAAATAAAGTAGTTCCAAGTTCTGTCTCTATGGTTTGTTTCCTATTGATGTAGCCCTAAGTAGAGACTAGCGCAAATCACTTTCATAGAAAGGGGTTGCCAAGCTTCCAAAAAACTGCGAGTTTCCTGAAATCTCAGCACACATTTTTTCACCCAAACTTGATGACACTTTCAGGGAATGATCAGTACCCCAATCCCACCTGGCTCCCCAAATTTAGTTCTTCTAGGATAAACCGTTCCTTGGCAGTAACAGTTTTAATTTTTAGGTTTCACTCTGTTTTCTCCTATATGGATACATGTAGTTGGAACTCTAAATCTAACACGGTTTGTGCTAGCTCTTTGAAACTTGACACAATAAAGTAGTTCCAAGTTCTATCTCTAGGGTTTGTTTCCTATTGCTGTAGCCCTAAGCAGAGACTGGCGCAAATCACTTTCATGGAAAGGGGTTGCCAAGTTTCCAAAAAACTACGAGTTTCCTGAAATCTCAGCACACATTTTTTCAGCCAATCTTGATGACACTTTCAGGTAATGATCAGTACCCCAATCCCACTTGGCTCACCAAATTTAATTCGTTTAGATTAAACCGTTCTTTAGCAGTAAGAGATTTAATTTTTAGGTTTCATTCTGTTTTCTCCTATATGGATACATGTAGTTGGAACTCTAAATCAAACACAGTTTGCGCTAGATCTTTGAAACATGACACAATAAAGTAGTTCCAAGTTCTATCTCTAGGGTTTGTTTCCTATAGATGTAGCCAAAAGAAGAGACTGGCGCAAATCACTTTCATGAAAAGGGGATGCCAAGCTTCCAAAAAACTACGAGTTTCCTGTAATCTCAGCACACATTTTTTCACCCAATCTTGATGACACTTTCAGGTAATGATCAGTAACCCAAACCCACTTGGCTCACCAAATTTCATTCTTCTAGGATAAATCGTTCGTTGGCAGTAACAAATTAATTTTTAGGTTTCACTCTATTTTCCATTATATGGATACAAGTAGTAGGAACTCTAAATCAAACATAGTTTGTGCTAGCTCATTGAAACTTGACACAATAAAGTAGTTCCAAGTTCTATCTCTAGGGTTTGTTCCCTATTGATGTAGCCCTAAGCAGAGACTGGCGCAAATCACTTTCATGGAAAGGGGTTGCCAAGCTTCCAAATAATTATGAGTTTCCTGAAATCTCAGCACACATTTTTTCATCCAATTTTGATGACACTTTCAGGTAATGATCAGTACCCGTATACCACTTGGCTCACCAAATTTCATTCTTCTAGGTTAAATCATTCGTTGGCAGTAGCAGTGTTAATTTCCAGGTTTCACTCTGTTTTCCAATATATGGATACATGTAGTTGGAAATCTAAATCAAACACGGTTTCTGCTAGCTCTTTGTAACTTGACACAATAATGTAGTTCCAAGTTATATCTCTAGGTTTGGTTTCCTATTAATGTAGCCCTAAGCAGAGACTGGCACAAATCACTTTCATTGAAAGGGGTTGCCAAGCTTCCAAAAAACTACGAGTTTCCTGAAATCACAGCACATATTTCTTCACCCAATCTTGATGACACTTTAAGGTAATGATCAGTATCCCTATCCCACTTGGCTCACCAAATTTCGTTCTTCTAAGTTAAACCATTCGTTGGCAGTTACAAATTAATTTTTAGGTTTCACTCTGTATTCTATTATATGTATACATGTAGTTGGACCTCTAAATCAAACACGGTTTGTGCTAGCTCTTTGAAACTTGACACAATAAAGTAGTTCCAAGTTCTATCTCAATGGTTTGTTTCCTATTGTTGTAGCCCTAAGCAGATACTGGCGCAAATCACTTTAATGGAAAGGGGTTGCCAAGCTTCCAAAAAACTACGAGTGTCCTGAAATCTGAGCACACATTTTTTCACCAATCTTGATGACACTTTCAGGTAATTATCAGTACCCCTATCCCACTTGGCTCACCAAATTTCGTTCTTCAAGGTTAAATCGTTCGTTGGAAGTAACAGTGTTAATTTCCAGGTTTCACTCGGTTTTCTCCTATATGGATACATGTAGTTGGAACTCTAAATCAAACACGGTTTGTGCTAGCTCTTGGAAACTTGACACAATAAAGTAGTTCCAAGTTCTATCTCTATATCTCTAGGGTTTGTTTCCTATTGATGTAGCCCTAAGCAGAGACTGGCGCAAATCACTTTCATGGAGGGGGTTGCCAAGCTTCCAAAAAACTATGAGTTTCCTGAAATCTCAGCACACATTTTTTCACCCAATCTTGATGACACTTTCAGGTAATGATCAGTACCCCAATCCCACTTGGCTCACCAAACTTCGTTCTTCTATGTTAAACCGTTCGTTGGCAGTAACAAATTAATTTTTAGGTTTCACTCTGTTTTCTATTATATGGATACATGTAGTTGGAAGTCTAAATCAAACACGGTTTGTGCTAGCTCTTTGAAACTTGACACAATAAAGTAGTTCCAAGTTCTATCTCTACGGTTTGTTTCCTATTGATGTAGCCCTAAGCAGAGACTGGCGCAAATCACTTTCATGGAAAGGGGATGCCAAGCTTCCAAAAAACTACGAGTTTCCTGAAATCTCAGCACACGTTTTATCACCCAATCTTGATGACACTTTCAGGTAATGATCAGTAACCCAAACCCACTTGGATCACCAAATTTCATTTTTCTAGGAGAAATCTTTCGTTGGCAGTAACAAATTAATTTTTAGGTTTCACTCTTTTTCCATTATATGGATACATATAGTTGGAACTCTAAATCAAACATGGTTTGTGCTAGCTCTTTGAAACTTGACAAAATAAAGTAGTTCCAAGTTCTATCTCTAGGGTTTGTTCCCTATTGTTGTATCCCTAAGCAGAGACTTGCGCAAATCACTTTCATGGAAAGGGGTTGCCAAGCTTCCAAAAAACTACAAGTTTCCTGAAATATAAGCACACATTTTTTCACCCAATCTTGATGACACTTTCAGGTAATTATCAGTACCCGTGTCCCACATGGCTCACCAAATTTCATTCTTCTAGGTTAAACCGTTCGTTGGCAGTTACAAATTAATTTTTAGGTTTCACTCTGTTTTCTATTATATGGATACATGTAGTTGGAACTCTAAATCAAACACGGTTTGTGCTAGCTCTTTCAAACTTGACACAATAAAGTAGTTCCAAGTTCTATCTCTAGGGTTTGTTTCCTATTGATGTAGCCCTAAGCAGAGACTGGCGCAAATCACTTTCATGGAAAGGGGTTGCCAAGCTTCCAAAAACTATGAGTGTCCTGAAATCTCAGCACACATTTTTTCACCCAATCTTGATGACACTTTCAGGTAATGATCAGTACCCCTATCCCACTTGGCTCACCAAATTTCGTTCTTCGAGGTTAAATCGTTCGTCTGAAGTAACAGTGTTAATTTCCAGGTTTCACTCTGTTTTCTCCTATATGGATACATGTAGTTGGAACTCTAAATCAAACACGGTTTGTGCTAGCTCTTTGAAACTTGTCACAATAAAGTAGTTCAAAGTTCTATCCCTAGGGTTTGTTTCCTATTGATGTAGCCCTAAGCAGAGACCTGCGCAAATCACTTTCATGGAAAGGGGTTGACAAGCTTCCAAAAAACTACCAGTTTCCTGAAATCTCAGCACACATTTTTTCACCCAATCTTGATGATTCTTTCAGGTAATGATCAGAACCCCAATCCCACTTGGCTCAACAAATTTCGTTCTTCTATGTTAAACCGTGGTTTGGCAGTAACAAATTAATTTTTAGGTTTCACTCTGTTTTCTATTATATGGATACATGTAGCTGGAAGTCTAAATCAAACACGGTTTGTGCTAGCTCTTTGAAACTTGACACAATAAAGTAGTTCCAAGTTCTATCTCTATGGTTTGTTTCCTATTGATGTAGCCCTAAGCATCGATTTGCGCATATCAGTTTCATAGAAAGGGGTTGCCAAGCTTCAAAAAACTGTGAGTTTCCTGAAATCTCAGCACACATTTTTTCAACCAATCTTGATGACACTTTCAGGGAATGATCAGTACCCCAATCCCACCTGGCTCCCCAAATTTAGTTCTTCTAGGATAAACTGTTCCTTGGCAGTAACAGTTTTAATTTTCAGGTTTCACTCTGTTTTCTCCTATATGGATACATGTAGTTGGAACTCTAAATCTAACACGGTTTGTGCTAGCTCTTTGAAACTTGACACGATAAATTAGTTCCAAGTTCTATCTCTAGGGTTTGTTTCCTATTGCTGTAGCCCTAAGCAGAGACTGTCGCAAATCACTTTCATGGAAAGGGGTTGCCAAGCATCAAAAAAACTACGAGTTTCCTGAAATCTCAGCACACATTTTTTCACCCAATCTTGATGACACTTTCAGGTAAAGATCAGTACCCCAATCCCACTAGGCTCACCAAATTTCATTCGTTTAGGTTAAACCGTTCGTTAGCAGTAAGAGATTTAATATTTAGGTTTCATTCTGTTTTCTCCTATATGGATATATGTAGTTGGAACTCTAAATCAAACACAGTTTGCCCTAGATCTTTGAAACGTGACACAATAAAGTAGTTCCAAGTTCTATCTCTATGGTTTGTTTTATATAGATGTAGCCAAAAGAAGAGACTGGCGCAAATCACTTTCATGGAAAGGGGATGCCAAGCTTCCAAAAAACTACGAGTTTCCTGAAATCTGAGCACACATTTTATCACCCTATCTTGATGACACTTTCAGGTAATGATCAGTAACCCAAACCCACTTGGCTCACCAAATTTAATTCTTCTAGGATAAATCATTCGTTGGCAGTAACAAATTAATTTTTAGGTTTCACTCTATTTTCCATTATATGGATACATGTAGTAGGAACTCTAAATCAAACATAGTTTGTGCTAGCTCTTTGAAACTTGGCACAATAAAGTAGTTCCAAGTTCTATCTCTAGGGTTTGTTCCCCATTGATGTAGCCCTAAGCAGAGACTTGCGCAAATCACTTTCATGGAAAGGGGTTGCCAAGCTTCCAAAAAATTATGAGTTTCCTGAAATCTCAGCACACATTTTTTCAGCCAATCTTGATGACACTTTCAGGTAATGATCAGTACCCGTATCCCACTTGGCTCACCAAATTTCATTCTTCTAGGTTAAATCATTCGTTGGCAGTAGCAGTGTTAATTTCCAAGTTTCACTCTGTTTTCCAATATATGGATACATGTAGTTGGAAATCTAAATCAAACACGGTTTGTGCTAGCTCTTTGTAACTTGACACAATAATGTAGTTCCAAGTTATATATCTAGGTTTGGTTTCCTATTGATGTAGCCCTAAGCAGAGACTGGCACAAATCACTTTCATGGAAAGGGGTTGCCAAGCTTCCATAAAACTACGAGTTTCCTGAAATCACAGCACATATTTTTTCACCCAATCTTGATGACACTTTAAGGTAATGATCAGTATCCCTATCCCACTTGGCTCACCAAATTTCGTTCTTCTAGTTTAAACCATTCGTTGGCAGTTACAAATTAATTTTTAGGTTTCACTCTGTATTCTATTATATGTATACATGTAGTTGGACCTCTAAATCAAACACGGTGTGTGTTAGCTCTTTGAAACTTGACACAATAAAGTAGTTCCAAGTTCTATCTCTAGGGTTTGTTTCCTATTATTGTAGCCCTAAACAGAGACTGGTGCAAATCACTTTCATGGAAAGGGGTTGCCAAGCTTCCAAAAAACTACGAGTGTCCTGAAATCTGAGCACAAATTTTTTCACCAGTCTTGATGACACTTTCACGTAATGATCAGTACCCCTATCCCACTTGGCTCACCAAATTTCGTTCTTCTAGTTTAAATCATTCGTTGGCAGTAACAGTGTTAATTTCCAGGTTTCACTCTGTTTTCTCCTATATGGATACATGTAGTTGGAACTCTAAATCAAACACAGTTTGTGCTAGCTCTTTGAAACTTGTCACAATAAAGTAGTTCCAAGTACTATCTCTAGGGTTTGTTTCCTATTTATGTAGCCCTAGGCAGAGACTGGCGCAAATCACTTTCATGGAAAGGGGTTTCCAAGCTTCCATAAACTATGAGTTTCCTAAAATCTCAGGACACATTTTTTCACCAAATCTTGATGACACTTTCAGGTAATAATCAGTACCCCAATCCCACCTGGCTCCCCAAATTTCGTTCTTCTAGGTTAAACCGTTCTTTGGCAGTAACAGTTTAGATTTTCAGTTTTCACTCTGTTTTCTACTACATGGATACATGTAGTTGGAACTCTAAATCAAACACGGTTTGTGCTAGCTCTTTGAAACTTGACACAATAAAGTAGTTCCAAGTTCTATCTCTAGGGTTTGTTTCCTATTGATGTAGCCCTAAGCAGAGACTGGCGAAAATCACTTTCATGGAAGGGGTTGCCAAGCTTCCAAAAAACTACGAGTTTCCCGAAATCTCAGCACACATTTTATCACCCAATCTTGATGACACTTTCAGGTAATGATCAGTAACCCAAACCCACTTGGATCACCAAATTTCATTCTTCTAGGAGAAATCGTTCGTTGGCAGTAACAAATTAATTTTTAGGTTTCACTCTGTTTTCCATTATATGGATACATATAGTTGGAACTCTAAATCAAACACGGTTTGTGCTAGCTCTTTGAAACTTGACACAATAAAGTAGTTCCAAGTTCTATCTGTAGGGTTTGTTCCCTATTGTTGTAGGCCTAAGCAGAGACTTGTGCAAATCACTTTCATGGAAAGGGGTTGCCAAGCTTCCAAAAAATTATGAGTTTCCTGAAATCTAAGCACACATTTTTTCACCCAATTTGATGACACTTTCAGGTAATGATCAGTACCCGTATCCTACATGGCTCACCAAATTTCATTCTTCTAGGTTAAACCGTTCGTTTTCAGTTACAAATTAATTTTTAGGTTTCACTCTGTTTTCTATTATATGGATACATGTAGTTGGAACTCTAAATCAAACACGGTTTGTGCTAGCTCTTTGAAATTTGACACAATAAAGTAGTTCCAAGTTCTATCTCTAGGGTTTGTTTCCTATTGATGTAGCCCTAAGCAGAGACTGGCGCAAATCACTTTCATGGAAAGGGGTTGCCAAGCTTCCAAAAAACTATGAGTGTCCTGAAATCTCAGCACACATTTTTTCACCCAATCTTGATGATACTTTCCGGTAATATTCAGTACCCCTATCCCACTTGGCTCACCAAATTTTGTTCTTGTAGGTTAAATCGTTCGTTGGCAGTAACAGTGTAAATTTCCAGGTTTCACTCTGTTTTCTCCTATATGTATACATGTGGTTGGAACTCTAAATCAAACACGGTTTGTGCTAGCTCTTTGAAACTTGTCACAATAAAGTAGTTCCAAGTTCTATCTCTATGGTTTGTTTTCTATTGATGTAGCCCTAAGCAGAGACCTGCGCAAATCACTTTCATGGAAAGTGGTCGCCAAGCTTCCAAAAAACTACCAGTTTCCTGAAATCTCAGCACACATTTTTTCACCCAATCTTGATGACACTTTCAGGTAATGATCAGTACCCCAATCCCACTTGGCTCACCAAATTTCCTTCTTCTATGTTAAACCGTTCGTTGGCAGTAAGAAATTAATTTTTAGGTTTCACTCTGTTTTCTATTATATGGATACATGTAGTTGGAACTCTAAATCAAACACGGTTTGTGCTAGCTCTTTGAAACTTGACACAATAAATTAGTTCCAAGTTCTATCTCTATGGTTTGTTTCCTATTGATGTAGCCCTAAGCAGAGACTTGCACAAATAACTTTCATAGAAAGGGGTTGCCAAGCTTCCAAAAAACTGCGAGTTTCCTGAAATCTCAGCACACATTTTTTCACCCAATCTTGATGACACTTTCAGGGAATGATCAGAACCCCAATCCCACCTGGCTCCCCAAATTTAGTTCTTCTATGATAAACCATTCCTTGGCAGTAACAGTTTTAATTTTTAGGTTTCACTCTGTTTTCTCCTATATTGATACATGTAGTTGGAACTCTAAATCTAACACGGTTTGTGCGAGCCATTTGAAACTTGACACAATAAAGTAGTTCCAAGTTCTATCTCTAGGGTTTGTTTCCTATTGCTGTAGCCGTACGCAGAGACTGGCACAAATCACTTTCATGGAAAGGGGTTGCCAAGCTTCCAAAAAACTACGAGTTTCCTGAAATCTCAGCACACATTTTTTCACCCAATTTTGATGACACTTTCAGGTAATGATCAGTACCCCAATCCCACTTGGCTCACCAAATTTCATTCGTTTACGTTAAACCGTTCATTAGCAGTAAGAGATTTAATTTTTAGGTTTCATTCTGTTTTCTCCTATATGGATACATGTAGTTGGAACTCTAAATCAAACACAGTTTGCGCTAGATCTTTGAAACGTGACACAATAAAGTAGTTCCAAGTTCTATCTCTATGGTTTGTTTTATATAGATGTAGCCAAAAGAAGAGACTGTCGCAAATCACTTTCATGGAAAGGGGATGCCAAGCTTCCAAAAAAGTACGAGTTTCCTGAAATCTGAGCACACATTTTATCACCCTATCTTGATGACACTTTCAGGTAATGATCAGTATCCCAAACCCACTTGGCTCACCAAATTTCATTCTTCTAGGATAAATCGTTCGTTGGCAGTAACAAATTAATTTTTAGGTTTCACTCTATTTTCCATTATATGGATACATGTAGTAGGAACACTAAATCAAACATAGTTTGTGCTAGCTCTTTGAAACTTGACACAATTAAGTAGTTCCAAGATCTATCTCTAGGGTTTGTTCGCTATTGATGTAGCCCTAAGAAGAGACTGGCGCAAATCACTTTCATGGAAAGGGGTTGCCAAGCTTCCAAATAATTATGAGTTTCCTGAAATCTCAGCACACATTTTTTCACCCAATCTTGATGACACTTTCAGGTAATGATCTGTACCCGTATCCCACTTGGCTCACCAAATTTCATTCTTCTAGGTTAAATCATTCGTTGGCAGTAGCAGTGTTAATTTCCAGGTTTCACTCTGTTTTCCAATATATGGATACATGTAGTTGGTAATCTAAATCAAACACGGTTTGTGCTAGCTCTTTGTAACTTGACACAATAATATAGTTCCAAGTTATATCTCTAGGTTTGTTTCCTATTGATGTAGCCCTAAGCAGAGACTGGCACATATCACTTTCATGGAAAGGGGTTGCCAAGCTTCCAAAAAACTACGAGTTTCCTGAAATCACAGCACATATTTTTTCACCCAATCTTGATGACATTTTAAGGTAATGATCAGTACCCCTATCCCACTTGGCTCACCAAATTTAGTTCTTCTAGGTTAAACCATTCGTTGGCAGTTACAAATTAATTTTTAGGTTTCACTCTGTATTGTATTATATGTATGCATGTATTTGGAACTCTAAATCAAACACGGTTTGTGCTAGCTCTTTGAAACTTGACACAATAAAATAGTTCCAAGTTCTATCTCTAGGGTTTGTTTCCTATTGTTGTAGCCCTAAGCAGAGACTGGCGCAAATCACTTTCATGGAAAGGGGTTGCCAAGCTTCCAAAAAACTACGAGTGTCCTGAAATCTGAGCACACATTTTTTCACCAATCTTGATGACACTTTCACGTAATGATCAGTACCCCTATCCCACTTGGCTCACCAAATTTCGTTCTTCCAAGTTAAATCGTTCATTGGCAGTAACAGTGTTAATTTCCAGGTTTCACTCTGTTTTTTCCTATATGGATACATGTAGTTGGAACTCTAAATCAAACACAGTTTGTGCTAGCTCTTTGAAACTTGTCACAATAAAGCAGTTCCAAGTACTATCTCTAGGATTTGGTTCCTATTTATGTAGCCCTAAGCAGAGACTGGCGCAAATCACTTTCATGGAAAGGGGTTGCCAAGCTTCCATAAAACTATGAGTTTCTTAAAATCTCAGGACACATTTTTTCACCAAATCTTGATGACACTTTCAGGTAATAATCAGTACCCCAATCCCACCTGGCTCCCCAAATTTCGTTCTTCTAGGTTAAACCGTTCCTTGGCAGTAACAGTTTAGATTTTGAGTTTTCACTCTGTTTTCTAATATATGGATACATGTAGTTGGAACTCTAAATCAAACACGGTTTTTGCTAGCTCTTTCAAACTTGACACAATAAAGTCGTTCCAAGTTCTATCTCTAGGGTTTGTTTCCTATTGATGTAGCCCTAAGCAGAGACTGGCGCAAATCACTTTCATGGAGGGGGTTGCCAAGCTTCCAAAAAACTATGAGTTTTCTGAAATCTCAGCACACATTTTTTCACCCAGTCTTGATGACACTTTCACGTAATGATCAGTACCCCAATCCCACTTGGCTCACCAAACTTCGTTCTTCTATGTTACACCATTCGTTGGCAGTAACAAATTAAATTTAGGTTTCACTCTGTTTTCCATTATATGGATACATGTAGTTTGAACCCTAAATCAAACACGGTTTGTGCTAGCTCTTTGAAACTTGACACAATAAAGTAGTTCCAACTTCCATCTCTATGGTGTAGCCATACACCATAGATGTAGCCCTAAACAGAGACTGGCGCAAATCACTTTCATGGAAAGTGGTTGCCAAGCTTCCAAAAAACTACGAGTTTCCTGAAATCTCAGCATACATTTTTTCACCCAATCTTGATGAAACTTTCAGGTAATGATCAGTCCCCCAATCCCACTTGGCTCACCAAGTTTCGTTCTTCTAGGTGAAACCGTTCGTTGGCAGTATCACTTTTAATTTTTAGGTTTCACTCTGTTTTCTCCTATATGGATACATGTAGTTGGAACTCTAAATCAAACACGGCTTATGGTAGCTCTTGGAAACATGACACAATAAAGTAGTTCCAAGTTCTATCTCTATGGTTTGTTTCCTATTGATGTAGCCCTAAGCAGAGACCAGCGCAAATCACTTTCATGGAAAGTTGTTGCCAAGCTTCCAAAAAACAATGAGTTTCCTGAAATCTCAGCACACATTTTTTCACCCAAACTTGATGACACTTTCAGGTAATGATCAGTACACCAATCCCACTTGGCTCACCAAATTTCATTATTCTAGGTTAAACCGTTCGTTGGCAGTATCAGTTTTAATTTTTAGGTTTCACTCTGTTTTCTCCTATATGGATACATGTAGTTGGAACTCTAAATCAAACACGGTTTGTGCTAGCTCTTGGAAACTTGACACAATTAAGTAGTTCCAAGTTCTATCTCTATGGATTGTTTCCTATTGATGTATCCCTAAGCAGAGACTGGCGCAAATCACTTTCATGGAAAGTTGTTGCCAAGCTTCCAAAAAACTACGAGTTTCCTGAAATATCAGCACATATTTTTTCACCCAATCTTGATGATACTTTAAGGTAATGATCAGTACCCCAATCCCACTTGGCTCACCAAATTTCGTTCTTCCAGGTTAAACCGTTCGTTGGCAGTATCAGTTTTAATTTTTAGGTTTCACTCTGTTTTCTCCTATGTGGATAGACGTAGTTGGAACTCTAAATCAAACACGGTTTGTGCTAGCCCTTGGAATCTTGACACAATAAAGTAGTTCCAAGTTCTATCACTATGTTTTTTTTCCTATTGATGTAGCCCTAAGCAGAGACTGGCGCAAATCACTTTCATGGAAAGGGGTTGCCAAGCTTCCAAAAAACTACAAGTTTCCTGAAATCTCAGCATACATTTTTTCACCCAATCTTGATGACACTTTCAGGTAATGATCAGTACCCCAATCCTACTTGGCTCACCAAATTTCATTCTTCTAGGTGAAACCGTCCGTTGGCAGTATCAGTTTTAATTTTTAGGTTTCACTCTGTTTTCTCCTATATGGATACATGTAGTTGGAACTCTAAATCAAACAAGGCTTATGGCAGCTCTTGGAAACTTGACACAATAAAGTAGTTCCAAGTTCTATCTCTATGGTTTGTTTCCTATTGATGTAGCCCTAAGCAGAGACCGGCGCCAATCACTTTCATGGAAAGGGGTTGACAAGCTTCCAAAAAACTACGAGTTTCCTGAATTCTCAGCACACATTTTTTCACCCAATCTTGATGACACTTTCAGGTAATGATCAGTACCCCAATCCCACTTGGCTCACCAAATTTCATTCTTCTAGGTTAAACCGTTCGTTGGCAGTATCAGTTTTAATTTTTAGGTTTCACGCTCTTTTCTCCTGTATGGATACATGTAGTTGGAACTCTAAATCAAACACGGTTTGTGCTAGATCTTGGAAACTTGACACAATAAAGTAGTTCCAAGTTCTATCTCTATGGTTTGTTTCCTATTGATGTAGCCCTAAGCAGAGACCGGCGCAAATCACTTTCATGGAAAGGGGTTGCCAAACTTCCTAAAAACTACGAGTTTCCTGAAGTCTCATCATAAATTTTTTTACCCAATCTTGATGACACTTTCAGGTAATGATCAGTACCCCAATCCCACTTTGCTCACCAAATTTCGTTCTTCTAGGTTAAACCGTTCGTTGGCAGTAAGAGTTTTAATTTTTAGGTTTCACTCTGTTTTCTCCTAGATGGGTACATGTATTTGGAACTCTAAATCAAACACGGTTTGTGCTAGCTCTTTGAAACTTCAAAAAATAAAGTAGTTCCATGGTCTATCTCTATGGTTTGTTTCCTATTGATGTAGCCCTAAGCAGAGACTGGCGCAAATCACTTTCATGGAAAGGTGTTGCCAAACTTCCAAAAACTACGAGTTTCCTGAAATCTCAGCATACATTTTTTCACCCAATCGTGATGACACTATCAGGTAATGATCAGTACCCCAATCCCACTTGGCTCACCAAATTTCGTTCTTCTAGGTTAAACCGTTCGTTGGCAGTAACAGTTTTAATTTTTAGGTTTCACTCTGTTTTCTCCTATATGGATACTTGTAGTTGGAACTCTAAATCAAACACGGTTTGTGCTAGCTCTTTGAAACTTGACATAATAAAGTAGTTCCAAATTCTATCTCTATGGTTTGTTTCCTATTGATGTAGCCCTAAGCAGAAACTGGCACAAATCACTTTCATGGAAACGGGTTGCCAAGTTCCAAAAAACTACGAGTTTCCTGAAATCTCAGCATACATTTTTTCACCCAATCGTGATGACACTTTCAGGTAATGATCAGTACCCCAATCCCACTTGCCTCACCAAATTTCGTTCTTCTAGGTTAAACCGTTCGTTGTCAGTAACAGTTTTAATTTTTAGGTTTCACTCTGTTTTCTCCTATATGGATACATGTAGTTGGAACTCTAAATCAAACACGGTTTGTGCTAGCTCTTTGAAACTTGACACAATAAAGTAGTTCCAAGTTCTATCTCTATGGTTTGTTTGCTATTGATGTAGCCCTAAGCAGAGACTGGCGCAAATCACTTCCATGGAAATTTGTTGCCAAGCTTCCAAAAAACTACGAGTTTCCTGAAATCTCAGCACACATTTTTTCACCCAATCTTGATGACACTTTCAGGTCATGATCAGTACCCCAATCCCACTTGGCTCACCAAATTTCGTTCTTCTAGGTTAAACCGTTCATTCCAGTATCAGTTTTAATTTTTAGGTTTCACTCTCTTTTCTCCTGTATGGATACATGTAGTTGGAACTCTAAATCAAACACGGTTTGTGCTAGATCTTGGAAACTTGACACAATAAAGTAGTTCCAAGTTCTATCTCTATGGTTTGTTTTCTATTGATGTAGCCCTAAACAGAGACTGGCGCAAATCACTTTCATGGAAAGGTGTTGCCAAACTTCCAAAAACTACGAGTTTCCTGAAATCTCAGCATACATTTTTTCACCCAATCGTGATGACACTATCAGGTAATGATCAGTAACCCAATCCCACTTGGCTCACCAAATTTCGTTCTTCTAGGTTAAACCGTTCGTTGGCAGTAACAGTTTTAATTTTTAGGTTTCACTCTGTTTTCTCCTATATGGATACATGTAGTTGGAACTCTAAATCAAACACGGTTTGTGCTAGCTCTTTGAAACTTGACTCAATAAAGTAGTTCCAAGTTTTATCTCTATGGTTTGTTTCCTATTGATGTAGCTCTAAGCAGAGACTGGCGCAAATCACTTTCATGGAAAGGGGTTGCCAAGCTTCCAAAAAACTACGAGTTTCCTGAAATATCAGCATACATTTTTTCACCCAATCTTGATGACACTTTCAGGTAATGATCAGTCCCCCAATCCCACTTGGCTCACCAAATTTCGTTCTTCTAGGTGATACCGTTCGTTGGCAGTATCAGTTTTAACTTTTAGGTTTCACTCTGTTTTCTCCTATATGGATACATGTAGTTGGAACTCTAAATCAAACACGGTTTGTGCTAGCTCTTTGAAACTTGACTCAATAAAGTAGTTCCAAGTTTTATCTCTATGGTTTGTTTCCTATTGATGTAGCTCTAAGCAGAGACTGGCGCAAATCACTTTCATGGAAAGGGGTTGCCAAGCTTCCAAAAAACTACGAGTTTCCTGAAATCTCAGCATACATTTTTTCACCCAATCTTGATGACACTTTCAGGTAATGATCAGTCCCCCAATCCCACTTGGCTCACCAAATTTCGTTCTTCTAGGTGATACCGTTCGTTGGCAGTATCAGTTTTAACTTTTAGGTTTCACTCTGTTTTCTCCTATATGGATACATGTAGTTGGAACTCTAAATCAAACACGGCTTATGGTAGCTCTTGGAAACATGACACAATAAAGTAGTTCCAAGTTCTATCTCTATGGTTTGTTTCCTATTGATGTAGCCCTAAGCAGAGACCGGCGCAAATCACTTTCATGGAAAGTTGTTGCCAAGCTTCCAAAAAACTACGAGTTTCCTGAAATCTCAGCACACATTTTTTCACCCAATCTTGATGACACTTTCAGGTAATGATCAGTACCCCAATCACACTTGGCTCACCAAATTTCGTTCTTCTAGGTTAAACCGTTCGTTGGCAGTAACAGTTTTAATTTTTAGGTTTCACTCTGTTTTCTCCTATATTTATACATGTAGTTGGAACTCTAAATCAAACACGGTTTGTGCTAGCTCTTTGAAACTTCAAACAATAAAGTAGTTCCAAGGTCTATCTCTATGGTTTGTTTCCTATTGATGTAGCCCTAAGCAGAGACTGGCGCAAATCACTTTCATGGAAAGGTGTTGCCAAACTTCCAAAAACTACGAGTTTCCTGGAATCTCAGCATACATTTTTTCACCCAATCGTGATGACACTATCAGGTGATGATCAGTACCCCAATCCCACTTGGCTCACCAAATTTCGTTCTTCTAGGTTAAACCGTTCGTTGGCAGTAACAGTTTTAATTTTTAGGTTTCACTCTGTTTTCTCCTATATGGATACTTGTAGTTGGAACTCTAAATCAAACACGGTTTGTGCTAGCTCTTTGAAACTTGACACAATAAAGTAGTTCCAAATTCTATCTCTATGGTTTGTTTCCTATTGATGTAGCCCTAAGCAGAGACTGGCACAAATCACTTTCATGGAAACGGGTTGCCAAGTTCCAAAAAACTACGAGTTTCCTGAAATCTCAGCATACATTTTTTCACCCAATCGTGATGACACTTTCAGGTAATGATCAGTACCCCAATCCCACTTGCCTCACCAAATTTCGTTCTTCTAGGTTAAACCGTTCGTTGTCAGTAACAGTTTTAATTTTTAGGTTTCACTCTGTTTTCTCCTATATGGATACATGTAGTTGGAACTCTAAATCAAACACGGTTTGTGCTAGCTCTTTGAAACTTGACACAATAAAGTAGTTCCAAGTTCTATCTCTATGGTTTGTTTGCTATTGATGTAGCCCTAAGCAGAGACTGGCGCAAATCACTTCCATGGAAATTTGTTGCCAAGCTTCCAAAAAACTACGAGTTTCCTGAAATCTCAGCACACATTTTTTCACCCAATCTTGATGACACTTTCAGGTCATGATCAGTACCCCAATCCCACTTGGCTCACCAAATTTCGTTCTTCTAGGTTAAACCGTTCATTCCAGTATCAGTTTTAATTTTTAGGTTTCACTCTGTTTTCTTCTATATGGATACATGTAGTTGGAACTCTAAATCAAACACGGTTTGTGCTAGATCTTGGAAACTTGACACAATAAAGTAGTTCCAAGTTCTATCTCTATGGTTTGTTTTCTATTGATGTAGCCCTAAACAGAGACTGGCGCAAATCACTTTCATGGAAAGGTGTTGCCAAACTTCCAAAAACTACGAGTTTCCTGAAATCTCAGCATACATTTTTTCACCCAATCGTGATGACACTATCAGGTAATGATCAGTACCCCAATCCCACTTGGCTCACCAAATTTCGTTCTTCTAGGTTAAACCGTTCGTTGGCAGTAACAGTTTTAATTTTTAGGTTTCACTCTGTTTTCTCCTATATGGATACATGTAGTTGGAACTCTAAATCAAACACGGTTTGTGCTAGCCCTTGGAATCTTGACACAATAAAGTAGTTCCAAGTTCTATCTCTATGGTTTGTTTCCTATTGATGTAGCCCTAAGCAGAGACTGGCTCAAATCACTTTCATGGAAAGGGGTTGCCAAGCTTCCAAACAACTACGAGTTTCCTGAAATCTCAGCATACATTTGTTCACCCAATCTTGATGACACTTTCATGTAATGATCAGTACCCCAATCCCACTTGGCTCACCAAATTTCGTTCTTCTAGGTTAAACCGTTCCTTGGCAGTAACAGTTTAGATTTTGAGTTTTCACTCTGTTTTCTAATATATGGATACATGTAGTTGGAACTCTAAATCAAACACGGTTTGTGCTAGCTCTTTGAAACTTGACACAATAAAGTAGTTCCAAGTTCTCTCTCTATGGTTTCTTTCCTATTGATGTAGCCCTAAGCAGAGACCGGCGCAAATCACTTTCATGGAAAGTTGTTCCCAACCTTCCAAAAAACTACGAGTTTCCTGAATTCTCAGCACACATTTTTTCACCCAATCTTGATGACACTTTCAGGTAATGATCAGTACCCCAATCCAACATGGCTCACCAAATTTCGTTCTTCTAGGTTAAACTGTTCGTTGGCAGTAACAGTTTTAATTTTTAGGTTTCACTCTGTTTTCTCCTATATGGATACATGTAGTTGGAACTCTAAATCAAACACGGTTTTTGCTAGCTCTTTGAAACTTGACTCAATAAAGTAGTTCCAAGTTTTATCTCTATGGTTTGTTTCCTATTGATGTAGCTCTAAGCAGAGACTGGCGCAAATCACTTTCATGGAAAGGGGTTGCCAAGCTTCCAAAAAACTACGAGTTTCCTGAAATCTCAGCATACATTTTTTCACCCAATCTTGATGACACTTTCAGGTAATGATCAGTCCCCCAATCCCACTTGGCTCACCAAATTTCGTTCTTCTAGGTGATACCGTTCGTTGGCAGTATCAGTTTTAACTTTTAGGTTTCACTCTGTTTTCTCCTATATGGATACATGTAGTTGGAACTCTAAATCAAACACGGCTTATGGTAGCTCTTGGAAACATGACACAATAAAGTAGTTCCAAGTTCTATCTCTATGGTTTGTTTCCTATTGATGTAGCCCTAAGCAGAGACCGGCGCAAATCACTTTCATGGAAAGTTGTTGCCAAGCTTCCAAAAAACTACGAGTTTCCTGAAATCTCAGCACACATTTTTTCACCCAATCTTGATGACACTTTCAGGTAATGATCAGTACCCCAATCACACTTGGCTCACCAAATTTCGTTCTTCTAGGTTAAACCGTTCGTTGGCAGTAACAGTTTTAATTTTTAGGTTTCACTCTGTTTTCTCCTATATTTATACATGTAGTTGGAACTCTAAATCAAACACGGTTTGTGCTAGCTCTTTGAAACTTCAAACAATAAAGTAGTTCCAAGGTCTATCTCTATGGTTTGTTTCCTATTGATGTAGCCCTAAGGAGAGACTGGCGCAAATCACTTTCATGGAAAGGTGTTGCCAAACTTCCAAAAACTGCGAGTTTCCTGGAATTTCAGCATACATTTTTTCACCCAATCGTGATGACACTATCAGGTGATGATCAGTACCCCAATCCCACTTGGCTCACCAAATTTCATTCTTCTAGGTGAAACCGTTCGTTGGCAGTATCAGTTTTAATTTTTAGGTTTCACTCTGTTTTCTCCTATATGGATACATGTAGTTGGAACTCTAAATCAAACACGGCTTATGGTAGCTCTTGGAAACATGACACAATAAAGTAGTTCCAAGTTCTATCTCTATTGTTTGTTTCCTATTGATGTAGCCCTAAGCAGAGACCGGCGCAAATCACTTTCATGGAAAGTTGTTGCCAAGCTTCCAAAAAACTACGAGTTTCCTGAAATCTCAGCACACATTTTTTCACCCAATCTTGATGACACTTTCAGGTAATGATCAGTACCCCAATCACACTTGGCTCACCAAATTTCGTTCTTCTAGGTTAAACCGTTCGTTGGCAGTAACAGTTTTAATTTTTAGGTTTCACTCTGTTTTCTCCTATATTTATACATGTAGTTGGAACTCTAAATCAAACACGGTTTGTGCTAGCTCTTTGAAACTTCAAACAATAAAGTAGTTCCAAGGTCTATCTCTATGGTTTGTTTCCTATTGATGTAGCCCTAAGCAGAGACTGGCGCAAATCACTTTCATGGAAAGGTGTTGCCAAACTTCCAAAAACTACGAGTTTCCTGGAATCTCAGCATACATTTTTTCACCCAATCGTGATGACACTATCAGGTGATGATCAGTACCCCAATCCCACTTGGCTCACCAAATTTCGTTCTTCTAGGTTAAACCGTTCGTTGGCAGTAACAGTTTTAATTTTTAGGTTTCACTCTGTTTTCTCCTATATGGATACTTGTAGTTGGAACTCTAAATCAAACACGGTTTGTGCTAGCTCTTTGAAACTTGACACAATAAAGTAGTTCCAAATTCTATCTCTATGGTTTGTTTCCTATTGATGTAGCCCTAAGCAGAGACTGGCACAAATCACTTTCATGGAAACGGGTTGCCAAGTTCCAAAAAACTACGAGTTTCCTGAAATCTCAGCATACATTTTTTCACCCAATCGTGATGACACTTTCAGGTAATGATCAGTACCCCAATCCCACTTGCCTCACCAAATTTCGTTCTTCTAGGTTAAACCGTTCGTTGTCAGTAACAGTTTTAATTTTTAGGTTTCACTCTGTTTTCTCCTATATGGATACATGTAGTTGGAACTCTAAATCAAACACGGTTTGTGCTAGCTCTTTGAAACTTGACACAATAAAGTAGTTCCAAGTTCTATCTCTATGGTTTGTTTGCTATTGATGTAGCCCTAAGCAGAGACTGGCGCAAATCACTTCCATGGAAATTTGTTGCCAAGCTTCCAAAAAACTACGAGTTTCCTGAAATCTCAGCACACATTTTTTCACCCAATCTTGATGACACTTTCAGGTCATGATCAGTACCCCAATCCCACTTGGCTCACCAAATTTCGTTCTTCTAGGTTAAACCGTTCATTCCAGTATCAGTTTTAATTTTTAGGTTTCACTCTGTTTTCTTCTATATGGATACATGTAGTTGGAACTCTAAATCAAACTCGGTTTGTGCTAGCTCTTGGAAACTTGACACAATAAAGTAGTTCCAAGTTCTATCTCTATGGTTTGTTTTCTATTGATGTAGCCCTAAACAGAGACGGGCGCAAATCACTTTCATGGAAAGGGGTTGCCAAGCTTCCATAAAATACAAGTTTCCTGAAATCTCAGCACACATTTTTTCACCCAATGTTGATGACACTTTCAGGTAATGATCAGTACCCCAATCCCACTTGGTTCACCAAATTTCGTTCTTCTAGGTTAAACCGTTCGTTGGCAGTATCAGTTTTAATTTTTAGGTTTCACTCTGTTTTCTCCTATATGGATACATGTAGTTGGAACTCTAAATCAAACACGGTTTGTGCTAGCTCTTTGAAACTTGACACAATAAAGTAGTTCCAAGTTCTATATCTATGGTTTCTTTCCTATTGATGTAGCCCTAAGCAGAGACCGGCGCGAATCACTTTCATGGAAAGGGGTTGCCCAGCTTCCAAAAAAGTACGAGTTTCCTGAAATATCAGCACACATTTTTTCACCCAATCTTGATTACACTTTCAGGTAATGATCAGTACCCCAATCTCACTTGGCTCACCAAATTTCGTTCTTCTAGGTTAAAACGTTCGTTGGCAGTAACAGTTTTAATTTTTAGGTTTCACTCTGTTTTCTCCTATATGGATACATGTATTTGGAACTCTAAATCAAACACTGTTTGTGCTAGCTCTTTGAAACTTCAAACAATAAAGTAGTTCCAAGGTCTATCTCTATGGTTTGTTTTCTATTGATGTAGCCCTAAGCAGAGACTGGCGCAAATCACTTTCATGGAAAGGGGTTGCCAAGCTTCCAAAAAATAGAAGTTTCTTGAAATCTCAGCACACATTTTTTCACCCAATCTTGATGACACTTTCAGGTAATGATCAGTACCCCAATCCCACTTGGCTCACCAAATTTCGTTCTTCTAGGTTAAACCGTTCGTTGGCAGTATCAGTTTTAATTTTTAGGTGTCACTCTGTTTTCTCCTATATGGATACATATAGTTGGAACTCTAAATCAAACACGGTTTGTGCTAGCTCTTTGAAACTTGACAAAATAAAGTAGTTCCAAGTTCTATCTCTATGGTTTCTTTCCTATTGATGTAGCCCTAAGCAGAGACCGTCACAAATCATTTTCATGCAAAGTTGTTGCCAAGCTTCCAAAAAACTACGAGTTTCCTGAAATATCAACACACATTTTTTCACCCAATCTGGATGACACTTTCAGGTAATGATCAGTACCCCAATCCCACTTGGCTCACCAAATTTCGTTCTTCTAGGTTAAACCGTTCGTTGGCAGTAACAGTTTTAATTTTTAGGTTTCACTCTGTTTTCTCCTATATGGATACATGTAGTTGGAACTCTAAATCAAACACGGTTTGTGCTAGCACTTGGAAACTAGACACAATAAAGTAGTTCAAGTTTTATTTCTATGGTCTGTTTCCTATTGATGTAGCCCTAAGCAGGGACTGGCACAAATCACTTTCATGGAAAGGGGTTGCCAAGCTTCCAAAAAACTACGAGTTTCCTGAAATCTCAGCATGCATTTTTTCACCCAATCGTGATGACACTATCAGGTAATGATCAGTACCCCAATCCCACTTGGCTAACCAAATTTCGTTCTTCTAGGTTAAACCGTTCTTTGGCAGTAACAGTTTTAATTTTTAGGTTTCACTGTTTTCACCTATATGGATACATGTAGTTGGAACTCTAAATCAAACACGGTTTTTGCTAGCCCTTGGAAACTAGACACAATAAAGTATTTCCAAGTTTTATTTCTATGGTCTGTTTCCTATTGATGTAGCCCTAAGCTGAGACTGGCACAAATCACTTTCATGGAAAGGGGTTGCCAAGCTTCCAAAAACTACGAGTTTTCTGAAATCTCAGCATGCATTTTTTCACCCAATCGTGATGACACTTTCAGGTAATGATCAGTACTCCATTCCCACTTGGCTCACCAAATTTTTTTCTTCTAGGTTAATCCGTTCGTTGGGAGTAACAGTTTTAATTTTTAGGTTTCACTCTGTTTTCTTCTATATGGATACATGTAGTTGTAACTCTAAATCAAACACGGTTTGTGCTAGCTCTTGCAAACTTGACACAATAAAGTAGTTCCAAGTTCTCTCTCTATGGTTTGTTTCGTATTGATGTAGCCCTAAGCAGAGACGGGCGCAAATCACTTTCATGGACATTTGTTGCCAAGCTTCCAAAAAACTACGAGTTTCCTGAAATCTCAGCACACATTTTTTCACCCAATGTTGATGACACTTTCAGGTAATGAACAGTACCCCAATCCCACATGGCTCACCAAATTTCATTCTTCTAGGTTAAACCGTTCGTTGGCAGTATCAGTTTTAATTTTTAGGTTTCACTCTGTTTTCTCCTATATGGATACATGTAGTTGGAACTCTAAATCAAACACGGTTTGTGCTAGATCTTGGAAACTTGATACAATAAAGTAGTTCCAAGTTCTATCTCTATGGTTTGTTTTTTATTGATGTAGCCCTAAGCAGAGACCGGCGCGAATCACTTTCATGGAAAGGGGTTGCCAAGCTTCCAAAAAACTACGAGTTTCCTGAAATCTCATCATACATTTTTTCACCCAATCTTGATGACACTTTCAGGTAATGATCAGTACCCCAATCCCACTTGGCTCACCAAATTTCGTTCTTCTAGGTTAAAACGTTCGTTGGCAGTAACAGTTTTAATTTTTAGGTTTCACTCTGTTTTCTCCTATATGGATACATGTATTTGGAACTCTAAATCAAACACTGTTTGTGCTAGCTCTTTGAAACTTCAAACAATAAAGTAGTTCCAAGGTCTATCTCTATGGTTTGTTTCCTATTGATGTAGCCCTAAGCAGAGACCCGCGCAAATCACTTTCATGGAAATTTGTTGCCAAGCTTCCAAAAAACTACGAGTTTCCTGAAATCTCAGCACACATTTTTTCACCCAATGTTGATGACACTTTGAGGTATTGATCAGTACACCAATCCCACTTGGCTCACCAAATTTCATTCTTCTAGGTTAAACCGTTCGTTGGCAGTATCAGTTTTAATTTTTAGGTTTCACTCTGTTTTCTCCTATATGGATACATGTAGTTGGAACTCTAAATCAAACACGGTTTGTGCTAGATCTTGGAAACTTGACACAATAAAGTAGTTCCAAGTTCTATCTCTATGGTTTGTTTTTTATTGATGTAGCCGTAAGAAGAGACCGGCGCGAATCACTTTCATGGAAAGGGGTTGCCAAACTTAGAAAAAAACTACGAGTTTCCTGAAATCTCAGCATACATTTTTTCACCCAATCTTAATGACACTTTCAGGTAATGATCAGTACCGCAATACCACTTGGCTCACCAAACTTTTATTCTTCTAGGTTAAACCGTTCGTTGGCAGTATCAGTTTTAATTTTTAGGTTTCACTCTCTTTTCTCCTGTATGGATACATGTAGTTGGAACTCTAAATCAAACACGGTTTGTGCTAGACCTTGGACACTTGACACAATAAAGTAGTTCCAAGTTCTATCTCTATGGTTTGTTTCCTATTGATGTAGCCCTAGCAGAGACCGGCGCAAATCACTTTCATGGAAAGGGGTTGTCAAACTTCCAAAAAACTATGAGTTTCCTGAAATCTCATCATACATTTTTTCACCCAATCTTGATGACACTTTCAGGTAATGATCAGTACCCCAATCCAACTTGGCTCACCAAATTTCGTTCTTCTAAGTTAAACCGTTCGTTGGCAGCAACAGTTTTAATTTTTAGGTTTCACTCTGTTTTCTCCTATATGGATACATGTAGTTGGAACTCTAAATCAAACACGGTTTGTGCTAGCTCTTGGAAACTTGACACAATAAAGTAGTTCCAAGTTCTATCTCTATGGTTTGTTTCCTATTGATGTAGCCCTAAGCAGAGACTGGCGCAACTCATTTTCATGGAAAGGGGTTGCCAAGCTTCCAAAAAACTACGAGTTTCCTGAAATCACAGCACACATTTTTTCACCCAATCTTGATGACTCTTTCAGGTAAATATCAGTACCGCAATCCCACTTGGCTCACCAAATTTCGATCTTCTATATTAAACCGTTTGTTGGCAGTAACAGTTTTAATTTTTAGGTTTCATTCTGTTTTCTCCTATATGGATACATGTAGTTGGAACTCTAAATCAAACACGGTTCGTGCTAGCCCTTGGAATCTTGACACAATAAAGTAGTTCCAATTTCTATCTCTATGGTTTGTTTCCTATTGATGTAGCCCTAAGCAGAGACCGGCCCAAATCACTTTCATGGAAATTTGTTGCCAAGCTTCCAAAAAACTACAAGTTTCCTGAAATCTCAGCACACATTTTTTCACCCAATCTTGATGACACTTTCAGGTAATGATCAGTACCCCAATCCCACTTGACTCACCAAATTTCATTCTTCTAGGTTAAACCGTTCGTTGGCAGTATCAGTTTTAATTTTTAGGTTTCACTCTGTTTTCTCCTATATGGATACATGTAGTTGGAACTCTAAATCAAAGACGGTTTGTGCTAGCTCTTTGAAACTTGACACAATAAAGTAGTTCCAAGTTTGATTTCTATGGTTTGTTTCCTATTGATGTAGCCCTACACAGAGACTGGCGCAAATCACTTTCATGGAAAGGGGTTGCCAAGCTTCCAAAAAACTATGAGTTTCCTGAAATCTCAGCACACATTTTTTTACCCAATCTTGATGACACTTTCAGGTAATTATCAGTACCCCAATCCCACTTGGCTCACCAAATTTCGTTCTTCTAGGTTAAACCGTTCCTTGGCAGTATCAGTTTTAATTTTTAGGTTTCACTCTGTTTTCTCCTATATGGATACATGTAGTTGGAACTATAAATCAAACACGGTTTGTGCTAGATCTTGGAAACTTGACACAATAAAGTAGTTCCAAGTTCTATCTCTATGGTTTGTTTCCTATTGATGTAGCCCTAAGCAGAGACTGGCACAAATCACTTTCATGGAAAGGGGTTGCCAAGCTTCCAAAAAACTACGAGTTTCCTGAAATCTCAGCATACATTTTGTCACCCAATGTTGATGACACTTTGAGGTAATGATCACTACCCCAATCCCACTTGGCTCACCAAATTTCATTCTTCTAGGTTAAACCGTTCGTTGGCAGTATCAGTTTTAATTTTTAGCTTTCACTCTGTTGTCTCCTATATGGATACATATAGTTGGAACTCTAAATCAAACACCGTTTGTGCTAGCTCTTTGAAACTTGACACAATAAAGTAGTTCAATGTTCTATCTCTATGGTTTGTTTCCTATTGATGTAGCCCTAAGCAGAGACTGGTGCAAATCACTTTCATGGAAATGTGTTGCCAAGCTTCCAAAAAACTACAAGTTTCCTGAAATCTCAGCACACATTTTTTCAACCAATCTTGATGACACTTTCAGGTAATGATCAGTACCCCAATCCCACTTGCCTCACCAAATTTCATTCTTCTAGGTTAAACCGTTCGTTGGCAGTATCAGTTTTAATTTTTAGGTTTCACTCTGTTTTCTCCTATATGGATACATGTAGTTGGAACTCTAAATCAAACACGGTTTGTGCTAGCTCTTTGAAACTTGACACAATAAAGTAGATCCAAGATTGATTTCTATGGTTTGTTTCCTATTGATGTAGCCCTACACAGAGACTGGCGCAAATCACTTTCATGGAAAGGGGTTGCCAAGCTTCCAAAAAACTATGAGTTTCCTGAAATCTCAGCACACATTTTTTTACCCAATCTTGATGACACTTTCAGGTAATTATCAGTACCCCAATCCCACTTGGCTCACCAAATTTCGTTCTTCTAGGTTAAACCATTCCTTGGCAGTATCAGTTTTAATTTTTAGGTTTCACTCTGTTTTCTCCTATATGGATACATGTACTTGGAACTATAAATAAAACACGGTTTGTGCTAGATCTTGGAAACTTGACACAATAAAGTAGTTCCAAGTTCTATCTCTATGGTTTGTTTCCTATTGATGTAGCCCTAAGCAGAGACCGGCGCAAATCACTTTCATGGAAAGGGGTTGCCAAGCTTCCAAAAAACTAGGAGTTTCCTGACATCTCAGCACACATTTTTTCACCCAATCTTGCTGACACTTTCAGGTAATGATCAGTACCCCAATCCCACTTGGCTCACCAAAGTTCGTTCTTCTAGGTTAAACCGTTCGTTGGCAGTATCAGTTTTAATTTTTAGGTTTCACTCTGTTTTCTCCTATATGGATACATGAAGTTGGAACTCTAAATCAAACACGGTTTGTGCTAGTTCTTGGAAACTTGACACAATAAAGTAGTTCCAAGTTCTGTCTCTATGGTTTTTTTCCTATTGATGTAGCCCTAAGCAGAGACCTGCGCAAATCCCTTTCATGGAAAGTTGTTGCCAAGCTTCAAAAAACTACGAGTTTCCTGAAATCTCAGCACACATTTTTTCACTGAATCTTGATGACACTTTCAGGTAAATATCAGTACCCCAATCCCACTTGGCTCACCAAATTTCCTTCTTCTATATTAAACCGTTCGTTGGCAGTAACAGTTTTAATGTTTAGGTTTCATTCTGTTTTCTCCTATATGGATACATGTAGTTGGAACTCTAAATCAAACACGGTTTGTGATAGCCCTTGGAAACTTGACACAATAAAGTAGTTAAAAGTTCTATCTCTATGGTTTGTTTCCTATTGATGTAGCCCTAAGCAGAGACTGGCACAAATCACTTTCATGGAAAGGGGTTGCCAAGCTTCCAAAAAACTACGAGTTTCCTGATTTCTCAGCATACATTTTTTCACCCAATGTTGATGACACTTTAAGGTAATGATCAGTACCCCAATCCCACTTGGCTCACCAAATTTCATTCTTCTAGGTTAAACCGTTCGTTGGCAGTATCAGTTTTAATTTTTAGCTTTCACTCTGTTGTCTCCTATATGGATACATATAGTTGGAACTCTAAATCAAACACCATTTGTGCTAGCTCTTTGAAACTTGACACAATAAAGTAGTTCCATGTTCTATCTCTATGGTTTGTTTCCTATTGATGTAGCCCTAAGAGGAGACTGGCTCAAATCACTTTCATGGAAATTTGTTGCCAAGCTTCCAAAAAACTACTAGTTTCCTGATATCTCAGCACACATTTTTTCACCCAATCTTGATGACACTTTCAGGTAATGATCAGTACCCCAATCCCACTTGCCTCACCAAATTTCATTCTTCTAGGTTAAACAGTTCGTTGGCAGTAACAGTTTTAATTTTTAGGTTTCACTCTGTTTTTTCCTATATGGATCCATGTAGTTGGAATTCTAAATCAATCACGGTTTGTGCTAGCTCTTTGAAACTTGACACAATAAAGTAGTTCCAAGTTTGATTTCTATGGTTTGTTTCCTATTGATGTAGCCCAACGCAGAGACTGGCGCAAATCACTTTCATGGAAAGGGGTTGCCAAGCTTCCAAAAAACTACGAGTTTCCTGAAACCTCAGCACACATTTTTTCACCCAATCTTGATGACACTTTCAGGTAATTATCAGTACCCCAATCCTACTTGGCTCACTAAATTTTGTTCTTCTAGTTTAAACCGTTCGTTGGCAGTATCAGTTTTAATTTTTAGGTTTCACTCAGTTTTCTCCTATATGGATACATGTAGTTGGAACTGTAAATCAAACACGGTTTGTGCTAGCTCTTGGAAACTTGACACAATAAAGTAGTTCCAAGTTCTATCTCTGTGTTTTGTTTCCTATTGATGTAGCCCTAAGCAGAGACCGGCGCAAATCACTTTCATGGAAAGGGGTTGCCAAATTTCCAAAAAACTACGAGTTTCCTGAAAACTCAGCACACATTTTTTCACCCAATCTTGATGACACTTTCATGTAATGATCAGTACCCCAATCCACTTGGCTCACCAAATTTCATTCTTCTAGGTTAAACCGTTCATTGGCAGTATCAGTTTAAATTTTTAGGTTTCACTCTGTTTTCTCCTATATGCATACATGTAGTTGGAACTCTAAATCAAACACGGTTTGTGCCAGCTCTTGGAAACTTGACACAATAAAGTAGTTCCAAGTTCTATCTCTATGGTTTGTTTCCTATTGATGTAGCCCTAAGCGGAGACCGGCGCAAATCACTTTCATGGAAAGTTGTTGCCAAGCTTCCAAAAAATTACGTGTATCCTGAAATCTCAGCACACATTTTTTCAACCAATCTTGATGACACTTTCAGGTAATGATCAGTACCCCTATCCCACTTGGCTCACCAAATTTCGTTCTTCTAGGTTAAACCGTTCGTTGGTTTTAACAGTTTTAATTTTTAGGTTTCACTCTGTTTTCTCCTATATGGATACATGTAGTTGGCTCTAAATCAAACACGGTTTGTGCCAGCTCTTGGAAACTTGACACAATAAAGTAGTTCCATGTTCTATCTCTATGGTTTCTTTCCTATTGATGAAGCCCGAAACAGAGACCGGCTCAAATCACTTTCATGGAAAGGGGTTGCCAAGCTTCCAAAAAACTACGAGTTTCCTGAAATCTCAGCATACATTTTTTCCCCCAATCTTGATGACACTTTCAGGTAATGATCAGTACCCCAATCCAACTTGGCTCACCAAATTTCGTGCTTCTAAGTTAAACCGTTCGTTGGCAGTAACAGTTTTAATTTTTCGGTTTCACTCTGTTTACTCCTATTTGGATACATGTAGTTGGAACTCTAAATCAAACACGGTTTGTGCTAGCTTTTTGAAACTTGACACAATAAAGTAGTTCCAAGTTCTACCTCTGTGGTTTGTTTCCTATTGATGTAGCCCTAAGCAGAGACCGGCGCAAATAACTTTCATGGAAATGGGTTGCCAAGCTTCCAAAAAACTACGAGTTTCCTGAAATCTCAGCATACATTTTTTCACCCAATCTTGATGACACTTTCAGGTAATGATCAGTACCTCAATCCCACTTGGCTCACCAAATTTTGTTCTTCTAGGTTAAACCGTTCGTTGGCAGTAACAGTTTAAATTTTTAGGTTTCACTCTGTTTTCTCTTATATGGATACATGTAGTTGGAACTCTAAATCAAACACGGTTTGTGCTAGCTCTTTGAAACTTGACACAATAAAGTAGTTCCAAGTTCTATATCTATGGTTTGTTTCCTATTGATGTAGCCCTAAGCAGAGACTGGCACAAATCACTTTAATGGAAAGCGGTTGCCAAGCTTCCAAAAAACTACGAGTTTCCTGAAATCTCAGCACACATTTTTTCACCCAATCTTGATGACACTTTCAGATAATGATCAGTACCCCAATCTCACTTGGCACAACAAATTTCGTTCTCTAGGTTTAACCGTTCGTTGGCAGTAACAGTTTTAATTTTTAGGTTTCACTCTGTTTTCTCCTATATGGATACATGTAGTTGGAACTCTAAATCAAACACGGTTTGTGCTAGCTCTTGGAAACTTGACACAATAAAGTAGTTCCCAGCTCTATCTCTTTGGTTTGTTTCCTAATTATGTAGCCCTAAGCAGAGACCAGCGCAAATCATTTCATGGAAAGGGGTTGCCAAGCTTCCAAATAAACTACGTGTTTCCTGAAAACTCAGCATATATTTTTTCACCCAATCTTGATGACACTTTCAGGTAAAGATCAGTACCCCAATCCTACTTGCCTCACCAAATTTCGTTCTTCTAGGTTAAACCGTTCGTTGGCAGTAAGAGTTAAATTTTTAGGTTTCACTCTGTTTTCCCCTATATGGATACATGTAGTTGAAAATCTAAATCAAACACGGTTTGTGCAAGCTCTTTGAAACTTGACACAATAAAGTAGTTCCAAGTTCTATCTCTATAGTTTGTTTCCTATTGATGTAGACCTAAGCAGAGACCTGCGCAAATCACTCTCATGGAAAGTTGTTCCCAAGCTTCCAAAAAACTACGAGTTTCCTGAAATCTCAGCACACATTTTTTTCACCCAAACTTGATGACACTTTCAGGTAAATATCAGTACCCCAATCCCACTTGGCTCACCAAATTTGGTTCTTCTAATTTAAACCGTTCGTTGGCAGTAACAGTTTTAATTTTTAGGTTTCACTCTGTTTTCTCCTATATGGATACATGTAGTTGAAACTCTAAATCAAACACGGTTTGTGGTAGCTCTTGGAAACTTGACACAATAAAGTAGTTCCATGTTCTATCTCTATGGTTTGTTTCCTATTGATGTAGCCCTGAGCAGAGACTGGCGCAAATCCCTTTCATGGAAAGAGGTTGCCAAGCTTCCAAAAAACTACGAGATTCCTGAAATCTCAGCACACATTTTTTTCACCCAATCTTGATGACACTTTCAGGTAATGATCAGTACCCCAATCCCACTTGGCTCACCAAATTTCGTTCTTCTAGGTTAAACCGTTCGTTGGCAGTATCAGTATAAATTTTTAGATTTCACTCTGTATTCTCCTATATGGATACATGTATTTGGAACTCTAAATCAAACACGGTTTGTGCTAGCTCTTGGAAACTTGACACAATAAAGTAGTTCCAAGTTCTGTCTCTATGTTTTGTTTCCTATTAATGTAGCGCTAAGCAGAGACCAGCGCAAATCACTTTAATGGAAAGGGGTTGCCAAACTTCCAAAAAAGTACGAGTTTCCTGAAATCACAGCATACATTTTTTCACCCAATCTTGTGACACTTTCAGGAAATGATCAGTACCCCAATCCCTCTTGGCTCACCAAAATTTGTTCTTCTAGGTTAAACCGTTCGTTGGCTGTAACAGTTTTAATTTTTAGGTTTCATTCTGTTTTCTCCTATATGGATACATGTAATTGGAACTCTAAATCAAACACGGTTTGTGCTAGATCTTGGAAACTTGACACAATAAAGTAGTTCCAAGTTCTATCTCTATGGTTTGTTTCCTATTGATGTAGCCCTAAGCAGAGACTGGCGCAAATCACTTTCATGGAAAGGGGTTGCCAAACTTCCAAAAAACTACGAGTTTCATGAAATCTCATCACACATTCTTTCACCCAATCTTGAAGACACTTTCAGATAATGATCAGTTCCCCAATCCCACTTGGCTCACCAAATTTCGTTCTTCTAGGTTAACCCGTTCATTGGCAGTAACAGTTTTAATTTTTAGGTTTCACTGTGTTTTCTCCTATATGGATACATGTAGTTGGAACTCTAAATCATACACGGTTTGTGCTAGCTCTTGGAAACTTGAAACAATAAAGTAGTTCCAAGGTCTATCTCTATGGTTTGTTTCCTATTGATGTAGCCCTAAGCAGAGACTGGCACAAATCACTTTCATGGAAAGGGGTTGCCAAGCTTCCAAAAAATACGAGTTTCCTGATATCTCAGCATATATTTTTTCACCCAATCTTGATGACACTTTCAGGTAATGATCAGCACCCCAATCCCACTTGGCTCACCAAATTTCGTTCTTCTAGATTAAACAGTTCGTTGGCAGTATCAGTTTTAATTTTTAGGTTTCACTCTGTTTTCTCCAATATGGATACATGTAGTTGGAACTCTAAATCAAACACGGTTTGTGCTAGCACTTGGAAACTTGACACAATAAAGTAGTTCCAAGTTCTTTCTCTATGGTTTGTTTCCTATTGATATAGCCCTAAGCAGAGACCGGCGCAAATCACTTTCATGGAAAGCGGTTGCCAAACTTCCAAAAAACTACGAGTTTCCTGAAATCTCAGCATACATTTTTTCACCCAATCTTGAAGACACTTTCAGGTAATGATCAGTACCCCAATCCCACTTGGCTCACCAAATTTCGTTCTTCTAGGTTAAACCGTTCGTTGGCAGTAACAGTTTTAATTTTTAGGTTTCACTGTGTTTTCTCCTATATGGATACATGTAGTTGGAACTCTAAATCAAACACGGTTTGTGCTAGCTCTTGGAAACTTGAAACAATAAAGTAGTTCCAAGGTCTATCTCTATGGTTTGTTTCCTATTGATGTAGACCTAAGCAGAGACTGGCGCAAATCACTTTCATGGAAAGGGGTTGCCAAGCTTCCAAAAAATACGAGTTTCCTGATATCTCAGCACACATTTTTTTCACCCAATCTTGATGACAATTTCAGGTAATGATCAGTACCGCAATCCCACTTGGCTCACCAAATTTCGTTCTTCTAGGTTAAACCGTTCGTTGGCTGTAACAGTTTTAATTTTTAGGTTTCATTCTGTTTTCTCCTATATGGATACATGTAATTGGAACTCTAAATCAAACACGGTTTGTGCTAGCTCTTTGAAAGATGACACAATAAAGCAGTTCCAAGTTCTATCTCTATGGTTTGTTTCCTATTGATGTAGCCCTAAGGAGAGACTGGCACAAATCACTTTCATGGAAAGGGGTTGCCAAGCTTCGAAAAAAATACGAGTTTCATGAAATCTCAGCACACATTCTTTCACCCAATCTTGATGACACTTTCAGGTAATAATCAGTACCCTAATGCCACTTGGCTCACCAAATTTCGTTATTCTAGGTTAAACCGTTCGTTGGCAGTATCAGTTTTAAGTTTTAGGTTTCACTCTGTTTTCTCCTATATGGATACATGTAGTTGGAACTCTAAATCAAACACGGTTTGTGCTAGATCTTGGAAACTTGACACAAAAGTAGTTCCAAGTTCTATCTCTATGGTTTGTTTCCTATTGATGTAGCCCTAAGCAGAGACCGGCACAAATCACTTTCATGGAAAGGGGTTGCCAAACTTCCAAAAAACTACGAGTTTCCTGAAATCTCAGCATATATTTTTTCACCCAATCTTGAAGACACTTTAAGATAATGATCAGTTCCCGAATCCCACTTGGATCACCAAACTTCGTTCTTCTAGGTTAAACCGTTCGATGGCTGTAACAGTTTTAAATTTAGGTTTCATTCTGTTTTCCCCTATATGGATACATGTAATTGGAACTCTAAATCAAACACGGTTTGTGCTAGATCTTGGAAACTTGACACAATAAAGTAGTTCCAAGTTCTATCTCTATGGTTTGTTTCCTATTGCTGTAGTCCCAAGCAGAGACCAGTGCAAATCACTTTCATGGAAAGGGGTTGCAAACTTCCAAAAAACTACGAGTTTCCTGAAATCTCAGCAAATATTTTTTCACCCAATCTTGAAGACAATTTCAGATAATGATCAGTTCCCCAATCCCACTTGGCTCACCAAATTTCGTTCTTCTAGGTTAACCCGTTCATTGGCAGTAACAGTTTTAATTTTTAGGTTTCACTGTGTTTTCTCCTATATGGATACATGTAGTTGGAACTCTAAATCATACACGGTTTGTGCTAGCTCTTGGAAACTTGAAACAATAAAGTAGTTCCAAGGTCTATCTCTATGGTTTGTTTCCTATTGATGTAGCCCTAAGCAGAGACTGGCACAAATCACTTTCATGGAAAGGGGTTGCCAAGCTTCCAAAAAATACGAGTTTCCTGATATCTCAGCACACATTTTTTCTCCCAATTTGATGACACTTTCAGGTAATGATCAGCACCCCAATCCCACTTGGCTCACCAAATTTCGTTCTTCTAGGTTAAACAGTTCGTTGGCAGTATCAGTTTTAATTTTTAGGTTTCACTCTGTTTTCTCCAATATGGATACATGTAGTTGGAACTCTAAATCAAACACGGTTTGTGCTAGCTCTTGGAAACTTGACACAATAAAGTAGTTCCAAGTTCTTTCTCTATGGTTTGTTTCCTATTGATGTAGCTCTAAGCAGAGACTGGCGCAAATCACTTTCATGGAAAGGGGTTGCCAAGCTTCGAAAAAAATACGAGTTTCATGAAATCTCAGCACACATTCTTTCACCCAATCTTGATGACACTTTCAGGTAATAATCAGTACCCTAATGCCACTTGGCTCACCAAATTTCGTTATTCTAGGTTAAACCGTTCGTTGGCAGTATCAGTATAAATTTTTAGATTTCACTCTGTATTCTCCTATATGGATACATGTATTTGGAACTCTAAATCAAACACGGTTTGTGCTAGCTCTTGGAAACTTGACACAATAAAGTAGTTCCAAGTTCTGTCTCTATGTTTTGTTTCCTATTAATGTAGCGCTAAGCAGAGACCAGCGCAAATCACTTTAATGGAAAGGGGTTGCCAAACTTCCAAAAAAGTACGAGTTTCCTGAAATCACAGCATACATTTTTTCACCCAATCTTGTGACACTTTCAGGAAATGATCAGTACCCCAATCCCTCTTGGCTCACCAAAATTTGTTCTTCTAGGTTAAACCGTTCGTTGGCTGTAACAGTTTTAATTTTTAGGTTTCATTCTGTTTTCTCCTATATGGATACATGTAATTGGAACTCTAAATCAAACACGGTTTGTGCTAGATCTTGGAAACTTGACACAATAAAGTAGTTCCAAGTTCTATCTCTATGGTTTGTTTCCTATTGATGTAGCCCTAAGCAGAGACTGGCGCAAATCACTTTCATGGAAAGGGGTTGCCAAACTTCCAAAAAACTACGAGTTTCATGAAATCTCATCACACATTCTTTCACCCAATCTTGAAGACACTTTCAGATAATGATCAGTTCCCCAATCCCACTTGGCTCACCAAATTTCGTTCTTCTAGGTTAACCCGTTCATTGGCAGTAACAGTTTTAATTTTTAGGTTTCACTGTGTTTTCTCCTATATGGATACATGTAGTTGGAACTCTAAATCATACACGGTTTGTGCTAGCTCTTGGAAACTTGAAACAATAAAGTAGTTCCAAGGTCTATCTCTATGGTTTGTTTCCTATTGATGTAGCCCTAAGCAGAGACTGGCACAAATCACTTTCATGGAAAGGGGTTGCCAAGCTTCCAAAAAATACGAGTTTCCTGATATCTCAGCATATATTTTTTCACCCAATCTTGATGACACTTTCAGGTAATGATCAGCACCCCAATCCCACTTGGCGCACCAAATTTCGTTCTTCTAGATTAAACAGTTCGTTGGCAGTATCAGTTTTAATTTTTAGGTTTCACTCTGTTTTCTCCAATATGGATACATGTAGTTGGAACTCTAAATCAAACACGGTTTGTGCTAGCACTTGGAAACTTGACACAATAAAGTAGTTCCAAGTTCTTTCTCTATGGTTTGTTTCCTATTGATATAGCCCTAAGCAGAGACCGGCGCAAATCACTTTCATGGAAAGCGGTTGCCAAACTTCCAAAAAACTACGAGTTTCCTGAAATCTCAGCATACATTTTTTCACCCAATCTTGAAGACACTTTCAGGTAATGATCAGTACCCCAATCCCACTTGGCTCACCAAATTTCGTTCTTCTAGGTTAAACCGTTCGTTGGCAGTAACAGTTTTAATTTTTAGGTTTCACTGTGTTTTCTCCTATATGGATACATGTAGTTGGAACTCTAAATCAAACACGGTTTGTGCTAGCTCTTGGAAACTTGAAACAATAAAGTAGTTCCAAGGTCTATCTCTATGGTTTGTTTCCTATTGATGTAGACCTAAGCAGAGACTGGCGCAAATCACTTTCATGGAAAGGGGTTGCCAAGCTTCCAAAAAATACGAGTTTCCTGATATCTCAGCACACATTTTTTTCACCCAATCTTGATGACAATTTCAGGTAATGATCAGTACCGCAATCCCACTTGGCTCACCAAATTTCGTTCTTCTAGGTTAAACCGTTCGTTGGCTGTAACAGTTTTAATTTTTAGGTTTCATTCTGTTTTCTCCTATATGGATACATGTAATTGGAACTCTAAATCAAACACGGTTTGTGCTAGCTCTTTGAAAGATGACACAATAAAGCAGTTCCAAGTTCTATCTCTATGGTTTGTTTCCTATTGATGTAGCCCTAAGGAGAGACTGGCACAAATCACTTTCATGGAAAGGGGTTGCCAAGCTTCGAAAAAAATACGAGTTTCATGAAATCTCAGCACACATTCTTTCACCCAATCTTGATGACACTTTCAGGTAATAATCAGTACCCTAATGCCACTTGGCTCACCAAATTTCGTTATTCTAGGTTAAACCGTTCGTTGGCAGTATCAGTTTTAAGTTTTAGGTTTCACTCTGTTTTCTCCTATATGGATACATGTAGTTGGAACTCTAAATCAAACACGGTTTGTGCTAGATCTTGGAAACTTGACACAAAAGTAGTTCCAAGTTCTATCTCTATGGTTTGTTTCCTATTGATGTAGCCCTAAGCAGAGACCGGCACAAATCACTTTCATGGAAAGGGGTTGCCAAACTTCCAAAAAACTACGAGTTTCCTGAAATCTCAGCATATATTTTTTCACCCAATCTTGAAGACACTTTAAGATAATGATCAGTTCCCGAATCCCACTTGGATCACCAAACTTCGTTCTTCTAGGTTAAACCGTTCGTTGGCTGTAACAGTTTTAAATTTAGGTTTCATTCTGTTTTCCCCTATATGGATACATGTAATTGGAACTCTAAATCAAACACGGTTTGTGCTAGATCTTGGAAACTTGACACAATAAAGTAGTTCCAAGTTCTATCTCTATGGTTTGTTTCCTATTGCTGTAGTCCCAAGCAGAGACCAGTGCAAATCACTTTCATGGAAAGGGGTTGCAAACTTCCAAAAAACTACGAGTTTCCTGAAATCTCAGCAAATATTTTTTCACCCAATCTTGAAGACAATTTCAGATAATGATCAGTTCCCCAATCCCACTTGGCTCACCAAATTTCGTTCTTCTAGGTTAACCCGTTCATTGGCAGTAACAGTTTTAATTTTTAGGTTTCACTGTGTTTTCTCCTATATGGATACATGTAGTTGGAACTCTAAATCATACACGGTTTGTGCTAGCTCTTGGAAACTTGAAACAATAAAGTAGTTCCAAGGTCTATCTCTATGGTTTGTTTCCTATTGATGTAGCCCTAAGCAGAGACTGGCACAAATCACTTTCATGGAAAGGGGTTGCCAAGCTTCCAAAAAATACGAGTTTCCTGATATCTCAGCACACATTTTTTCTCCCAATTTGATGACACTTTCAGGTAATGATCAGCACCCCAATCCCACTTGGCTCACCAAATTTCGTTCTTCTAGGTTAAACAGTTCGTTGGCAGTATCAGTTTTAATTTTTAGGTTTCACTCTGTTTTCTCCAATATGGATACATGTAGTTGGAACTCTAAATCAAACACGGTTTGTGCTAGCTCTTGGAAACTTGACACAATAAAGTAGTTCCAAGTTCTTTCTCTATGGTTTGTTTCCTATTGATGTAGCCCTAAGCAGAGACCGGCGCAAATCACTTTCATGGAAAGGGGTTGCCAAACTTCCAAAAAACTACGAGTTTCCTGAAATCTCAGCATACATTTTTTCACCCAATCTTGAAGACACTTTCAGGTAATGATCAGTACCCCAATCCCACTTGGCTCACCAAATTTCGTTCTTCTAGGTTAAACCGTTCGTTGGCAGTAACAGTTTTAATTTTTAGGTTTCACTCTGTTGTCTCCTATTGGATACATATATTTGGAACTCTAAGTCAAACACTGTTTGTCCTAGCTCTTTGAAACTTGACACAATAAAGTAGTTCCAAGTTATATCTCTATGGTTTGTTTCCTATTGATGTAGCCCTAAGCAGAGACTGGCGCAAATCACTTTCATGAAATTTGTTGCCAAGCTTCCAAAAAACTACGAGTTTCCTGAAATCTCAGCACACATTTTTTCACCCAATCTTGATGACACTTTCAGGAAATGATCAGTACCCCAATCCCACTTCCCTCAGCAAATTTCATTCTTCTAGGTTAAACCGTTCGTTGGCAGTAACAGTTTTAATTTTTAGGTTTCACTGTGTTTTCTCCTATATGGATACATGTAGTTGGAACTCTAAATCAAACACGGTTTGTGCTAGCTCTTGGAAACTTGAAACAATTAAGTAGTTCCAAGGTCTATCTCTATGGTTTGTTTCCTATTGATGTAGCCCTAAGCAGAGACTGGCGCAAATCACTTTCATGGAAAGGGGTTGCCAAGCTTCCCAAAAATACGAGTTTCCTGATATCTCAGCACACATTTTTTCACCCAAACTTGATGACACTTTCAGGTAATGATCAGTACCGCAATCCCACTTGGCTCACCAAATTTCGTTCTTCTAGGTTAAACCGTTCGTTGGCAGTAACAGTTTTAATTTTTAGGTTTCACTCTGTTTTCCCCTATAAGGATACATGTAGTTGGAATTCTAAATCAAACATGGTTTGTGCTAGCTCTTTGAAACTTTACAAAATAAAGTAGTTCCAAGTTCTATCTCTATGGTTTGTTTCCTATTGATGTAGCCCTAAGCAGAGACCGGCACAAATCATTTAATCGAAAGGGGTTGCCAAGTTTCCAAAAAACTACGAGTTTCCCAAATCTCAGCATACATTTTTTCACCCAATCTTGAAGACACTTTCAGGTAATGATCAGTACCCCAATCCCACTTGGCTCACCAAATTTCGTTCTTCTAGGTTAAACCGTTCGTTGGCAGTAACAGTTTTAATTTTTAGGTTTCACTCTGTTTTCTCCTATATGGATACATGTAGTTGGAACTCTAAATCAAACACGGTTTGTGCTAGCCCTTGGAAACTTGACACAATAAAGTAGTTCCAAGTTCTATCTCTATGGTTTGTTTCCTATTGATGTAGCCCTAAGCAGAGACTGGCGCAAATCACTTTCATGGAAAGGGGTTGCCAAGCTTCCAAAAAACTAAGATTTTTTTGAAAACTCAGCACACATTTTTTCACCCAATCTTGATGACACTTACATGTAATGATCAGTACCCCAATCCACTTGGCTCACCAAATTTTATTCTTCTAGGTTAAACCGTACGTTGGCAGTATCAGTTTTAATTTTTAGGTTTCACTATGTTTTCTCCTATATGCATACATGTATTTGGAACTCTAAATCAAAAACGGTTTGTGCTAGCTCTTGGAAACTTGACACAATAAAGTAGTTCCAAGTTCTATCTCTATGGTTTGTTTCCTATTGATGTAGCCCTAAGCAGAGACTGGCGCAAATCACTTTCATGGAAAGGGGTTGCCAAGCTTCTAAAAAACTACGAGTTTCCTGAAATCAGCACACATTTTTTCACCCAATCTTGATGACACTTTCAGGTAATACTCAGTACCCCAATCCCACTTGGCTCACCGAATTTCGTTTTTCTAGGTTAAACCGTTCGTTGGCAGTATCAGTTTTAATTTTTAGGTTTCACTCTGTTTTCTCCTATACGGATACATGTAGTTGGAACTCTAAATCAAACACGGTTTGTGCTAGCTCTTTGAAAGATGACACAATAAAGTAGTTCCAAGTTCTATCTCTATGGTTTGTTTCCTATTGATGTAGCCCTAAGCAGAGACTGGCGCAAATCACTTTCATGGAAAGGGGTTGCCAAGCTTCCAAAAAATACGAGTTTCCTGATATCTCAGCACACATTTTTTCACCCAAACTTGATGACACTTTCAGGTAATGATCAGTACCGCAATCCCACTTGGCTCACCAAATTTCGTTCTTCTAGGTTAAACCGTTCGTTGGCAGTAACAGTTTTAATTTTTAGGTTTCACTCTGTTTTCCCCTATAAGGATACATGTAGTTGGAATTCTAAATCAAACATGGTTTGTGCTAGCTCTTTGAAACTTTACAAAATAAAGCAGTTCCAAGTTCTATCTCTATGGTTTGTTTCCTATTGATGTAGCCCTAAGCAGAGACCGGCACAAATCATTTAATCAAAAGGGGTTGCCAAGTTTCCAAAAAACTACGAGTTTCCCAAATCTCAGCATACATTTTTTCACCCAATCTTGAAGACACTTTCAGGTAATGATCAGTACCCCAATCCCACTTGGCTCACCAAATTTCGTTCTTCTAGGTTAAACCGTTCGTTGGCAGTAACAGTTTTAATTTTTAGGTTTCACTCTGTTTTCTCCTATATGGATACATGTAGTTGGAACTCAAAATCAAACACGGTTTGTGCTAGATCTTTGAATCTTGACACCAAAAAGTAGTTCCAAGTTCTATCTCTATGGTTTGTTTCCTATTGATGTAGCCCTAAGCAGAGACTGGCGCAAATCACTTTCATGGAAAGGGGTTGCCAAGCTTCCAAAAAACTAAGATTTTTTTGAAAACTCAGCACACATTTTTTCACCCAATCTTGATGACACTTACATGTAATGATCAGTACCCCAATCCACTTGGCTCACCAAATTTTATTCTTCTAGGTTAAACCGTACGTTGGCAGTATCAGTTTTAATTTTTAGGTTTCACTCTGTTTTCTCCTATATGCATACATGTATTTGGAACTCTAAATCAAAAACGGTTTGTGCTAGCTCTTGGAAACTTGACACAATAAAGTAGTTCCAAGTTCTATCTCTATGGTTTGTTTCCTATTGATGTAGCCCTAAGCAGAGACTGGCGCAAATCACTTTCATGGAAAGGGGTTGCCAAGCTTCTAAAAAACTTCGAGTTTCCTGAAATCAGCACACATTTTTTCACCCAATCTTGATGACACTTTCAGGTAATACTCAGTACCCCAATCCCACTTGGCTCACCGAATTTCGTTTTTCTAGGTTAAACCGTTCGTTGGCAGTATCAGTTTTAATTTTTAGGTTTCACTCTGTTTTCTCCTATACGGATACATGTAGTTGGAACTCTAAATCAAACACGGTTTGTGCTAGCTCTTTGAAAGATGACACAATAAAGTAGTTCCAAGTTCTATCTCTATGGTTTGTTTCTTATTGATGTAGCCCTAAGCAGAGACTGGCGCAAATCACTTTCATGGAAAGGTGTTGCCAAGCTTCTAAAAAACTACGAGTTTCCTGAAATCAGCACACATTTTTTCACCCAATCTTGATGACACTTGCAGGTAATACTCAGTACCCCAATCCCACTTGGCTCACCAAATTTCGTTTTTCTAGGTTAAACCGTTCGTTGGCAGTATCAGTTTTAATTTTTAGGTTTCACTCTGTTTTCTCCTATACGGATACATGTAGTTGGAACTCTAAATCAAACACGGTTTGTGCTAGCTCTTTGAAAGATGACACAATAAAGTAGTTCCAAGTTCTATCTCTATGGTTTGTTTCTTATTGATGTAGCCCTAAGCAGAGACTGGCGCAAATCTCTTTCATGGAAAGGGGTTGCCAAGCTTCGAAAAAAATACGAGTTTCATGAAATCTCAGCACACATTCTTTCACCCAATCTTGATGACACTTTCAGGTAATAATCAGTACCCTAATCCCACTTGGCTCACCGAATTTCGTTTTTCTAGGTTAAACCGTTCGTTGGCCGTATCAGTTTTAATTTTTAGGTTTCACTCTGTTTTCTCCTATACGGATACATGTAGTTGGAACTCTAAATCAAACACGGTTTGTGCTAGATCTTGGAAACTTGACACAAAAGTAGTTCCAAGTTCTATCTCTATGGTTTGTTTCCTATTGATGTAGCCCTAAGCAGAGACCGGCGCAAATCACTTTCATGGAAAGGGGTTGGCAAACTTCCAAAAAACTACGAGTTTCCTGAAATCTCAGCACACATTTTTTCACCCAATCTTGAAGACACTTTCAGATAATGATCAGTTCCCCAATCCCACTGGCTCACCAAATTTCGTTCTTCTAGGTTAACCCGTTCATTGGCAGTAATAGTTTTAATTTTTAGGTTTCACTGTGTTTTCTCCTATATGGATACATGTAGTTGGAACTCTAAATCATACACGGTTTGTGCTAGCTCTTGGAAACTTGAAACAATAAAGTAGTTCCAAGGTCTATCTCTATGGTTTGTTTCCTATTGATGTAGCCCTAAGCAGAGACTGGCACAAATCTCTTTCATGGAAAGGGGTTGCCAAGCTTCCAAAAAATACGAGTTTCCTGATATCTCAGCACACATTTTTTCACCCAATCTTGATGACACTTTCAGGTAATGATCAGCACCCCAATCCCACTTGGCTCACCAAATTTCGTTCTTCTAGGTTAAACAGTTCGTTGGCAGTATCAGTTTAAATTTTTAGGTTTCACTCTGTTTTCTCCAATATGGATACATGTAGTTGGAACTCTAAATCAAACACGGTTTGTGCTAGCTCTTGGAAACTTGACACAATAAAGTACTTCCAAGTTCTTTCTCTATGGTTTGTTTCCTATTGATGTAGCCCTAAGCAGAGACCGGCGCAAATAACTTTCATGGAAATGGGTTGCCAAACTTCCAAAAAACTACGAGTTTCCTGAAATCTCAGCATACATTTTTTCACCCAATCTTGAAGACACTTTCAGGTAATGATCAGTACCCCAATCCCACTTGGCTCACCAAATTTCGTTCTTCTAGGTTAAACCGTTCGTTGGCAGTAACAGTTTTAATTTTTAGGTTTCACTCTGTTTTCTCCTATATGGATACATGTAGTTGGAACTCTAAATCAAACACGGTTTGTGCTAGCTCTTGGAAACTTGACACAATAAAGTAGTTCCAAGGTCTATCTCTATGGTTTGTTTCCTATTGTTGTAGCCCTAAGCAGTGACTGGCGCAAATCATTTTCATGGAAAGGGGTTGCCAAGCTTCCAAAAAATACGAGTTTCCTGATATCTCAGCACATATTTTTTCAACCAATCTTGATGACACTTTCAGGTAATGATCAGAACCCCAATCCCACTTGGCTCACCAAATTTCGTTCTTCTAGGTTAACCCGTTCATTGGCAGTAACAGTTTTAAATTTTAGGTTTCACTGTGTTTTCTCCTATATGGATACATGTAGTTGGAACTCTAAATCAAACACGGTTTGTGCTAGCTCTTGGAAACTTGAAACAATAAAGTAGTTCCAAGGTCTATCTCTATGGTTTGTTTCCTATTGATGTAGCCCTAAGCAGAGACCGGCGCAAATCATTTAATCAAAAGGGGTTGCCAATTTTCCAAAAAACTACGAGTTTCCCAAATCTCAGCATACATTTTTTCACCCAATCTTGAAGACACTTTCAGGTAATGATCAGTACCCCAATCCCACTTGGCTCACCAAATTTCGTTCTTCTAGGTTAAACTGTTCGTTGGCAGTAACAGTTTTAATTTTTAGGTTTCACTCTGTTTTCTCCTATATGGATACATGTAGTTGGAACTCTAAATCAAACACGGTTTGTGCTAGCCCTTGGAAACTTGACACAATAAAGTAGTTCCAAGTTCTATCTCTATGGTTTGTTTCCTATTGATGTAGCCCTAAGCAGAGACTGGCGCAAATCACTTTCATGGAAAGGGGTTGTCAAGCTTCCAAAAAACTAAGAGTTTCCTGAAAACTCAGCACACATTTTTTCACCCAATCTTGATGACACTTACATGTAATGATCAGTACCCCAATCCACTTGGCTCACCAAATTTTATTCTTCTAGGTTAAACCGTTCGTTGGCAGTATCAGTTTTAATTTTTAGGTTTCACTCTGTTTTCTCCTATATGCATACATGTATTTGGAACTCTAAATCAAACACGGTTTGTGCTAGCTCTTGGAAACTTGACACAATAAAGTAGTTCCAAGTTCTATCTCTATGGTTTGTTTCCTATTGATGTAGCCCTAAGCAGAGACTGGCGCAAATCACTTTCATGGAAAGGGGTTGCCAAGCTTCTAAAAAACTACGAGTTTCCTGAAATCAGCACACATTTTTTCACCCAATCTTGATGACACTTTCAGGTAATACTCAGTACCCCAATCCCACTTGGCTCACCAAATTTCGTTCTTCTAGGTTAAACCGTTCGTTGGCAGTATCAGTTTTAATTTTTAGGTTTCACTCTCTTTTCTCCTATACGGATACATGTAGTTGTAACTCTAAATCAAACACAGTTTGTGCTAGCTCTTGGAAACTTGACACAATAAAGTAGTTCCAAGTTCTATTTCTATGGTTTGTTTCCTATTGATGTAGCCCTAAGCAGCGACCAGCGCAAATCATTTCATTGAAAGGGGTTGCCAAGCTTCCAAAAAACTACGAGTTTCCTGAAATCTCAGCACACATTTTTTGACCCAAACTGGATGACACTTTCAGGTAATGATCAGTACCCAAATCCCACTTGGCTCACCAAATTTCGTTCTTCTAGGTTAAACCGTTCGTTGGCAGTACAGTTTTAATTTTTAGGTTTCACTCTGTTTTCTCCTATATGGATACATGTAGTTGGAACTCTAAATCAAACACGGTTTGTGCCAGCTCTTGGAAACTTGACACAATAAAGTAGTTCCAAGTTCTATCTCTATGGTTTCTTTCCTATTGATGTAGCCCGAAACATAGACTGGCGCAAATCACTTTCATGGAAAGGGGTTGCCAAGCTTCCAAAAAACTACGAGTTTCCTGAAATCTCTGCATACATTTTTCCCCCAATCTTGATGACACTTTCAGGTAATGATCAGTACCCCAACCCACTTGGCTCACCAAATTTCGTGCTTCTAGGTTAAACCGTTCGTTGGCAGTAACAGTTTAAATTTTTAGGTTTCACTCTGTTTTCTCCTATATGGATACATGTATTTGGAACTCTAAATCAAACACGGTTTGTTCTAGCTCTTTGAAACTTGACACACTAAAGTAGTTCCAAGTTCTATCTCTATGGTTTGTTTCCTATTGATGTAGCCCTAAGAAGAGACTGGCGCAAATCACTTTCATGGAAAGGGGTTGCCAAGCTTCCAAAAAACTACGAGTTTCCTGAAATCTCAGCATACATTTTTTAACCCAATCGTGATGACACTTTCAGGTAATGATCAGGACAACAATTCCACTTGGCTCACCGAATTTCGTTCTTCTAGGTTAAACCGTTCGTTGGCAATATCAGTTTTAATTTTTAGGTTTCACTCTGTTTTCTCCTATATGGATACATGTAGTTGGAACTAAAATCAAATACGGTTTGTGCCAGCATTTGAAACTTGACACAATAAAGTAGTTCCAAGTTCTATCTCTATGGTTTTTTTTCTATTGATGTAGCCCTAAGCAGAGACCGGCGCAAATCACTTTCATGGAAAGTTGTTGCCAAGCTTCCAAAAAACTACGAGTTTCCTGAAATCTCAGCACACATTTTTTCACCCAATCTGGATGACACTTTCAGGTAATGATCAGTACCCCAATCCCACTTGGATCACCAAATTTCGTTCTTCTAAGTTAAACCGTTCGTTGGCTGTAACAGTTTTAATTTTTAGGTTTCACTCTGTTTTCTCCTATATGGATATATGTAGTTGGAACACTAAATCAAACATGGTTTGTGTTAGCTCTTTAAACTTGACACAATAAACTAGTTCCAAGTTCTATCTCTATGGTTTGTTTCCTATTGATGTAGCCCTAAGCAGAGACCAGCGCAAATCACTTTCATGGAAAGGGGTTGCCAAGCATCCAAAAAAATACGAGTTTCCTGAAATGTCAGCATACATTTTTTCACCAATCTTGATGACACTTTCAGGTAATGATCAGTACCCAAATCCCACTTGGCTCACGAAATTTCGTTCTTCTAAGTTAAACCGTTCGTTGGCAGTATCAGTTTAATTTTTAGGTTTCACTCTGTTTTCTCCTATATGGATTCATGTAGTTGGAACTCTAAATCAAACACGGCTTGTGCTAGCTCTTGGAAACGTGACACAATAAAGTAGTTCCAAGTTCTATCTCTATGGTTTGTTTCCTATTGATGTAGCCCTAAGCAGAGACTGGCGCAAATCACTTTCATGGAAAGGGGTTGCCAAGCTTCCAAAAAACTACTAGTTTCCTGAAATCAGCACACATTTTTTCACCCAATCTTGATGACACTTTCAGGTCATGATCAGTTCCCCAATCCCACTTGGCTCACCAAATTTCGTTCTTCTAGGTTAAACCGTTCATTGGCAGTATCAGTTTTAATTTTTAGGTTTCACTCTGTTTTCTCCTATAAGAATACATGTAGTTGGAACTCTAAATCAAACACGGTTTGTGCTAGCTCTTGGAAACTTGACACAATAAAGTAGTTCCAAGTTCTATCTCTATGGTTTGTTTCCTATTGATGTAGCCCTAAGCAGAGACCAGCGCAAATCATTTCATGGAAAGGGGTTGCCAAGCTTCCAAAAAACTAATAGTTTCCTGAAATCACCACACATTTTTTCACCCAATCTTGATGACACTTTCAGGTAATACTCAGTACCCCAATCCCACTTGGCTCACCAAATTTCGTTCTTCTAGGTTAAACCGTTCGTTGGCACTATCAGTTTTAATTTTTAGGTTTCACTCTGTTTTCTCCTATATGGATACATGTAGTTGGAACTCTAAATCAAATACGGTTTTTGCCAGCTCTTTGAAACTTGACACAATAAAGTAGTTCCAAGTTCTATCTCTATGGTTTGTTTCCTATTGATGTAGCCCTAAGCAGAGACCGGCGCAAATCACTTTCATGGAAAGTTGTTGCCAAGCTTCCAAAAAACTAGGAGTTTCCTGACATCTCAGCACACATTTTTTCACCCAATCTGGATGACACTTGCAGGTAATGATCAGTACCCAAATCCCACTTGGCTCACCAAATTTCGTTCTTCTACGTTAAACCGTTCGTTGGCAGTACAGTTTTAATTTTTAGGTTTCACTCTGTTTTCTCCTATATGGAATCATGTAGTTGGAACTCTAAATCAAATACGGTTTATGCTAGCTCTTTGAAACTTGACACAATAAAGTAGTTCCAAGTTCTGTCTCTATGGATTGTTTCCTATTGATGTAGCCCTAAGCAGAGACTGGCACAAATCACTTTCATGGAAACGGGTTGCCAAGCTTCCAAAAAACTACGAGTTTCCTGAAATCTCAGCATATATTTTTTCACCAAAACTTGATGACACTTTCAGGTAATGATCAGTACCCCAATCCCACTTGGCTCACCAAATTTCGTTCTTCTAGGTTAAACCGTTCGTTGGCAGTAACAGTTTTAATTTTTAGGTTTCACTCTGTTTTCTTCTATATGGATACATGTAGTTGGAACTCTAAATCAAACATGGTTTGTGCTAGATCTTGGAAACTTGACACAATAAAGTAGTTCCAAGGTCTATCTCTATGGTTTGTTTCCGATTGATGTAGCCCTAAGCAGAGACCGGCGCAAATCACTTTCATGGAAAGGGGTTGCCAAACTTCCAAAAAACTACGAGTTTCCTGAAATCTCAGCATATATTTTTTCACCCAATCTTGAAGACACTTTCAGATAATGATCAGTTCCCCAATCTCACTTGGGTCACCAAATTTCGTTCTTCTAGGCTAACCCGTTCATTGGCAGTAACAGTTTAAATTTTTAGGTTTCACTCTGTTTTCTCCTATATGGATACATGTAGTTGGAACTCTAAATCAAACACGGTTTGTGCTAGCTCTTGGAAACTTGACACAATAAAGTAGTTCCAAGGTCTATCTCTATGGTTTGTTTCCTATTGATGTAGCCCTAAGCAGAGACTGGCACAAATCACTTTCATGGAAAGGGGTTGCCAAGCTTCCAAAAAACTACGAGTTTCCTGAAATCTCAGCACACATGTTTTTCAACCAATCTTGATGACACTTTCAGGTAATGATCAGTACCCCAATCCCACTTGGCTCACCAAATTTCGTGCTTCTAGGTTAAACCGTTCGTTGGCAGTAACAGTTTTAATTTTTAGGTTTCACTCTGTTTTCTCCTATATGGATACATGTATTTGGAACTCTAAATCAAACACGGTTTGTTCTAGCTCTTTGAAACTTGACACACTAAAGTAGTTCCAAGTTCTATCTCTATGGTTTGTTTCCTATTGATGTAGCCCTAAGCAGAGACTGGCGCAAATCACTTTCATGGAAAGGGGTTGCCAAGCTTCCAAAAAACTACGAGTTTCCTGAAATCTCAGCATACATTTTTTAACCCAATCGTGATGACACTTTCAGGTAATGATCAGGACAACAATTCCACTTGGCTCACCGAATTTCGTTCTTCTAGGTTAAACCGTTCGTTGGCACTATCAGTTTTAATTTTTAGGATTCACTCTGTTTTCTCCTATATGGATACATGTAGTTGGAACTCTAAATCAAACACGGTTTGTGCTAGCTCTTTGAAACTTGACACAATAAAGTAGTTCCAAGTTCTATCTCTATGGTTTGTTTCCTATTGATGTAGCCCTAAGGAGAGACCGGCACAAATAACTTTCATGGAAATGGGTTGCCAAGCTTCCAAAAAACTACGAGTTTCCTGAAATCTCAGCACACATTTTTTCACCCAATCTCGATGACACTTTCAGGTAATAATCAGTACCCCAATCCAACTTGGCTCACCAAATTTCGTTCTTCTAGGTTAAACCGTTCGTTGGCAGTACCAGTTTTAATTTTTAGGTTTCACTCTGTTTTCTCCTATATGGATACATGTAGTTGGAACTCTAAATCAAACACGTTTTGTGCTAGCTCTTGGAAACTTGACACAATAAAGTAGTTCCAAGGACTATCCCTATGGTTTGTTTTTTATTGATGTAGCCCTAAGCAGAGACTGGCGCAAATCACTTTCATGGAAAGGGGTTGCCAAGCTTCCAAAAATACGAGTTTCCTGATATCTGAGCACACATTTTTTCACCCAATCTTGATGACACTTTCAGGTAATGATCAGTACCCCAATCCCACTTGGCTCACCAAATTTGGTTCTTCTAGGTTAAACCGTTCATTGGCAGTAACAGTTTTAATTTTTAGGTTTCACTCTGTTTTCTCCTATATGGATACATGTAGTTGAAACTCTAAATCAAACACGGTTTGTGCTAGCCCTTGGAATGTTGACACAATAAAGTAGTTCCAAGTTCTTTCTCTATGGTTTGATTCCTATTGATGTAGCCCTAAGCAGAGACTGGCGCAAATCACTTTAATGGAAAGGGGTTGCCATGCTTCAAAAAAACTACGAGTTTCCTGAAATCTCAGCACACATTTTTTCACCCAATCTTGAAGACACTTTCAGATAATGATCAGTTCCCCAATCCCACTTGGCTCACCAAATTTCGTTCTTCTAGGTTAACCCGTTCATTGGCAGTAATAGTTTTAATTTTTAGGTTTCACTGTGTTTTCTCCTATATGGATACATGTAGTTGGAACTCTAAATCATACACGGTTTGTGCTAGCTCTTGGAAACTTGAAACAATAAAGTAGTTCCAAGGTCTATCTCTATGGTTTGTTTCCTATTGATGTAGCCCTAAGCAGAGACTGGCACAAATCTCTTTCATGGAAAGGGGTTGCCAAGCTTCCAAAAAATACGAGTTTCCTGATATCTCAGCACACATTTTTTCACCCAATCTTGATGACACTTTCAGGTAATGATCAGCACCCCAATCCCACTTGGCTCACCAAATTTCGTTCTTCTAGGTTAAACAGTTCGTTGGCAGTATCAGTTTAAATTTTTAGGTTTCACTCTGTTTTCTCCAATATGGATACATGTAGTTGGAACTCTAAATCAAACACGGTTTGTGCTAGCTCTTGGAAACTTGACACAATAAAGTACTTCCAAGTTCTTTCTCTATGGTTTGTTTCCTATTGATGTAGCCCTAAGCAGAGACCGGCGCAAATCACTTTCATGGAAAGGGGTTGCCAAACTTCCAAAAAACTACGAGTTTCCTGAAATCTCAGCATACATTTTTTCACCCAATCTTGAAGACACTTTCAGGTAATGATCAGTACCCCAATCCCACTTGGCTCACCAAATTTCGTTCTTCTAGGTTAAACCGTTCGTTGGCAGTAACAGTTTTAATTTTTAGGTTTCACTCTGTTTTCTCCTATATGGATACATGTAGTTGGAACTCTAAATCAAACACGGTTTGTGCTAGCTCTTGGAAACTTGACACAATAAAGTAGTTCCAAGGTCTATCTCTATGGTTTGTTTCCTATTGTTGTAGCCCTAAGCAGTGACTGGCGCAAATCATTTTCATGGAAAGGGGTTGCCAAGCTTCCAAAAAATACGAGTTTCCTGATATCTCAGCACATATTTTTTCAACCAATCTTGATGGCACTTTCAGGTAATGATCAGAACCCCAATCCCACTTGGCTCACCAAATTTCGTTCTTCTAGGTTAACCCGTTCATTGGCAGTAACAGTTTTAATTTTTAGGTTTCACTGTGTTTTCTCCTATATGGATACATGTAGTTGGAACTCTAAATCAAACACGGTTTGTGCTAGCTCTTGGAAACTTGAAACAATAAAGTAGTTCCAAGGTCTATCTCTATGGTTTGTTTCCTATTGATGTAGCCCTAAGCAGAGACCGGCGCAAATCATTTAATCAAAAGGGGTTGCCAACTTTCCAAAAAACTACGAGTTTCCCAAATCTCAGCATACATTTTTTCACCCAATCTTGAAGACACTTTCAGGTAATGATCAATACCCCAATCCCACTTGGCTCACCAAATTTCGTTCTTCTAGGTTAAACTGTTCGTTGGCAGTAACAGTTTTAATTTTTAGGTTTCACTCTGTTTTCTCCTATATGGATACATGTAGTTGGAACTCTAAATCAAACACGGTTTGTGCTAGCCCTTGGAAACTTGACACAATAAAGTAGTTCCAAGTTCGATCTCTATGGTTTGTTTCCTATTGATGTAGCCCTAAGCAGAGACTGGCGCAAATCACTTTCATGGAAAGGGGTTGTCAAGCTTCCAAAAAACAAAGAGTTTCCTGAAAACTCAGCACACATTTTTTCACCCAATCTTGATGACACTTACATGTAATGATCAGTACCCCAATCCACTTGGCTCACCAAATTTTATTCTTCTAGGTTAAACCGTTCGTTGGCAGTATCAGTTTTAATTTTTAGGTTTCACTCTGTTTTCTCCTATATGCATACATGTATTTGGAACTCTAAATCAAACACGGTTGTGCTAGCTCTTGGAAACTTGACACAATAAAGTAGTTCCAAGTTCTATCTCTATGGTTTGTTTCCTATTGATGTAGCCCTAAGCAGAGACTGGCGCAAATCACTTTCATGGAAAGGGGTTGCCAAGCTTCTAAAAAACTACGAGTTTCCTGAAATCAGCACACATTTTTTCACCCAATCTTGATGACACTTTCAGGTAATACTCAGTACCCCAATCCCACTTGGCTCACCAAATTTCGTTCTTCTAGGTTAAACCGTTCGTTGGCAGTATCAGTTTTAATTTTTAGGTTTCACTCTCTTTTCTCCTATACGGATACATGTAGTTGTAACTCTAAATCAAACACAGTTTGTGCTAGCTCTTGGAAACTTGACACAATAAAGTAGTTCCAAGTTCTATCTCTATGGTTTGTTTCCTATTGATGTAGCCCTAAGCAGCGACCAGCGCAAATCATTTCATAGAAAGGGGTTGCCAAGCTTCCAAAAAACTACGAGTTTCCTGAAATCTCAGCACACATTTTTTGACCCAAACTGGATGACACTTTCAGGTAATGATCAGTACCCAAATCCCACTTGGCTCACCAAATTTCGTTCTTCTAGGTTAAACCGTTCGTTGGCAGTACAGTTTTAATTTTTAGGTTTCACTCTGTTTTCTCCTATATGGATACATGTAGTTGGAACTCTAAATCAAACACGGTTTGTGCCAGCTCTTGGAAACTTGACACAATAAAGTAGTTCCAAGTTCTATCTCTATGGTTTCTTTCCTATTGATGTAGCCCGAAACATAGACTGGCGCAAATCACTTTCATGGAAAGGGGTTGCCAAGCTTCCAAAAAACTACGAGTTTCCTGAAATCTCTGCATACATTTTTCCCCCAATCTTGATGACACTTTCAGGTAATGATCAGTACCCCAACCCACTTGGCTCACCAAATTTCGTGCTTCTAGGTTAAACCGTTCGTTGGCAGTAACAGTTTAAATTTTTAGGTTTCACTCTGTTTTCTCCTATATGGATACATGTATTTGGAACTCTAAATCAAACACGGTTTGTTCTAGCTCTTTGAAACTTGACACACTAAAGTAGTTCCAAGTTCTATCTCTATGGTTTGTTTCCTATTGATGTAGCCCTAAGCAGAGACTGGCGCAAATCACTTTCATGGAAAGGGGTTGCCAAGCTTCCAAAAAACTACGAGTTTCCTGAAATCTCAGCATACATTTTTTAACCCAATCGTGATGACACTTTCAGGTAATGATCAGGACAACAATTCCACTTGGCTCACCGAATTTCGTTCTTCTAGGTTAAACCGTTCGTTGGCAATATCAGTTTTAATTTTTAGGTTTCACTCTGTTTTCTCCTATATGGATACATGTAGTTGGAACTAAAATCAAATACGGTTTGTGCCAGCATTTGAAACTTGACACAATAAAGTAGTTCCAAGTTCTATCTCTATGGTTTGTTTTCTATTGATGTAGCCCTAAGCAGAGACCGGCGCAAATCACTTTCATGGAAAGTTGTTGCCAAGCTTCCAAAAAACTACGAGTTTCCTGAAATCTCAGCACACATTTTTTCACCCAATCTGGATGACACTTTCAGGTAATGATCAGTACCCCAATCCCAATTGGATCACCAAATTTCGTTCTTCTAAGTTAAACCGTTCGTTGGCTGTAACAGTTTTAATTTTTAGGTTTCACTCTGTTTTCTCCTATATGGATATATGTAGTTGGAACACTAAATCAAACATGGTTTGTGTTAGCTCTTTAAACTTGACACAATAAACTAGTTCCAAGTTCTATCTCTATGGTTTGTTTCCTATTGATGTAGCCCTAAGCAGAGACCAGCGCAAATCACTTTCATGGAAAGGGGTTGCCAAGCATCCAAAAAAATACGAGTTTCCTGAAATGTCAGCATACATTTTTTCACCAATCTTGATGACACTTTCAGGTAATGATCAGTACCCAAATCCCACTTGGCTCACGAAATTTCGTTCTTCTAAGTTAAACCATTCGTTGGCAGTATCAGTTTAATTTTTAGGTTTCACTCTGTTTTCTCCTATATGGATTCATGTAGTTGGAACTCTAAATCAAACACGGCTTGTGCTAGCTCTTGGAAACGTGACACAATAAAGTAGTTCCAAGTTCTATCTCTATGGTTTGTTTCCTATTGATGTAGCCCTAAGCAGAGACTGGCGCAAATCACTTTCATGGAAAGGGGTTTCCAAGCTTCCAAAAAACTACTAGTTTCCTGAAATCAGCACACATTTTTTCACCCAATCTTGATGACACTTTCAGGTCATGATCAGTTCCCCAATCCCACTTGGCTCACCAAATTTCGTTCTTCTAGGTTAAACCGTTCATTGGCAGTATCAGTTTTAATTTTTAGGTTTCACTCTGTTTTCTCCTATAAGAATACATGTAGTTGGAACTCTAAATCAAACACGGTTTGTGCTAGCTCTTGGACACTTGACACAATAAAGTAGTTCCAAGTTCTATCTCTATGGTTTGTTTCCTATTGATGTAGCCCTAAGCAGAGACCAGCGCAAATCATTTCATGGAAAGGGGTTGCCAAGCTTCCAAAAAACTAATAGTTTCCTGAAATCACCACACATTTTTTCACCCAATCTTGATGACACTTTCAGGTAATACTCAGTACCCCAATCCCACTTGGCTCACCAAATTTCTTTCTTCTAGGTTAAACCGTTCGTTGGCACTATCAGTTTTAATTTTTAGGTTTCACTCTGTTTTCTCCTATATGGATACATGTAGTTGGAACTCTAAATCAAATACGGTTTTTGCCAGCTCTTTGAAACTTGACAGAATAAAGTAGTTCCAAGTTCTATCTCTATGGTTTGTTTCCTATTGATGTAGCCCTAAGCAGAGACCGGCGCAAATCACTTTCATGGAAAGTTGTTGCCAAGCTTCCAAAAAACTAGGAGTTTCCTGACATCTCAGCACACATTTTTTCACCCAATCTGGATGACACTTGCAGGTAATGATCAGTACCCAAATCCCACTTGGCTCACCAAATTTCGTTCTTCTACGTTAAACCGTTCGTTGGCAGTACAGTTTTAATTTTTAGGTTTCACTCTGTTTTCTCCTATATGGAATCATGTAGTTGGAACTCTAAATCAAATACGGTTTATGCTAGCTCTTTGAAACTTGACACAATAAAGTAGTTCCAAGTTCTGTCTCTATGGATTGTTTCCTATTGATGTAGCCCTAAGCAGAGACTGGCACAAATCACTTTCATGGAAACGGGTTGCCAAGCTTCCAAAAAACTACGAGTTTCCTGAAATCTCAGCATATATTTTTTCACCAAAACTTGATGACACTTTCAGGTAATGATCAGTACCCCAATCCCACTTGGCTCACCAAATTTCGTTCTTCTAGGTTAAACCGTTCGTTGGCAGTAACAGTTTTAATTTTTAGGTTTCACTCTGTTTTCTTCTATATGGATACATGTAGTTGGAACTCTAAATCAAACATGGTTTGTGCTAGATCTTGGAAACTTGACACAATAAAGTAGTTCCAAGGTCTATCTCTATGGTTTGTTTCCGATTGATGTAGCCCTAAGCAGAGACCGGCGCAAATCACTTTCATGGAAAGGGGTTGCCAAACTTCCAAAAAACTACGAGTTTCCTGAAATCTCAGCATATATTTTTTCACCCAATCTTGAAGACACTTTCAGATAATGATCAGTTCCCCAATCCCACTTGGGTCACCAAATTTCGTTCTTCTAGGCTAACCCGTTCATTGGCAGTAACAGTTTAAATTTTTAGGTTTCACTCTGTTTTCTCCTATATGGATACATGTAGTTGGAACTCTAAATCAAACACGGTTTGTGCTAGCTCTTGGAAACTTGAAACAATAAAGTAGTTCCAAGGTCTATCTCTATGGTTTGTTTCCTATTGATGTAGCCCTAAGCAGAGACTGGCACAAATCACTTTCATGGAAAGGGGTTGCCAAGCTTCCAAAAAACTACGAGTTTCCTGAAATCTCAGCACACATGTTTTTCACCCAATCTTGATGACACTTTCAGGTAATGATCCGTACCCCAATCCCACTTGGCTCACCAAATTTCGTGCTTCTAGGTTAAACCGTTCGTTGGCAGTAACAGTTTTAATTTTTAGGTTTCACTCTGTTTTCTCCTATATGGATACATGTATTTGGAACTCTAAATCAAACACGGTTTGTTCTAGCTCTTTGAAACTTGACACACTAAAGTAGTTCCAAGTTCTATCTCTATGGTTTTTTTCCTATTGATGTAGCCCTAAGCAGAGACTGGCGCAAATCACTTTCATGGAAAGGGGTTGCCAAGCTTCCAAAAAACTACGAGTTTCCTGAAATCTCAGCATACATTTTTTAACCCAATCGTGATGACACTTTCAGGTAATGATCAGGACAACAATTCCACTTGGCTCACCGAATTTCGTTCTTCTAGGTTAAACCGTTCGTTGGCACTATCAGTTTTAATTTTTAGGTTTCACTCTGTTTTCTCCTATATGGATACATGTAGTTGGAACTCTAAATCAAACACGGTTTGTGCTAGCTCTTTGAAACTTGACACAATAAAGTAGTTCCAAGTTCTATCTCTATGGTTTGTTTCCTATTGATGTAGCCCTAAGCAGAGACCGGCACAAATAACTTTCATGGAAATGGGTTGCCAAGCTTCCAAAAAACTACGAGTTTCCTGAAATCTCAGCACACATTTTTTCACCCAATCTCGATGACACTTTCAGGTAATAATCAGTACCCCAATCCAACTTGGCTCACCAAATTTCGTTCTTCTAGGTTAAACCGTTCGTTGGCAGTACCAGTTTTAATTTTTAGGTTTCACTCTGTTTTCTCCTATATGGATACATGTAGTTGGAACTCTAAATCAAACACGTTTTGTGCTAGCTCTTGGAAACTTGACACAATAAAGTAGTTCCAAGGACTATCCCTATGGTTTGTTTTTTATTGATGTAGCCCTAAGCAGAGACTGGCGCAAATCACTTTCATGGAAAGGGGTTGCCAAGCTTCCAAAAATACGAGTTTCCTGATATCTGAGCACACATTTTTTCACCCAATCTTGATGACACTTTCAGGTAATGATCAGTACCCCAATCCCACTTGGCTCACCAAATTTGGTTCTTCTAGGTTAAACCGTTCATTGGCAGTAACAGTTTTAATTTTTAGGTTTCACTCTGTTTTCTCCTATATGGATACATGTAGTTGAAACTCTAAATCAAACACGGTTTGTGCTAGCCCTTGGAATGTTGACACAATAAAGTAGTTCCAAGTTCTTTCTCTATGGTTTGATTCCTATTGATGTAGCCCTAAGCAGAGACTGGCGCAAATCACTTTAATGGAAAGGGGTTGCCATGCTTCCAAAAAACTACGAGTTTCCTGAAATCTCAGCATATATTTTTTCACCCAATCTTGATGACACTTTCATGTAATGATCAGTACCCCAATCCCACTTGGCTCACCAAATTTCGTTCTTCTATGTTAAACCGTTCGTTGGCAGTATCAGTTTTAATTTTTAGGTTTCACTCTGTTTTCTCCTATATGGATACATGTAGTTGGAACTCTAAATCAAACACGGTTTGTGCTAGCTCTTTGAAACTTGACACAATAAAGTAGTTCCAAGTTCTATCTCTATGGTTTGTTTCCTATTGATGTAGCCCTAAGCAGAGACCGGCCCAAATCACTTTCATGGAGAGGGGTTGCCAAGCTTCCAAAAAACTAGGAGTTTCCTGACATCTCAGCACACATTTTTTCACCCAATCTTGATGACACTTTCAGGTAATGATCAGTACCCCAATCCCACTTGGCTCACCAAATTTCGTTCTTCTAGGTTAAACCGTTCTTTGGCAGTAACAGTTTTAATTTTTAGGTTTCACTCTGTTTTCTCCTATATTTATACATGTAGTTGGAACTCTAAATCAAACACGGTTTGTGCTAGCTCTTGAAACTTGACACAATAAAGTAGTTCCAAGTTCTATCTCTATGGTTTGTTTCCTATTGATGTAGCCCTAAGCAGAGACCGGCCCAAATCACTTTCATGGAGAGGGGTTGCCAATCTTCCAAAAAACTAGGAGTTTCCTGACATCTCAGCACACATTTTTTCACCCAATCTTGATGACACTTTCAGGTAATGATCAGTACCCCAATCCCACTTGGCTCACCAAATTTCGTTCTTCTAGGTTAAACCGTTCTTTGGCAGTAACAGTTTTAATTTTTAGGTTTCACTCTGTTTTCTCCTATATTTATACATGTAGTTGGAACTCCAAATCAAACACGGTTTGTGCTAGCTCTTGAAACTTGACACAATAAAGTAGTTCCAAGTTCTATCTCTATGGTTTGTTTCCTATTGATGTAGCCCTAAGCAGAGACTGGCGCAAATCACTTTTATGGAGAGGGGTTGCCAAGCTTCCAAAAATCTACGAGTTTCCTGAAATCTCAGCATACATTTTTTCATCCAATCTTGATGACACTTTCAGGTAATGATCAGTACCCCAATCCCACTTGGCTCACCAAATTTCATGCTTCTAGGTTAAACCGTTCGTTGGCAGTAACAGTTTTAATTTTTAGGTTTTACTCTGTTTTCTCCTATATGGATACATGTAGTTGGAACTCTAAATCAAACACGGTTTGTGCTAGCTCTTTGAAACTTGACACAATAAAGTAGTTCCAAGTTCTATCTCTATGGTTTGTTTCCTATTGATGTATCCCTAAGCAGAAACTGGCGTAAATCACTTTAATGAAAAGCGGTTTCCAAGCTTCCAAAAAACTACGAGTTTCATGAAATCTCAGCACACATTTTTTCACCCAATCTTGATGACACTTTCCGATAATCATCAGTACCCCAATCGCACTTGGCACACCACATTTCGTTCTTCTAGGTTAAACCGTTCGTTGGCAGTATCAGTTTTAATTTTTAGGTTTCACTCTGTTTTCTCCTATATGGATACATGTAGTTGGAACTCTGAATCAAACACGGTTTGTGCTAGCTCTTGGAAACTTGACACAATAAAGTAGTTCCAAGTTCTATCTCTTTGGTTTGTTTCCTATTTATGTAGCCCTAAGCAGAGACCAGTGCAAATCATTTCATGGAAAGGGGTTGCCAAGCTTCCAAAAAACTACGTGTTTCCTGAAATCTCAGCATATATTTTTTCACCCAATCTTGATGACACTTTCAGGTAAAGATCAGTACCCCAATCCCACTTGGCTCACCAAATTTCGTTCTTCTAGGTTAAACAGTTCGTTGGCAGTATCAGTTTTAATTTTTAGGTTTCACTCTGTTTTCTCCTATATGGATACATGTAGTTGGAACTCTAAATCAAACATGGTTTGTGCTAGATAGGAAACTTGACACAATAAAGTAGTTCCAAGTTCTATCTCCATGGTTTGTTTCCTATTGATGTAGCCCTAAGCAGAGACCGGCGCAAATCACTTTCATGGAAAGGGGTTGCCAAACTTCCAAAAAACTACGACTTTCCTGAAATCTCAGCATATATTTTTCACCCAATCTTGAAGACACTTTCAGGTAATGATCAGTTCCCCAATCCCACTTGGCTCACCAAATTTCGTTCTTCTAGGTTAAACCGTTCGTTGGCAGTAACAGTTTTAATTTTTAGGTTTCACTCTGTTTTCTCTTATATGGATACATGTAGTTGGAACTCTAAATCAAACACGGTTTGTGCAAGCTCTTTGAAACTAGACACAATAAAGTAGTTCCAAGTTCTATCTCTATGGTTTGTTTCCTATTGATGTAGCCCTAAGCAGAGACTGGCGCAAATCACTTTCATGGAAAGTTGTTGCCAAGCTTCCAAAAAACTACGAGTTTCCCGAAATCTCAGCACACATTTTTTCACCCAATCTTGATGACACATTCAGGTAATGATCAGCACCCCAATCCCACTTGGCTCACCAAATTTCGTTCTTCTAGGTTAAACAGTTCGTTGGCAGTATCAGTTTTAATTTTTAGGTTTCACTCTGTTTTCTCCTATATGGATACATGTATTTGGAACTCTAAATCAAACACGGTTTGTGCTAGCTCTTAGAAACTTGACACAATAAAGTAGTTCCAAGTTCTGTCTCTATGTTTTGTTTCCTATTAATGTAGTGCTAAGCAGAGACCGGCGCAAATCACTTTCATGGAAAGGGGTTGCCAAACTTCCAAAAAACTACGAGTTTCCTGAAATCTCAGCATATATTTTTTCACCCAATCTTGAAGACACTTTCAGATAATGATCAGTTCCCCAATCCCACTTGGCTCACCAAATTTCGTTCTTCTAGGCTAATCCGTTCATTGGCAGTAACAGTTTTAATTTTTAGGTTTCACTCTGTTTTCTCCTATTTGGATACATGTAGTTGGAACTCTAAATCAAACACGGTTTGTGCTAGCTCTTGGAAACTTGAAACAATAAAGTAGTTCCAAGGTCTATCTCTATGGTTTGTTTCCTATTTATGTAGCCCTAAGCAGAGACTGGTGCAAATCACTTTCATGGAAAGGGGTTGCCAAGCTTCCAAAAAACTAGGAGTTTCCTGAAATCTCAGCACACATTTTTTTTCACCCAATCTTGATGACACTTTCAGGTAATGATCAGTACCCCAATCCCACTTGGCTCACCAAATTTCGTTTTTCTAGGTTAAACCGTTCGTTGGCAGTATCAGTTTAAATTTTTAGGTTTCACTCTGTTTTCTCCTATATGGATACATGTATTTGGAAATCTAAATCAAACACGGTTTGTGCTAGCTCTTTGAAACTTGACACAATAAAGTAGTTCCAAGTTCTATCTCTATAATTTGTTTCCTATTGATGTAGCCCTAAGCAGAGACCGGCGCAAATCACTTTCATGGAAAGGGGTTGCCAAACTTCCAAAAAACTACGAGTTTCCTGAAATCTCAGCATACATTTTTTCCCCCAATCTTGAAGACACTTTCAGGTAATGATCAGTACCCCAATCTTACTTGGCTGAACAAATTTCGTTCTTCTAGGTTAAACCGTTCGTTGGCAGTCTCAGTTTTAATTTTTAGGTTTCACTTTGTTTTCTCCTATATGGATACATGTAGTTGGAACTCCACATCAAACACTGTTTGTGCTAGCTCTTGGAAACTTGACACAATAAAGTAGTTCCAAGGTCTATCTCTATGGTTTGTTTCCTATATATGTAGCCCTAGGCAGAGATTGGCGGAAATCACTTTCATGGAAAGGGGTTGCCAAGCTTCCAAAAAACTACCAGTTTCCTGAAATCTCAGCACACATTGTTTCACCCAATCTTGATGACACTTTCAGGTAATGATCAGTACCCCAATCCCACTTGGCTCACCAAATTTCGTTCTTCTAGGTTAAACAGTTCGTTGGCAGTATCAGTTTTAATTTTTAGGTTTCACTCTGTTTTCTCCTATATGGATATATGTAGTTGGAACTCTAAATCAAACATGGTTTGTGGTAGATTGAAAACTTGACACAATAAAGTAGTTCCAAGTTCTATCTCCATGGTTTGTTTCCTATTGATGTAGCCCTAAGCAGAGACCGGCGCAAATCACTTTCATGGAAAGGGGTTGCCAAACTTCCAAAAAACTACGACTTTCCTGAAATCTCAGCATATATTTTTTCACCCAATCTTGAAGACACTTTCAGGTAATGATCAGTTCCCCAATCCCACTTGGCTCACCAAATTTCGTTCTTCTAGGTTAAACCGATCGTTGGCAGTAACAGTTTTAATTTTTAGGTTTCACTCTGTTTTCTCTTATATGGATACATGTAGTTGGAACTCTAAATCAAACACGGTTTGTGCAAGCTCTTTGAAACTAGACACAATAAAGTAGTTCCAAGTTCTATCTCTATGGTTTGTTTCCTATTGATGTAGCCCTAAGCAGAGACTGGCGCAAATCACTTACATGGAAATTTGTTTCCAAGCTTCCAAAAAACTACGAGTTTCCCAAAATCTCAGCACACATTTTTTCACCCAATCTTGATGACACTTTCAGGTAATGATCAGTACCCCAATCCCACTTGGCTCACCAAATTTCGAACTTCTAGGTTAAACCGTTCGTTGGCAGTATCAGTTTTAATTTTTAGGTTTCACTCTGTTTTCTCCTATATGGATACATGTATTTGGAACTCTAAATCAAACACAGTTTGTGCTAGCTCTTGGAAACTTAACACAACAAAGTAGTTCCAAGTTCTATCTCTATGGTTTGTTTCCTATTGATGTAGCCCTAAGCAGAGACTGGCGCAAATCACTTTTATGGAGAGGGGTTGCCAAGCTTCCAAAAATCTACGAGTTTCCTGAAATCTCAGCATACATTTTTTCACCCAATCTTGATGACACGTTCAGGTAATGATCAGTACCCCAATCCCACTTGGCTCACCAAATTTCATGCTTCTAGGTTAAACCGTTCGTTGGCAGTAACAGTTTTAATTTTTAGGTTTTACTCTGTTTTCTCCTATATGGATACATGTAGTTGGAACTCTAAATCAAACACGGTTTGTGCTAGCTCTTTGAAACTTGACACAATAAAGTAGTTCCAAGTTCTATCTCTATGGTTTGTTTCCTATTGATGTAGCCCTAAGCAGAAACTGGCGTAAATCACTTTAATGAAAAGCGGTTTCCAAGCTTCCAAAAAACTACGAGTTTCCTGAAATCTCAGCACACATTTTTTCACCCAATCTTGATGACACTTTCCGATAATCATCAGTACCCCAATCGCACTTGGCACACCACATTTCGTTCTTCTAGGTTAAACCGTTCGTTGGCAGTAACAGTTTTAATTTTTAGGTTTCACTCTGTTTTCTCCTATATGGATACATGTAGTTGGAACTCTGAATCAAACACGGTTTGTGCTAGCTCTTGGAAACTTGACACAATAAAGTAGTTCCAAGTTCTATCTCTTTGGTTTGTTTCCTATTTATGTAGCCCTAAGCAGAGACCGGCGCAAATCATTTCATGGAAAGGGGTTGCCAAGCTTCCAAAAAACTACGTGTTTCCTGAAATCTCAGCATATATTTTTTCACCCAATCTTGATGACACTTTCAGGTAAAGATCAGTACCCCAATCCCACTTGGCTCACCAAATTTCGTTCTTCTAGTTTAAACAGTTCGTTGGCAGTATCAGTTTTAATTTTTAGGTTTCACTCTGTTTTCTCCTATATGGATACATGTAGTTGGAACTCTAAATCAAACATTGTTTGTGCTAGATAGGAAACTTGACACAATAAAGTAGTTCCAAGTTCTATCTCCATGGTTTGTTTCCTATTGATGTAGCCCTAAGCAGAGACCGGCGCAAATCACTTTCATGGAAAGGGGTTGCCAAACTTCCAAAAAACTACGAGTTTCCTGAAATCTCAGCATATATTTTTCACCCAATCTTGAAGACACTTTCAGGTAATGATCAGTTCCCCAATCCCACTTGGCTCACCAATTTCGTTCTTCTAGGATAAACCGTTCGTTGGCAGTAACAGTTTTAATTTTTAGGTTTCACTCTGTTTTCTCTTATATGGATACATGTAGTTGGAACTCTAAATCAAACATGGTTTGTGCAAGCTCTTTGAAACTAGACACAATAAAGTAGTTCCAAGTTCTATCTCTATGGTTTGTTTCCTATTGATGTAGCCCTAAGCAGAGACTGGCGCAAATCACTTTCATGGAAATTTGTTGCCAAGCTTCCAAAAAACTACGAGTTTCCCGAAATCTCAGCACACATTTTTTCACCCAATCTTGATGACACATTCAGGTAATGATCAGCACCCCAATCCCACTTGGCTCACCAAATTTCGTTCTTCTAGGTTAAACAGTTCGTTGGCAGTATCAGTTTTAATTTTTAGGTTTCACTCTGTTTTCTCCTATATGGATACATGTAGTTGGAACTCTAAATCAAACACGGTTTGTGGTAGCTCTTGGAAACTTTACACAATAAAGTCGTTCCATGTTCTATGTCGATGGTTTGTTTCCTATTGATGTAGCCCTAAGCAGAGACTGGCGCAAATCCCTTTCATGGAAAGGTGTTGCCAAGCTTCCAAAAAACTACGAGTTTCCTGAAATCTCAGCACACATTTTTTTCACCCAATCTTGATGACACTTTCAGGTAATGATCAGTACCCCAATCCCACTGGGCTCACCAAATTTCGTTCTTCTAGGTTAAACCGTTCGTTGGCAGTATCAGTTTAAATTTTTAGGTTTCACTCTGTTTTCTCCTATATGGATACATGTATTTGGAACTCTAAATCAAACACGGTTTGTGCTAGCTCTTAGAAACTTGACACAATAAAGTAGTTCCAAGTTCTGTCTCTATGTTTGTTTCCTATTAATGTAGTGCTAAGCAGAGACCGGCGCAAATCACTTTCATGGAAAGGGGTTGCCAAACTTCCAAAAAACTACGAGTTTCCTGAAATCACAGCATACATTTTTTCACCCAATCTTGATGACACTTTCAGGTAATGATCAGTACCCCAATCCCACTTGGCTCACCAAATTTTGTTCTTCTAGTTTAAACCGTTCGTTGGCTGTAACAGTTTTAATTTTTAGGTTTCATTCTGTTTTCTCCTATATGGATACATGTAATTGGAACTCTAAATCAAACACTGTTTGTGCTAGCTCTTTGAAAGTTGACACAATAAAGTAGTTCCAAGTTCTATCTCTATGGTTTGTTTCCTATTGATGTAGCCCTAAGCAGAGACTGCCAAAATCCCTTTCATGGAAAAGGGTTGCCAAGCTTCCAAAAAACTACGAGTTTCCTGAAATCTCAGCACACATTTTTTCACCCAATCTTGGTGACACTTTCAGGTAATAATCAGTACCCTAATCCCACTTGGCTCACCAAATTTCGTTCTTCTAGGTTAAACCGTTCGTTGGCAGTATCAGTTTTAATTTTTAGGTTTCACTCTATTTTCTCCTATATGGATACATGTAGTTGGAACTCTAAATCAAACACGGTTTGTGCTAGATCTTGGAAACTTGACACAAAAGTAGTTCCAAGTTCTATCTCTATGGTTTGTTTCCTATTGATGTAGCCCTAAGCAGAGACCGGCGCAAATCACTTTCATGGAAAGGGGTTGCCAAACTTCCAAAAAACTACGAGTTTCCTGAAATCTCAGCATATATTTTTTCACCCAATCTTGAAGACACTTTCAGATAATGATCAGTTCCCCAATCCCACTTGGCTCACCAAATTTCGTTCTTCTAGGCTAATCCGTTCATTGGCAGTAACAGTTTTAATTTTTAGGTTTCACTCTGTTTTCTCCTATTTGGATACATGTAGTTGGAACTCTAAATCAAACACGGTTTGTGCTAGCTCTTGGAAACTTGAAACAATAAAGTAGTTCCAAGGTCTATCTCTATGGCTTGTTTCCTATTTATGTAGCCCTAAGCAGAGACTGGCGCAAATCACTTTCATGGAAAGGGGTTGCCAAGCTTCCAAAAAACTAGGAGTTTCCTGAAATCTCAGCACACATTTTTTTCACCCAATCTTGATGACACTTTCAGGTAATGATCAGTACCCCAATCCCACTTGGCTCACCAAATTTCGTTCTTCTAGGTTAAACCGTTCGTTGGCAGTATCAGTTTAAATTTTTAGGTTTCACTCTGTTTTCTCCTATATGGATACATGTACTTGGAAATCTAAATCAAACATGGTTTGTGCTAGCTCTTTGAAACTTGACACAATAAAGTAGTTCCAAGTTCTATCTCTATGGTTTGTTTCCTATTGATGTAGCCCTAAGCAGAGACCGGCGCAAATCACTTTCATGGAAAGGGGTTGCCAAACTTCCAAAAAACTACGAGTTTCCTGAAATCTCAGCATACATTTTTTCCCCCAATCTTGAAGACACTTTCAGGTAATGATCAGTACCCCAATCTTACTTGGCTCAACAAATTTCGTTCTTCTAGGTTAAACCGTTCGTTGGCAGTCTCAGTTTTAATTTTTAGGTTTCACTTTGTTTTCTCCTATATGGATACATGTAGTTGGAACTCCACATCAAACACGGTTTGTGCTAGCTCTTGGAAACTTGACACAATAAATTAGTTCCAAGGTCTATCTCTATGGTTTGTTTCCTATATATGTAGCCCTAGGCAGAGATTGGCGGAAATCACTTTCATGGAAAGGGGTTGCCAAGCTTCCAAAAAACTACCAGTTTCCTGAAATCTCAGCACACATTGTTTCACCCAATCTTGATGACACTTTCAGGTATTGATCAGTACCCCAATCCCACTTGGCTCACCAAATTTGGTTCTTCTAGGTTAAACCGTTCGTTGGCAGTATCAGTTTTAATTTTTAGGTTTCACTCTGTTTTCTCCTATATGGATACATGTAGTTGGAACTCTAAATCAAACATGGTTTGTGCTAGATTGAAAACTTGACACAATAAAGTAGTTCCAAGTTCTATCTCCATGGTTTGTTTCCTATTGATGTAGCCCTAAGCAGACACCGGCGCAAATCACTTTCATGGAAAGGGGTTGCCAAACTTCCAAAAAAATACGACTTTCCTGAAATCTCAGCATATATTTTTTCACCCAATCTTGAAGACACTTTCAGGTAATGATCAGTTCCCCAATCCCACTTGGCTCACCAAATTTCGTTCTTCTAGGTTAAACCGTTCGTTGGCAGTAACAGTTTTAATTTTTAGGTTTCACTCTGTTTTCTCTTATATGGATACATGTAGTTGGAACTCTAAATCAAACACGGTTTGTGCAAGCTCTTTGAAACTAGACACAATAATGTAGTTCCAAGTTCTATCTCTATGGTTTGTTTCCTATTGATGTAGCCCTAAGCAGAGACTGGCGCAAATCACTTTCATGGAAAGGGGTTGCCAAGCTTCCAAAAAACTAGGAGTTTCCTGACATCTCAGCACACATTTTTTCACCCAATCTTGATGACACTTTCAGGTAATGATCAGCATCCCAATCCCACTTGGCTCACCAAATTTGGTTCTTGTAGGTTAAACCGTTCGTTGGCAGTAACAGTTTTAATTTTTAGGTTTCACTCTGTTTTCTCTTATATGGATACATGTAGTTGGAACTCTAAATCAAACACCATTTGTGCTAGCTCTTGGAAACTTGATACAATAAAGTAGTTCCAAGTTCTATCTCTTTGGTTTGTTTCCTATTTATGTAGCCCTAAGCAGAGACCGGCGCATATCATTTCATGGAAAGGGGTTGCCAAGATTCCAAAAAATACGAGTTTCCTGATATCTCAGCACGCATTTTTTCACCCAATCTTGATGACACTTTCAGGTAATGATCAGCACCCCAATCCCACTTGGCTCACCAAATTTGGTTCTTCTAGGTTAAACCGTTCGTTGGCAGTATCAGTTTTAATTTTTAGGTTTCACTCTGTTTTCTCCTATATGGATACATGTAGTTGGAACTCTAAATCAAACACGGTTTGTGCTAGCTCTTGGAAACTTGACACAATAAAGTAGTTCCAAGTTCTATCTCTTTGGTTTGTTTCCTATTTATGTAGCCCTAAGCAGAGACCAGCGCAAATCATTTCATGGAAAGGGGTTGCCAAGATTCCAAAAAATCCGAGTTTCCTGATATCTCAGCACACATTTTTTCACCCAATCTTGATGACACTTTCAGGTAATGATCAGTACCCCAATCCCACTTGGCTCACCAAATTTCGTACTTCTAGGTTAAACCGTTCGTTGGCAGTATCAGTTTTAATTTTTAGGTTTCACTCTGTTTTCTCCTATATGGATACATGTATTTGGAACTCTAAATCAAACACGGTTTGTGCTAGCTCGTGGAAACTTGACACAATAAAGTAGTTCCAAGTTCTATCTCTATGGTTTGTTTCCTATTGATGTAGCCCTAAGCAGAGACTGGCGCAAATCACTTTCATGGAAATTTGTTGCCATGCTTCCAAAAAACTAGGAGTTTCCTGACATCTCAGCACACATTTTTTCCCCCAATCTTGATGACACTTTCAGGTAATGATCAGCACCCCAATCCCACTTGGCTCACCAAATTTGGTTCTTCTAGGTTAAACCGTTCGTTGGCAGTGTCAGTTTTAATTTTTAGGTTTCACTCTGTTTTCTCCTATATGGATACATGTAGTTGGAACTCCACATCAAACACGGTTTGTGCTAGCTCTTGGAAACTTGACACAATAAATTAGTTCCAAGGTCTATCTCTATGGTTTGTTTCCTATACATGTAGCCCTAGGCAGAGATTGGCGGAAATCACTTTCATGGAAAGGGGTTGCCAAGCTTCCAAAAAACTACCAGTTTCCTGAAATCTCAGCACACATTGTTTCACCCAATCTTGATGACACTTTCAGGTAATGATCAGTACCCCAATCCCACTTGGCTCACCAAATTTCGTTCTTCTAGGTTAAACAGTTTGTTGGCAGTATCAGTTTTAATTTTTAGGTTTCACTCTGTTTTCTCCTATATGGATACATGTAGTTGGAACTCTAAATCAAACATGGTTTGTGCTAGATTGAAAACTAGACACAATAAAGTAGTTCCAAGTTCTATCTCTATGGTTTGTTTCCTATTGATGTAGCCCTAAGCAGAGACTGGCGCAAATCACTTACATGGAAATTTGTTTCCAAGCTTCCAAAAAACTACGAGTTTCCCAAAATCTCAGCACACATTTTTTCACCCAATCTTGATGACACTTTCAGGTAATGATCAGTACGCCAATCCCACTTGGCTCACCAAATTTCGAACTTCTAGGTTAAACCGTTCGTTGGCAGTATCAGTTTTAATTTTTAGGTTTCACTCTGTTTTCTCCTATATGGATACATGTATTTGGAACTCTAAATCAAACACGGTATGTGCTAGCTCTTGGAAACTTAACACAACAAAGTAGTTCCAAGTTCTATCTCTATGGTTTCTTTCCTATTGATGGAGCCCTAAGCAGAGACTGGCGCAAATCACTTTCATGGAAAGGGGTTGCCAAGCTTCCAAAAAACTAGGAGTTTCCTGACATCTCAGCACACATTTTTTCACCCAATCTTGATGACACTTTCAGGTAATGATCAGCATCCCAATCCCACTTGGCTCACCAAATTTGGTTCTTGTAGTTTAAACCGTTCGTTGGCAGTAACAGTTTTAATTTTTAGGTTTCACTCTGTTTTCTCCTATATGGATACATGTAGTTGGAACTCTAAATCAAACACCGTTTGTGCTAGCTCTTGGAAACCTGATACAATAAAGTAGTTCCAAGTTCTATCTCTTTGGTTTGTTTCCTATTTATGTAGCCCTAAGCAGAGACCGGCGCAAATCATTTCATGGAAAGGGGTTGCCAAGATTCCAAAAAATACGAGTTTCCTGATATCTCAGCACGCATTTTTTCACCCAATCTTGATGACACTTTCAGGTAATGATCAGCACCCCAATCCCACTTGGCTCACCAAATTTGGTTCTTCTAGGTTAAACCGTTCGTTGGCAGTATCAGTTTTAATTTTTAGGTTTCACTCTGTTTTCTCCTATATGGATACATGTAGTTGGAACTCCACATCAAACACGGTTTGTGCTAGCTCTTGGAAACTTGACACAATAAATTAGTTCCAAGGTCTATCTCTATGGTTTGTTTCCTATATATGTAGCCCTAGGCAGAGATTGGCGGAAATCACTTTCATGGAAAGGGGTTGCCAAGCTTCCAAAAAACTACCAGTTTCCTGAAATCTCAGCACACATTGTTTCACCCAAACTTGATGACACTTTCAGGTAATGATCAGTACCCCAATCCCACTTGGCTCACCAAATTTCGTACTTCTAGGTTAAACCGTTCGTTGGCAGTATCAGTTTTAATTTTTAGGTTTCACTCTGTTTTCTCCTATATGGATACATGTATTTGGAACTCTAAATCAAACACGGTTTGTGCTAGCTCGTGGAAACTTGACACAATAAAGTAGTTCCAAGTTCTATCTCTATGGTTTGTTTCCTATTGATGTAGCCCTAAGCAGAGACTGGTGCAAATCACTTTCAAGGAAAGGGGTTGCCAAGCTTCCAAAAAACTACGAGTTTCCTGAAATCTCAGCCCACATTTTTTCACCCAATCTTAATGACACTTTCAGGTAAATATCAGTACCCCAATCCCACTTGGTTCACCAAATTTCGTTCTTAGAGGTTAAACCGTTCGTTGGCAGTAAGAGTTTTAATTTTTACGTTTCACTCTGTTTTCCCCTATATGGATACATGTATTTGGAACTCTAAATCAAACACGGTTTGTGCTAGCCCTTGGAAACTTGACACAATAAAGTAGTTCCAAGTTCTATCTCTATGGTTTGTTTCCTATTGAGTAGCCCTAAGCAGAGACTGGCACAAATCACTTTCAAAAAGGGGGTTGCCAAGCTTCCAAAAAACTACGAGTTTCCTGAAATCTCAGCACACATTTTTTCACCCAATCATGATGACACTTTCAGGTAATGATCAGTACCCCAATCCCACTTGGCTCACCAATTTTCGTTCTTCTAGGTTAAACCGTTCGTTGGCAGTAACGGGCTTAATTTTTAGGTTTCACTCTGTTTTCTCCCATATGGATACATGTAGTTGGAACTCTAAATCAAACACGGTTTGTGCTAGCTCTTTGAAACTTGACACAATAAAGCAGTTCCAAGTTCTATCTCTATGGTTTGTTTCCTATTGATGTAGCCCTAAGCAGAGACTGGTGCAAATCACTTTCATGGAAATTTGTTGCCAAGCTTCCAAAAAACTACGAGTTTCCCGAAATCTAGCACAAATTTTTTCACCCAATCTTGATGACACTTTCAGGTAATGATCAGTACCCCAATCCCACTTGGCTCACCAAATTTCATTCTTCTAGGTTAAACCGTTCGTTGGCAGTATCAGTTTAAATTTTTAGGTTTCACTCTGTTTTCTCCTATATGGATACATGTAGTTGGAACTCTAAATCAAACACGGTTTGTGCTAGCTCTTTGAAACTTGACACAATAAAGTAGTTCCAAGTTCTATCTCTATGGTTTGTTTCCTATTGATGTAGCCCTAAGCAGAAACTGGCGTAAATCACTTTAATGAAAAGCGGTTTCCAAGCTTCCAAAAAACTACGAGTTTCCTGAAATCTCAGCACACATTTTTTCACCCAATCTTGATGACACTTTCCGATAATCATCAGTACCCCAATCGCACTTGGCACACCACATTTCGTTCTTCTAGGTTAAACCGTTCGTTGGCAGTAACAGTTTTAATTTTTAGGTTTCACTCTGTTTTCTCCTATATGGATACATGTAGTTGGAACTCTGAATCAAACACGGTTTGTGCTAGCTCTTGGAAACTTGACACAATAAAGTAGTTCCAAGTTCTATCTCTTTGGTTTGTTTCCTATTTATGTAGCCCTAAGCAGAGACCAGCACAAATCATTTCATGGAAAGGGGTTGCCAAGCTTCCAAAAAACTACGTGTTTCCTGAAATCTCAGCATATATTTTTTCACCCAATCTTGATGACACTTTCAGGTAAAGATCAGTACCCCAATCCCACTTGGCTCACGAAATTTCGTTCTTCTAGGTTAAACAGTTCGTTGGCAGTATCAGTTTTAATTTTTAGGTTTCACTCTGTTTTCTCCTATATGGATACATGGAGTTGGAACTCTAAATCAAACATGGTTTGTGCTAGATTGGAAACTTGACACAATAAAGTAGTTCCAAGTTCTATCTCCATGGTTTGTTTCCTATTGATGTAGCCCTAAGCAGAGACCGGCGCAAATCACTTTCATGGAAAGGGGTTGCCAAACTTCCAAAAAACTACGAGTTTCCTGAAATCTCAGCATATATTTTTCACCCAATCTTGAAGACACTTTCAGGTAATGATCAGTTCCCCAATCCCACTTGGCTCACCAAATTTCGTTCTTCTAGGTTAAACCGTTCGTTGGCAGTAACAGTTTTAATTTTTAGGTTTCACTCTGTTTTCTCTTATATGGATACATGTAGTTGGAACTCTAAATCAAACACGGTTTGTGCAAGCTCTTTGAAACTAGACACAATAAAGTAGTTCCAAGTTCTATCTCTATGGTTTGTTTCCTATTGATGTAGCCCTAAGCAGAGACTGGCGCAAATCACTTTCATGGAAATTTGTTGCCATGCTTCCAAAAAACTACGAGTTTCCCGAAATCTCAGCACACATTTTTTCACCCAATCGTGATGACACATTCAGGTAATGATCAGTACCCCAATCCCACTTGAATCACCAAATTTCGAACTTCTAGGTTAAACCGTTCGTTGGCAGTATCAGTTTTAATTTTTAGGTTTCACTCTGTTTTCTCATATATGGATACATGTATTTGGAACTCTAAATCAAACACGGTTTGTGCTAGCTCTTGGAAACTTAACACAACAAAGTAGTTCCAAGTTCTATCTCTATGGTTTGTTTCCTATTGATGTAGCCCTAAGCAGAGACTGGCGCAAATCACTTTTATGGAGAGGGGTTGCCAAGCTTCCAAAAATCTACGAGTTTCCTGAAATCTCAGCATACATTTTTTCACCCAATCTTGATGACACTTTCAGGTAATGATCAGTACCCCAATCCCACTTGGCTCACCAAATTTCATGCTTCTAGGTTAAACCGTTCGTTGGCAGTAACAGTTTTAATTTTTAGGTTTTACTCTGTTTTCTCCTATATGGATACATGTAGTTGGAACTCTAAATCAAACACGGTTTGTGCTAGCTCTTTGAAACTTGACACAATAAAGTAGTTCCAAGTTCTATCTCTATGGTTTGTTTCCTATTGATGTAGCCCTAAGCAGAAACTGGCGTAAATCACTTTAATGAAAAGCGGTTTCCAAGCTTCCAAAAAACTACGAGTTTCCTGAAATCTCAGCACACATTTTTTCACCCAATCTAGATGACAGTTTCCGATAATCATCAGTACGCCAATCGCACTTGGCACACCACATTTCGTTCTTCTAGGTTAAACCGTTCGTTGGCAGTAACAGTTTTAATTTTTAGGTTTCACTCTGTTTTCTCCTATATGGATACATGTAGTTGGAACTCTGAATCAAACACGGTTTGTGCTAGCTCTTGGAAACTTGACACAACAAAGTAGTTCCAAGTTCTATCTCTTTGGTTTGTTTCCTATTTATGTAGCCCTAAGCAGAGACCAGCACAAATCATTTCATGAAAAGGGGTTGCCAAGCTTCCAAAACACTACGTGTTTCCTGAAATCTCAGCATATATTTTTTCACCCAATCTTGATGACACTTTCAGGTAAAGATCAGTACCCCAATCCCACTTGGCTCACCAAATTTCGTTCTTCTAGGTTAAACAGTTCGTTGGCAGTATCAGTTTTAATTTTTAGGTTTCACTCTGTTTTCTCCTATATGGATACATGTAGTTGGAACTCTAAATCAAACATGGTTTGTGCTAGATAGGAAACTTGACACAATAAAGTAGTTCCAAGTTGTATCTCCATGGTTTGTTTCCTATTGATGTAGCCCTAAGCAGAGACCGGCGCAAATCACTTTCATGGAAAGGGGTTGCCAAACTTCCAAAAAACTACGAGTTTCCTGAAATCTCAGCATATATTTTTCACCCAATCTTGAAGACACTTTCAGGTAATGATCAGTTCCCCAATCCCACTTGGCTCACCAAATTTCGTTCTTCTAGGTTAAACCGTTCGTTGGCAGTAACAGTTTTAATTTTTAGGTTTCACTCTGTTTTCTCTTATATGGATACATGTAGTTGGAACTCTAAATCAAACATGGTTTGTGCAAGCTCTTTGAAACTAGACACAATAAAGTAGTTCCAAGTTCTATCTCTATGGTTTGTTTCCTATTGATGTAGCCCTAAGCAGAGACTGGCGCAAATCACTTTCATGGAAATTTGTTGCCAAGCTTCCAAAAAACTACGAGTTTCCCGAAATCTCAGCACACATTTTTTCACCCAATCTTGATGACACATTCAGGTGATGATCAGCACCCCAATCCCACTTGGCTCACCAAATTTCGTTCTTCTAGGTTAAACAGTTCGTTGGCAGTATCAGTTTTAATTTTTAGGTTTCACTCTGTTTTCTCCTATATGGATACATGTAGTTGGAACTCTAAATCAAACACGGTTTGTGGTAGCTCTTGGAAACTTTACACAATAAAGTAGTTCCATGTTCTATGTCGATATTTGTTTCCTATTGATGTAGCCCTAAGCAGAGACTGGTGCAAATCCCTTTCATGGAAAGGTGTTGCCAAGCTTCCAAAAAACTACGAGTTTCCTGAAATCTGAGCACACATTTTTTTCACCCAATCTTGATGACACTTTCAGGTAATGATCAGTACCCCAATCCCACTGGGCTCACCAAATTTCGTTCTTCTAGGTTAAACCGTTCGTTGGCAGTATCAGTTTAAATTTTTAGGTTTCACTCTGTTTTCTCCTATATGGATACATGTATTTGGAACTCTAAATCAAAGACGGTTTGTGCTAGCTCTTTGAAACTTGACACAATAAAGTAGTTCCAGGTTCTATCTCTATGGTTTGTTTCCTATTGATGTAGCCCTAAGCAGAGACCGGCACAAATCACTTTCATGGAAAGGGGATGACAAACTTCCAAAAAACTACGAGTTTCCTGAAATCACAGCATACATTTTTTCACCCAATCTTGATGACACTTTCAGGTAATGATCAGTACCCCAATCCCACTTGGCTCACCAAATTTTGTTCTTCTAGTTTAAACCGTTCGTTGGCTGTAACAGTTTTAATTTTTAGGTTTCATTCTGTTTTCTCCTATATGGATACATGTAATTGGAACTCTAAATCAAACACTGTTTGTGCTAGCTCTTTGAAAGTTGACACAATAAAGTAGTTCCAAGTTCTATCTCTATGGTTTGTTTCCTATTGATGTAGCCCTAAGCAGAGACTGGCGCAAATCCCTTTTATGGAAAAGGGTTGCCAATCTTCCAAAAAACTACGAGTTTCCTGAAATCTCAGCACACATTTTTTCACCCAATCTTGGTGACACTTTCAGGTAATAATCAGTACCCTAATCCCACTTGGCTCACCAAATTTCGTTCTTCTAGGTTAAACCGTTCGTTGGCAGTATCAGTTTTAATTTTTAGGTTTCACTCTATTTTCTCCTATATGGATACATGTAGTTGGAACTCTAAATCAAACACGGTTTGTGCTAGATCTTGGAAACTTGACACAAAAGTAGTTCCAAGTTCTATCTCTATGGTTTGTTTCCTATTGATGTAGCCCTAAGCAGAGACCGGCGCAAATCACTTTCATGGAAAGGGGTTGCCAAACTTCAAAAAAACTACGAGTTTCCTGAAATCTCAGCATATATTTTTTCACCCAATCTTGAAGACACTTTCAGATAATGATCAGTTCCCCAATCCCACTTGGCTCACCAAATTTCGTTCTTCTAGGCTAATCCGTTCATTGGCAGTAACAGTTTTAATTTTTAGGTTTCACTCTGTTTTCTCCTATTTGGATACATGTAGTTGGAACTCTAAATCAAACACGGTTTGTGCTAGCTCTTGGAAACTTGAAACAATAAAGTAGTTCCAAGGTCTATCTCTATGGCTTGTTTCCTATTTATGTAGCCCTAAGCAGAGACTGGCGCAAATCACTTTCATGGAAAGGGGTTGCCAAGCTTCCAAAAAACTAGGAGTTTCCTGAAATGTCAGCACACATTTTTTTCACCCAATCTTGATGACACTTTCAGGTAATGATCAGTACCCCAATCCCACTTGGCTCACCAAATTTCGTTCTTCTAGGTTAAACCGTTCGTTGGCAGTAACAGTTTTAATTTTTAGGTTTCACTCTGTTTTCCCTTATATGGATACATGTAGTTGGAACTCTAAATCAAACATGGTTTGTGCAAGCTCTTTGAAACTAGACACAATAAAGTAGTTCCAAGTTCTATCTCTATGGTTTGTTTCCTATTGATGTAGCCCTAAGCAGAGACTGGCGCAAATCACTTTCATGGAAATTTGTTGCCAAGCTTCCAAAAAACTACGAGTTTCCCGAAATCTCAGCACACATTTTTTCACCCAATCTTGATGACACATTCAGGTGATGATCAGCACCCCAATCCCACTTGGCTCACCAAATTTCGTTCTTCTAGGTTAAACAGTTCGTTGGCAGTATCAGTTTTAATTTTTAGGTTTCACTCTGTTTTCTCCTATATGGATACATGTAGTTGGAACTCTAAATCAAACACGGTTTGTGGTAGCTCTTGGAAACTTTACACAATAAAGTAGTTCCATGTTCTATGTTGATATTTGTTTCCTATTGATGTAGCCCTAAGCAGAGACTGGCGCAAATCCCTTTCATGGAAAGGTGTTGCCAAGCTTCCAAAAAACTACGAGTTTCCTGAAATCTGAGCACACATTTTTTTCACCCAATCTTGATGACACTTTCAGGTAATGATCAGTACCCCAATCCCACTGGGCTCACCAAATTTCGTTCTTCTAGGTTAAACCGTTCGTTGGCAGTATCAGTTTAAATTTTTAGGTTTCACTCTGTTTTCTCCTATATGGATACATGTATTTGGAACTCTAAATCAAAGACGGTTTGTGCTAGCTCTTTGAAACTTGACACAATAAAGTAGTTCCAGGTTCTATCTCTATGGTTTGTTTCCTATTGATGTAGCCCTAAGCAGAGACCGGCACAAATCACTTTCATGGAAAGGGGATGACAAACTTCCAAAAAACTACGAGTTTCCTGAAATCACAGCATACATTTTTTCACCCAATCTTGATGACACTTTCAGGTAATGATCAGTACCCCAATCCCACTTGGCTCACCAAATTTTGTTCTTCTAGTTTAAACCGTTCGTTGGCTGTAACAGTTTTAATTTTTAGGTTTCATTCTGTTTTCTCCTATATGGATACATGTAATTGGAACTCTAAATCAAACACTGTTTGTGCTAGCTCTTTGAAAGTTGACACAATAAAGTAGTTCCAAGTTCTATCTCTATGGTTTGTTTCCTATTGATGTAGCCCTAAGCAGAGACTGGCGCAAATCCCTTTCATGGAAAAGGGTTGCCAATCTTCCAAAAAACTACGAGTTTCCTGAAATCTCAGCACACATTTTTTCACCCAATCTTGGTGACACTTTCAGGTAATAATCAGTACCCTAATCCCACTTGGCTCACCAAATTTCGTTCTTCTAGGTTAAACCGTTCGTTGGCAGTATCAGTTTTAATTTTTAGGTTTCACTCTATTTTCTCCTATATGGATACATGTAGTTGGAACTCTAAATCAAACACGGTTTGTGCTAGATCTTGGAACCTTGACACAAAAGTAGTTCCAAGTTCTATCTCTATGGTTTGTTTCCTATTGATGTAGCCCTAAGCAGAGACCGGCGCAAATCACTTTCATGGAAAGGGGTTGCCAAACTTCCAAAAAACTACGAGTTTCCTGAAATCTCAGCATATATTTTTTCACCCAATCTTGAAGACACTTTCAGATAATGATCAGTTCCCCAATCCCACTTGGCTCACCAAATTTCGTTCTTCTAGGCTAATCCGTTCATTGGCAGTAACAGTTTTAATTTTTAGGTTTCACTCTGTTTTCTCCTATTTGGATACATGTAGTTGGAACTCTAAATCAAACACGGTTTGTGCTAGCTCTTGGAAACTTGAAACAATAAAGTAGTTCCAAGGTCTATCTCTATGGCTTGTTTCCTATTTATGTAGCCCTAAGCAGAGACTGGCGCAAATCACTTTCATGGAAAGGGGTTGCCAAGCTTCCAAAAAACTAGGAGTTTCCTGAAATCTCAGCACACATTTTTTTCACCCAATCTTGATGACACTTTCAGGTAATGATCAGTACCCCAATCCCACTTGGCTCACCAAATTTCGTTCTTCTAGGTTAAACCGTTCGTTGGCAGTATCAGTTTAAATTTTTAGGTTTCACTCTGTTTTCTCCTATATGGATACATGTACTTGGAAATCTAAATCAAACACGGTTTGTGCTAGCTCTTTGAAACTTGACACAATAAAGTAGTTCCAAGTTCTATCTCTATGGTTTGTTTCCTATTGATGTAGCCCTAAGCAGAGACCGGCGCAAATCACTTTCATGGAAAGGGGTTGCCAAACTTCCAAAAAACTACGAGTTTCCTGAAATCTCAGCATACATTTTTTCCCCCAATCTTGAAGACACTTTCAGGTAATGATCAGTACCCCAATCTTACTTGGCTCAACAAATTTCGTTCTTCTAGGTTAAACCGTTCGTTGGCAGTCTCAGTTTTAATTTTTAGGTTTCACTTTGTTTTCTCCTATATGGATACATGTAGTTGGAACTCCACATCAAACACGGTTTGTGCTAGCTCTTGGAAACTTGACACAATAAATTAGTTCCAAGGTCTATCTCTATGGTTTGTTTCCTATATATGTAGCCCTAGGCAGAGATTGGCGGAAATCACTTTCATGGAAAGGGGTTGCCAAGCTTCCAAAAAACTACCAGTTTCCTGAAATCTCAGCACACATTGTTTCACCCAATCTTGATGACACTTTCAGGTAATGATCAGTACCCCAATCCCACTTGGCTCACCAAATTTCGTTCTTCTAGGTTAAACAGTTTGTTGGCAGTATCAGTTTTAATTTTTAGGTTTCACTCTGTTTTCTCCTATATGGATACATGTAGTTGGAACTCTAAATCAAACATGGTTTGTGCTAGATTGAAAACTTGACACAATAAAGTAGTTCCAAGTTCTATCTCCATGGTTTGTTTCCTATTGATGTAGCCCTAAGCAGAGACCGGCGCAAATCACTTTCATGGAAAGGGGTTGCCAAACTTCCAAAAAACTACGACTTTCCTGAAATCTCAGCATATATTTTTTCACCCAATCTTGAAGACACTTTCAGGTAATGATCAGTTCCCCAATCCCACTTGGCTCACCAAATTTCGTTCTTCTAGGTTAAACCGTTCGTTGGCAGTAACAGTTTTAATTTTTAGGTTTCACTCTGTTTTCTCTTATATGGATACATGTAGTTGGAACTCTAAATCAAACACGGTTTGTGCAAGCTCTTTGAAACTAGACACAATAAAGTAGTTCCAAGTTCTATCTCTATGGTTTGTTTCCTATTGATGTAGCCCTAAGCAGAGACTGGCGCAAATCACTTTCATGGAAATTTGTTTCCAAGCTTCCAAAAAACTACGAGTTTCCCAAAATCTCAGCACACATTTTTTCACCCAATCTTGATGACACTTTCAGGTAATGATCAGTACCCCAATCCCACTTGGCTCACCAAATTTCGAACTTCTAGGTTAAACCGTTCGTTGGCAGTATCAGTTTTAATTTTTAGGTTTCACTCTGTTTTCTCCTATATGGATACATGTATTTGGAACTCTAAATCAAACACGGTTTGTGCTAGCTCTTGGAAACTTAACACAACAAAGTAGTTCCAAGTTCTATCTCTATGGTTTCTTTCCTATTGATGGAGCCCTAAGCAGAGACTGGCGCAAATCACTTTCATGGAAAGGGGTTGCCAAGCTTCCAAAAAACTAGGAGTTTCCTGACATCTCAGCACACATTTTTTCACCCAATCTTGATGACACTTTCAGGTAATGATCAGCATCCCAATCCCACTTGGCTCACCAAATTTGGTTCTTGTAGGTTAAACCGTTCGTTGGCAGTATCAGTTTTAATTTTTAGGTTTCACTCTGTTTTCTCCTATATGGATACATGTAGTTGGAACTCTAAATCAAACACGGTTTGTGCTAGCTCTTGGAAACTTGACACAATAAAGTAGTTCCAAGTTCTATCTCTTTGGTTTGTTTCCTATTTATGTAGCCCTAAGCAGAGACCAGCGCAAATCATTTCATGGAAAGGGGTTGCCAAGATTACAAAAAATCCGAGTTTCCTGATATCTCAGCACACATTTTTTCACCCAATCTTGATGACACTTTCAGGTAATGATCAGTACCCCAATCCCACTTGGCTCACCAAATTTCGTACTTCTAGGTTAAACCGTTCGTTGGCAGTATCAGTTTTAATTTTTAGGTTTCACTCTGTTTTCTCCTATATGGATACATGTATTTGGAACTCTAAATCAAACACGGTTTGTGCTAGCTCGTGGAAACTTGACACAATAAAGTAGTTCCAAGTTCTATCTCTATGGTTTGTTTCCTATTGATGGAGCCCTAAGCAGAGACTGGCGCAAATCACTTTCATGGAAATTTGTTGCCATGCTTCCAAAAAACTAGGAGTTTCCTGACATCTCAGCACACATTTTTTCCCCCAATCTTGATGACACTTTCAGGTAATGATCAGCACCCCAATCCCACTTGGCTCACCAAATTTGGTTCTTCTAGGTTAAACCGTTCGTTGGCAGTGTCAGTTTTAATTTTTAGGTTTCACTCTGTTTTCTCCTATATGGATACATGTAGTTGGAACTCCACATCAAACACGGTTTGTGCTAGCTCTTGGAAACTTGACACAATAAATTAGTTCCAAGGACTATCTCTATGGTTTGTTTCCTATATATGTAGCCCTAGGCAGAGATTGGCGGAAATCACTTTCATGGAAAGGGGTTGCCAAGCTTCCAAAAAACTACCAGTTTCCTGAAATCTCAGCACACATTGTTTCACCCAATCTTGATGACACTTTCAGGTAATGATCAGTACCCCAATCCCACTTGGCTCACCAAATTTCGTTCTTCTAGGTTAAACAGTTTGTTGGCAGTATCAGTTTTAATTTTTAGGTTTCACTCTGTTTTCTCCTATATGGATACATGGAGTTGGAACTCTAAATCAAACATGGTTTGTGCTAGATTGGAAACTTGACACAATAAAGTAGTTCCAAGTTCTATCTCCATGGTTTGTTTCCTATTGATGTAGCCCTAAGCAGAGACCGGCGCAAATCACTTTCATGGAAAGGGGTTGCCAAACTTCCAAAAAACTACGACTTTCCTGAAATCTCAGCATATATTTTTTCACCCAATTTTGAAGACACTTTCAGGTAATGATCAGTTCCCCAATCCCACTTGGCTCACCAAATTTCGTTCTTCTAGGTTAAACCGTTCGTTGGCAGTAACAGTTTTAATTTTTAGGTTTCACTCTGTTTTCTCTTATATGGATACATGTAGTTGGAACTCTAAATCAAACACGGTTTGTGCAAGCTCTTTGAAACTAGACACAATAAAGTAGTTCCAAGTTCTATCTCTATGGTTTGTTTCCTATTGATGTAGCCCTAAGCAGAGACTGGCGCAAATCACTTACATGGAAATTTGTTTCCAAGCTTCCAAAAAACTACGAGTTTCCCAAAATCTCAGCACACATTTTTTCACCCAATCTTGATGACACTTTCAGGTAATGATCAGCACCCCAATCCCACTTGGCTCACCAAATTTGGTTCTTCTAGGTTAAACCGTTCGTTGGCAGTATCAGTTTTAATTTTTAGGTTTCACTCTGTTTTCTCCTATATGGATACATGTAGTTGGAACTCTAAATCAAACACGGTTTGTGCTAGCTCGTGGAAACTTGACACAATAAAGTAGTTCCAAGTTCTATCTCTTTGGTTTGTTTCCTATTTATGTAGCCCTAAGCAGAGACCAGCGCAAATCATTTCATGGAAAGGGGTTGCCAAGATTCCAAAAAATCCGAGTTTCCTGATATCTCAGCACACATTTTTTCACCCAATCTTGATGACACTTTCAGGTAATGATCAGTACCCCAATCCCACTTGGCTCACCAAATTTCGTACTTCTAGGTTAAACCGTTCGTTGGCAGTATCAGTTTTAATTTTTAGGTTTCACTCTGTTTTCTCCTATATGGATACATGTATTTGGAACTCTAAATCAAACACGGTTTGTGCTAGCTCTTGGAAACTTAACACAACAAAGTAGTTCCAAGTTCTATCTCTATGGTTTCTTTCCTATTGATGGAGCCCTAAGCAGAGACTGGCGCAAATCACTTTCATGGAAAGGGGTTGCCAAGCTTCCAAAAAACTAGGAGTTTCCTGACATCTCAGCACACATTTTTTCACCCAATCTTGATGACACTTTCAGGTAATGATCAGCATCCCAATCCCACTTGGCTCACCAAATTTGGTTCTTGTAGGTTAAACCGTTCGTTGGCAGTAACAGTTTTAATTTTTAGGTTTCACTCTGTTTTCTCCTATATGGATACATGTAGTTGGAACTCTAAATCAAACACCGTTTGTGCTAGCTCTTGGAAACTTGATACAATAAAGTAGTTCCAAGTTCTATCTCTTTGGTTTGTTTCCTATTTATGTAGCCCTAAGCAGAGACCAGCGCAAATCATTTCATGGAAAGGGGTTGCCAAGATTCCAAAAAATCCGAGTTTCCTGATATCTCAGCACACATTTTTTCACCCAATCTTGATGACACTTTCAGGTAATGATCAGTACCCCAATCCCACTTGGCTCACCAAATTTCGTACTTCTAGGTTAAACTGTTCGTTGGCAGTATCAGTTTTAATTTTTAGGTTTCACTCTGTTTTCTCCTATATGGATACATGTATTTGGAACTCTAAATCAAACACGGTTTGTGCTAGCTCGTGGAAACTTGACACAATAAAGTAGTTCCAAGTTCTATCTCTATGGTTTGTTTCCTATTGATGTAGCCCTAAGCAGAGACTGGCGCAAATCACTTTCATGGAAATTTGTTGCCATGCTTCCAAAAAACTAGGAGTTTCCTGACATCTCAGCACACATTTTTTCCCCCAATCTTGATGACACTTTCAGGTAATGATCAGCACCCCAATCCCACTTGGCTCACTAAATTTGGTTCTTCTAGGTTAAACCGTTCATTGGCAGTGTCAGTTTTAATTTTTAGGTTTCACTCTGTTTTCTCCTATATGGATACATGTAGTTGGAACTCTAAATCAAACACGGTTTGTGGTAGCTCTTGGAAACTTTACACAATAAAGTAGTTCCATGTTCTATCTCTATGGTTTGTTTCCTATTGATGTAGCCCTAAGCAGAGACTGGTGCAAATCACTTTCAAGGAAAGGGGTTGCCAAGCTTCCAAAAAACTACGAGTTTCATGAAATCTCAGCCCACATTTTTTCACCCAATCTTAATGACACTTTCAGGTAAATATCAGTACCCCAATCCCACTTGGTTCACCAAATTTCGTTCTTCTAGGTTAAACTGTTCGTTGGCAGTAAGAGTTTTAATTTTTAGGTTTCACTCTGTTTTCCCCTATATGGATACATGTATTTGGAACTCTAAATCAAACATGGTTTGTGCTAGCCCTTGGAAACTTGACACAATAAAGTAGTTCCAAGTTCTATCTCTATGGTTTGTTTCCTATTGAGTAGCCCTAAGCAGAGACTGGCACAAATCACTTTCAAAAAGGGGGTGTCCAAGCTTCCAAAAAACTACGAGTTTCCTGAAATCTCAGCACACATTTTTTCACCCAATCATGATGACACTTTCAGGTAATGATCAGTACCCCAATCCCACTTGGCTCACCAATTTTCGTTCTTCTAGGTTAAACCGTTCGTTGGCAGTAACGGGCTTAATTTTTAGGTTTCACTCTGTTTTCTCCTATATGGATACATGTAGTTGGAACTCTAAATCAAACACGGTTTGTGCTAGCTCTTTGAAACTTGACACAATAAAGCAGTTCCAAGTTCTATCTCTATGGTTTGTTTCCTATTGATGTAGCCCTAAGCAGAGACTGGTGCAAATCACTTTCATGGAAATTTGTTGCCAAGCTTCCAAAAAACTACGAGTTTCCCGAAATCTCAGCACACATTTTTTCACCCAATCTTGATGACACTTTCAGGTAATGATCAGTACCCCAATCCCACTTGGCTCACCAAATTTCATTCTTCTAGGTTAAACCGTTCGTTGGCAGTATCAGTTTAAATTTTTAGGTTTCACTCTGTTTTCTCCTATATGGATACATGTAGTTGGAACTCTAAATCAAACACGGTTTGTGCTAGCTCTTTGAAACTTGACACAATAAAGTAGTTCCAAGTTCTATCTCTATGGTTTGTTTCCTATTGATGTAGCCCTAAGCAGAAACTGGCGTAAATCACTTTAATGAAAGCGGTTTCCAAGCTTCCAAAAAACTACGAGTTTCCTGAAATCTCAGCACACATTTTTTCACCCAATCTTGATGACACTTTCCGATAATCATCAGTACCCCAATCGCACTTGGCACACCACATTTCGTTCTTCTAGGTTAAACCGTTCGTTGGCAGTAACAGTTTTAATTTTTAGGTTTCACTCTGTTTTCTCCTATATGGATACATGTAGTTGGAACTCTGAATCAAACACGGATTGTGCTAGCTCTTGGAAACTTGACACAATAAAGTAGTTCCAAGTTCTATCTCTTTGGTTTGTTTCCTATTTATGTAGCCCTAAGCAGAGACCAGCACAAATCATTTCATGGAAAGGGGTTGCCAAGCTTCCAAAAAACTACGTGTTTCCTGAAATCTCAGCATATATTTTTTCACCCAATCTTGATGACACTTTCAGGTAAAGATCAGTACCCCAATCCCACTTGGCTCACCAAATTTCGTTCTTCTAGGTTAAACAGTTCGTTGGCAGTATCAGTTTTAATTTTTAGGTTTCACTCTGTTTTCTCCTATATGGATACATGGAGTTGGAACTCTAAATCAAACATGGTTTGTGCTAGATTGGAAACTTGACACAATAAAGTAGTTCCAAGTTCTATCTCCATGGTTTGTTTCCTATTGATGTAGCCCTAAGCAGAGACCGGCGCAAATCACTTTCATGGAAAGGGGTTGCCAAACTTCCAAAAAACTACGACTTTCCTGAAATCTCAGCATATATTTTTTCACCCAATTTTGAAGACACTTTCAGGTAATGATCAGTTCCCCAATCCCACTTGGCTCACCAAATTTCGTTCTTCTAGGTTAAACCGTTCGTTGGCAGTAACAGTTTTAATTTTTAGGTTTCACTCTGTTTTCTCTTATATGGATACATGTAGTTGGAACTCTAAATCAAACACGGTTTGTGCAAGCTCTTTGAAACTAGACACAATAAAGTAGTTCCAAGTTCTATCTCTATGGTTTGTTTCCTATTGATGTAGCCCTAAGCAGAGACTGGCGCAAATCACTTACATGGAAATTTGTTTCCAAGCTTCCAAAAAACTACGAGTTTCCCAAAATCTCAGCACACATTTTTTCACCCAATCTTGATGACACTTTCAGGTAATGATCAGCACCCCAATCCCACTTGGCTCACCAAATTTGGTTCTTCTAGGTTAAACCGTTCGTTGGCAGTATCAGTTTTAATTTTTAGGTTTCACTCTGTTTTCTCCTATATGGATACATGTAGTTGGAACTCTAAATCAAACACGGTTTGTGCTAGCTCGTGGAAACTTGACACAATAAAGTAGTTCCAAGTTCTATCTCTTTGGTTTGTTTCCTATTTATGTAGCCCTAAGCAGAGACCAGCGCAAATCATTTCATGGAAAGGGGTTGCCAAGATTCCAAAAAATCCGAGTTTCCTGATATCTCAGCACACATTTTTTCACCCAATCTTGATGACACTTTCAGGTAATGATCAGTACCCCAATCCCACTTGGCTCACCAAATTTCGTACTTCTAGGTTAAACCGTTCGTTGGCAGTATCAGTTTTAATTTTTAGGTTTCACTCTGTTTTCTCCTATATGGATACATGTATTTGGAACTCTAAATCAAACACGGTTTGTGCTAGCTCTTGGAAACTTAACACAACAAAGTAGTTCCAAGTTCTATCTCTATGGTTTCTTTCCTATTGATGGAGCCCTAAGCAGAGACTGGCGCAAATCACTTTCATGGAAAGGGGTTGCCAAGCTTCCAAAAAACTAGGAGTTTCCTGACATCTCAGCACACATTTTTTCACCCAATCTTGATGACACTTTCAGGTAATGATCAGCATCCCAATCCCACTTGGCTCACCAAATTTGGTTCTTGTAGGTTAAACCGTTCGTTGGCAGTAACAGTTTTAATTTTTAGGTTTCACTCTGTTTTCTCCTATATGGATACATGTAGTTGGAACTCTAAATCAAACACCGTTTGTGCTAGCTCTTGGAAACTTGATACAATAAAGTAGTTCCAAGTTCTATCTCTTTGGTTTGTTTCCTATTTATGTAGCCCTAAGCAGAGACCAGCGCAAATCATTTCATGGAAAGGGGTTGCCAAGATTCCAAAAAATCCGAGTTTCCTGATATCTCAGCACACATTTTTTCACCCAATCTTGATGACACTTTCAGGTAATGATCAGTACCCCAATCCCACTTGGCTCACCAAATTTCGTACTTCTAGGTTAAACTGTTCGTTGGCAGTATCAGTTTTAATTTTTAGGTTTCACTCTGTTTTCTCCTATATGGATACATGTATTTGGAACTCTAAATCAAACACGGTTTGTGCTAGCTCGTGGAAACTTGACACAATAAAGTAGTTCCAAGTTCTATCTCTATGGTTTGTTTCCTATTGATGTAGCCCTAAGCAGAGACTGGCGCAAATCACTTTCATGGAAATTTGTTGCCATGCTTCCAAAAAACTAGGAGTTTCCTGACATCTCAGCACACATTTTTTCCCCCAATCTTGATGACACTTTCAGGTAATGATCAGCACCCCAATCCCACTTGGCTCACTAAATTTGGTTCTTCTAGGTTAAACCGTTCATTGGCAGTGTCAGTTTTAATTTTTAGGTTTCACTCTGTTTTCTCCTATATGGATACATGTAGTTGGAACTCTAAATCAAACACGGTTTGTGGTAGCTCTTGGAAACTTTACACAATAAAGTAGTTCCATGTTCTATCTCTATGGTTTGTTTCCTATTGATGTAGCCCTAAGCAGAGACTGGTGCAAATCACTTTCAAGGAAAGGGGTTGCCAAGCTTCCAAAAAACTATGAGTTTCCTGAAATCTCAGCCCACATTTTTTCACCCAATCTTAATGACACTTTCAGGTAAATATCAGTACCCCAATCCCACTTGGTTCACCAAATTTCGTTCTTCTAGGTTAAACCGTTCGTTGGCAGTAAGAGTTTTAATTTTTAGGTTTCACTCTGTTTTCCCCTATATTGATACATGTATTTGGAACTCTAAATCAAACATGGTTTGTGCTAGCCCTTGGAAACTTGACACAATAAAGTAGTTCCAAGTTCTATCTCTATGGTTTGTTTCCTATTGAGTAGCCCTAAGCAGAGACTGGCACAAATCACTTTCAAAAAGGGGGTGTCCAAGCTTCCAAAAAACTACGAGTTTCCTGAAATCTCAGCACACATTTTTTCACCCAATCATGATGACACTTTCAGGTAATGATCAGTACCCCAATCCCACTTGGCTCACCAATTTTCGTTCTTCTAGGTTAAACCGTTCGTTGGCAGTAACGGGCTTAATTTTTAGGTTTCACTCTGTTTTCTCCTATATGGATACATGTAGTTGGAACTCTAAATCAAACACGGTTTGTGCTAGCTCTTTGAAACTTGACACAATAAAGCAGTTCCAAGTTCTATCTCTATGGTTTGTTTCCTATTGATGTAGCCCTAAGCAGAGACTGGTGCAAATCACTTTCATGGAAATTTGTTGCCAAGCTTCCAAAAAACTACGAGTTTCCCGAAATCTCAGCACACATTTTTTCACCCAATCTTGATGACACTTTCAGGTAATGATCAGTACCCCAATCCCACTTGGCTCACCAAATTTCATTCTTCTAGGTTAAACCGTTCGTTGGCAGTATCAGTTTAAATTTTTAGGTTTCACTCTGTTTTCTCCTATATGGATACATGTAGTTGGAACTCTAAATCAAACACGGTTTGTGCTAGCTCTTTGAAACTTGACACAATAAAGTAGTTCCAAGTTCTATCTCTATGGTTTGTTTCCTATTGATGTAGCCCTAAGCAGAAACTGGCGTAAATCACTTTAATGAAAGCGGTTTCCAAGCTTCCAAAAAACTACGAGTTTCCTGAAATCTCAGCACACATTTTTTCACCCAATCTTGATGACACTTTCCGATAATCATCAGTACCCCAATCGCACTTGGCACACCACATTTCGTTCTTCTAGGTTAAACCGTTCGTTGGCAGTAACAGTTTTAATTTTTAGGTTTCACTCTGTTTTCTCCTATATGGATACATGTAGTTGGAACTCTGAATCAAACACGGTTTGTGCTAGCTCTTGGAAACTTGACACAATAAAGTAGTTCCAAGTTCTATCTCTTTGGTTTGTTTCCTATTTATGTAGCCCTAAGCAGAGACCAGCACAAATCATTTCATGGAAAGGGGTTGCCAAGCTTCCAAAAAACTACGTGTTTCCTGAAATCTCAGCATATATTTTTTCACCCAATCTTGATGACACTTTCAGGTAAAGATCAGTACCCCAATCCCACTTGGCTCACCAAATTTCGTTCTTCTAGGTTAAACAGTTCGTTGGCAGTATCAGTTTTAATTTTTAGGTTTCACTCTGTTTTCTCCTATATGGATACATGGAGTTGGAACTCTAAATCAAACATGGTTTGTGCTAGATTGGAAACTTGACACAATAAAGTAGTTCCAAGTTCTATCTCCATGGTTTGTTTCCTATTGATGTAGCCCTAAGCAGAGACCGGCGCAAATCACTTTCATGGAAAGGGGTTGCCAAACTTCCAAAAAACTACGAGTTTCCTGAAATCTCAGCATATATTTTTCACCCAATCTTGAAGACACTTTCAGGTAATGATCAGTTCCCCAATCCCACTTGGCTCACAAAATTTCGTTCTTCTAGGTTAAACCGTTCGTTGGCAGTAACAGTTTTAATTTTTAGGTTTCACTCTGTTTTCTCTTATATGGATACATGTAGTTGGAACTCTAAATCAAACACGGTTTGTGCAAGCTCTTTGAAACTAGACACAATAAAGTAGTTCCAAGTTCTATCTCTATGGTTTGTTTCCTATTGATGTAGCCCTAAGCAGTGACTGGCGCAAATCACTTTCATGGAAATTTGTTGCCAAGCTTCCAAAAAATACGAGTTTCCTGATATCTCAGCACACATTTTTTCACCCAGTCTTGATGACACATTCAGGTAATGATCAGCACCCCAATCCCACTTGGCTCACCAAATTTCATTCTTCTAGGTTAAATAGTTCGTTGGCAGTATCAGTTTTAATTTTTAGATTTCACTCTGTTTTCTCTTTTATGGATACATGTAGCTGGAACTCTAAATGAAACACGGTTTGTCGTAGCTCTTGGAAACTTGACACAATAAAGTAGTTCCAAGTTCTATCTCTATGGTTTGTTTACTATTGATGTAGCCCTAAGCAGAGACTGGCGCAAATCCCTTTCATGGAAAGGGGTTGCCAAGCTTCCAAAAAACTACGAGTTTTCTGAAATCTCAGCACACATTTTTTTCACCAAATCTTGATGACACTTTCAGGTAATGATCAGTACCCCAATCGCACTTGGCTCACCAAATTTCATTCTTCTAGGTTAAACCGTTCATTGGCAGTATCAGTTTAAATTTTTAGGTTTCACTCGGTTTTGTCCTATATGGATACATGTATTTGGAACTCTAAATCAAACACGGTTTGTGCTAGCTCTTGGAAACTTGACACAATAAAGTAGTTCCAAGTTCTGTCTCTATGTTTTGTTTCCTATTAATGTAGCGCTAAGCAGAGACCGGCGCAAATCACTTTCATGGAAAGGGGTTGCCAAACTTCCAAAAAACTACGAGTTTCCTGAAATCTCAGCATACATTTTTTCACCCAATCTTGATGACACTTTCAGGTAATGATCAGTACCCCAATCCCACTTGGCTCACCAAATTTTGTTCATCTAGTTTAAACCGTTCGTTGGCTGTAACAGTTTTAATTTTTAGGTTTCATTCTGTTTTCTCCTATATGGATACATGTAATTGGAACTCTAAATCAAACACGGTTTGTGCTAGCTCTTTGAAAGTTGACACAATAAAGTAGTTCCAAGTTCTATCTCTATGGTTTGTTTCCTATTGATGTAGCCTTAAGCAGAGACTGGCGCAAATCACTTTCATGGAAAGGGGTTGCCAAGCTTCCATAAAACTACGAGTTTCATGAAATCTCAGCATATATTTTTCACCCAATCTTGATGACACTTTCAGGTAATAAGCAGTACCCCAATCCCACTTGGCTCACCAAATATCGTTATTCTAGGTTAAACCGTTCGTTGGCAGTATCAGTTTTAATTTTTAGGTTTCACTCTGTTTTCTCCTATATGGATACATGTAGTTGGAACTCTAAATCAAACACGGTTTGTGCTAGATCTTGGAAACTTGACACAAAAGTAGTTCCAAGTTCTATCTCTATGGTTTGTTTCCTATTGATGTAACCCTAAGCAGAGACCGGCGCAAATCACTTTCATGGAAAGCGGTTGCCAAACTTCCAAAAAACTACGAATTTCCTGAAAACTCAGCATATATTTTTTCACCCAATCTTGAAGACACTTTCAGATAATGATCAGTTCCCCAATCCCACTTGGCTCACCAAATTTCGTTCTTCTAGGCTAACCCGTTCTTTGGCAGTAACAGTTTTAATTTTTAGGTTTCACTCTGTTTTCTCCTATATGGATACATGTAGTTGGAACTCTAAATCAAACACGGTTTGTGCTAGCTCTTGGAAACTTGAAACAATAAAGTAGTTCCAAGGTCTACCTCTATGGTTTGTTTCCTATTGATGTAGCCCTAAGCAGAGACTGGCGCAAATCACTTTCATGGAAAGGGGTTGCCAAGCTTCCAAAAAACTACGAGTTTCCTGAAATCTCAGCATATATTTTTTCACCCAATCTTGATGACACTTTCAGGTAATGATCACTACCCCAATCCCACTTGGCTCACCAAATTTCGTTCTTCTAGGTTAAACCGTTCGTTTTTCAGTAACAGTTTTAATTTTTAGTTTTCACTCTGTTTTCTCCTATATGGATACATGTAGTTGGAACTCTAAATCAAACACGGTTTGTGCAAGCTCTTTGAAACTAGACACAATAAAGCAGTTCCAAGTTCTATCTCTATGGTTTGTTTCCTATTGATGTAGCCCTAAGCAGAGACTGGTGCAAATCACTTTCATGGAAATTTGTTGCCAAGCTTCCAAAAAACTACGAGTTTCCCGAAATCTCAGCACACATTTTTTCACCCAATCTTGATGACACTTTCAGGTAATGATCAGTACCCCAATCCCACTTGGCTCACCAAATTTCATTCTTCTAGGTTAAACCGTTCGTTGGCAGTATCAGTTTAAATTTTTAGGTTTCACTCTGTTTTCTCCTATATGGATACATGTAGTTGGAACTCTAAATCAAACACGGTTTGTGCTAGCTCTTTGAAACTTGACACAATAAAGTAGTTCCAAGTTCTATCTCTATGGTTTGTTTCCTATTGATGTAGCCCTAAGCAGAAACTGGCGTAAATCACTTTAATGAAAGCGGTTTCCAAGCTTCCAAAAAACTACGAGTTTCCTGAAATCTCAGCACACATTTTTTCACCCAATCTTGATGACACTTTCCGATAATCATCAGTACCCCAATCGCACTTGGCACACCACATTTCGTTCTTCTAGGTTAAACCGTTCGTTGGCAGTAACAGTTTTAATTTTTAGGTTTCACTCTGTTTTCTCCTATATGGATACATGTAGTTGGAACTCTGAATCAAACACGGTTTGTGCTAGCTCTTGGAAACTTGACACAATAAAGTAGTTCCAAGTTCTATCTCTTTGGTTTGTTTCCTATTTATGTAGCCCTAAGCAGAGACCAGCACAAATCATTTCATTGAAAGGGGTTGCCAAGCTTCCAAAAAACTACGTGTTTCCTGAAATCTCAGCATATATTTTTTCACCCAATCTTGATGACACTTTCAGGTAAAGATCAGTACCCCAATCCCACTTGGCTCACCAAATTTCGTTCTTCTAGGTTAAACAGTTCGTTGGCAGTATCAGTTTTAATTTTTAGGTTTCACTCTGTTTTCTCCTATATGGATACATGGAGTTGGAACTCTAAATCAAACATGGTTTGTGCTAGATTGGAAACTTGACACAATAAAGTAGTTCCAAGTTCTATCTCCATGGTTTGTTTCCTATTGATGTAGCCCTAAGCAGAGACCGGCGCAAATCACTTTCATGGAAAGGGGTTGCCAAACTTCCAAAAAACTACGAGTTTCCTGAAATCTCAGCATATATTTTTCACCCAATCTTGAAGACACTTTCAGGTAATGATCAGTTCCCCAATCCCACTTGGCTCACAAAATTTCGTTCTTCTAGGTTAAACCGTTCGTTGGCAGTAACAGTTTTAATTTTTAGGTTTCACTCTGTTTTCTCTTATATGGATACATGTAGTTGGAACTCTAAATCAAACACGGTTTGTGCAAGCTCTTTGAAACTAGACACAATAAAGTAGTTCCAAGTTCTATCTCTATGGTTTGTTTCCTATTGATGTAGCCCTAAGCAGTGACTGGCGCAAATCACTTTCATGGAAATTTGTTGCCAAGCTTCCAAAAAATACGAGTTTCCTGATATCTCAGCACACATTTTTTCACCCAGTCTTGATGACACATTCAGGTAATGATCAGCACCCCAATCCCACTTGGCTCACCAAATTTCATTCTTCTAGGTTAAATAGTTCGTTGGCAGTATCAGTTTTAATTTTTAGATTTCACTCTGTTTTCTCTTTTATGGATACATGTAGCTGGAACTCTAAATGAAACACGGTTTGTCGTAGCTCTTGGAAACTTGACACAATAAAGTAGTTCCAAGTTCTATCTCTATGGTTTGTTTACTATTGATGTAGCCCTAAGCAGAGACTGGCGCAAATCCCTTTCATGGAAAGGGGTTGCCAAGCTTCCAAAAAACTACGAGTTTTCTGAAATCTCAGCACACATTTTTTTCACCAAATCTTGATGACACTTTCAGGTAATGATCAGTACCCCAATCGCACTTGGCTCACCAAATTTCATTCTTCTAGGTTAAACCGTTCATTGGCAGTATCAGTTTAAATTTTTAGGTTTCACTCGGTTTTGTCCTATATGGATACATGTATTTGGAACTCTAAATCAAACACGGTTTGTGCTAGCTCTTGGAAACTTGACACAATAAAGTAGTTCCAAGTTCTGTCTCTATGTTTTGTTTCCTATTAATGTAGCGCTAAGCAGAGACCGGCGCAAATCACTTTCATGGAAAGGGGTTGCCAAACTTCCAAAAAACTACGAGTTTCCTGAAATCTCAGCATACATTTTTTCACCCAATCTTGATGACACTTTCAGGTAATGATCAGTACCCCAATCCCACTTGGCTCACCAAATTTTGTTCATCTAGTTTAAACCGTTCGTTGGCTGTAACAGTTTTAATTTTTAGGTTTCATTCTGTTTTCTCCTATATGGATACATGTAATTGGAACTCTAAATCAAACACGGTTTGTGCTAGCTCTTTGAAAGTTGACACAATAAAGTAGTTCCAAGTTCTATCTCTATGGTTTGTTTCCTATTGATGTAGCCCTAAGCAGAGACTGGCGCAAATCACTTACATGGAAAGGGGTTGCCAAGCTTCCATAAAACTACGAGTTTCATGAAATCTCAGCATATATTTTTCACCCAATCTTGATGACACTTTCAGGTAATAAGCAGTACCCCAATCCCACTTGGCTCACCAAATATCGTTATTCTAGGTTAAACCGTTCGTTGGCAGTATCAGTTTTAATTTTTAGGTTTCACTCTGTTTTCTCCTATATGGATACATGTAGTTGGAACTCTAAATCAAACACGGTTTGTGCTAGATCTTGGAAACTTGACACAAAAGTAGTTCCAAGTTCTATCTCTATGGTTTGTTTCCTATTGATGTAACCCTAAGCAGAGACCGGCGCAAATCACTTTCATGGAAAGCGGTTGCCAAACTTCCAAAAAACTACGAATTTCCTGAAAACTCAGCATATATTTTTTCACCCAATCTTGAAGACACTTTCAGATAATGATCAGTTCCCCAATCCCACTTGGCTCACCAAATTTCGTTCTTCTAGGCTAACCCGTTCTTTGGCAGTAACAGTTTTAATTTTTAGGTTTCACTCTGTTTTCTCCTATATGGATACATGTAGTTGGAACTCTAAATCAAACACGGTTTGTGCTAGCTCTTGGAAACTTGAAACAATAAAGTAGTTCCAAGGTCTACCTCTATGGTTTGTTTCCTATTGATGTAGCCCTAAGCAGAGACTGGCGCAAATCACTTTCATGGAAAGGGGTTGCCAAGCTTCCAAAAAACTACGAGTTTCCTGAAATCTCAGCATATATTTTTTCACCCAATCTTGATGACACTTTCAGGTAATGATCACTACCCCAATCCCACTTGGCTCACCAAATTTCGTTCTTCTAGGTTAAACCGTTCGTTTTTCAGTAACAGTTTTAATTTTTAGTTTTCACTCTGTTTTCTCCTATATGGATACATGTAGTTGGAACTCTAAATCAAAGACGGTTTGTGCTAGCTCTTTGAAACTTGACACAATAAAGTAGTTCCAAGTTCTATCTCTATGGTTTTTTCCTATTGATGTAGCCCTAAGCAGAGACTGGCGCAAATGACTTTCATGGAAAGGGGTTGCCAAGCTTCCAAAAAACTATGAGTTTCATGAAATCTCAGCACACATTTTTTCACCCAATCTTGATGACACTTTCAGGTAATAATCAGTACACCAATCCCACTTGGCTCACCAAATTTCGTTATTCTAGGTTAAACCGTTCGTTGGCAGTATCAGTTTTAATTTTTAGGTTTCACTCTGTTTTCTCCTATATGGATACATGTAGTTGGAACTCTAAATGAAACACGGATTGTGCTAGATCTTGGAAACTTGACACAAAAGTAGTTCCAAGTTCTATCTCTATGGTTTGTTTCCTATTGATGTAGCCCTAGGCCGAGACCGGCGCAAATCACTTTCATGGAAAGCGGTTGCCAAACTTCCAAGAAACTACGAATTTCCTGAAAACTCAGCATATATTTTTTCACCCAATCTTGAAGACACTTTCAGATAATGATCAGTTCCCCAATCCCACTTGGCTCACCAAATTTCGTTCTTCTAGGCTAATCCGTTCATTGGCAGTAACAGTTTTAATTTTTAGGTTTCACTCTGTTTTCTCCTATATGGATAAATGTAGTTGGAACTCTAAGTCAAACACGGTTTGTGCTAGCTCTTGGAAACTTGAAACAATAAAGTAGTTCCAAGGTCTACCTCTATGGTTTGTTTCCTATTGATGTAGCCCTAAGCAGAGACTGGCGCAAATCACTTTCATGGAAAGGGGTTGCCAAGTTTCCAAAAAACTACGAGTTTCCTGAAATCTCAGCACACATTTATTTCACCCAATCTTGATGACCCTTTCAGGTAATGATCAGTACCCCAATCCCACTTGGCTCACCAAATTTCGTTCTTCTAGGTTAAACCGTTCGTTGGCAGTGTCAGTTTAAATTTTTAGGTTTCATTCTGTTTTCTCCTATATGGATACATGTATTTGGAACTCTAAATCAAACACGGTTTGTGCTAGCCCTTGGAATCTTGACACAATAAAGTAGTTCCATGTTCTGTCTCTATGTTTCGTTTCCTATTAATGTAGCGCTAAGCAGAGACCGGCACAAATCACATTCATGGAAAGGGGTTGCCAAACTTCTAAAAAACTACGAGTTTCCTGAAATCTCAGCATACATTTTTTCACCCAATCTTGATGACACTTTCAGGTAATGAAGAGTACCCCAATCCCACTTGGCTCAGCAAATTTCGTTCTTCTAGGTTAAACCGGTCGTTGGCAGTATCAGTTTTAATTTTTAGGTTTCACTCTGTTTTCTCCTACATGGATACATGTATTTGGAACACTAAATCAAACACGGTTTGTTCTAGCCCTTGGAAACTTGACACAATAAAGTAGTTCCAAGTTCTATCTCTATGGTTTGTTTCCTATTTATGTAGCCCTAAGGAGAGACCAGCACAAATCACTTTCATGGAAAGGGGTTGCCAAGCTTCCAAAAAACTACGAGTTTCCTGAAATCTCAGCATACATTTTTTCACCCAATATTGATGACACTTTCAGGTAATGATCAGTACCCCAATCCCACTTGGCTCACCAAATTTCGTTCTTCTAAGTTAAACCTTCCCTTGGCAGAAACAGTTTAAATTTTTAGTTTTCACTCTGTTTTCTCCTATATGGATACATGTAGTTGGAACTCTAAATCAAACACGGTTTGTGCTAGCCCTTGGAAACTTGACACAATAAAGTAGTTCCAAGTTCTATCTCTATGGTTTGTTTCCTATTGAGTAGCCCTAAGCAGAGACTGGCACAAATCACTTTCAAAAAAGGGGTTGCCAAGCTTCCAAAAAATACGAGTTTCCTGAAAACTCAGCATACATTTTTTCACCCAATCATGATGACACTTTCAGGTAATGATCACTACCCCAATCCCACTTGGCTCATCAAATTTCGTTCTTCTAGGTTAAACCGTTCGTTGGCAGTAACGGGTTTAATTTTTAGTTTTCACTCTGTTTTCTCCTATATGGATACATGTATTTGGAACTCTAAATCAAACACGGTTTGTGCTAGCTCTTTGAAACTTGACACAATAAAGTAGTTCCAAGTTCTATCTCTATGGTTTGTTTCCTATTGATGTAGCCCTAAGTAGAGACAGGCGCAAATCACTTTCATGGAAATTTGTTGCCAAGCTTCCAAAAAACTACGAGTTTCCCGAAATCTCAGCACACATTTTTTCACCCAATCTTGATGACACTTTCAGGTAATGATCAGTACCCCAATCCCACTTGGCTCACCAAATTTCATTCTTCTAGGTTAAACCGTTCGTTGGCAGTATCAGTTTTAATTTTTAGGTTTCACTCTGTTTTCTCCTATATGGATACATGTATTTGAAACTCTAAATCAAACACGGTTTGTGCTAGCTCTTGGAAACTTGACACAATAAAGTAGTTCCAAGTTCTATCTCTATGGTTTGTTTCCTATTGATGTAGCCCTAAGCAGAGAGTGGTGCAAATCACTTTCATGGAAATTTGTTGCCAAGCTTCAAAAAACTACGAGTTTCCCGAAATCTCAGCACACATTTTTTCACCCAATCTTGATGACACTTTCAGGTAATGATCAGCACCCCAATCCCTCTTGGCTCACCAAATTTGGTTCTTCTAGGTTAAACCGTTCGTTGGCAGTATCAGTTTTAATTTTTAGGTTTCACTCTGTTTTCTCCTATATGGATACATGTACTTGGAACTCTAAATCAAACACGGTTTGTGCTAGCCTTTGGCATCTTGACACAATAAAGGAGTTCCAAGTTCTATCTCTATGGTTTGTTTCCTATTGATGTAGCCCTAAGCAGAGAGTGGTGCAAATCACTTTCATGGAAATTTGTTGCCAAGCTTCCAAAAAATACGAGTTTCCTGATATCTCAGCACACATTTTTTCACCCAATCTTGATGACACATTTAGGTAATGATCAGCACCCCAATCCCACTTGGCTCACCAAATTTCATTCTTCTAGGTTAAACAGTTCGTTGGCAGTATCAGTTTTAATTTTTAGATTTCACTCTGTTTTCTCTTATATGGATACATGTAGTTGGAACTCTAAATGAAACACGGTTTGTCGTAGCTCTTGGAAACTTGACACAATAAAGTAGTTCCAAGTTCTATCTCTATGGTTTGTTTACTATTGATGTAGCCCTAAGCAGAGACTGGCGCAAATCCCTTTCATGGAAAGGGGTTGCCAAGCTTCCAAAAAACTATGAGTTTCCTGAAATCTCAGCACACATTTTTTTCACCCAATCTTGATGACACTTTCAGGTAATGATCAGTACCCCAATCCCACTTGGCTCACCAAATTTCATTCTTCTAGGTTAAACCGTTCATTGGCAGTATCAGTTTAAATTTTTAGGTTTCACTCGGTTTTGTCCTATATGGATACATGTATTTGGAACTCTAAATCAAACACGGTTTGTGCTAGCTCTTGGAAACTTGACACAATAAAGTAGTTCCAAGTTCTGTCTCTATGTTTTGTTTCCTATTAATGTAGCGCTAAGCAGAGACCGGCGCAAATCACTTTCATGGAAAGGGGTTGCCAAACTTCCAAAAAACTACGAGTTTCCTGAAATCTCAGCATACATTTTTTCACCCAATCTTGATGACACTTTCAGGTAATGATCAGTACCCCAATCCCACTTGGCTCACCAAATTTTGTTCATCTAGTTTAAACCGTTCGTTGGCTGTAACAGTTTTAATTTTTAGGTTTCATTCTGTTTTCTCCTATATGGATACATGTAATTGGAACTCTAAATCAAACACGGTTTGTGCTAGCTCTTTGAAAGTTGACACAATAAAGTAGTTCCAAGTTCTATCTCTATGGTTTGTTTCCTATTGAGTAGCCCTAAGCAGAGACTGGCACAAATCACTTTCAAAAAAGGGGTTGCCAAGCTTCCAAAAAACTACGAGTTTCCTGAAATCTCAGCATACATTTTTTCACCCAATCTTGAAGACACTTTCAGGTAATGATCAGTACCCCAATCCCACTTGGCTCACCAAATTTCGTTCTTCTAGGTTAAACCGTTCGTTGGCAGTAACAGTTTTAATTTTTAGGTTTCACTCTGTTTTCCCCTATATGGATACATGTAGTTGGAACTCTAAATCAAAGACGGTTTGTGCTAGATCTGGGAAACTTGACACAATAAAGTAGTTCCAAGTTCTATCTCTATGGTTTGTTTCCTATTGATGTAGCCCTAGGCAGAGACCGGCGCAAATCACTTTCATGGAAATCGGTTGCCAAACTTCCAAAAAACTACGAATTTCCTGAAAACTCAGCATATATTTTTTCACCCAATCTTGAAGACACTTTCAGATAATGATCAGTTCCCCAATCCCACTTGGCTCACCAAATTTCGTTCTTCTAGGCTAACCCGTTCATTGGCAGTAACAGTTTTAATTTTTAGGTTTCACTCTGTTTTCTCCAATATGGATACATGTAGTTGGAACTCTAAGTCAAACACGGTTTGTGCTAGCTCTTGGAAACTTGAAACAATAAAGTAGTTCCAAGGTCTACCTCTATGGTTTGTTTCCTATTGATGTAGCCCTAAGCAGAGACTGGCGCAAATCACTTTCATGGAAAGGGGTTGCCAAGCTTCCAAAAAACTACGAGTTTCCTGAAATCTCAGCACACATTTTTTTCACCCAATCTTGATGACACTTTCAGGTAATGATCAGTACCCCAATCCCACTTGGCTCACAAAATTTCGTTCTTCTAGGTTAAAACGTTCGTTGGCAGTGTCAGTTTATATTTTAAAATTTCACTCTGTTTTCTCCTATATGGATACATGTATTTGGAACTCTAAATCAAACACGGTTTGTGCTAGCCCTTGGAATCTTGACACAATAAATTAGTTCCATGTTCTGTCTCTATGTTTCGTTTCCTATTAATGTAGCGCTAAGCAGAGACCGGCACAAATCACATTCATGGAAAGGGGTTGCCAAACTTCTAAAAAACTACGAGTTTCCTGAAATCTCAGCATACATTTTTTCACCCAATCTTGATGACACTTTCAGGTAATGAAGAGTACCCCAATCCCACTTGGCTCAGCAAATTTTGTTCTTCTAGGTTAAACAGTTCGTTGGCTGTAACAGTTTTAATTTTTAGGTTTCATTCTGTTTTCTCCTATATGGATACATGTAATTGGAACTCTAAATCAAACACGGTTTGTGCTAGCTCTTGGAAACTTGAAACTATAAAGTAGTTCCAAGGTCTATCTCTATGGTTTGTTTCCTATTGATGTAGCCCTAAGCAGAGACTGGCGCAAATCACTTACATGGAAATTTGTTTCCAAGCTTCCAAAAAATACGAGTTTCCTGATATCTCAGCACACATTTTTTCACCCAATCTTGATGACACTTTCAGGTAATGATCAGCACCCGAATCCCACTTGGCTCACCAAATTTGGTTCTTCTAGGTTAAACCGTTCGTTAGCAGTATCAGTTTTAATTTTTAGGTTTCACTCTGTTTTCTCTTATATGGATACATGTAGTTGGAACTCTAAATCAAACACGGTTTGTGCTAGCCCTTGGAATCTTGACACAATAAAGTAGTTCCAAGTTCTATCTCTATGGTTTGTTTCCTATTGATGTAACCCTAAGCAGATACCGGCGCAAATCTCTTTCATGGAAAGCGGTTGCCAAACTTCCAAAAAACTACGAATTTCCTGAAAACTCAGCATATATTTTTTCACCCAATCTTGAAGACACTTTCAGATAATGATCAGTTCCCCAATCCCACTTGGCTCACCAAATATCGTTATTCTAGGTTAAACCGTTCGATGGCAGTATCAGTTTTAATTTTTAGGTTTCACTGTGTTTTCTCCTATATGGATACATGTAGTTGGAACTCTAAATCAAACACGGTTTGTGCTAGCTCTTGGAAACTTGAAACAATAAAGTAGTTCCAAGGTCTACCTCTATGGTTTGTTTCCTATTGATGTAGCCCTAAGCAGAGACTGGCGCAAATCACTTTCATGGAAAGGGGTTGCCAAGCTTCCAAAAAACTACGAGTTTCCTGAAATCTCAGCATATATTTTTTCACCCAATCTTGATGACACTTTCAGGTAATGATCACTAACCCAATCCCACTTGGCTCACCAAATTTCGTTCTTCTAGGTTAAACCGTTCGTTTTTCAGTAACAGTTTTAATTTTTAGGTTTCACTCTGTTTTCTCCTATATGGATACATGTAGTTGGAACTCTAAATCAAAGACGGTTTGTGCTAGCTCTTTGAAACTTGACACAATAAAGTAGTTCCAAGTTCTATCTCTATGGTTTGTTTCCTATTGATGTAGCCCTAAGCAGAGACTGGCGCAAATCACTTTCATGGAAAGGGGTTGCCAAGCTTCCAAAAAACTACGAGTTTCATGAAATCTCAGCACACATTTTTTCACCCAATCTTGATGACACTTTCAGGTAATAATCAGTACCCCAATCCCACTTGGCTCACCAAATTTCGTTATTCTAGGTTAAACCGTTCGTTGGCAGTATCAGTTTTAATTTTTAGGTTTCACTCTGTTTTCTCCTATATGGATACATGTAGTTGGAACTCTAAATGAAACACGGATTGTGCTAGATCTTGGAAACTTGACACAAAAGTAGTTCCAAGTTCTATCTCTATGGTTTGTTTCCTATTGATGTAGCCCTAGGCAGAGACCGGCGCAAATCACTTTCATGGAAAGCGGTTGCCAAACTTCCAAAAAACTACGAATTTCCTGAAAACTCAGCATATATTTTTTCACCCAATCTTGAAGACACTTTCAGATAATGATCAGTTCCCCAATCCCACTTGGCTCACCAAATTTCGTTCTTCTAGGCTAATCCGTTCATTGGCAGTAACAGTTTTAATTTTTAGGTTTCACTCTGTTTTCTCCTATATGGATAAATGTAGTTGGAACTCTAAGTCAAACACGGTTTGTGCTAGCTCTTGGAAACTTGAAACAATAAAGTAGTTCCAAGGTCTACCTCTATGGTTTGTTTCCTATTGATGTAGCCCTAAGCAGAGACTGGCGCAAATCACTTTCATGGAAAGGGGTTGCCAAGCTTCCAAAAAAACTACGAGTTTCCTGAAATCTCAGCACACATTTTTTTCACCCAATCTTGATGACACTTTCAGGTAATGATCAGTACCCCAATCCCACTTGGCTCACCAAATTTCGTTCTTCTAGGTTAAACCGTTCGTTGGCAGTGTCAGTTTAAATTTTTAGGTTTCATTCTGTTTTCTCCTATATGGATACATGTATTTGGAACTCTAAATCAAACACGGTTTGTGCTAGCCCTTGGAATCTTGACACAATAAAGTAGTTCCATGTTCTGTCTCTATGTTTCGTTTCCTATTAATGTAGCGCTAAGCAGAGACCGGCACAAATCACATTCATGGAAAGGGGTTGCAAAACTTCTAAAAAACTACGAGTTTCCTGAAATCTCAGCATACATTTTTTCACCCAATCTTGATGACACTTTCAGGTAATGAAGAGTACCCCAATCCCACTTGGCTCACCAAATTTCGTTCTTCTAGGTTAAACCGTTCGTTGGCAGTAACAGTTTTAATTTTTAGGTTTCACTCTGTTTTCCCCTATATGGATACATGTAGTTGGAACTCTAAATCAAAGACGGTTTGTGCTAGATCTGGGAAACTTGACACAATAAAGTAGTTCCAAGTTCTATCTCTATGGTTTGTTTCCTATTGATGTAGCCCTAGGCAGAGACCGGCGCAAATCACTTTCATGGAAATCGGTTGCCAAACTTCCAAAAAACTACGAATTTCCTGAAAACTCAGCATATATTTTTTCACCCAATCTTGAAGACACTTTCAGATAATGATCAGTTCCCCAATCCCACTTGGCTCACCAAATTTCGTTCTTCTAGGCTAACCCGTTCATTGGCAGTAACAGTTTTAATTTTTAGGTTTCACTCTGTTTTCTCCAATATGGATACATGTAGTTGGAACTCTAAGTCAAACACGGTTTGTGCTAGCTCTTGGAAACTTGAAACAATAAAGTAGTTCCAAGGTCTACCTCTATGGTTTGTTTCCTATTGATGTAGCCCTAAGCAGAGACTGGCGCAAATCACTTTCATGGAAAGGGGTTGCCAAGCTTCCAAAAAACTACGAGTTTCCTGAAATCTCAGCACACATTTTTTTCACCCAATCTTGATGACACTTTCAGGTAATGATCAGTACCCCAATCCCACTTGGCTCACAAAATTTCGTTCTTCTAGGTTAAAACGTTCGTTGGCAGTGTCAGTTTATATTTTAAAATTTCACTCTGTTTTCTCCTATATGGATACATGTATTTGGAACTCTAAATCAAACACGGTTTGTGCTAGCCCTTGGAATCTTGACACAATAAATTAGTTCCATGTTCTGTCTCTATGTTTCGTTTCCTATTAATGTAGCGCTAAGCAGAGACCGGCACAAATCACATTCATGGAAAGGGGTTGCCAAACTTCTAAAAAACTACGAGTTTCCTGAAATCTCAGCATACATTTTTTCACCCAATCTTGATGACACTTTCAGGTAATGAAGAGTACCCCAATCCCACTTGGCTCAGCAAATTTTGTTCTTCTAGGTTAAACAGTTCGTTGGCTGTAACAGTTTTAATTTTTAGGTTTCATTCTGTTTTCTCCTATATGGATACATGTAATTGGAACTCTAAATCAAACACGGTTTGTGCTAGCTCTTGGAAACTTGAAACTATAAAGTAGTTCCAAGGTCTATCTCTATGGTTTGTTTCCTATTGATGTAGCCCTAAGCAGAGACTGGCGCAAATCACTTACATGGAAATTTGTTTCCAAGCTTCCAAAAAATACGAGTTTCCTGATATCTCAGCACACATTTTTTCACCCAATCTTGATGACACTTTCAGGTAATGATCAGCACCCGAATCCCACTTGGCTCACCAAATTTGGTTCTTCTAGGTTAAACCGTTCGTTAGCAGTATCAGTTTTAATTTTTAGGTTTCACTCTGTTTTCTCTTATATGGATACATGTAGTTGGAACTCTAAATCAAACACGGTTTGTGCTAGCCCTTGGAATCTTGACACAATAAAGTAGTTCCAAGTTCTATCTCTATGGTTTGTTTCCTATTGATGTAACCCTAAGCAGATACCGGCGCAAATCTCTTTCATGGAAAGCGGTTGCCAAACTTCCAAAAAACTACGAATTTCCTGAAAACTCAGCATATATTTTTTCACCCAATCTTGAAGACACTTTCAGATAATGATCAGTTCCCCAATCCCACTTGGCTCACCAAATATCGTTATTCTAGGTTAAACCGTTCGATGGCAGTATCAGTTTTAATTTTTAGGTTTCACTGTGTTTTCTCCTATATGGATACATGTAGTTGGAACTCTAAATCAAACACGGTTTGTGCTAGCTCTTGGAAACTTGAAACAATAAAGTAGTTCCAAGGTCTACCTCTATGGTTTGTTTCCTATTGATGTAGCCCTAAGCAGAGACTGGCGCAAATCACTTTCATGGAAAGGGGTTGCCAAGCTTCCAAAAAACTACGAGTTTCCTGAAATCTCAGCATATATTTTTTCACCCAATCTTGATGACACTTTCAGGTAATGATCACTAACCCAATCCCACTTGGCTCACCAAATTTCGTTCTTCTAGGTTAAACCGTTCGTTTTTCAGTAACAGTTTTAATTTTTAGGTTTCACTCTGTTTTCTCCTATATGGATACATGTAGTTGGAACTCTAAATCAAAGACGGTTTGTGCTAGCTCTTTGAAACTTGACACAATAAAGTAGTTCCAAGTTCTATCTCTATGGTTTGTTTCCTATTGATGTAGCCCTAAGCAGAGACTGGCGCAAATCACTTTCATGGAAAGGGGTTGCCAAGCTTCCAAAAAACTACGAGTTTCATGAAATCTCAGCACACATTTTTTCACCCAATCTTGATGACACTTTCAGGTAATAATCAGTACCCCAATCCCACTTGGCTCACCAAATTTCGTTATTCTAGGTTAAACCGTTCGTTGGCAGTATCAGTTTTAATTTTTAGGTTTCACTCTGTTTTCTCCTATATGGATACATGTAGTTGGAACTCTAAATGAAACACGGATTGTGCTAGATCTTGGAAACTTGACACAAAAGTAGTTCCAAGTTCTATCTCTATGGTTTGTTTCCTATTGATGTAGCCCTAGGCAGAGACCGGCGCAAATCACTTTCATGGAAAGCGGTTGCCAAACTTCCAAAAAACTACGAATTTCCTGAAAACTCAGCATATATTTTTTCACCCAATCTTGAAGACACTTTCAGATAATGATCAGTTCCCCAATCCCACTTGGCTCACCAAATTTCGTTCTTCTAGGCTAATCCGTTCATTGGCAGTAACAGTTTTAATTTTTAGGTTTCACTCTGTTTTCTCCTATATGGATAAATGTAGTTGGAACTCTAAGTCAAACACGGTTTGTGCTAGCTCTTGGAAACTTGAAACAATAAAGTAGTTCCAAGGTCTACCTCTATGGTTTGTTTCCTATTGATGTAGCCCTAAGCAGAGACTGGCGCAAATCACTTTCATGGAAAGGGGTTGCCAAGCTTCCAAAAAAACTACGAGTTTCCTGAAATCTCAGCACACATTTTTTTCACCCAATCTTGATGACACTTTCAGGTAATGATCAGTACCCCAATCCCACTTGGCTCACCAAATTTCGTTCTTCTAGGTTAAACCGTTCGTTGGCAGTGTCAGTTTAAATTTTTAGGTTTCATTCTGTTTTCTCCTATATGGATACATGTATTTGGAACTCTAAATCAAACACGGTTTGTGCTAGCCCTTGGAATCTTGACACAATAAAGTAGTTCCATGTTCTGTCTCTATGTTTCGTTTCCTATTAATGTAGCGCTAAGCAGAGACCGGCACAAATCACATTCATGGAAAGGGGTTGCAAAACTTCTAAAAAACTACGAGTTTCCTGAAATCTCAGCATACATTTTTTCACCCAATCTTGATGACACTTTCAGGTAATGAAGAGTACCCCAATCCCACTTGGCTCAGCAAATTTCGTTCTTCTAGGTTAAACCGTTCGTTGGCAGTATCAGTTTTAATTTTTAGGTTTCACTCTGTTTTCTCCTACATGGATACATGTATTTGGAACACTAAATCAAACACGGTTTGTTCTAGCCCTTGGAAACTTGACACAATAAAGTAGTTCCAAGTTCTATCTCTATGGTTTGTTTCCTATTGAGTAGCCCTAAGCAGAGACTGGCACAAATCACTTTCAAAAAAGGGGTTGCCAAGCTTCCAAAAAACTACGAGTTTCCTGAAATCTCAGCATATATTTTTTCACCCAATCTTGATGACACTTTCAGGTAATGATCACTACCCAAATCCCACTTGGCTCACCAAATTTCGTTCTTCTAGGTTAAACCGTTCGTTGGCAGTAACAGTTTTAATTTTTAGGTTTCACTCTGTTTTCGCTATATGGATACATGTAGTTGGAACTCTAAATCAAAGACGGTTTGTGCTAGATCTGGGAAACTTGACACAATAAAGTAGTTCCAAGTTCTATCTCTATGGTTTGTTTCCTATTGATGTAGCCCTAGGCAGAGACCGGCGCAAATCACTTTCATGGAAATCGGTTGCCAAACTTCCAAAAAACTACGAATTTCCTGAAAACTCAGCATATATTTTTTCACCCAATCTTGAAGACACTTTCAGATAATGATCAGTTCCCCAATCCCACTTGGCTCACCAAATTTCGTTCTTCTAGGCTAACCCGTTCATTGGCAGTAACAGTTTTAATTTTTAGGTTTCACTCTGTTTTCTCCAATATGGATACATGTAGTTGGAACTCTAAGTCAAACACGGTTTGTGCTAGCTCTTGGAAACTTGAAACAATAAAGTAGTTCCAAGGTCTACCTCTATGGTTTGTTTCCTATTGATGTAGCCCTAAGCAGAGACTGGCGCAAATCACTTTCATGGAAAGGGGTTGCCAAGCTTCCAAAAAACTACGAGTTTCCTGAAATCTCAGCACACATTTTTTTCACCCAATCTTGATGACACTTTCAGGTAATGATCAGTACCCCAATCCCACTTGGCTCACAAAATTTCGTTCTTCTAGGTTAAAACGTTCGTTGGCAGTGTCAGTTTATATTTTAAAATTTCACTCTGTTTTCTCCTATATGGATACATGTATTTGGAACTCTAAATCAAACACGGTTTGTGCTAGCCCTTGGAATCTTGACACAATAAATTAGTTCCATGTTCTGTCTCTATGTTTCGTTTCCTATTAATGTAGCGCTAAGCAGAGACCGGCACAAATCACATTCATGGAAAGGGGTTGCCAAACTTCTAAAAAACTACGAGTTTCCTGAAATCTCAGCATACATTTTTTCACCCAATCTTGATGACACTTTCAGGTAATGAAGAGTACCCCAATCCCACTTGGCTCAGCAAATTTTGTTCTTCTAGGTTAAACAGTTCGTTGGCTGTAACAGTTTTAATTTTTAGGTTTCATTCTGTTTTCTCCTATATGGATACATGTAATTGGAACTCTAAATCAAACACGGTTTGTGCTAGCTCTTGGAAACTTGAAACTATAAAGTAGTTCCAAGGTCTATCTCTATGGTTTGTTTCCTATTGATGTAGCCCTAAGCAGAGACTGGCGCAAATCACTTACATGGAAATTTGTTTCCAGGCTTCCAAAAAATACGAGTTTCCTGATATCTCAGCACACATTTTTTCACCCAATCTTGATGACACTTTCAGGTAATGATCAGCACCCGAATCCCACTTGGCTCACCAAATTTGGTTCTTCTAGGTTAAACCGTTCGTTAGCAGTATCAGTTTTAATTTTTAGGTTTCACTCTGTTTTCTCTTATATGGATACATGTAGTTGGAACTCTAAATCAAACACGGTTTGTGCTAGCCCTTGGAATCTTGACACAATAAAGTAGTTCCAAGTTCTATCTCTATGGTTTGTTTCCTATTGATGTAGCCCTAAGCAGAGACTGGCGCAAATCACTTTCAAGGAAAGGGGTTGCCAAGCTTCCAAAAAACTACGAGTTTCCTGAAATCTCAGCACACATTTTTTTCACCCAATCTTGATGACACTTTCAGGTAATGATCAGTACCCCAATCCCACTTGGCTCACAAAATTTCGTTCTTCTAGGTTAAAACGTTCGTTGGCAGTGTCAGTTTATATTTTAAAATTTCACTCTGTTTTCTCCTATATGGATACATGTATTTGGAACTCTAAATCAAACACGGTTTGTGCTAGCCCTTGGAATCTTGACACAATAAATTAGTTCCATGTTCTGTCTCTATGTTTCGTTTCCTATTAATGTAGCGCTAAGCAGAGACCGGCACAAATCACATTCATGGAAAGGGGTTGCCAAACTTCTAAAAAACTACGAGTTTCCTGAAATCTCAGCATACATTTTTTCACCCAATCTTGATGACACTTTCAGGTAATGAAGAGTACCCCAATCCCACTTGGCTCAGCAAATTTTGTTCTTCTAGGTTAAACAGTTCGTTGGCTGTAACAGTTTTAATTTTTAGGTTTCATTCTGTTTTCTCCTATATGGATACATGTAATTGGAACTCTAAATCAAACACGGTTTGTGCTAGCTCTTGGAAACTTGAAACTATAAAGTAGTTCCAAGGTCTATCTCTATGGTTTGTTTCCTATTGATGTAGCCCTAAGCAGAGACTGGCGCAAATCACTTACATGGAAATTTGTTTCCAAGCTTCCAAAAAATACGAGTTTCCTGATATCTCAGCACACATTTTTTCACCCAATCTTGATGACACTTTCAGGTAATGATCAGCACCCGAATCCCACTTGGCTCACCAAATTTCGTTCTTCTAGGTTAAACCGTTCGTTAGCAGTATCAGTTTTAATTTTTAGGTTTCACTCTGTTTTCTCTTATATGGATACATGTAGTTGGAACTCTAAATCAAACACGGTTTGTGCTAGCCCTTGGAATCTTGACACAATAAAGTAGTTCCAAGTTCTATCTCTATGGTTTGTTTCCTATTGATGTAGCCCTAAGCAGAGACTGGCGCAAATCACTTTCAAGGAAAGGGGTTGCCAAGCTTCCAAAAAACTACGAGTTTCCTGAAATCTCAGCACATATTTTTTCACCCAATCTTAATGACACTTTCAGGTAAATATCAGTACCCCAATCCCACTTGGCTCACCAAATTTCGTTCTTCTAGGTTAAACCGTTCGTTGGCAGTAACAGTTTTAATTTTTAGGTTTCACTCTGTTTTCTCCTATATGGATACATGTAGTTGGAACTCTAAATCAAACACGGTTTGTGCTAGCCCTTGGAAACTTGACTCAATAAAGTAGTTCCAAGTTCTATCTCTATGGTTTGTTTCCTATTGATGTAGCCCTAAGCCGAGACTGGCACAAATCACTTTCAAAAAAGGTGTTGCCAAGCTTCCAAAAAATACGAGTTTCCTGAAATCTCAGCATACATTTTTTCACCCAATCTTGATGACACTTTCAGGTAATGATCACTACCCCAAAACCACTTGGCTCATCAAATTTCGTTCTTCTAGGTTAAACCGTTCGTTGGCAGTAACGGGTTTAATTTTTAGTTTTCACTCTGTTTTCTCCTATATGGATACATGTAGTTGGAACTCTAAATCAAACACGGTTTGTGCAAGCTCTTTGAAACCTGACACAATAAAGTAGTTCCAAGTTCTATCTCTATGGTTTGTTTCCTATTGATGTAGCCCTAAGAAGAGACTGGCGCAAATCACGTTCATGGAAATTTGTTGCAAAGCTTCCAAAAAACTACGAGTTTCCTGACATCTCAGCACACATTTTTTCACCCAATCTTGATGACACTTTCAGGTAATGATCAGTAACCCAATCCCACTTGGCTCACCAAATTTCATTCTTCTAGGTTAAACCGTTCCTTGGCAGTATCAGTTTTAATTTTTAGGTTTCACTCTGTTTTCTCATATATGGATACATGTAGTTGGAACTCTAAATGAAACACGGTTTGTGCTAGCTCTTGAAAACTTGACACAATAAAGTAGTTCCAAGTTCTATCTCTATGGTTTGTTTCCTATTGATGTAGCCCTAAGCAGAGACTGGCGCAAATCACTTTCATGGAAAGGGGTTGCGAAGCTTCCAAAAAACTACGAGTTTCCTGATACCTCAGCACACATTTTTTCACCCAAACTTGATGACCCTTTCAGGTAATGATAAGTACGCCAATCCCACTTGGCTCACCAAATTTCGTTCTTCTAGGTTAAACCGTTCGTTGGCAGTAACAGTTTTAATTTTTAGGTTTCACTCTGTTTTCTCTTATGTGGATACATGTAGTTGGAACACTAAATCAAACACGGTTTGTGCTAGATCTTTGGAACTTGACACAATAACGTAGTTCCAAGTTCTATCTCTATGGTTTGTTTCCCATTGATGTAGCCCTAAGCAGAGACCGGCGCAAATCACTTTCATGGAAAGGGGTTGCCAAGCTTCCAAAAAAACTACGAGTTTCCTGAATTCTCAGCACACATTTTTTCACCCAATCTTGATGACACTTTCAGGTAATGATCAGTACCCCAATCCCACTTGGCTCACCAAATTTCGTTCTTCTAGGTTAAACCGTTCGTTAGCAGTAACAGTTTTAATTTTTAGGTTTCACTCTGTTTTCTCCTATATGGATACATGAAGTTGGAACTCTAAATCAAACACGGTTTGTGCTAGCCCTTGGAATCTTGACACAATAAAGTAGTTCCAAGTTCTATCTCTATGGTTTGTTTCCTATTGATGTAGCCCTAAGCCGAGACTGGCGCAAATCACTTTCATGGAAAGGGGTTGCCAAGCTTCCAAAAAACTACGAGTTTCCTGAAATCTCAGCATACATATTTTCACTCAATCTTGATGACACTTTCAGGTAATGATCAGTACCCCAATCCCACTTGGCTCACCAATTTTTTTTTTTCTAGGTTAAACCGTTCATTGGCAGTATCAGTTTTAATTTTTAGGTTTCACTCTGTTTTCTCCTATATGGATACATGTAGTTGGAACTCTAAATCAAACACTGTTTGTGCTAGCTCTTGGAGACTTGACACAATAAAGTAGTTCCAAGTTCTATCTCTATGGTTTGTTTCCTATTTATGTAGCCCTAAGCAGAGACTGGCGCAAATCACTTTAATGGAAAGGGGTTGTCAAGCTTCCAAAAAACTACGAGTTTCCTGAAATCTCAGCATACATTTTTTCAAACAATCTTGATGACACTTTCAGGTAATGATCAGTACCCCAATCCCACTTGGCTCACCAAATTTCGTTCTTCTAGGTTAAACCGTTCGTTAGCAGTATCAGTTTTAATTTTTAGGTTTCACTCTGTTTTCTCCAATATGGATACATGTAGTTGGAACTCTAAATCAAACACGGTTTGTGCTAGATCTGGGAAACTTGACACAATAAAGTAGTTCCAAGTTCTATCTCTATGGTTTGTTTTCTATTGATGTAGCCCTAAGCAGAGACCGGCGCAAATCACTTTCATGGAAAGTTGTTGCCAAGCTTCCAAAAAACTACGAGTTTCCTGAAATTTCAGCACACATTTTTTCACCCAAACTTTATGACACTTTCAGGTAATGATCAGTACCCCAATCCCACTTGGCTCACCAAATTTCGTTCTTCTAGGTTAAACCGTTCGTTAGCAGTATCAGTATTAATTTTTAGGTTTCACTCTGTTTTCTCCAATATGGATACATGTAGTTGGAACTCTAAATCAAACACGGTTTGTGCTAGATCTGGGAAACTTGACACAATAAAGTAGTTCCAAGTTCTATCTCTATGGTTTGTTTTCTATTGATGTAGCCCTAAGCAGAGACTGGCGCAAATCACTTTCATGGAAAGTTGTTGCAAAGCTTCCAAAAAACTACGAGTTTCCTGAAATTTCAGCACACATTTTTTCACCCAAACTTTATGACACTTTCAGGTAATGATCAGTACCCCAATCCCACTTGGCTCACCAAATTTCGTTCTTCTAGTTTAAACCGTTCGTTGGCAGTATTAGTTTTAATTTTTAGGTTTCACTCTGTTTTCTCCTATATGGATACATGTAGTTGGAACTCTAAATCAAACACGGTTTGTGCTAGCTCTTGGAAACTTAACACAATAAAGTAGTTCCAAGTTCTATCTCTATGGTTTGTTTCCTATTGATGTAGCCCTAAGCAGAGACCGGCGCAAATCTCTTTCATGGAAAGGGGTTGCCAAGCTTCCAAAAACTACGAGTTTCCTGAAATCTCAGCACACATTTTTTCACCCAATCTTGATGACACTTTCAGGTAATGATCAGTACCCCATTCAACTTGGCTCACCAAATTTCGTTCTTCTACGTTAAACTGTTCGTTGGCAGTAACAGTTTTAATTTTTAGGTTTCACTCTGTTTTCTTCTATATGGATACATGTAGTTGGAACTCTAAATCAAACAGGGTTTGTGCTAGCTCTTGAAAACTTGACACAATAAAGTAGTTCCAAGTTCTATCTCTATGGTTTTTTTTCTATGGATGTAGCCCTAAGCAGAGACCGGAGCAAATCACTTACATGGAAAGGGGTTGCCAAGCTTCCAAAAAACTACGAGTTTTTTTAAATCTCAGCACATATTTTTTCAGCCAATCTTGATGACACTTTCAGGTAATGATCAGGATCCCAATCCCACTTGGCTCACCAAATTTCGTTCTTCTAAGATAAACCGTTCGTTGGCACTAACAGTTTTAATTTTTAGTTTTCACTCTGTTTATTCCTATATGGATACATGTAGTTGGAACTCTAAATCAAACACGGTTTGTGCTAGCTGTTGGAAACTTGACACAATAAAGTAGTTCCAAGTTCTATCTCTATGGTTTGTTTCCTATTGATGTAGCCCTAAGCAGAGACTGGCGCAAATAACTTTCATGGAAAGGGGTTGACAAGGTTATAAAAAACTACGACTTTCCTCAAATCTCAGCACACATTTTTTCACCCAAACTTGATGACACTTTCAGGTAATGATCAGTACCCCAATCCCACTTGGCTGACCAAATTTCGTTCTTCTAGGTTACGCCTTTCGTTGGCAGTCACAGTTTTAATTTTTAGGTTTCACTCTGTTTTCTCCTAAATGGATACATGTAGTTGGAACTCTAAATCAAACACGGTTTGTGCTAGCTCTTTGAAACCTGAGACAATAAAGTAGTTCCAAGTTCTATCTCTACGGTTTGTTTCCTATTGATGTAGCCCTAAGCCGAGACTGGCGCAAATCACTTTCATGGAAAGGGGTTGCCAAGCTTCCAAAAAACTACGAGTTTCCTGAAATCTCAGCATACATATTTTCACCCAATCTTGATGACACTTTCAGGTAATGATCAGTACCCCAATCCCACTTGGCTCACCAAATTTTTTTCTTCTAGGTTAAACCGTTCATTGGCAGTATCAGTTTTAATTTTTAGGTTTCACTCTGTTTTCTCCTATATGGATACATGTAGTTGGAACTCTAAATCAAACACGGTTTGTGCTAGCTGTTGGAAACTTGACACAATAAAGTAGTTCCAAGTTCTATCTCTATGGTTTGTTTCCTATTGATGTAGCCCTAAGCAGAGACTGGCGCAAATAACTTTCATGGAAAGGGGTTGACAAGGTTATAAAAAACTACGACTTTCCTCAAATCTCAGCACACATTTTTTCACCCAAACTTGATGACACTTTCAGGTAATGATCAGTACCCCAATCCCACTTGGCTGACCAAATTTCGTTCTTCTAGGTTACGCCTTTCGTTGGCAGTCACAGTTTTAATTTTTAGGTTTCACTCTGTTTTCTCCTAAATGGATACATGTAGTTGGAACTCTAAATCAAACACGGTTTGTGCTAGCTCTTTGAAACCTGAGACAATAAAGTAGTTCCAAGTTCTATCTCTATGGTTTGTTTTCTATTGATGTAGCCCTAAGCAGAGACCGGCGCAAATCACTTTCATGGAAAGTTGTTGCCAAGCTTCCAAAAAACTACGAGTTTCCTGAAATTTCAGCACACATTTTTTCACCCAAACTTTATGACACTTTCAGGTAATGATCAGTACCCCAATCCCACTTGGCTCACCAAATTTCGTTCTTCTAGGTTAAACCGTTCGTTAGCAGTATCAGTATTAATTTTTAGGTTTCACTCTGTTTTCTCCAATATGGATACATGTAGTTGGAACTCTAAATCAAACACGGTTTGTGCTAGATCTGGGAAACTTGACACAATAAAGTAGTTCCAAGTTCTATCTCTATGGTTTGTTTTCTATTGATGTAGCCCTAAGCAGAGACTGGCGCAAATCACTTTCATGGAAAGTTGTTGCAAAGCTTCCAAAAAACTACGAGTTTCCTGAAATTTCAGCACACATTTTTTCACCCAAACTTTATGACACTTTCAGATAATGATCAGTTCCCCAATCCCACTTGGCTCACCAAATTTCGTTCTTCTAGGCTAACCCGTTCATTGGCAGTAACAGTTTTAATTTTTAGGTTTCACTCTGTTTTCTCCAATATGGATACATGTAGTTGGAACTCTAAGTCAAACACGGTTTGTGCTAGCTCTTGGAAACTTGAAACAATAAAGTAGTTCCAAGGTCTACCTCTATGGTTTGTTTCCTATTGATGTAGCCCTAAGCAGAGACTGGCGCAAATCACTTTCATGGAAAGGGGTTGCCAAGCTTCCAAAAAACTACGAGTTTCCTGAAATCTCAGCACACATTTTTTTCACCCAATCTTGATGACACTTTCAGGTAATGATCAGTACCCCAATCCCACTTGGCTCACAAAATTTCGTTCTTCTAGGTTAAAACGTTCGTTGGCAGTGTCAGTTTATATTTTAAAATTTCACTCTGTTTTCTCCTATATGGATACATGTATTTGGAACTCTAAATCAAACACGGTTTGTGCTAGCCCTTGGAATCTTGACACAATAAATTAGTTCCATGTTCTGTCTCTATGTTTCGTTTCCTATTAATGTAGCGCTAAGCAGAGACCGGCACAAATCACATTCATGGAAAGGGGTTGCCAAACTTCTAAAAAACTACGAGTTTCCTGAAATCTCAGCATACATTTTTTCACCCAATCTTGATGACACTTTCAGGTAATGAAGAGTACCCCAATCCCACTTGGCTCAGCAAATTTTGTTCTTCTAGGTTAAACAGTTCGTTGGCTGTAACAGTTTTAATTTTTAGGTTTCATTCTGTTTTCTCCTATATGGATACATGTAATTGGAACTCTAAATCAAACACGGTTTGTGCTAGCTCTTGGAAACTTGAAACTATAAATTAGTTCCAAGGTCTATCTCTATGGTTTGTTTCCTATTGATGTAGCCCTAAGCAGAGACTGGCGCAAATCACTTACATGGAAATTTGTTTCCAAGCTTCCAAAAAATACGAGTTTCCTGATATCTCAGCACACATTTTTTCACCCAATCTTGATGACACTTTCAGGTAATGATCAGCACCCGAATCCCACTTGGCTCACCAAATTTGGTTCTTCTAGGTTAAACCGTTCGTTAGCAGTATCAGTTTTAATTTTTAGGTTTCACTCTGTTTTCTCTTATATGGATACATGTAGTTGGAACTCTAAATCAAACACGGTTTGTGCTAGCCCTTGGAATCTTGACACAATAAAGTAGTTCCAAGTTCTATCTCTATGGTTTGTTTCCTATTGATGTAACCCTAAGCAGATACCGGCGCAAATCACTTTCATGGAAAGCGGTTGCCAAACTTCCAAAAAACTACGAATTTCCTGAAAACTCAGCATATATTTTTTCACCCAATCTTGAAGACACTTTCAGATAATGATCAGTTCCCCAATCCCACTTGGCTCACCAAATATCGTTATTCTAGGTTAAACCGTTCGATGGCAGTATCAGTTTTAATTTTTAGGTTTCACTGTGTTTTCTCCTATATGGATACATGTAGTTGGAACTCTAAATCAAACACGGTTTGTGCTAGCTCTTGGAAACTTGAAACAATAAAGTAGTTCCAAGGTCTACCTCTATGGTTTGTTTCCTATTGATGTAGCCCTAAGCAGAGACTGGCGCAAATCACTTTCATGGAAAGGGGTTGCCAAGCTTCCAAAAAACTACGAGTTTCCTGAAATCTCAGCATATATTTTTTCACCCAATCTTGATGACACTTTCAGGTAATGATCACTAACCCAATCCCACTTGGCTCACCAAATTTCGTTCTTCTAGGTTAAACCGTTCGTTTTTCAGTAACAGTTTTAATTTTTAGGTTTCACTCTGTTTTCTCCTATATGGATACATGTAGTTGGAACTCTAAATCAAAGACGGTTTGTGCTAGCTCTTTGAAACTTGACACAATAAAGTAGTTCCAAGTTCTATCTCTATGGTTTGTTTCCTATTGATGTAGCCCTAAGCAGAGACTGGCGCAAATCACTTTCATGGAAAGGGGTTGCCAAGCTTCCAAAAAACTACGAGTTTCATGAAATCTCAGCACACATTTTTTCACCCAATCTTGATGACACTTTCATGTAATAATCAGTACCCCAATCCCACTTGGCTCACCAAATTTCGTTATTCTAGGTTAAACCGTTCGTTGGCAGTATCAGTTTTAATTTTTAGGTTTCACTCTGTTTTCTCCTATATGGATACATGTAGTTGGAACTCTAAATGAAACACGGATTGTGCTAGATCTTGGAAACTTGACACAAAAGTAGTTCCAAGTTCTATCTCTATGGTTTGTTTCCTATTGATGTAGCCCTAGGCAGAGACCGGCGCAAATCACTTTCATGGAAAGCGGTTGCCAAACTTCCAAAAAACTACGAATTTCCTGAAAACTCAGCATATATTTTTTCACCCAATCTTGAAGACACTTTCAGATAATGATCAGTTCCCCAATCCCACTTGGCTCACCAAATTTCGTTCTTCTAGGCTAATCCGTTCATTGGCAGTAACAGTTTTAATTTTTAGGTTTCACTCTGTTTTCTCCTATATGGATAAATGTAGTTGGAACTCTAAGTCAAACACGGTTTGTGCTAGCTCTTGGAAACTTGAAACAATAAAGTAGTTCCAAGGTCTACCTCTATGGTTTGTTTCCTATTGATGTAGCCCTAAGCAGAGACTGGCGCAAATCACTTTCATGGAAAGGGGTTGCCAAGCTTCCAAAAAAACTACGAGTTTCCTGAAATCTCAGCACACATTTTTTTCACCCAATCTTGATGACACTTTCAGGTAATGATCAGTACCCCAATCCCACTTGGCTCACCAAATTTCGTTCTTCTAGGTTAAACCGTTCGTTGGCAGTGTCAGTTTAAATTTTTAGGTTGCATTCTGTTTTCTCCTATATGGATACATGTATTTGGAACTCTAAATCAAACACGGTTTGTGCTAGCCCTTGGAATCTTGACACAATAAAGTAGTTCCATGTTCTGTCTCTATGTTTCGTTTCCTATTAATGTAGCGCTAAGCAGAGACCGGCACAAATCACATTCATGGAAAGGGGTTGCAAAACTTCTAAAAAACTACGAGTTTCCTGAAATATCAGCATACATTTTTTCACCCAATCTTGATGACACTTTCAGGTAATGAAGAGTACCCCAATCCCACTTGGCTCAGCAAATTTCGTTCTTCTAGGTTAAACCGTTCGTTGGCAGTATCAGTTTTAATTTTTAGGTTTCACTCTGTTTTCTCCTACATGGATACATGTATTTGGAACACTAAATCAAACACGGTTTGTTCTAGCCCTTGGAAACTTGACACAATAAAGTAGTTCCAAGTTCTATCTCTATGGTTTGTTTCCTATTGAGTAGCCCTAAGCAGAGACTGGCACAAATCACTTTCAAAAAAGGGGTTGCCAAGCTTCCAAAAAACTACGAGTTTCCTGAAATCTCAGCATATATTTTTTCACCCAATCTTGATGACACTTTCAGGTAATGATCACTACCCAAATCCCACTTGGCTCACCAAATTTCGTTCTTCTAGGTTAAACCGTTCGTTGGCAGTAACAGTTTTAATTTTTAGGTTTCACTCTGTTTTCGCTATATGGATACATGTAGTTGGAACTCTAAATCAAAGACGGTTTGTGCTAGATCTGGGAAACTTGACACAATAAAGTAGTTCCAAGTTCTATCTCTATGGTTTGTTTCCTATTGATGTAGCCCTAGGCAGAGACCGGCGCAAATCACTTTCATGGAAATCGGTTGCCAAACTTCCAAAAAACTACGAATTTCCTGAAAACTCAGCATATATTTTTTCACCCAATCTTGAAGACACTTTCAGATAATGATCAGTTCCCCAATCCCACTTGGCTCACCAAATTTCGTTCTTCTAGGCTAACCCGTTCATTGGCAGTAACAGTTTTAATTTTTAGGTTTCACTCTGTTTTCTCCAATATGGATACATGTAGTTGGAACTCTAAGTCAAACACGGTTTGTGCTAGCTCTTGGAAACTTGAAACAATAAAGTAGTTCCAAGGTCTACCTCTATGGTTTGTTTCCTATTGATGTAGCCCTAAGCAGAGACTGGCGCAAATCACTTTCATGGAAAGGGGTTGCCAAGCTTCCAAAAAACTACGAGTTTCCTGAAATCTCAGCACACATTTTTTTCACCCAATCTTGATGACACTTTCAGGTAATGATCAGTACCCCAATCCCACTTGGCTCACAAAATTTCGTTCTTCTAGGTTAAAACGTTCGTTGGCAGTGTCAGTTTATATTTTAAAATTTCACTCTGTTTTCTCCTATATGGATACATGTATTTGGAACTCTAAATCAAACACGGTTTGTGCTAGCCCTTGGAATCTTGACACAATAAATTAGTTCCATGTTCTGTCTCTATGTTTCATTTCCTATTAATGTAGCGCTAAGCAGAGACCGGCACAAATCACATTCATGGAAAGGGGTTGCCAAACTTCTAAAAAACTACGAGTTTCCTGAAATCTCAGCATACATTTTTTCACCCAATCTTGATGACACTTTCAGGTAATGAAGAGTACCCCAATCCCACTTGGCTCAGCAAATTTTGTTCTTCTAGGTTAAACAGTTCGTTGGCTGTAACAGTTTTAATTTTTAGGTTTCATTCTGTTTTCTCCTATATGGATACATGTAATTGGAACTCTAAATCAAACACGGTTTGTGCTAGCTCTTGGAAACTTGAAACTATAAAGTAGTTCCAAGGTCTATCTCTATGGTTTGTTTCCTATTGATGTAGCCCTAAGCAGAGACTGGCGCAAATCACTTACATGGAAATTTGTTTCCAAGCTTCCAAAAAATACGAGTTTCCTGATATCTCAGCACACATTTTTTCACCCAATCTTGATGACACTTTCAGGTAATGATCAGCACCCGAATCCCACTTGGCTCACCAAATTTGGTTCTTCTAGGTTAAACCGTTCGTTAGCAGTATCAGTTTTAATTTTTAGGTTTCACTCTGTTTTCTCTTATATGGATACATGTAGTTGGAACTCTAAATCAAACACGGTTTGTGCTAGCCCTTGGAATCTTGACACAATAAAGTAGTTCCAAGTTCTATCTCTATGGTTTGTTTCCTATTGATGTAACCCTAAGCAGATACCGGCGCAAATCACTTTCATGGAAAGCGGTTGCCAAACTTCCAAAAAACTACGAATTTCCTGAAAACTCAGCATGTATTTTTTCACCCAATCTTGAAGACACTTTCAGATAATGATCAGTTCCCCAATCCCACTTGGCTCACCAAATATCGTTATTCTAGGTTAAACCGTTCGATGGCAGTATCAGTTTTAATTTTTAGGTTTCACTGTGTTTTCTCCTATATGGATACATGTAGTTGGAACTCTAAATCAAACACGGTTTGTGCTAGCTCTTGGAAACTTGAAACAATAAAGTAGTTCCAAGGTCTACCTCTATGGTTTGTTTCCTATTGATGTAGCCCTAAGCAGAGACTGGCGCAAATCACTTTCATGGAAAGGGGTTGCCAAGCTTCCAAAAAACTACGAGTTTCCTGAAATCTCAGCATATATTTTTTCACCCAATCTTGATGACACTTTCAGGTAATGATCACTAACCCAATCCCACTTGGCTCACCAAATTTCGTTCTTCTAGGTTAAACCGTTCGTTTTTCAGTAACAGTTTTAATTTTTAGGTTTCACTCTGTTTTCTCCTATATGGATACATGTAGTTGGAACTCTAAATCAAAGACGGTTTGTGCTAGCTCTTTGAAACTTGACACAATAAAGTAGTTCCAAGTTCTATCTCTATGGTTTGTTTCCTATTGATGTAGCCCTAAGCAGAGACTGGCGCAAATCACTTTCATGGAAAGGGGTTGCCAAGCTTCCAAAAAACTACGAGTTTCATGAAATCTCAGCACACATTTTTTCACCCAATCTTGATGACACTTTCAGGTAATAATCAGTACCCCAATCCCACTTGGCTCACCAAATTTCGTTATTCTAGGTTAAACCGTTCGTTGGCAGTATCAGTTTTAATTTTTAGGTTTCACTCTGTTTTCTCCTATATGGATACATGTAGTTGGAACTCTAAATGAAACACGGATTGTGCTAGATCTTGGAAACTTGACACAAAAGTAGTTCCAAGTTCTATCTCTATGGTTTGTTTCCTATTGATGTAGCCCTAGGCAGAGACCGGCGCAAATCACTTTCATGGAAAGCGGTTGCCAAACTTCCAAAAAACTACGAATTTCCTGAAAACTCAGCATATATTTTTTCACCCAATCTTGAAGACACTTTCAGATAATGATCAGTTCCCCAATCCCACTTGGCTCACCAAATTTCGTTCTTCTAGGCTAATCCGTTCATTGGCAGTAACAGTTTTAATTTTTAGGTTTCACTCTGTTTTCTCCTATATGGATAAATGTAGTTGGAACTCTAAGTCAAACACGGTTTGTGCTAGCTCTTGGAAACTTGAAACAATAAAGTAGTTCCAAGGTCTACCTCTATGGTTTGTTTCCTATTGATGTAGCCCTAAGCAGAGACTGGCGCAAATCACTTTCATGGAAAGGGGTTGCCAAGCTTCCAAAAAAACTACGAGTTTCCTGAAATCTCAGCACACATTTTTTTCACCCAATCTTGATGACACTTTCAGGTAATGATCAGTACCCCAATCCCACTTGGCTCACCAAATTTCGTTCTTCTAGGTTAAACCGTTCGTTGGCAGTGTCAGTTTAAATTTTTAGGTTTCATTCTGTTTTCTCCTATATGGATACATGTATTTGGAACTCTAAATCAAACACGGTTTGTGCTAGCCCTTGGAATCTTGACACAATAAAGTAGTTCCATGTTCTGTCTCTATGTTTCGTTTCCTATTAATGTAGCGCTAAGCAGAGACCGGCACAAATCACATTCATGGAAAGGGGTTGCAAAACTTCTAAAAAACTACGAGTTTCCTGAAATATCAGCATACATTTTTTCACCCAAACTTGATGACACTTTCAGGTAATGAAGAGTACCCCAATCCCACTTGGCTCAGCAAATTTCGTTCTTCTAGGTTAAACCGTTCGTTGGCAGTATCAGTTTTAATTTTTAGGTTTCACTCTGTTTTCTCCTACATGGATACATGTATTTGGAACACTAAATCAAACACGGTTTGTTCTAGCCCTTGGAAACTTGACACAATAAAGTAGTTCCAAGTTCTATCTCTATGGTTTGTTTCCTATTGAGTAGCCCTAAGCAGAGACTGGCACAAATCACTTTCAAAAAAGGGGTTGCCAAGCTTCCAAAAAACTACGAGTTTCCTGAAATCTCAGCATATATTTTTTCACCCAATCTTGATGACACTTTCAGGTAATGATCACTACCCAAATCCCACTTGGCTCACCAAATTTCGTTCTTCTAGGTTAAACCGTTCGTTGGCAGTAACAGTTTTAATTTTTAGGTTTCACTCTGTTTTCGCTATATGGATACATGTAGTTGGAACTCTAAATCAAAGACGGTTTGTGCTAGATCTGGGAAACTTGACACAATAAAGTAGTTCCAAGTTCTATCTCTATGGTTTGTTTCCTATTGATGTAGCCCTAGGCAGAGACCGGCGCAAATCACTTTCATGGAAATCGGTTGCCAAACTTCCAAAAAACTACGAATTTCCTGAAAACTCAGCATATATTTTTTCACCCAATCTTGAAGACACTTTCAGATAATGATCAGTTCCCCAATCCCACTTGGCTCACCAAATTTCGTTCTTCTAGGCTAACCCGTTCATTGGCAGTAACAGTTTTAATTTTTAGGTTTCACTCTGTTTTCTCCAATATGGATACATGTAGTTGGAACTCTAAGTCAAACACGGTTTGTGCTAGCTCTTGGAAACTTGAAACAATAAAGTAGTTCCAAGGTCTACCTCTATGGTTTGTTTCCTATTGATGTAGCCCTAAGCAGAGACTGGCGCAAATCACTTTCATGGAAAGGGGTTGCCAAGCTTCCAAAAAACTACGAGTTTCCTGAAATCTCAGCACACATTTTTTTCACCCAATCTTGATGACACTTTCAGGTAATGATCAGTACCCCAATCCCACTTGGCTCACAAAATTTCGTTCTTCTAGGTTAAAACGTTCGTTGGCAGTGTCAGTTTATATTTTAAAATTTCACTCTGTTTTCTCCTATATGGATACATGTATTTGGAACTCTAAATCAAACACGGTTTGTGCTAGCCCTTGGAATCTTGACACAATAAATTAGTTCCATGTTCTGTCTCTATGTTTCGTTTCCTATTAATGTAGCGCTAAGCAGAGACCGGCACAAATCACATTCATGGAAAGGGGTTGCCAAACTTCTAAAAAACTACGAGTTTCCTGAAATCTCAGCATACATTTTTTCACCCAATCTTGATGACACTTTCAGGTAATGAAGAGTACCCCAATCCCACTTGGCTCAGCAAATTTTGTTCTTCTAGGTTAAACAGTTCGTTGGCTGTAACAGTTTTAATTTTTAGGTTTCATTCTGTTTTCTCCTATATGGATACATGTAATTGGAACTCTAAATCAAACACGGTTTGTGCTAGCTCTTGGAAACTTGAAACTATAAAGTAGTTCCAAGGTCTATCTCTATGGTTTGTTTCCTATTGATGTAGCCCTAAGCAGAGACTGGCGCAAATCACTTACATGGAAATTTGTTTCCAAGCTTCCAAAAAATACGAGTTTCCTGATATCTCAGCACACATTTTTTCACCCAATCTTGATGACACTTTCAGGTAATGATCAGCACCCGAATCCCACTTGGCTCACCAAATTTGGTTCTTCTAGGTTAAACCGTTCGTTAGCAGTATCAGTTTTAATTTTTAGGTTTCACTCTGTTTTCTCTTATATGGATACATGTAGTTGGAACTCTAAATCAAACACGGTTTGTGCTAGCCCTTGGAATCTTGACACAATAAAGTAGTTCCAAGTTCTATCTCTATGGTTTGTTTCCTATTGATGTAGCCCTAAGCAGAGACTGGCGCAAATCACTTTCAAGGAAAGGGGTTGCCAAGCTTCCAAAAATCTACGAGTTTCCTGAAATCTCAGCACATATTTTTTCACCCAATCTTAATGACACTTTCAGGTAAATATCAGTACCCCAATCCCACTTGGCTCACCAAATTTCGTTCTTCTAGGTTAAACCGTTCGTTGGCAGTAACAGTTTTAATTTTTAGGTTTCACTCTGTTTTCTCCTATATGGATACATGTAGTTGGAACTCTAAATCAAACACGGTTTGTGCTAGCCCTTGGAAACTTGACTCAATAAAGTAGTTCCAAGTTCTATCTCTATGGTTTGTTTCCTATTGATGTAGCCCTAAGCCGAGACTGGCACAAATCACTTTCAAAAAAGGTGTTGCCAAGCTTCCAAAAAATACGAGTTTCCTGAAATCTCAGCATACATTTTTTCACCCAATCTTGATGACACTTTCAGGTAATGATCACTACCCCAAAACCACTTGGCTCATCAAATTTCGTTCTTCTAGGTTAAACCGTTCGTTGGCAGTAACGGGTTTAATTTTTAGTTTTCACTCTGTTTTCTCCTATATGGATACATGTAGTTGGAACTCTAAATCAAACACGGTTTGTGCAAGCTCTTTGAAACCTGACACAATAAAGTAGTTCCAAGTTCTATCTCTATGGTTTGTTTCCTATTGATGTAGCCCTAAGAAGAGACTGGCGCAAATCACGTTCATGGAAATTTGTTGCAAAGCTTCCAAAAAACTACGAGTTTCCTGACATCTCAGCACACATTTTTTCACCCAATCTTGATGACACTTTCAGGTAATGATCAGTAACCCAATCCCACTTGGCTCACCAAATTTCATTCTTCTAGGTTAAACCGTTCCTTGGCAGTATCAGTTTTAATTTTTAGGTTTCACTCTGTTTTCTCATATATGGATACATGTAGTTGGAACTCTAAATGAAACACGGTTTGTGCTAGCTCTTGAAAACTTGACACAATAAAGTAGTTCCAAGTTCTATCTCTATGGTTTGTTTCCTATTGATGTAGCCCTAAGCAGAGACTGGCGCAAATCACTTTCATGGAAAGGGGTTGCGAAGCTTCCAAAAAACTACGAGTTTCCTGATACCTCAGCACACATTTTTTCACCCAAACTTGATGACCCTTTCAGGTAATGATAAGTACGCCAATCCCACTTGGCTCACCAAATTTCGTTCTTCTAGGTTAAACCGTTCGTTGGCAGTAACAGTTTTAATTTTTAGGTTTCACTCTGTTTTCTCTTATGTGGATACATGTAGTTGGAACACTAAATCAAACACGGTTTGTGCTAGATCTTTGGAACTTGACACAATAACGTAGTTCCAAGTTCTATCTCTATGGTTTGTTTCCCATTGATGTAGCCCTAAGCAGAGACCGGCGCAAATCACTTTCATGGAAAGGGGTTGCCAAGCTTCCAAAAAAACTACGAGTTTCCTGAATTCTCAGCACACATTTTTTCACCCAATCTTGATGACACTTTCAGGTAATGATCAGTACCCCAATCCCACTTGGCTCACCAAATTTCGTTCTTCTAGGTTAAACCGTTCGTTAGCAGTAACAGTTTTAATTTTTAGGTTTCACTCTGTTTTCTCCTATATGGATACATGAAGTTGGAACTCTAAATCAAACACGGTTTGTGCTAGCCCTTGGAATCTTGACACAATAAAGTAGTTCCAAGTTCTATCTCTATGGTTTGTTTCCTATTGATGTAGCCCTAAGCCGAGACTGGCGCAAATCACTTTCATGGAAAGGGGTTGCCAAGCTTCCAAAAAACTACGAGTTTCCTGAAATCTCAGCATACATTTTTTCAAACAATCTTGATGACACTTTCAGGTAATGATCAGTACCCCAATCCCACTTGGCTCACCAAATTTCGTTCTTCTAGGTTAAACCGTTCGTTAGCAGTATCAGTTTTAATTTTTAGGTTTCACTCTGTTTTCTCCAATATGGATACATGTAGTTGGAACTCTAAATCAAACACGGTTTGTGCTAGATCTGGGAAACTTGACACAATAAAGTAGTTCCAAGTTCTATCTCTATGGTTTGTTTTCTATTGATGTAGCCCTAAGCAGAGACCGGCGCAAATCACTTTCATGGAAAGTTGTTGCCAAGCTTCCAAAAAACTACGAGTTTCCTGAAATTTCAGCACACATTTTTTCACCCAAACTTTATGACACTTTCAGGTAATGATCAGTACCCCAATCCCACTTGGCTCACCAAATTTCGTTCTTCTAGGTTAAACCGTTCGTTAGCAGTATCAGTATTAATTTTTAGGTTTCACTCTGTTTTCTCCAATATGGATACATGTAGTTGGAACTCTAAATCAAACACGGTTTGTGCTAGATCTGGGAAACTTGACACAATAAAGTAGTTCCAAGTTCTATCTCTATGGTTTGTTTCCTATTTATGTAGCCCTAAGCAGAGACTGGCGCAAATCACTTTAATGGAAAGGGGTTGTCAAGCTTCCAAAAAACTACGAGTTTCCTGAAATCTCAGCATACATTTTTTCAAACAATCTTGATGACACTTTCAGGTAATGATCAGTACCCCAATCCCACTTGGCTCACCAAATTTCGTTCTTCTAGGTTAAACCGTTCGTTAGCAGTATCAGTTTTAATTTTTAGGTTTCACTCTGTTTTCTCCAATATGGATACATGTAGTTGGAACTCTAAATCAAACACGGTTTGTGCTAGATCTGGGAAACTTGACACAATAAAGTAGTTCCAAGTTCTATCTCTATGGTTTGTTTTCTATTGATGTAGCCCTAAGCAGAGACCGGCGCAAATCACTTTCATGGAAAGTTGTTGCCAAGCTTCCAAAAAACTACGAGTTTCCTGAAATTTCAGCACACATTTTTTCACCCAAACTTTATGACACTTTCAGGTAATGATCAGTACCCCAATCCCACTTGGCTCACCAAATTTCGTTCTTCTAGGTTAAACCGTTCGTTAGCAGTATCAGTATTAATTTTTAGGTTTCACTCTGTTTTCTCCAATATGGATACATGTAGTTGGAACTCTAAATCAAACACGGTTTGTGCTAGATCTGGGAAACTTGACACAATAAAGTAGTTCCAAGTTCTATCTCTATGGTTTGTTTTCTATTGATGTAGCCCTAAGCAGAGACTGGCGCAAATCACTTTCATGGAAAGTTGTTGCAAAGCTTCCAAAAAACTACGAGTTTCCTGAAATTTCAGCACACATTTTTTCACCCAAACTTTATGACACTTTCAGGTAATGATCAGTACCCCAATCCCACTTGGCTCACCAAATTTCGTTCTTCTAGTTTAAACCGTTCGTTGGCAGTATTAGTTTTAATTTTTAGGTTTCACTCTGTTTTCTCCTATATGGATACATGTAGTTGGAACTCTAAATCAAACACGGTTTGTGCTAGCTCTTGGAAACTTAACACAATAAAGTAGTTCCAAGTTCTATCTCTATGGTTTGTTTCCTATTGATGTAGCCCTAAGCAGAGACCGGCGCAAATCTCTTTCATGGAAAGGGGTTGCCAAGCTTCCAAAAACTACGAGTTTCCTGAAATCTCAGCACACATTTTTTCACCCAATCTTGATGACACTTTCAGGTAATGATCAGTACCCCATTCAACTTGGCTCACCAAATTTCGTTCTTCTACGTTAAACTGTTCATTGGCAGTAACAGTTTTAATTTTTAGGTTTCACTCTGTTTTCTTCTATATGGATACATGTAGTTGGAACTCTAAATCAAACAGGGTTTGTGCTAGCTCTTGAAAACTTGACACAATAAAGTAGTTCCAAGTTCTATCTCTATGGTTTTTTTTCTATGGATGTAGCCCTAAGCAGAGACCGGAGCAAATCACTTACATGGAAAGGGGTTGCCAAGCTTCCAAAAAACTACGAGTTTTTTTAAATCTCAGCACATATTTTTTCAGCCAATCTTGATGACACTTTCAGGTAATGATCAGGATCCCAATCCCACTTGGCTCACCAAATTTCGTTCTTCTAAGATAAACCGTTCGTTGGCACTAACAGTTTTAATTTTTAGTTTTCACTCTGTTTATTCCTATATGGATACATGTAGTTGGAACTCTAAATCAAACACGGTTTGTGCTAGCTGTTGGAAACTTGACACAATAAAGTAGTTCCAAGTTCTATCTCTATGGTTTGTTTCCTATTGATGTAGCCCTAAGCAGAGACTGGCGCAAATAACTTTCATGGAAAGGGGTTGACAAGGTTATAAAAAACTACGACTTTCCTCAAATCTCAGCACACATTTTTTCACCCAAACTTGATGACACTTTCAGGTAATGATCAGTACCCCAATCCCACTTGGCTGACCAAATTTCGTTCTTCTAGGTTACGCCTTTCGTTGGCAGTCACAGTTTTAATTTTTAGGTTTCACTCTGTTTTCTCCTAAATGGATACATGTAGTTGGAACTCTAAATCAAACACGGTTTGTGCTAGCTCTTTGAAACCTGAGACAATAAAGTAGTTCCAAGTTCTATCTCTACGGTTTGTTTCCTATTGATGTAGCCCTAAGCCGAGACTGGCGCAAATCACTTTCATGGAAAGGGGTTGCCAAGCTTCCAAAAAACTACGAGTTTCCTGAAATCTCAGCATACATATTTTCACCCAATCTTGATGACACTTTCAGGTAATGATCAGTACCCCAATCCCACTTGGCTCACCAAATTTTTTTCTTCTAGGTTAAACCGTTCATTGGCAGTATCAGTTTTAATTTTTAGGTTTCACTCTGTTTTCTCCTATATGGATACATGTAGTTGGAACTCTAAATCAAACACGGTTTGTGCTAGCTGTTGGAAACTTGACACAATAAAGTAGTTCCAAGTTCTATCTCTATGGTTTGTTTCCTATTGATGTAGCCCTAAGCAGAGACTGGCGCAAATAACTTTCATGGAAAGGGGTTGACAAGGTTATAAAAAACTACGACTTTCCTCAAATCTCAGCACACATTTTTTCACCCAAACTTGATGACACTTTCAGGTAATGATCAGTACCCCAATCCCACTTGGCTGACCAAATTTCGTTCTTCTAGGTTACGCCTTTCGTTGGCAGTCACAGTTTTAATTTTTAGGTTTCACTCTGTTTTCTCCTAAATGGATACATGTAGTTGGAACTCTAAATCAAACACGGTTTGTGCTAGCTCTTTGAAACCTGAGACAATAAAGTAGTTCCAAGTTCTATCTCTACGGTTTGTTTCCTATTGATGTAGCCCTAAGCCGAGACTGGCGCAAATCACTTTCATGGAAAGGGGTTGCCAAGCTTCCAAAAAACTACGAGTTTCCTGAAATCTCAGCATACATATTTTCACCCAATCTTGATGACACTTTCAGGTAATGATCAGTACCCCAATCCCACTTGGCTCACCAAATTTTTTTCTTCTAGGTTAAACCGTTCATTGGCAGTATCAGTTTTAATTTTTAGGTTTCACTCTGTTTTCTCCTATATGGATACATGTAGTTGGAACTCTAAATCAAACACGGTTTGTGCTAGCTGTTGGAAACTTGACACAATAAAGTAGTTCCAAGTTCTATCTCTATGGTTTGTTTCCTATTGATGTAGCCCTAAGCAGAGACTGGCGCAAATAACTTTCATGGAAAGGGGTTGACAAGGTTATAAAAAACTACGACTTTCCTCAAATCTCAGCACACATTTTTTCAACCAATCTTGATGACACTTTCAGGTAATGATCAGTACCCCAATCCCACTTGGCTCACCAAATTTCGTTCTTCTAGGTTAAACCGTTCGTTAGCAGTATCAGTTTTAATTTTTAGGTTTCACTCTGTTTTCTCCTATATGGATACATGTAGTTGGAACTCTAAATCAAACACGGTTTGTGCTAGCTCTTGGAAACTTAACACAATAAAGTAGTTCCAAGTTCTATCTCTATGGTTTGTTTCCTATTGATGTAGCCCTAAGCAGAGACCGGCGCAAATCTCTTTCATGGAAAGGGGTTGCCAAGCTTCCAAAAACTACGAGTTTCCTGAAATCTCAGCACACATTTTTTCACCCAATCTTGATGACACTTTCAGGTAATGATCAGTACCCCATTCAACTTGGCTCAACAAATTTCGTTCCTCTACGTTAAACTGTTCGTTGGCAGTAACAGTTTTAATTTTTAGGTTTCACTCTCTTTTCTTCTATATGGATACATGTAGTTGGAACTCTAAATCAAATAGGGTTTGTGCTAGCTCTTGAAAACTTGACACAATAAAGTAGTTCCAAGTTCTATCTCTATGGTTTTTTTTCTATGGATGTAGCCCTAAGCAGAGACCGGAGCAAATCACTTACATGGAAAGGGGTTGCCAAGCTTCCAAAAAACTACGAGTTTTTTTAAATCTCAGCACACATTTTTTCAGCCAATTTGATGACACTTTCAGGTAATGATCAGGATCCCAATCCCACTTGGCTCACCAAATTTCGTTCTTCTAAGATAAACCGTTCGTTGGCACTAACAGTTTTAATTTTTAGTTTTCACTCTGTTTATTCCTATATGGATACATGTAGTTGGAACTCTAAATCAAACAAAGTTTGTGCTAGCTCTTTGAAACTTGACACAATAAAGTAGTTCCAAGTTCTATCTCTATGGTTTGTTTCCTATTGATGTAGCCCTAAGCAGAGACTGGCACAAATCACTATCATGGAAAGGGGTTGCCAAGCTTCCAAAAAACTACAAGTTTCCTGAAATCTCAGCACACATTTCTTCACACAATCTGGATGAGAGTCTCAGGTAATGATCAGTACCTCAATCCTACTTGGCTCACCAAATTTCGTTCTTCTAGGTTAAACCGTTCGTTGGCAGTAACAGTTTAAATTTTTAGGTTACACTATGTTTTCTCCTATATGGATACATGTAGTTGGAACTCTAAATCAAACATGGTTTGTGCTAGCTCTTGAAAACTTGACACAATAAAGTAGTTCCACGTATTATCTCTATGGTTTGTTTCCTATTGATGTAGCCCTAAGCAGAGACTGGCGCAAATCACTTTCATGGAAAGGGGTTGCCAAGCTTCCAAAAAACTACGAGTTTCCTGAAATCACAGCACATATTTTTTCACCCAATCCGGATGACACTTTCAGGTAATGATCAGTACCCCAATCCCACTTGGATCACCAAATTTCGTTCTTCTAGGTTAAACCGTTCATTGGCATTAACAGTTTTAATTTTTAGGTTTCACTCTGTTTTCTCCCATATGGATACATGTAGTTGGAACTCTAAATCAAACACGGTTTGTGCTAGCTCTTGAAAACTTGACACAATAAAGTAGTTCCAAGTTCTATCTCTATGGTTTGTTTCCTATTGATGTAGCCCTAAGCAGAGACTGGCACAAATCACTTTCATGGGAAGGGGTTGCCAAGCTTCCAAAAAACTACGAGTTTCCTGAAATCTCAGCACATATTTTAACCCAATCTGGGTGACACTTTCAGGTAATGATCAGTACCCCAATCCCACTTGGCTCACCAAATTTCGTTCTTCTAGGTTAAACCGTTCGTTGGCAGTAACAGTTTTAATTTTTAGTTTTCACTCTGTTTTCTCCTATATGGATACATGTAGTTGGAACTCTAAATCAAACACGGTTTGTGCTAGCTCTTGAAAACTTGACACAATAAAGTAGTTCTAAGTTCTATCTCTATGGTTTGTTTCCTATTGAGGTAGCCCTAAGCAGAGACCGGCACAAATGACTTTCATGGAAAGGGGTTGCCTACCTTCCAAAAAACTATGAGTTTCCTAAAATCTCAGGACACATTTTTTCACCCAATCATGATGACAGTTTCAGGTAATGATCAGTACCCCAATCCCACTTGGCTCACCAAATTTCACTGTTCTAGGTTAAACAGTTGGTTGGCAGTGACAGTTTGAATTTTTAGGTTTCACTCTGTTTTCTCCTTTATGGATACATGTATTTGGAACTCTAAATCAAACACGGTTTGTGCTAGCTCTGGAATACTTGACACAATAAAGTAGTTCCATGTTCTATCTCTATGGTTTGTTTCCTATTGATGTAACCCTAAGCAGAGACTGGCGCAAATCACTTTCATGGAAAGGGGTTGCCAAGCTTCCAAAAAACTACGAGTTTCCTGAAATCTCAGCACACATTTTTTCAGCCAATCTGGATGACACTTTCAGGTAATGATCAGTACCCCAATCCCACTTGGCTCACCAAATTTCGTTCTTCTATGTTAAACGGTTCATTGGCAGTAACAGTTTTAATTTTTAGGTTTTACTCTGTTTTCTCCTATATGGATACATGTATTTGGAACTCTAAATCAAACACGGTTTGTGCTAGCTCTTTGAAACTTGACACAATAAAGTAGTTCCAAGTTCTATCTCTATGGTTTGTTTACTATTGATGTAGCCCTAAGCAGAGACTGGCGCAAATCACTTCCATGGAAATGGGTTGCCAAGCTTCCAAAAAACTACGAGTTTCCTGAAATCTCAGCACACATTTTTTCACCCAATCTTGATGACCCTTTCAGGTAATGATCAGTACCCCAATCCCACTTGGCTCACCAAATTTCACTGTTCTAGATTAAACCGTTTGTTGGCAGTTACAGTTTAAATTTATAGGCTTCACTCTGTTTTCTGCTATATGGATACATGTAGTTGGAACTCTAAATCAAACACGGTTTGTGCTAGCTCTTGAAAACTTGACACAATAAAGTAGTTCCAAGTTCTATCTCTATGGTTTGTTTCCTATTGTGGTAGCCCTAAGCAGAGACGGGTGCAAATGACTTTCATGGAAAGGGGTTGCCTACCTTCCAAAAACCTACGAGTTTCCTGAAATCTCAGCACACATTTTTTCACCCAATCTTGATGACACTTTCCGGTAATGATCAGTACCACAATCAAACTTGGCTCACCAAATTTCATTGTTCTAGGTTAAACCGTTCGTTGGCAGTGACAGTTTTAATTTTTAGGTTTCACTCTGTTTTCTCCTATATGGGTACATGTAGTTGGAACTCTAAATCAAACACGGTTTGTGCTAGCTCTGGAAAACTTGACACAATAAAGTAGTTCCATGTTCTATCTCTATGGTTTGTTTCCTATAGATGTAGCCCTAAGCAGAGACTGGCACAAATCACTTTCATGGAAAGGGGTTGCCAAGCTTCCAAAAAACTACGAGTTCCCTGAAATCTCAGCACACATTTTTTCACCCAATATAAATGACACTTTCAGGTAATGATCAGTACCCCAATCCCACTTGGCTCACCAAATTTCGTTCTTCTAGGTTAAATGGTTCGTTTTCAGTAACAGTTTTAATTTTTAGGTTTCACTCTGTTTTCTCCTATATGGATACATGTATTTGGAACTCTAAATCAAACACGGTTTGTGCTAGCTCTTGAAAACGTGACACAATAAAGTAGTTCCAAGTTCTATCTCTATGGTTTGTTTCCTATTGATGTACCCCTAATCAGAGACTGGCGCAAATCACTTTCATGGAAATGGGTTGCCAAGCTTCCATAAAACTACGAGTTTCCTGAAATCTCAGCACACATTTTTTCACCCAATTTTGATGACTCTTTCAGGTAATGATCAGTACCCCAATCCCACTTGGCTCACCAAATTTCATTGTTCTAGGTTAAACCGTTCGTTGGCAGTAACAATTTTAATTTTTAGGTTTCACTCTGTTTTCTCCTATATGGATACATGTATTTGGAACTCTAAATCAAACACGGTTTGTGCTAGCTCTTTAAAATTTGACACAATAAAGTAGTTCCAAGTTCTATCTCTATGGTTTGTTTCCTATTGATGTAGCCCTAAGCAGAGATCGGCGCAAATAACTTTCATGGAAAGGGGTTGACAAGCTTCCAAAAAACCACGAGTTTCCTGAAATCTCAGCACACATTTTTTCACCCACTCTTGATGACACTTTCAGATAATGATCAGTACCCCAATCCCACTGGGCTCACCAAATTTCGTTCTTCTAGGTTAAACCGTTCGTTGGCAGTAACAGTTTTAATTTTTAGGTTTCACTCTGTTTTCTCCTATATGTATACATGTAGTTGGAACTCTAAATCAAAGACAGTTTGTGCTAGCTCTTTGAAACTTGACACAATAAAGTAGTTCCAAGTTCTGTCTCTATGGTTTGTTTCCTATTGATGTAGCCCTAAGCAGAGACTGGCGCAAATCACTTTCATGGAAACGGGTTGCGAAGCTTCCAAAAAACTATGAGTTTCCTGAAATCTCAGCACACATTTTTTCACCCAATCTTGATGACACTTTCAGGTAATGATCAGTACCCCAATCCTACTTGGCTAACCAAATTTCGTTCTTCTAGGTTAAACCGTTCGTTGGCTGTAACAGTTTTAATTTTTAGGTTTCACTCTGTTTTCTCCTATATGGATACATATAGTTGGAATTCTAAATCAAACACGGTTTGTGCTAGCTCTTTGAAACTTCACACAATAAAGTAGTTCCATGTTCTATCTCTATGGTTTTTTTCCTATTGATGTAGCCCTAAGCAGAGACCGGCGCAAATCACTTCTATGGAAATGGGTTGCCAAGCTTCCAAAAAACTACGAGTTTCCTGAAATCTCAGCACACATTTTTTCACCCAATCTTGATGACACTTTCAGGTAATGATCAGTACCCCAATCCCACTTGGCTCACCAAATTTCGTTATTCTAGGTTAAACCGTTCGTTGGCAGTAACAGTTTTAATTTTTAGTTTTCACTCTGTTTTCTCCTATATGGATACATGTAGTTGGAACTCTAAATCAAACACGGTTTGTGCTAGCTCTTGAAAACTTGACACAAGAAAGTAGTTCCAAGTTCTATCTCTATGGTTTGTTTCCTATTGAGGTAGCCCTAAGCAGAGACCAGTGCAAATGACTTTCATGGAAAGGGGTTGCCTACCTTCCAAAAAACTATGAGTTTCCTAAAATCTCAGCACACATTTTTTCACCCAATCATGATGACAGTTTCAGGTAATGATAAGTACCCCAATCAAACTTGGCTCACCAAATTTCGTTCTTCTAGGTTAAACCATTCGTTGGCAGTAACAGTTTTAATTTTTAGGTTTCACTTGTTTCCCCTACATGGATACATATAGTTGGAACTCTAAATCAAACACGGTTTGTGCTAGCTCTTTATAACTTGACACAACAAAGTAGTTCCAAGTTCTATCACTATGGTTTGTTTCCTATTGATGTAGCCCTAAGCAGAGAGCGGCGCAAATCACTTTCATGGAAAGGGGTTTCCAAGCTTCCAAAAAACTACGAGTTTCCTGAAATCTCAGCACACATTTTTTCACCCACTCTTGATGACACTTTCAGATAATGATCTGTACCCCAATCCCACTGGGCTCACCAAATTTCGTTCTTCTAGGTTAAACCGTTCGTTGGCAGTAACAGTTTAAATTTTTAGGTTTCACTCTGTTTTCTCCTATATGTATACATATAGTTGGAACTCTAAATCAAAGACAGTTTGTGCTAGCTCTTTGAAACTTGACACAATAAAGTAGTTCCAAGTTCTGTCTCTATGGTTTGTTTCCTATTGATGTAGCCCTAAGCAGAGACTGGCGCAAATCACTTTCATGGAAACGGGTTGCGAAGCTTCCAAAAAACTATGAGTTTCCTGAAATCTCAGCACACATTTTTTCACCCAATCTTGATGACACTTTCAGGTAATGATCAGTACCCCAATCCTACTTGGCTAACCAAATTTCGTTCTTCTAGGTTAAACCGTTCGTTGGCTGTAACAGTTTTAATTTTTAGGTTTCACTCTGTTTTCTCCTATATGGATACATATAGTTGGAATTCTAAATCAAACACGGTTTGTGCTAGCTCTTTGAAACTTCACACAATAAAGTAGTTCCATGTTCTATCTCTATGGTTTTTTTCCTATTGATGTAGCCCTAAGCAGAGACCGGCGCAAATCACTTCTATGGAAATGGGTTGCCAAGCTTCCAAAAAACTACGAGTTTCCTGAAATCTCAGCACACATTTTTTCACCCAATCTTGATGACACTTTCAGGTAATGATCAGTACCCCAATCCCACTTGGCTCACCAAATTTCGTTATTCTAGGTTAAACCGTTCGTTGGCAGTAACAGTTTTAATTTTTAGTTTTCACTCTGTTTTCTCCTATATGGATACATGTAGTTGGAACTCTAAATCAAACACGGTTTGTGCTAGCTCTTGAAAACTTGACACAAGAAAGTAGTTCCAAGTTCTATCTCTATGGTTTGTTTCCTATTGAGGTAGCCCTAAGCAGAGACCAGTGCAAATGACTTTCATGGAAAGGGGTTGCCTACCTTCCAAAAAACTATGAGTTTCCTAAAATCTCAGCACACATTTTTTCACCCAATCATGATGACAGTTTCAGGTAATGATAAGTACCCCAATCAAACTTGGCTCACCAAATTTCGTTCTTCTAGGTTAAACCATTCGTTGGCAGTAACAGTTTTAATTTTTAGGTTTCACTTGTTTCCCCTACATGGATACATATAGTTGGAACTCTAAATCAAACACGGTTTGTGCTAGCTCTTTATAACTTGACACAACAAAGTAGTTCCAAGTTCTATCACTATGGTTTGTTTCCTATTGATGTAGCCCTAAGCAGAGAGCGGCGCAAATCACTTTCATGGAAAGGGGTTTCCAAGCTTCCAAAAAACTACGAGTTTCCTGAAATCTCAGCACACATTTTTTCACCCACTCTTGATGACACTTTCAGATAATGATCTGTACCCCAATCCCACTGGGCTCACCAAATTTCGTTCTTCTAGGTTAAACCGTTCGTTGGCAGTAACAGTTTAAATTTTTAGGTTTCACTCTGTTTTCTCCTATATGTATACATATAGTTGGAACTCTAAATCAAAGACAGTTTGTGCTAGCTCTTTGAAACTTGACACAATAAAGTAGTTCCAAGTTCTGTCTCTATGGTTTGTTTCCTATTGATGTAGCCCTAAGCAGAGACTGGCGCAAATCACTTTCATGGAAACGGGTTGCGAAGCTTCCAAAAAACTACGAGTTTCCTGAAATCTCAGCACACATTTTTTCACCCAATCTTGATGACACTTTCAGGTAATGATCAGTACCCCAATCCTACTTGGCTAACCAAATTTCGTTCTTCTAGGTTAAACCGTTCGTTGGCTGTAACAGTTTTAATTTTTAGGTTTCACTCTGTTTTCTCCTATATGGATACATATAGTTGGAACTCTAAATCAAACACGGTTTGTGCTAGCTCTTTGAAACTTCACACAATAAAGTAGTTCCATGTTCTATATCTATGGTTTTTTTCCTATTGATGTAGCCCTAAGCAGAGACCGGCGCAAATCACTTCCATGGAAATGGGTTGCCAAGCTTCCAAAAAACTACGAGTTTCCTGAAATCTCAGCACACATTTTTTCAACCAATCTTGATGACACTTTCAGGTAATGATCAGTACCCCAATCCCACTTGGCTCACCAAATTTCGTTCTTCTAGGTTAAACCGTTCGTTGGCAGTAACAGTTTTAATTTTCAGTTTTCACTCTGTTTTCTCCTATATGGATACATGTAGTTGGAACTCTAAATCAAACACGGTTTGTGCTAGCTCTTTGAAACTTGACACAATAAAGTAGTTCCAAGTTCTATCTCTATGGTTTGTTTCCTATTGAGGTAGCCCTAAGCAGAGACCGGCGCAAATAACTTTCATGGAAAGGGGTTGACAAGCTTCCAAAAAACTACGAGTTCCCTGAAATCTCAGCACACTGTTTTTCACCCAATGTTGATGACACTTTCAGGTAATGATCAGTACCCCAATCCCACTTGGCTCCCCAAATTTCGTTCATCTAGGTTAAACCGTTCGTTGGCAGTAACAGTTTTAATTTTTAGGTTTCACTCTGTTTTCTCCTATATGGATACATGTAGTTGGAACTCTAAATCAAACACGGTTTGTGCTAGCTCTTTGAAACTTGACACAATAAAGTAGTTCCAAGTACTATCTCTATGGTATGTTTCCTTTTGATGTAGCCCTAAGCAGAGACTGGCGCAAATCAATGTCATGGAAAAGGGTGCCAAGCTTCCAAAAAACTACGAGTTTCCTGAAATCTCAGCACACATTTTTTCACCCAATCTTGATGACACTTTCAGGTAATGATCAGTACCCCAATCCCACTTGGCTCACCAAATTTTGTTCTTCTAGTTTAAACCGTTCGTTGGCAGTAACAGTTTAATTTTTAGGTTACACTCTGTTTTCTCCTATATGGATACATGTAGTTGGAACTCTAAATCAAAGACAGTTTGTGCTAGCTCTTTGAAACTTCACACAATAAAGTAGTTCCAAGTTCTATCTCTATGGTTTGTTTCCTATTGATGTAGCCCTAAGCAGAGACTGGCACAAATCAGTATCATGGAAAGGGGTTGCCAAGCTTCCAAAAAACTACAAGTTTCCTGAAATCTCATCACACATTTCTTCACACAATCTGGATGACAGTCTCAGGTAATGATCAGTACCCCAATCCCACTTGGCTCACCAAATTTCGTTCTTCTAGGTTAAACCGTTCGTTCGCAGTAACAGTTTAAATTTTTAGGTTACACTATGTTTTCTCCTATATGGATACATGTAGTTGGAACTCTAAATCAAACATGGTTTGTGCTAGCTCTTGAAAACTTGACACAATAAAGTAGTTCCATGTATTATCTCTATGGTTTGTTTCCTATTGATGTAGCCCTAAGCAGAGACTGGCGCAAATCACTTTCATGGAAAGGGGTTGCCAAGCTTCCAAAAAACTACGAGTTTCCTGAAATCTCAGCACATATTTTTTCACCCAATCCGGATGACACTTTGAGGTAATGATCAGTACCCCAATCCCACTTGGATCACCAAATTTCGTTCTTCTAGGTTAAACCGTTCATTGGCATTAACAGTTTTAATTTTTAGGTTTCACTCTGTTTTCTCCTATATGGATACATGTAGTTGGAACTCTAAATCAAACACGGTTTGTGCTAGCTCTTGAAAACTTGACACAATAAAGTAGTTCCAAGTTCTATCTCTATGGTTTGTTTCCTATTGATGTAGCCCTAAGCAGAGACTGGCACAAATCACTTTCATGGGAAGGGGTTGCCAAGCTTCCAAAAAACTACGAGTTTCCTGAAATCTCAGCACATATTTTAACCCAATCTGGGTGACACTTTCAGGTAATGATCAGTACCCCAATCCCACTTGGCTCACCAAATTTCGTTCTTCTAGGTTAAACCGTTCGTTGGCAGTAACAGTTTTAATTTTTAGTTTTCACTCTGTTTTCTCCTATATGGATACATGTAGTTGGAACTCTAAATCAAACACGGTTTGTGCTAGCTCTTGAAAACTTGACACAATAAAGTAGTTCCAAGTTCTATCTCTATGGTTTGTTTCCTATTGAGGTAGCCCTAAGCAGAGACCGGCGCAAATGACTTTCATGGAAAGGGGTTGCCTACCTTCCAAAAAACTATGAGTTTCCTAAAATCTCAGGACACATTTTTTCACCCAATCATGATGACAGTTTCAGGTAATGATCAGTACCCCAATCCCACTTGGCTCACCAAATTTCACTGTTCTAGGTTAAACAGTTGGTTGGCAGTGACAGTTTGAATTTTTAGGTTTCACTCTGTTTTCTCCTATATGGATACATGTATTTGGAACTCTAAATCAAACACGGTTTGTGCTAGCTCTGGAATACTTGACACAATAAAGTGGTTCCATGTTCTATCTCTATGGTTTGTTTCCTATTGATGTAACCCTAAGCAGAGACTGGCACAAATCACTTTCATGGAAATGGGTTGCCAAGCTTCCAAAAAACTACGAGTTTCCTGAAATCTCAGCACACATTTTTTCAGCCAATCTGGATGACACTTTCAGGTAATGATCAGTACCCCAATCCCACTTGGCTCACCAAATTTCGTTCTTCTATGTTAAACGGTTCATTGGCAGTAACAGTTTTAATTTTTAGGTTTTACTCTGTTTTCTCCTATATGGATACATGTAGTTGGAACTCTAAATCAAACACGGTTGGTGCTAGCTCTTTGAAACTTGACACAATAAAGTAGTTCCAAGTTCTATCTCTATGGTTTGTTTACTATTGATGTAGCCCTAAGCAGAGACTGGCGCAAATCACTTCCATGGAAATGGGTTGCCAAGCTTCCAAAAAACTACGAGTTTCCTGAAATCTCAGCACACATTTTTTCACCCAATCTTGATGACTCTTTCAGGTAATGATCAGTACCCCAATCCCACTTGGCTCACCAAATTTCACTGTTCTAGATTAAACCGTTTGTTGGCAGTTACAGTTTAAATTTATAGGCTTCACTCTGTTTTCTGCTATATGGATACATGTAGTTGGAACTCTAAATCAAACACGGTTTGTGCTAGCTCTTGAAAACTTGACACAATAAAGTAGTTCCAAGTTCTATCTCTATGGTTTGTTTCCTATTGTGGTAGCCCTAAGCAGAGAACGGTGCAAATGACTTTCATGGAAAGGGGTTGCCTACCTTCCAAAAACCTACGAGTTTCTTGAAATCTCAGCACACATTTTTTCACCCAATCTTGATGACACTTTCCGGTAATGATCAGTACCACAATCAAACTTGGCTCACCAAATTTCATTGTTCTAGGTTAAACCGTTCGTTGGCAGTGACAGTTTTAATTTTTAGGTTTCACTCTGTTTTCTCCTATATGGGTACATGTAGTTGGAACTCTAAATCAAACACGGTTTGTGCTAGCTATGGAAAACTTGACACAATAAAGTAGTTCCATGTTCTATCTCTATGGTTTGTTTCCTATAGATGTAGCCCTAAGTAGAGACTGGCGCAAATCACTTTCATGGAAAGGGGTTGCCAAGCTTCCAAAAAACTACGAGTTCCCTGAAATCTCAGCACACATTTTTTCACCCAATATAAATGACACTTTCAGGTAATGATCAGTACCCCAATCCCACTTGGCTCACCAAATTTCGTTCTTCTAGGTTAAATGGTTCATTGGCAGTAACAGTTTTAATTTTTAGGTTTCACTCTGTTTTCTCCTATATGGATACATGTATTTGGAACTCTAAATCAAACACGGTTTGTGCTAGCTCTTGAAAACGTGACACAATAAAGTAGTTCCAAGTTCTATCTCTATGGTTTGTTTCCTATTGATGTACCCCTAAGCAGAGACTGGCGCAAATCACTTTCATGGAAATGGGTTGCCAAGCTTCCAAAAAACTACGAGTTTCCTGAAATCTCAGCACACATTTTTTCACACAATTTTGATGACTCTTTCAGGTAATGATCAGTACCCCAATCCCACTTGGCTCACCAAATTTCATTGTTCTAGGTTAAACCGTTCGTTGGCAGTAACAATTTTAATTTTTAGGTTTCACTCTGTTTTCTCCTATATGGATACATGTATTTGGAACACTAAATCAAACACGGTTTGTGCTAGCTCTTTAAAACTTGACACAATAAAGTAGTTCCAAGTTCTATCTCTATGGTTTGTTTCCTATTGATGTAGCCCTAAGCAGAGATCGGCGCAAATAACTTTCATGGAAAGGGGTTGACAAGCTTCCAAAAAACCACGAGTTTCCTGAAATCTCAGCACACATTTTTTCACCCACTCTTGATGACACTTTCAGATAATGATCAGTACCCCAATCCCACTGGGCTCACCAAATTTCGTTCTTCTAGGTTAAACCGTTCGTTGGCAGTAACAGTTTTAATTTTTAGGTTTCACTCTGTTCTCTCCTATATGTATACATATAGTTGGAACTCTAAATCAAAGACAGTTTGTGCTAGCTCTTTGAAACTTGACACAATAAAGTAGTTCCAAGTTCTGTCTCTATGGTTTGTTTCCTATTGATGTAGCCCTAAGCAGAGACTAGCGCAAATCACTTTCATGGAAACGGGTTGCGAAGCTTCTAAAAAACTACGAGTTTCCTGAAATCTCAGCACACATTTTTTTAACCAATCTTGATGACACTTTCAGGTAATGATCAGTACCCCAATCCTACTTGGCTAACCAAATTTGGTTCTTCTAGGTTAAACCGTTCGTTGGCTGTAACAATTTTAATTTTTAGGTTTCACTCTGTTTTCTCCTATATGGATACATGTAGTTGGAACTCTAAATCAAACACGGTTTGTGCTAGCTCTTGAAAACTTGACACAAGAAAGTAGTTCCAAGTTCTATCTCTATGGTTTGTTTCCTATTGAGGTAGCCCTAAGCAGAGACCGGTGCAAATGACATTCATGGAAAGGGGTTGCCTACCTTCCAAAAAACTATGAGTTTCCTAAAATCTCAGCACACATTTTTTCACCCAATCATGATGACAGTTTCAGGTAATGATCAGTACCCCAATCAAACTTGGCTCACCAAATTTCGTTCTTCTAGGTTAAGCCGTTCGTTGGCTGTAACAGTTTTAATTTTTAGGTTTCACTTGTTTTCTCCTACATGGATACATATAGTTGGAACTCTAAATCAAACACGGTTTGTGCTAGCTCTTTAAAACTTGACACAACAAAGTAGTTCCAAGTTCTATCACTATGGTTTGTTTCCTATTGATGTAGCCCTCAGCAGAGAGCGGCGCAAATCACTTTCATGGAAAGGGGTTTCCAAGCTTCCAAAAAACTACGAGTTTCCTGAAATCTCAGCACACATTTTTTCACCCAATCTTGATGACACTTTCAGATAATTATCAGTACCCCAATCCCACTTGGCTCACCAAATTTCATTCTTGTAGGTTAAACCGTTCGTTGGCAGTAACAGTTTTAATTTTTAGGTTTCACTCTGTTTTCTCCCATAAGGATACATGTAGTTGGAACTCTAAATCAAACACGGTTTGTGCTAGCTCTTGAAAACTTGACACAAGAAAGTAGTTCCAAGTTCTATCTCTATGGTTTGTTTCCTATTGAGGTAGCCCTAAGCAGAGATCGGCGCAAATCACTTTCATGGAAAGGGGTTGACAAGCTTCCAAAAAACCACGAGTTTCCTGAAATCTCAGCACACATTTTTTCACCCAATCTTGATGACACTTTCAGATAATGATCAGTACCCCAATCCCACTGGGCTCACCAAATTTCGTTCTTATAGGTTAAACCGTTCTTTGGCAGTAACAGTTTTAATTTTTATGTTTCACTCTGTTTTCTCCTATATGTATACATGTAGTTGGGACTCTAAATCAAAGACGGTTTGTGCTAGCTCTTTGAAACTTGACACAATAAAGAAGTTCCAAGTTCCATCTCTACGGTTTGTTTCCTATTGAGGTAGCCCTAAGCAGAGATCGGCGCAAATCACTTTCATGGAAAAGGGTTGACAAGCTCCCAAAAAACCACGAGTTTCCTGAAATCTCAGCACACATTTTTTCACCCAATCTTGATGACACTTTCAGATAATGATTAGGACCGCAATCCCACTTGGCTCACCAAATTTCGTTCTTCTAGGTTAATCCGTTCATTGGCAGTAACAGTTTTAATTTTTAGGTTTCACTCTGTTTTCTCCTATATGTATACATGTAGTTGGAACTCTAAATCAAAGACAGTTTGTGCTAGCTCTTTGAAACTTGACACAATAAAGTAGTTCCAAGTTCTGTCTCTATGGTTTGTTTCCTATTGATGTAGCCCTAAGCAGAGACTGGCGCAAATCACTTTCATGGAAACGGGTTGCGAAGCTTCCAAAAAACTATGAGTTTCCTGAAATCTCAGCACACATTTTTTCACCCAATCTTGATGACACTTTCAGGTAATGATCAGTACCCCAATCCTACTTGGCTAACCAAATTTCGTTCTTCTAGGTTAAACCGTTCGTTGGCTGTAACAGTTTTAATTTTTAGGTTTCACTCTGTTTTCTCCTATATGGATACATATATTTGGAATTCTAATTCAAACACGGTTTGTGCTAGCTCTTTGAAACTTCACACAATTAAGTAGTTCCATGTTCTATCTCTATGGTTTTTTTCCTATTGATGTAGCCCTAAGCAGAGACCGGCGCAAATCACTTCCATGGAAATGGGTTGCCAAGCTTCCAAAAAACTACGAGTTTCCTGAAACCTCAGCACACATTTTTTCAACCAATCTTGATGACACTTTCAGGTAATGATCAGTACCCCAATCCCACTTGGCTCACCAAATTTCGTTCTTCTAGGTTAAACCGTTCGTTGGCAGTAACAGTTTTAATTTTCAGTTTTCACTCTGTTTTCTCCTATATGGATACATGTAGTTGGAACTCTAAATCAAACACGGTTTGTGCTAGCTCTTTGAAACTTGACACAATAAAGTAGTTCCAAGTTCTATCTCTATGGTTTGTTTCCTATTGAGGTAGCCCTAAGCAGAGACCGGCGCAAATAACTTTCATGGAAAGGGATTGACAAGCTTCCAAAAAACCACGAGTTTCCTGAAATCTCAGCACACATTTTTTCAACCAATCTTGATGACACTTTCAGGTAATGATCAGTACCCCAATCCCACTTGGCTCACCGAATTTCATTGTTCTAGGTTAAACCGTTTGTTGGCAGTTACAGTTTTAATTTATAGGCTTCACTCTGTTTTCTGCTATATGGATACATGTAGTTGGAACTCTAAATCAAACACGGTTTGTGCTAGCTCTTTAAAACTTGACACAATAAAGTAGTTCCAAGTTCTATCTCTACGGTTTGTTTCCTATTGTGGTAGCCCTAAGCAGAGACCGGTGCAAATGACTTTCATGGAAAGGGGTTGCCTACCTTCCAAAAAACTACGAGTTTCCTGAAATCTCAGCACACATTTTTTCACCCAATCTTGATGACACTTTCCGGTAATGATCAGTACCACAATCAAACTTGGCTCACCAAATTTCATTGTTCTAGGTTAAACCATTCGTTGGCAGTGACAGTTTTAATTTTTAGGTTTCACTCTGTTTTCTCCTATATGGATACATGTAGTTGGAACTCTAAATCAAACACGGTTTGTGCTAGCTCTGGAAAACTTGACACAATAAAGTAGTTCCATGTTCTATCTCTATGGTTTGTTTCCTATTGATGTAGCCCTAAGCAGAGACTGGCGCAAATCACTTTCATGGAAAGGGGTTGCCAAGCTTCCAAAAAACTACGAGTTCCCTGAAATCTCAGCACACATTTTTTCACCCAATCTTGATGACACTTTCAGGTAATGATCAGTACCGCAATCCCACTTGGCTCACCAAATTTCGTTCTTCTAGGTTAAATGGTTCATTGGCAGTAACAGTTTTAATTTTTAGGTTTCACTCTGATTTCTCCTATATGGATACATGTAGTTGGAACTCTAAATCAAACACGGTTTGTGCTAGCTCTTGAAAACGTGACACAATAAAGTAGTTCCAAGTTCTATCTTTATGGTTTGTTTCCTATTGATGTAGCCGTAAGCAGAGACTGGCGCAAATCACTTTCATGGAAATGGGTTGCCAAGCTTCCAAAAAACTAAGAGTTTCCTGAAATCTCAGCACACATTTTTTCACCCAATCTTGATGACACTTTCAGGTAATGATCAGTACCCCAATCCCACTTGGCTCACCAAATTTCATTTTTCTAGGTTAAACCGTTCATTGGCAGTAACAATTTTAATTTTTAGGTTTCACTCTGTTTTCTCCTATATGGATGCATGTATTTGGAACTCTAAATCAAACACGGTTTGTGCTAGCTCTTTAAAACTTGACACAATAAAGTAGTTCCAAGTTCTATCTCTATGGTTTGTTTCCTATTGATGTAGCCCTAAGCAGAGATCGGCGCAAATCACTTTCATGGAAAGGGGTTGACAAGCTTCCAAAAAACCACGAGTTTCCTGAAATCTCAGCACACATTTTTTCACCCAATCTTGATGACACTTTCAGATAATGATCAGTACCCCAATCCCACTGGGCTCACCAAATTTCGTTCTTCTAGGTTAAACCGTTCGTTGGCAGTAACAGTTTTAATTTTTATGTTTCACTCTGTTTTCTCCTATATGTATACATGTATGTGGGACTCTAAATCAAAGACGGTTTGTGCTAGCTCTTTGAAACTTGACACAATAAAGTAGTTCCAAGTTCCATCTCTACGGTTTGTTTCCTATTGATGTAGCCCTAAGCAGAGATCGGCGCATATCACTTTCATGGAAAGGGGTTGACAAGCTTCCAAAAAACCACGAGTTTCCTGAAATCTCTGCACACATTTTTTCAGCCAATCTTGATGACACTTTCAGATAATGATTAGTACCCCAATCCCACTTGGCTCACCAAATTTCGTTCTTCTAGGTTAATCCGTTCATTGGCAGTAACAGTTTTAATTTTTAGGTTTCACTCTGTTTTCTCCTATATGTATACATGTAGTTGGAACTCTAAATCAAAGACAGTTTGTGCTAGCTCTTTGAAACTTGACACAATAAAGTAGTTCCAAGTTCTGTCTCTATGGTTTGTTTCCTATTGATGTAGCCCTAAGCAGAGACTGGCGCAAATCACTTTCATGGAAACGGGTTGCGAAGCTTCAAAAAACTACGAGTTTCCTGAAATCTCAGCACACATTTTTTCACCCAATCTTGATGACACTTTCAGGTAATGATCAGTACCCCAATCCTACTTGGCTAACCAAATTTCGTTCTTCTAGGTTAAACCGTTCGTTGGCTGTAACAGTTTTAATTTTTAGGTTTCATCTGTTTTCTCCTATATGGATACATATAGTTGGAACTCTAAATCAAACACGGTTTGTGCTAGCTCTTTGAAACTTCACACAATAAAGTAGTTCCATGTTCTATCTCTATGGTTTGTTTCCTATTGATGTAGCCCTAAGCAGAGACCTGCACAAATCACTTCCATGGAAATGGGTTGCCAAGCTTCCAAAAAACTACGAGTTTCCTGAAATCTCAGCACACATTTTTTCACCCAATCTTGATGACACTTTCAGGTAATGATCAGTACCCCAATCCCACTTGGCTCACCAAATTTCGTTCTCCTAGGTTAAATGGTTCATTGGCAGTAACAGTTTTAATTTTTAGGTTTCACTCTGTTTTCTCCTATATGGATACATGTAGTTGGAACTCTAAATCAAACACGGTTTGTGCTAGCTCTTTGAAACTTGACACAATAAAGTAGTTCCAAGTTCTATCTCTATGGTTTGTTTCCTATTGATGTAGCCCTAAGCAGAGATCGGCGCAAATAACTTTCATGGAAATGGGTTGACAAGCTTCCAAAAAACCACGAGTTTCCTGAAATCTCAGCACACATTTTTTCACCCAATCTTGATGACACTTTCAGATAATGATCAGTACCCCATTCCCACTTGGCTCACCAAATTTCATTGTTCTAGGTTAAACCGTTCGTTGGCAGTAACAATTTTAATTTTTAGGTTTCACTCTGTTTTCTCCTATATGGATACATGTATTTGAACTCTAAATCAAACACGGTTTGTGCTAGCTCTTTAAAACTTGAAACAATAAAGTAGTTCCAAGTTCTATCTCTATGGTTTGTTTCCTATTGATGTAGCCCTAAGCAGAGATCGGCGCAAATAACTTTCATGGAAAGGGGTTGACAAGCTTCCAAAAAACCACGAGTTTCCTGAAATCTCAGCACACATTTTTTCACCCAATCTTGATGACACTTTCAGGTAATGATCAGTACCCCAATCCTACTTGGCTAACCAAATTTCGTTCTTCTAGGTTAAACCGTTCGTTGGCTGTAACAGTTTTAATTTTTAGGTTTCACTCTGTTTTCTCCTATATGGATACATATAGTTGGAACGCTAAATCAAACACGGTTTGTGCTAGCTCTTTGAAACTTCACACAACAAAGTAGTTCCATGTTCTATCTCTATGGTTTGTTTCCTATTGATGTAGCCCTAAGCAGAGACCGGCGCAAATCACTTCCATGGAAATGGGTTGCCAAGCTTCCAAAAAACTACGAGTTTCCTGAAATCTCAGCACACATTTTTTCACCCAATCTTGATGACACTTTCAGGTAATGATCAGTACCCCAATCCCACTTGGCTCACCAAATTTCGTTCTTCTAGGTTAAACCGTTCGTTGGCAGTAACAGTTTTAATTTTTAGTTTTCACTCTGTTTTCTCCTATATGGATACATGTAGTTGGAACTCTAAATCAAACACGGTTTGTGCTAGCTCTTGAAAACTTGACACAATAAAGTAGTTCCAAGTTCTATCTCTATGGTTTGTTTCCTATTGAGGTAGCCCTAAGCAGAGACCGGTGCAAATGACTTTCATGGAAAGGGGTTGCCTACCTTCCAAAAAACTATGAGTTTCCTAAAATCTCAGCACACATTTTTTTCACCCAATCATGATGACAGTTTCAGGTAATGATCAGTACCCCAATCAAACTTGGCTCAACAAATTTCGTTCTTCTAGGTTAAACCATTCGTTGGCAGTAACAGTTTTAATTATTAGGTTTCACTTGTTTTCTCCTACATGGATACATGTAGTTGGAACTCTAAATCAAACACGGTTTGTGCTAGCTCTTGAAAACTTGACACAATAAAGTAGTTCCATGTTCTATCTCTATGGTTTGTTTCCTATTGATGTAGCCCTAAGCAGAGACTGGCGCAAATCACTTTCATGGAAAGGGGTTGCCAAGCTTCCAAAAAACTACGAGTTCCCTGAAAACTCAGCACACATTTTTTCACCCATTATAAATGACACTTTCTGGTAATGATCAGTACCCCAATCCCACTTGGCTCACCAAATTTCGTTCTTCTAGGTTAAATGGTTCATTGGCAGTAACAGTTTTAATTTTTAGGTTTCACTCAGTTTTCTCCTATATGGATACATGTAGTTGGAACTCTAAATTAAACACGGTTTGTGCTAGCTCTTTGAATCTTGACAAAATAAAGTAGTTCCAAGTTCTATCTCTATGGTTTGTTTCCTATTGATGTAGCCCTAAGCAGAGACGGGCGCAAATCACTTTCATGGAAAGGGGTTGCCAAGCTTCCAAAAAACTACGAGTTTCCTGAAATCTAAGCACACATTTTTTCACACAATCTTGATTATAATTTCAGATAATGATCAGTAAGCCAATCCCACTTGGCTCACCAAATTTCGTTCTTCTAGGTTAAACCGTTCATTCGCAGTAAAGTTTTAATTTTTAGGTTTCACTCTGTTTTCTCCTATATGGATACATATAGTTGGAACTCTAAATCAAACACGGTTTGTGCTAGCTCTTTGAAACTTCACACAATAAAGTACTTCCAAGTTCCATCTCTATGGTTTGTTTCCTATTCATGTAGCCCTAATGAGAGACCGGCGTAAATCACTTTAATTGAAAGGGGTTGCCAAGCTTCCAAAAAACTACGAGTTTCCTGAAATCCCAGCACACATTTTTACACCCAATCTTGATCAGACTTTCAGGTAATGATCAGTACCCCAATCCCACTTGGCTCACCAAATTTCGTTCTTCTAGGTTAAACCGTTCGTTGGCAGAAACAGTTTTAATTTTTAGGTTTCACTCAGTTTTCTCCTATATGGATACATGTAGATGGAACTCTAAATTAAACACGGTTTGTGCTAGCTCTTTGAATCTTGACAAAATAAAGTAGTTCCAAGTTCTATCTCTATGGTTTGTTTCCTATTGATGTAGCCCTAAGCAGAGACTGGCGCAAATCACTTTCATGGAAAGGGGTTGCCAAGCTTCCAAAAAAACTACGAGTTTCCTGAAATCTAAGCACACATTTTTTCACAAAATCTTGATTATAATTTCAGATAATGATCAGTAAGCCAATCCCACTTGGCTCACCAAATTTCGTTCTTCTAGGTTAAACCGTTCATTCGCAGTAAAGTTTTAATTTTTAGGTTTCACTCTGTTTTCTCCTATATGGATACATATAGTTGGAACTCTAAATCAAACACGGTTTGTGCTAGCTCTTTGAAACTTCACACAATAAAGTACTTCCAAGTTCCATCTCTATGGTTTGTTTCCTATTCATGTAGCCCTAATGAGAGACCGGCGTAAATCACTTTAATTGAAAGGGGTTGCCAAGCTTCCAAAAAACTACGAGTTTCCTGAAATCCCAGCACACATTTTTACACCCAATCTTGATGAGATTTTCAGGTAATGATCAGTACCCCAATCCCACTTGGCTCACCAAATTTCATTCTTCTAGGTTAAACCGTTCGTTGGCAGTAACAGTTTAAATATTTAGGTTTCACTCAGTTTTCTCCTATATGGATACATGTAGTTGGAACTCTAAATCAAAGACGGTTTGTGCTAGCTCTTTGAAACTTGACACAATAAAGTAGTTCCAAGTTCATTCTTTATGGTTTGTTTCCTATTCATGTAGCCCTAATGAGAGACCTGGGTAAATCACTTTAATGGAAAGGGGTTACCAAGCTTCCAAAAACTAAGAGTTTCCTGGAATCCCAGCACAAATTTTTACACCAAATCTTGATGAGACTTTCAGGTAATGATCAGTACCCCAATCCCACTTGGCTCACCAAATTTCGTTCATCTAGGTTAAACCATTCGTTGGCAGTAACAGTTTAAATATTTAGGTTTCACTCAGTTTTCTCCTAAATGGATACATACAGTTGCAACTCTAAATCAAAGACGGTTTGTGCTAGCTCTTTAAAAATTGACACAATAAAGAAGTTCCAAGTTACATCTCTATGGTTTGTTTCCTATTAATGTAGCCATAAGCAGAGACTGGCACAAATCACTTTCATGGAAACGGGTTGCCAAGCTTCCAAAAAACTACGAGTTTCCTGATATCTCAGCACACATTTTTTCACCAATATTGATGACACTTTCAGGTAATGATCAGTACCCAAATCCCACTTGGCTCACCAAATTTTGTTCTTCTAGGTTAAACCGTTCGTTGGCTGTAACAGTTTTAATTTTTATGTTTCACTCTGTTTTCTCCTATATGGATACATGTATTTGGAACTCTAAATCAAAGACGGTTTGTGCTAGCTCTTTGAAACTTGACACAATAAAGTAGTTCCAAGTTCAATCTCTATGGTTTGTTTCCTATTCATGTAGCCCTAATGAGAGACCGGCGTAAATCACTTTAATGGAAATGGGTTGCCAAGCTTCCAAAAAACTACGAGTTTCCTGAAATCCCAGCACACATTTTTACACCCAATCTTGATGAGAATTTCAGGTAATGATCAGTACCCCAATCCCACTTGGCTCACCAAATTTCGTTCTTCTAGGTTAAACCATTCGTTGGCAGTAACAGTTTAAATATTTAGGTTTCACTCAGTTTCCTCCTATAAGGATACATGTAGTTGGAACTCTAAATCAAAGACAGTTTGTTCTAGCTCTTTGAAAATTGACACAATAAAGTAGTTGCAAGATCTATCTCTACGGTTTGCTTCCTATTGATGTAGCCCTAAGCAGAGACTGGCACAAATCACTTTCATGGAAAGGGGTTGACAATCTTCCAAAAAACCACGAGTTTCCTGAAATCTCAGCACACATTTTTTCACCCAATCTTGATGACACTTTCAGATAATGATCAGTACCCCAATCCCACTTGGCTCACCAAAGTTCGTTCTTCTAGGTTAAACAGTTCGTTGGCAGAAACAGTTTCAATTTTTAGGTTTCACTCTGTTTTCTCCTATATGGATACATATAGTTGGAACTCTACATCAAACACGGTTTGTGCGAGCTCTTTGAAACTTCACACAATAAAATACTTCCAAGTTCTATCTCTATGGTTTGTTTCCTATTCATGTAGCCCTAATGAGAGACCGGCGTAATTCACTTTAATGCAAAGGGGTTGCCAAGCTTCCAAAAAACTACGAGTTTCCTGAAATCCCAGCACACATTTTTACACCCAATCTTGATGAGACTTTCAGGTAATGATCAGTACCCCAATCCCACTTGGCCCACCAAATTTCGTTCTTCTAGTTAAACCGTTCGTTTGCAGTAACAGTTTAAATATTTAGGTTTCACTCAGTTTTCTCCTATAAGGATACATGTATTTGGAACTCTAAATCAAAGACGGTTTGTGCTAGCTCTTTGAAAATTGACACAATAAAGTAGTTCCAGGTTCTATCTCTATGGTTTGTTTCCTATTGATGTAGCCCTAAGCAGAGACTGGCGCAAATCACTTTCATGGAAAGGGGTTGCCAAGCTTCCAAAAACTACGAGTTTCCTGAAATCTATGCACACATTTTTTCACCCAATCTTGATTATAATTTCAGATAATAATCAGTAAGCCAATCTCACTTGGCTCACCAAATTTCGTTCTTCTAGGTTAAACCGTTCATTGGCACTAAAGTTTTAATTTTTAGGTTTCACTCTGTTTTCTCCTATATGGATACATGTAGTTGGAACTCTAAATCAAAGACGGTTTGTGCTAGCTCTTTGAAAATTGACACAATAAAGTAGTTCCAAGTTCTATCTCTACGTTTTTTTTTCTATTGATGTAGCCCTAAGCAGAGACCGGCGCAAATCACTTTCATGGAAAGGGGTTGCCAAGCTTCCAAAAAACTACGAGTTTCCTGAAATCTCAGCACACATTTTTTCACCCAAACTTGATGACACTTTCAGGTAATGATCAGTACTCCAATCCCACTTGGCTCACCAAATTTCGTTCTTCTAGGTTAAACCGTTCGTTGGCAGTAACAGTTTTAATTTTTAGGTTTCACTCTGTTTTCTCCTACATGTATACATGTATTTGGGACTCTAAATCAAAGACGGTTTGTGCTAGCTCTTTGAAACTTGACACAATAAAGTAGTTCTAAGTTCTATCCCTATGGTTTGTTTCCTATTTATGTAGCCCAAAGTAGAGACTGGCACAAATCACTTTAATGGAAAGGGGTTGCCAAGCTTCCAAAAAACTACGAGTTTTCTGAAATCTAAGCACACATTTTTTCACGAAATCTTGATTATAATTTCAGATAATGATCAGAAAGCCAATCCCACATGGCTCACCAAATTTCGTTCCTCTAGGTGAAACAGTTCGTTGGCATAACATTTTTAATTTTTAGGTTTCACTCTGTTTTCTCCTATATGGATACATGTAGTTGGAACTCTAAATCAAACACGGTTTGTGCTAGCTCTTTGAAACTTGACACAAGAAAGTAGTTCCAAGTTCATTCTCTATGGTTTGTTTCCTATTGATGTAGCCCTAAGCAGAGACTGGCGCAAATCACTTTCATGGAAAGGGGTTGCCAAGCTTCCAAAAACTACGAGTTTCGTGAAATCCCAGCACATATTTTTACACCCAATCTTGATGAGACTTTCAGGTAATGATCAGTACCACAATCCCACTTGGCTCACCAAATTTCGTTCTTCTAGGTTAAACCATTCGTTGGCAGTAACAGTTTAAATATTTAGGTTTCACTCAGTTTTCTCCTAAATGGATACATATAGTTGGAAATCTAAATCAAAGACGGTTTGTGCTAGCTCTTTGATAATTGACACAATAAAGTAGTTCCAAGTTCCATCTCTACGGTTTGTTTCCTATTCATGTAGCCCTAGTGAGAGACCGGCGTAAATCACTTTAATGGAAAGGGGTTGCCAAGCTTCCAAAATACCACGAGTTTTCTGAAATCCCAGCACACAATTTTACACCCAATCTTGATGAGACTTTCAGGTAATGATCAGTACCCCAATCCCACTTGGCTCACCAAATTTCGTTCTTCTAGGTTAAACCATTCGTTGGCAGTAAAAGTTTTAATTTTTAGGTTTCACTCTGTTTTCTCCTATATGTATACATGTATTTGAAACTCTAAATCAAAGACGGTTTGGCTAGCTCTTGGAAACTTGACACAATAAAGTAGTTCCAAATTCTATCTCTATGGTTTGTTTGCTATTGATGTAGCCCTAAGCAGAGACTGGCGCAAATCACTATCATGGAAACGGGTTGCCAAGCTTCCAAAAAACTACGAGTTTCCTGAAATCTCAGCACACATTTTTTCACCCAAACTTGATGACACTTTCAGGTAATGATCAGTACCCCAATCCCACTTTGCTCACCAAATTTTGTTCTTCTAGGTTAAACCGTTCGTTGGCAATAATATTTTAAATATTTAGGTTTCACTCAGTTTTCTCCTATATGGATACATGTAGTTGGAACGCTAAATCAAAGACGGTTTGTGCTAGCTCTTTGAAAATTGACACAATAAAGTAGTTCCAAGTTATATCTCTGTGGTTTGTTTCCTATTGATGTAGCCCTAAGCAGAGACTGGCACAAATCACTTTCATGAAAACGGGTTGCCAATCTTCCAAAAAACTACGAGTTTCCTGAAATCTCAGCACACATTTTTTCACCCAATGTTGATGACACTTTCATGTAATGATCAGTACCCCAATCCCACTTGGCTCACCAAATTTCCTTCTTCTAGGTTAAACCGTTCGTTGGCTGGAACAGTTTTAATTTTTAGGTTTCACTCTGCTTTCTCCTATATGGATACATGTAGATGAAACTCTAAATCAAACACGGTTTGTGCTAGCTCTTTGAAAATTGACACAATAAAGTAGTTCCAAGTTCTATCTCTATGGTTTGTTTCCTATTGATGTAGCCCTAAGCAGAGACCTGCGCAAATCACTTTCATGGAAAGGGGATGACAAGCTTCCAAAAAACCACGAGTTTCCTGAAATCTCAGTACACATTTTTTCACCCAATCTTGATGACACTTTCAGATAATGATCAGTACCCCAATCCCACTTGGCTCACCAAATTTCATTCTTCTAGGTTAAACCGTTCGTTGGCAGTAACAGTTTAAATTTTTAGGTGTCACTCTGTTTTCTCCTATATGTATACATGTATTTGGGACTCTAAATAAATGACGGTTTGTGCTAGCTCTTTGAAACTTGACACAATAAAGTAGTTCCAAGTTCTATCTCTATGGTTTTTTTTCCTATTAATGTAGCCCTAAGCAGAGACTGGCGCAAATCACTTTCATGGAAAGGGGTTGCCAAGCTTCCAAAAACTACGAGTTTCCTGAAATCTCAGCACACATTTTTTCACCCAATCTTGATGACACTTTCATGTAATGATCAGTACCCCAATCCCACTTGGCTCACCAAATTTCGTTATTCTAGGTTAAACAGTTCGTTTGCAGTAACAGTTTTAATTTTTAGGTTTCACTCAGTTTCCTCCTATATGGATACATGTAGTTGGAACTCTAAATCAAAGACGGTTTGTGCTAGCTCTTTGAAAATTGACACAATAAAGTAGTTCCAAGTTCTATCTCTACGGTTTGTTTCCTATTGATGTAGCCCTAAGCAGAGACCGGCGCAAATCACTTTCATGGAAAGGGGCTGACAATCTTCCAAAAAACCACGAGTTTCCTGAAATCTCAGCACACATTTTTTCACGCAAACTTGATGACACTTTCAGATAATGATCAGTACCCCAATCCCACTTGGCTAACCAAATTTCGTTCTTCTAGGTTAAACAGTTCCTTGGCAGAAAGAGTTTCAATTATTAGGTTTCACTCTGTTTTCTCCTATATGGATACATGTAGTTGGAACTCTAAATCAAACACGGTTTGTGCTAGCTCTTTGAAACTTCACACAATAAAGTACTTCCAAGTTCTATCTCTATGGTTTGTTTCCTATTCATGTAGCCCTAATGAGAGACCGGCGTAAATCACTTTAATGGAAAGGGGTTGCCAAGCTTCCAAAAAACTACGAGTTTCCTGAAATCCCAGCACACATTTTTACACCCAATCTTGATGAGACTTTCAGGTAATGATCAGTACCCCAATCCCACTTGGCTCACCAAATTTGTTCTTCTAGGTTAAACCGTTCGTTGGCAGTAACAGTTTTAATTTTTAGGTTTCACTCAGTTTCCTCCTATATGGATACATGTAGTTGGAACTCTAAATCAAAGACGGTTTGTGCTAGCTCTTTGAAAATTGACACAATAAAGTAGTTCCAAGTTCTATCTCTACGGTTTGTTTCCTATTGATGTAGCCCTAAGCAGAGACCGACGCAATTCACTTTCATGGAAAGGGGTTGACAATCTTCCAAAAAACCACGAGTTTCCTGAAATCTCAGCACACTTTTTTCACCCAAACTTGATGACACTTTCAGATAATGATCAGTACCCCAGTCCCACTTGGCTCACCAAATTTCGTTCTTCTAGGTTAAACAGTTCCTTGGCAGAAACAGTTTCAATTTTTAGGTTTCACTCTGTTTTCTCCTATATGGATACATATAGTTGGAACTCTAAATCAAACACGGTTTGTGCTAGCTCTTTGAAACTTCACACAATAAAGTACTTCCAAGTTCTATCTCTCTGGTTTGTTTCCTATTCATGTAGCCCTATTGAGAGACCGGCGTAAATCACTTTAATTGAAAGGGGTTGCCAAGCTTCCAAAAAACTACGAGTTTCCTGAAATCCCAGCACACATTTTTACACCCAATCTTGATGACACTTTCAGGTAATGATCAGTACCCCAATCCCACTTGGCTCACCAAATTTTGTTCTTCTAGGTTAAACCGTTCGTTGGCTGTAACAGTTTTAATTTTTAGGTTTCACTCTGTTTTCTCCTATATGGATACATGTAGTTGGAACTCTAAATCAAAGACGGTTTGTGCTAGCTCTTTGAAATTTGACAAAATAAAGTAGTTCCAGGTTGAATCTCTATGGTTTGTTTCCTATTGATGTAGCCCTAAGCAGAGACTGGCGCAAATCACTTTCATGTAAAGGGGTTGCCAAGCTTCCAAAAAACTACGAGTTTCCTGAAATTAAAGCACACATTTTTTCACCCAATCTTGATTATAATTTCAGATAATAATCAGTAAGCCAATCCCACTTGGCTCACCAAATTTCGTTCTTCTAGGTTAAACCGTTCGTTGGCAGTGTCAGTTTAAATTTTTAGGTTTCACTCTATTTTCTCCTATATGGATACATGTATTTGGAAATCTAAATCAAACACGGTTTGTGCTAGGTCTTTGAAACTTGACACAATAAAGTAGTTCCAAGTTCTATCTCTATGGTTTGTTTCCTATTGATGTGGCCCTAAGCAGAGACACGCGCAAATCACTTTCATGGAAAGGGGTTGCCAAACTTCCAAAAAACTACGAGTTTCCTGAAATATCAGTATACATTTTTTCCCCCAATCTTGAAGACACTTTCAGGTAATGATCAGTACCCCAATCCCACTTGGCTCAACAAATTTCGTTCTTCTAGGTTAAACCGTTCGTTGGCATTCTCAGTTTTAATTTTTAGGTTTCACTTTGTTTTCTCCTATATGGATACATGTAGTTGGAACTCTAAATCAAACACGGTTTGTGCTAGCTCTTGGAAATTTGACACAATAAAGTAGTTCCAAGGTCTATCTCTATGGTTTGTTTCCTATATATGTAGCCCTAGGCAGAGATTGGCACAAATCACTTTCATGGAAAGGGGTTGCCAAGCTTCCAAAAAACTACCAGTTTCCTGAAATCTCAGCACACATTGTTTCACCCAATCTTGATGACACTTTCAGGTAATGATCAGTACCCCAATCCCACTTGGCTCACCAAATTTCGTTCTTCTAGGTTAAACAGTTCGTTGGCAGTATCAGTTTTAATTTTTAGGTTTCACTCTGTTTTCTCCTATATGGATACATGTAGTTGGAACTCTAAATCAAACATGGTTTGTGCTAGATTGGAAACTTGACACAATAAAGTAATTCCAAGTTCTATCTCCATGGTTTGTTTCCTATTGATGTAGCCCTAAGCAGCGACCGGCGCAAATCACTTTCATGGAAAGGGGTTGCCAAACTTCCAAAAAACTACGAGTTTCCTGAAATCTCAGCATATATTTTTTCACCCAATCTTGAAGACACTTTCAGGTAATGATAAGTTCCCCAATCCCACTTGGCTCACCAAATTTCGTTCTTCTAGGTTAAACCGTTCGTTGGCAGTAACAGTTTTAATTTTTAGGTTTCACTCTGTTTTCTCTATTATGGATACATGTAGTTGAAACTCTAAATCAAACACGGTTTGTGCTAGCCCTTGGAATCTTGACACAATAAAGTAGTTCCAAGTTCTTTCTCTATGGTTTGTTTTTTATTGATGTAGCCCTAAGGAGAGACGGGCGCAAATCACTTTCATGGAAAGGGGTTGCCAAGCTTCCAAAAAACTACGAGTTTTCTGAAATCTCAGCACACATTTTTTTCACCCAATCTTGTTGACACTTTCAGGTAATGATCAGTACCCCAATCCCACTTGGCTCACCAAATTTCGTTCTTCTAGGTTAAACCGTTCGTTGGCAGTATCAGTTTAAATTTTTAGGTTTCACTCTGTTTTCTCCTATATGGATACATGTAGTTGGAACTCTAAATCAAACACGGTTTGTGCTAGCTTTTTGAAACTTGACACAATAAAGTAGTTCCAAGTTCTACCTCTATGGTTTGTTTCCTATTGATGTAGCCCTAAGCAGAGACCGGCGCAAATAACTTTCATTAAAAATAGGTTGCCAAGCTTCCAAAAAACTACGAGTTTCCTGAAATCTCAACACACATTTTTTTCACCCAATCTTGATGACACTTTCAGGTAATAATCAGTACCCCAATCCCACTTGGCTCACCAAATTTCTTTCTTCTAGGTTAAACTGTTCGTTGGCAGTACCAGTTTTAATTTTTAGGTTTCACTCTGTTTTCTCCTATATGGATACATGTAGTTGGAACTCTAAATCAAACACGGTTTGTGCTAGCTCTTGGAAACTTGACACAATAAAGTAGTTCCAAGGACTATCACTATGCTTTGTTTCCTATTGATGTAACCCTAAGCAGAGACCGGCGCAAATGACTTTTATGGAAAGGGGTTGCCAAGCTTCCAAAAAATACGAGTTTCCTGATATCTGAGCACACATTTTTTCACCCAATCTTGATGACACTTTCAGGTAATGATCAGTACCCCAACCCACTTGGCTCACCAAATTTGGTTCTTCTAGGTTAAACCGTTCGTTGGCAGTAACATTTTTAATTTTTAGGTTTCACTCTGTTTTCTCCTATATGGATACATGTAGTTGAAACTCTAAATCAAACACGGTTTGTGCTAGCCCTTGGTATGTTGACACAATAAAGTAGTTCCAAGTTCTTTCTCTATGGTTTGATTCCTATTGATGTAGCCCTAAGCAGAGACTGGCGCAAATCATTTCATGGGAAGGGGTTGCCAAGCTTCCAAAAAAACTACGTGTTTCCTGAAAACTCAGCATATATTTTTTCACCCAATCTTGATGACACTTTCAGGTAAAGATCAGTACCACAATCCTACTTGGCTCACCAAATTTCGTTCTTCTAGGTTAAACCGTTCATTGGCAGTAAGAGTTTAAATTTTTAGGTTTCACTCTGTTTTCTCCTATATGGATACATGTAGTTGAAAATCTAAATAAAACACGGTTTGTGCTAGCTCTTTTAAACTTGACACAATAAAGTGGTTCCAAGTTCTATCTTTATAGTTTGTTTCCTATTGATGTAGACCTAAGCAGAGACCTGCACAAATCACTTTCATGGAAAGTTGTTCCCAAGCTTCCAAAAAACTACGAGTTTTCTGAAATCTCAGCACACATTTTTTCACCCAATCTTGATGACACTTTCAGGTAATGATCAGTACCGCAATCCCACTTGGCTCACCAAATTTCGTTCTTCTAAGTTAAACCGTTCGTTGGCAGTAACAGTTTTAATTTTTAGGTTTCACTCTGTTTTCCCCTGTAAGGATACATGTAGTTGGAACTCTAAATCAAACATGGTTTGTGCTAGCTCTTGGAAACTTGACACAATAAAGTAGTTCCAAGTTCTATCTCTATGGTTTGTTTCCTATTGATGTAGCCCTAAGCAGAGACCGGCGCAAATCATTTAATCAAAAGGGGTTGCCAAGTTTCCAAAAAACTACGAGTTTCCCAAATCTCAGCATACATTTTTTCACCCAATCTTGAAGACACTTTCAGGTAATTATCAGTACCCCAATCCCACTTGGCTCACCAAATTTCGTTCTTCTAGGTTAAACCGTTCGTTGGCAGTAACACTTTTAATTTTTAGGTTTCACTCTGTTTTCTCCTATATGGATACATGTAGTTGGAACTCTAAATCAAACACGGTTTGTGCTAGCCCTTGGAAACTTGACACAATAAATTAGTTACAAGTTCTATCACTATGGTTTGTTTCCTATTGATGTAGCCCTAAGCAGAGACTGGCGCAAATCACTTTCATGGAAAGGGGTTGCCAAGCTTCCAAAAAACTACGAGTTTCCTGAAAACTCAGCACACGTTTTTTCACCCAATCTTGATGACACTTACATGTAATGATCAGTACCCCAATCCACTTGGCTCACCAAATTTTATTCTTCTACGTTAAACCGTTCGTTGGCAGTATCAGTTTTAATTTTTAGGTTTCACTCAGTTTTCTCCTATATGCATACATGTATTTGGAACTCTAAATCAAACACGGTTTGTGCTAGCTCTTGGAAACTTGACACAATAGAGTAGTTCCAAGTTCTATCTCTATGGTTTGTTTCCTATTGATGTAGCCCTAAGCAGAGACTGGCGCAAATCACTTTCATGGAAAGGGGTTTCCAAGCTTCCAAAAAACTACGAGTTTCCTGAAATCAGCACACATTTTTTCACCCAATCTTGATGACACTTTCAGGTAATACTCAGTACCCCAATCCCACTTGGCTCACCAAATTTCGTTCTTCTAGGTTAAACCGTTCGTTGGCAGTATCAGTTTTAATTTTTAGGTTTCACTCTGTTTTCTCCTATACGGATACATGTAGTTGGAACTCTAAATCAAACACGGTTTGTGCTAGCTCTTGGAAACTTGACACAATAAAGTAGTTCCAAGTTCTATCTCTATGGTTTGTTTCCTATTGATGTAGCCCTAAGCAGCGACCAGCGCAAATCATTTCATTGAAAGCGGTTGCCAAGCTTCCAAAAAACTACGAGTTTCCTGAAATCTCAGCATACATTTTATCACCCAATCTTGAAGACACTCTCAGGTAATGATCAGTACCCCAATCCCACTTGGCTCACCAAATTTCGTTCTTCTAGGTTAAACCGTTCGTTGGCAGTAACAGTTTAAATTTTTAGGTTTCACTCTGTTTTCTCCTATATGGATACTTGTAGTTGAAACTCTAAATCAAACACGGTTTGTGCTACCCTTGGAATCTTGACACAATAAAGTAGTTCCAAGTTCTTTCTCTATGGTTTGTTTCCTATTGATGTAGCCCTAAGCAGAGACTGGCGCAAATCACTTTCATGGAAAGGGGTTGCCAAGCTTCCAAAAAACTACGAGTTTCCTGAAATCTCAGCATACATTTTTTCACCCAATCTTGATGACACTTTCATGTAATGATCAGTACCCCAATCCACTTGGCTCACCAAATTTCATTTTTCTAGGTTAAACCGTTCGTTGGCAGTATCTGTTTTAATTTTTAGCTTTCACTCTGTTTTCTCCTATATGCATACATGTATTTGGATCTCTAAATCAAACACGGTTTGTGCCAGCTCTTGGAAACTTGACACAATAAAGTAGTTCCAAGTTCTATCTCTATGGTTTATTTTGTATTGATGTAGCCCTAAGCAGAGACCGGCACAAATCACTTTCATGGAAAGTTGTTGCCAAGCTTCCAAAAAATTACAAGTATCCTGAAATCTCAGCACACATTTTTTCAACCAATCTTGATGACAATTTCAGGTAATGATCAGTACCCCAATCCCACTTGGCTCACCAAATTTCGTTCTTCAAGGTTAAACCGTTTGTTGGCTGTAACAGTTTTAATTTTTAGGTTTCACTCTGTTTTCTCCTATATGGATACATGTAGTTGGAACTCTAAATCAAAAACGGTTTGTGCTAGCTCTTGGAAACTTGACACAATAAAGTAGTTCCAAGTTCTATCTCTATGGTTTCTTTCCTATTGATGTAGCCCGAAACAGAGACTGGCGCAAATCACTTTCATGGAAAGGGGTTGCCAAGCTTCCAAAAAACTACGAGTTTCCTGAAATCTCTGCATACATTTTTTCCCCCAATCTTGATGACACTTTCAGGTAATGATCAGTACCCCAATCTTACTTGGCTCACCAAATTTCGTGCTTCTAGGTTAAACCGTTCGTTGGCAGTAACAGTTTTAATTTTTAGGTTTCACTCTGTTTTCTCCTATAGGATACATGCAGTTGGAACTCTAAATCAAACACGGTTTGTTCTACCTCTTTGAAACTTGACACACTGAAGTAGTTCCAAGTTCTATCTCTATGGTTTGTTTCCTATTGATGTAGCCCTAAGCAGAGACTGGCGCAAATCACTTTCATGGAAAGGGGTTGCCAAGCTTCCAAAAAACTACGAGTTTCCTGAAAACTCAGCACACATTTTTTCACCCTATCTTGATGACACTTTCAGGTAATGATCAGTACCCCAATCCCACTTGGCTCACCAAATTTCGTTCTTCTAGGTTAAACCGTTCGTTGGCAGTATCAGTTTTAATTTTTAGGTTTCACTCTGTTTTCTCCTATATGGATACATGTAGTTGGAACTCTAAATCCAACACGGTTTGTGCCAGCTCTTGGAAACTTGACACAATAAAGTAGTTCCAAGTTCTATCTCTATGGTTTGTTTCCTATTGATGTAGCCCTAAGCAGAGACGGGCAAAAATCACTTTCATGGAAAGTTGTTGCCAAGCTTCCAAAAAATTACGAGTATCCTGAAATATCAGCACACATTTTTTCAACCTATCTTGATGACACTTTCAGGTAATGATCAGTACCCCAATCCCACTTGGCTCACCAAATTTCGTTCTTCTAGGTTAAACCGTTCCTTGGCTGTAACAGTTTTAATTTTTAGGTTTCACTCTGTTTTCCCCTATATGGATACATGTAGTTGGAACTCTAAATCAAACACGGTTTGTGCCAGCTCTTGGAAACTTGACACAATAATGTAGTTCCAAGTTCTATCTCTATGGTTTCTTTCCTATTGATGTAGCCCTAAGCAGCGACCTGCGCAAATCATTTCATGGAAAGGGGTTGCCAAGCTTCCAAAAAACTACGAGTTTCCTGAAATCTCAGCATACATTTTTTCACCAAAACTTGAAGACACTTTCAGGTAATGATCAGTACCCCAATCCCACTTGGCTCACCAAATTTCGTTCTTCTAGGTTAAACCGCTCGTTGGCAGTAACAGTTTAAATTTTTAGGTTTCACTCTGTTTTCTCCTATAAGGATACATGTATTTGAAACTCTAAATCAAACACGGTTTGTGCTAGCCCTTGGAATCTTGACACAATAAAGTAGTTCCAAGTTCTTTCTCTATGGATTGTTTCCTATTGATGTAGCCCTAAGCAGAGACTGGCGCAAATCTCTTTCATGGAAAGGGGTTGCCAAGCTTCCAAAAAACTACGAGTATCCTGAAATCTCAGCACACATTTTTTCACCCAATCGTGATGACACTTTCAGGTAATGATCAGGACAACAATCCCACTTGGCTCACCGAATTTCATTCTTCTAGGTTAAACCATTCGTTGGCACTATCAGTTTTAATTTTTAGGTTTCACTCTGTTTTCTCTTATATGGATACATGTAGTTGGAACTCTAAATCAAATACGGTTTGTGCCATCATTTGAAACTTGACACAATAAAGTAGTTCCAAGTTCTATCTCTATGGTTTGTTTCCTATTGATGTAGCCCGAAACAGAGACTGGCGCAAATCACTTTAATGGAAAGGGGTTGTCAGGCTTCCAAAAAACTACGAGTTTCCTGAAATCTCAGCACACATTTTTTCACCCAATCTTGATGACACTTTCAGGTAATGATCAGTACCCCAATCCCACTTGGCTCACCAAACTTTGTTCTTCTAGGTTAAACTGTTCCTCGGCAGTAACAGTTTTAATTTTCAGGTTTCACTCTGTTTTCTCCTATATGGATATATGTAGTTGGAACACTAAATCAAACATGGTTTGTGTTACCTCTTTAAACTTGACACAATAAACTAGTTCCAAGTTCTATCTCTATGGTTTGTTTCCTATTGATGTAGCCATAAGCAGAGACCGGCGCAAATCACTTTCATGGAAAGGGGTTGCCAAGCATCCAAAAAACTACGAGTTTCCTGAAATCTCAGCATATATTTTTTCACCCAATCTTGAAGACACTTTCAGGTAATGATCAGTACCCCAATCCCACTTGGCTCACGAAATTTCGTTCTTCTAAGTGAAACCGTTCGTTGGCAGTATCAGTTTCAATTTTTAGGTTTCACTCTTTTTTCTCCTATATGGATACTTGTAGTTGGAACTCTAAATCAAACACGGCTTGTGCTAGCTCTTGGAAACTTGACACAATAAACTAGTTCCAAGTTCTATCTCTATGGTTTGTTTCCTATTGATGTAGCCCTAAGCAGAGACTGGCGCAAATCACTTTCATGGAAAGGGGTTGCCAAACTTCCAAAAAACTACTAGTTTCCTGAAATCAGCACACATTTTTCACCCAATCTTGATGACACTTTCAGGTAATGATCAGTACCCCAATCCCACTTGGCTCACCAAACTTCGTTCTTCTAGGTTAAACTGTTCGTCGGCAGTAACAGTTTTAATTTTTAGGTTTCACTCTGTTTTCTCCTATATGGATACATGTAGTTGGAACTCTAAATCAAACACGGTTTGTGCTAGCTCTAGGAAACTTGACACAATAAAGTAGTTCCAAGTTCTATCTCTATGGTTTGTTTCCTATTGATGTAGCCCTAAGCAGAGACTGGCGCAAATCACTTTCATGGAAAGGGGTTGCCAATCTTCCAAAAAACTACTAGTTTCCTGAAATCAGCACATATTTTTTCACCCAATATTGATGACACTTTCAGGTAATACTCAGTACCCCAATCCCACTTGGCTCACCAAATTTCGTTCTTCTAGGTTAAACCGTTCGTTGGCAGTATCAGTTTTAATTTTTAGGTTTCACTCTGTTTTCTCCTATAAGGATACATGTAGTTGGAACTCTAAATCAAACACGGTTTGTGCTAGCTCTTGGAAACTTGACACAAGAAAGTAGTTCCAAGTTCTATCTCTATGGTTTGTTTCCTATTGATGTAGCCCTAAGCAGCGACCTGCGCAAATCATTTCATGGAAAGGGGTTGCCAAGCTTCCAAAAAACTACGAGTTTCCTGAAATCTCAGCATACATTTTTTCACCAAAACTTGAAGACACTTTCAGGTAATGATCAGTACCCCAATCCCACTTGGCTCACCAAATTTCGTTCTTCTAGGTTAAACCGCTCGTTGGCAGTAACAGTTTAAATTTTTAGGTTTCACTCTGTTTTCTCCTATAAGGATACATGTATTTGAAACTCTAAATCAAACACGGTTTGTGCTAGCCCTTGGAATCTTGACACAATAAAGTAGTTCCAAGTTCTTTCTCTATGGATTGTTTCCTATTGATGTAGGCCTAAGCAGAGACTGGCGCAAATCTCTTTCATGGTAAGGGGTTGCCAAGCTTCCAAAAAACTACGAGTATCCTGAAATCTCAGCACACATTTTTTCACCCAATCGTGATGACACTTTCAGGTAATGATCAGGACAACAATCCCACTTGGCTCACCGAATTTCGTTCTTCTAGGTTAAACCGTTCGTTGGCACTATCAGTTTTAATTTTTAGGTTTCACTCTGGTTTCTCTTATATGGATACATGTAGTTGGAACTCTAAGTCAAATACGGTTTGTGCCAGCATTTGAAACTTGACACAATAAAGTAGTTCCAAGTTCTATCTCTATGGTTTGTTTCCTATTGATGTAGCCCTAAGCAGAGACCGGCGCAAATCACTTTCATGGAAAGTTGTTGCCAAGCTTCCAAAAAACTATGAGTTTCCTGAAATCTCAGCACACATTTTGTCACCCAATCTTGATGACACTTTCAGGTAATGATCAGTACCCCAATCCCACTTGGCTCACCAAATTTCGTTCTTCTAGGTTAAACCGTTCGTTGGCTGTAACAGTTTTAATTTTTAGGTTTCACTCTGTTTTCTCCTATATGGATACATGTAGTTGGAACTCTAAATCAAACACGGTTTGTGCCAGCTATTGGAAACTTGACACAATAAAGTAGTTCCAAGTTCTATCTCTATGGTTTCTTTCCTATTGATGTAGCCCGAAACAGAGACTGGCGCAAATCACTTTAATGGAAAGGGGTTGCCAGGCTTCCAAAAAACTACGAGTTTCCTGAAATCTCAGCACACATTTTTTCACCCAATCTTGATGACACTTTCAGGTAATGATCAGTACCCCAATCCCACTTGGCTCACCAAACTTTGTTCTTCTAGGTTAAACTGTTCCTCGGCAGTAACAGTTTTAATTTTTAGGTTTCACTCTGTTTTCTCCTATATGGATATATGTAGTTGGAACACTAAATCAAACATGGTTTGTGTTACCTCTTTAAACTTGACACAATAAACTAGTTCCAAGTTCTATCTCTATGGTTTGTTTCCCATTGATGTAGCCATAAGCAGAGACCGGCGCAAATCACTTTCATGGACAGGGGTTGCCAAGCATCCAAAAAACTACGAGTTTCCTGAAATCTCAGCATATATTTTTTCACCCAATCTTGAAGACACTTTCAGGTAATGATCAGTACCCCAATCCCACTTGGCTCACGAAATTTCGTTCTTCTAAGTGAAACCGTTCGTTGGCAGTATCAGTTTCAATTTTTAGGTTTCACTCTTTTTTCTCCTAAATGGATACATGTAGTTGGAACTCTAAATCAAACACGGCTTGTGCTAGCTCTTGGAAACTTGACACAATAAACTAGTTCCAAGTTCTATCTCTATGGTTTGTTTCCTATTGATGTAGCCCTAAGCAGAGACTGGCGCAAATCACTTTCATGGAAAGGGGTTGCCAAACTTCCAAAAAACTACTAGTTTCCTGAAATCAGCACACATTTTTCACCCAATCTTGATGACACTTTCAGGTAATACTCAGTACCCCAATCCCACTTGGCTCGCCAAATTTCGTTCTTCTAGGTTAAACCGTTCATTGGCAGTATCAGTTTTAATTTTTAGGTTTCACTCTGTTTTCTCCTATAAGGATACATGTAGTTGGAACTCTAAATCAAACACGGTTTGTGCTAGCTCTTGGAAACTTGACACAATAAAGTAGTTCCAAGTTCTATCTCTATGGTTTGTTTCCTATTGATGTAGCCCTAAGCAGAGACCAGCGCAAATTATTTCATGGAAAGGGGTTGCCAAGCTTCCAAAAAACTACCAATTTCCTGAAATCACCACACATTTTTTCACCCAATCTTGATGACACTTTCAGGTAATACTCAGTACCCCAATCCCACTTGGCTCACCAAATTTCGTTCTTCTAGGTTAAACCGTTCGTTGGCAGTATCAGTTTTAATTTTTAGGTTTCACTCTGTTTTCTCCTATACGGATACATGTAGTTGGAACTCTAAATCAAACACGGTATGTGCTAGTTCTTGAAAACTTGACACAATAAAGTAGTTCCAAGTTCTATCTCTATGGTTTGTTTCCTATTGATGTAGCCCTAAGCAGCAACCAGCGCAAATCATTTCATGGAAAGGGGTTGCCAAGCTTCCAAAAAACTACGAGTTTCCTGAAATCTCATCATACATTTTTTCACCCAATCTTGATGACACTTTCAGGTAATGATCAGGACAACATTCCCACTTGGCTCATCGAATTTCGTTCTTCAAGGTTAAACTGTTCGTTGGCACTATCAGTTTTAATTTTTAGGTTTCACTCTGTTTTCTCCTATATGGATACATGTAGTTGGAACTCTAAATCAAATACGGTTTGTGCCGGCTCTTTGAAACTTGACACAATAAAGTAGTTCCAAGTTCTATCTCTATGGTTTTTTTCCTATTGATGTAGCCCTAAGCAGAGACCGGCGCAAATCACTTTCATGGAAAGTTGTTGCAAAGCTTCCAAAAAACTAGGAGTTTCCTGACATCTCAGCACACATTTTTTCACCCAATCTGGATGACACTTTCAGTTAATGATCAGTACCCAAATCCCACTTGGCTCACCAAATTTCATTCTTCTACGTTAAACCGTTCGTTGGCAGTAGAGTTTTAATTTTTAGGTTTCACTCTGTTTTCTCCTATATGGAATCATGTAGTTGGAACTCTAAATCAAACACGGTTTGTGCTAGCTATTTGAAACTTGACACAATAAAGTAGTTCCAAGTTCTGTCTCTATGGATTGTTTCCTATTGATGTAGCCCTAAGCAGAGACTGGCACAAATCACTTTCATGGAAACGGGTTGCCAAGCTTCCAAAAAACTACGAGTTTCCTGAAATCTCAGCACACATTTTTTCACCCAATCTTGATGACACTTTCAGGTAATAATCAGTACCCCAATCCCACTTGGCTCACCAAATTTCGTTATTCTAGGTTAAACCGTTCGTTGGCAGTATCAGTTTTAATTTTTAGGTTACACTCAGTTTTCTCCTATATGGATACATGTAGTTGGAACTGTAAATCAAACACGGTTTGTGCTAGCTCTTGGAAACTTGACACAATAAAGTAGTTCCAAGTTCTATCTCTATGTTTTGTTTCCTATTGATGTAGCCCTAAGCAGAGACCGGCGCAAATCATTTAATCAAAAGGGGTTGCCAAGTTTCCAAAAAACCACGAGTTTCCCAAATCTCAGCATACATTTTTTCACCCAATCTTGAAGACACTTTCAGGTAATTATCAGTACCCCAATCCCACTTGGCTCACCAAATTTCGTTCTTCTAGGTTAAACCGTTCGTTGGCAGTAACAGTTTTAATTTTTAGGTTTCACTCTGTTTTCTGCTATAGGGATACATGTAGTTGGAACTCTAAATCAAACACGGTTTGTGCTAGCCCTTGGAAACTTGACACAATAAAGTAGTTACAAGTTCTATCTCTATGGTTTGTTTCCTATTGATGTAGCCCTAAGCAGAGACTGGCGCAAATCACTTTCATGGAAAGGGGTTGCTAAGCTTCCAAAAAACTACTAGTTTCCTGAAAACTCAGCACACGTTTTTTCACCCAATCTTGATGACACTTACATGTAATGATCAGTACCCCAATCCACTTGGCTCACCAAATTTTATTCTTCTAGGTTAAACCGTTCGTTGGCAGTATCAGTTATAATTTTTAGGTTTCACTCTGTTTTCTCCTATATGCATACATGTATTTGGAACTCTAAATCAAACACGGTTTGTGCTAGCTCTTGGAAACTTGACACAATAAAGTAGATCCAAGTTCTATCTCTATGGTTTGTTTCCTATTGATGTAGCCCTAAGCAGAGACTGGCGCAAATCACTTTCATGGAAAGGGGTTGCCAAGCTTCCAAAAAACTACGAGTTTCCTGAAATCAGCACACATTTTTTCACCCAATCTTGATGACACTTTCAGGTAATACTCAGTACCCCAATCCCACTTGGCTCACCAAATTTTGTTCTTCTAGGTTATGCCGTTCGTTGGCAGTATCAGTTTTAATTTTTAGGTTTCACTCTGTTTTCTCCTGTACGGATACATGTAGTTGGAACTCTAAATCAAACATGGTTTGTGCTAGATATGAAACTTGACACAATAAAGTAGTTCCAAGTTCTATCTCCATGGTTTGTTTCCTATTGATGTAGCCCTAAGCAGAGACCGGCGCAAATCACTTTCATGGAAAGGGGTTGCCAAACTTCCAAAAAACTACGAGTTTCCTGAAATCTCAGCATATAATTTTCACCCAATCTTGAAGACACTTTCAGGTAATGATCAGTTCCCCAATCCCACTTGGCTCACCAAATTTCGTTCTTCTAGGTTAAACCGTTCGTTGGCAGTAAGAGTTTTAATTTTTAGGTTTCACTCTGTTTTCTCTTATATGGATACATGTAGTTGGAACTCTAAATCAAACACGGTTTGTGCAAACTCTTTGAATCTAGACACAATAAAGTAGTTCCAAGTTCTATCTCTATGGTTTGTTTCCTATTGATGTAGCCCTAAGCAGAGACTGGCGCAAATCACTTTCATGGTAATTTGTTGCCAAGCTTCCAAATAACTACGAGTTTCCTGAAATCTCAGCACACATTTTTTCACCCAATCTTGATGACACTTTCAGGTAATGATCAGCACCCCAATCCCACTTGGCTCACCAAATTTGGTTCTTCTAGGTTAAACCGTTCGTTGGCAGTATCAGTTTTAATTTTTAGGTTTCACTCTGTTTTCTCCTATATGGATACATGTAGTTGGAACTCTAAATCAAACACCGTTTGTGCTAGCTCTTGGAAACTTGACACAATAAAGTAGTTCCAAGTTCTATCTCTTTGGTTTGTTTCCTAATTATGTAGCCCTAAGCAGAGACCAGCGCAAATCATTTCATGGAAAGGGGTTGCCAAGATTCCAAAAAATACGAGTTTCCTGATATCTCAGCACACATTTTTTCACCCAATCTTGATGACACATTCAGGTAATGATCAGCACCCCAATCCCACTTGGCTCACCAAATTTAGTTCTTCTAGCTTAAACAGTTCGTTGGCAGTATCAGTTTTAATTTTTAGGTTTCACTCTGTTTTCTCCTATATGGATACATGTAGTTGGAACTCTAAATCAAACACGGTTTGTGGTAGCTCTTGGAAACTTTACACAATAAAGTAGTTCCATGTTCTATGTCTATGGTTTGTTTCCTATTGATGTAGCCCTAAGCAGAGACTGGCGCAAATCCCTTTCATGAATAGGGGTTGCCAAGCTTCCAAAAAACTACGAGTTTCCTGAAATCTCAGCACACATTTTTTTCACCCAATCTTGATGACACTTTCAGGTAATGATCAGTACCCCAATCCCACTTGGCTCACCAAATTTTGTTCTTCTAGGTTAAACCGTTCGTTGGCAGTATCAGTTTAAATTTTTAGGTTTCACTCTGTTTTCTAATATATGGATACATGTATTTGGAACTCTAAAAAAACACGGTTTGTGCTAGCTCTTGGAAACTTGACACAATTAAGTAGTTCCAAGTTCTGTCTCTATGTTTTGTTTCCTATTAATGCAGCACTAAGCAGAGACCGGCGCAAATCACTTTCATGGAAAGGGGTTGCCAAACTTCCAAAAAACTACGAGTTTCCTGAAATCACAGCATACATTTTTTCACCCAATCTTGATGACACTTTCAGGTAATGATCTGTACCCCAATCCCACTTGGCTCACCAAATTTTGTTCTTCTAGTTTAAACCGTTCGTTGGCTGTAACAGTTTTAATTTTTAGGTTTCATTCTGTTTTCTCCTATATGGATACATGTAATTGGAACTCTAAATCAAACACGGTTTGTGCTAGCTCTTGGAAACTTGACACAATAAAGTAGTTCCAAGTTCTATCTCTATGGTTTGTTTCCTATTGATGTAGCCCGAAACAGAGACTGGCGCAAATCACTTTAATGGAAAGGGGTTGTCAGGCTTCCAAAAAACTACGAGTTTCCTGAAATCTCAGCACACATTTTTTCACCCAATCTTGATGACACTTTCAGGTAATGATCAGTACCCCAATCCCACTTGGCTCACCAATTTTTTTTTTCTAGGTTAAACCGTTCATTGGCAGTATCAGTTTTAATTTTTAGGTTTCACTCTGTTTTCTCCTATATGGATACATGTAGTTGGAACTCTAAATCAAACACTGTTTGTGCTAGCTCTTGGAGACTTGACACAATAAAGTAGTTCCAAGTTCTATCTCTATGGTTTGTTTCCTATTTATGTAGCCCTAAGCAGAGACTGGCGCAAATCACTTTAATGGAAAGGGGTTGTCAAGCTTCCAAAAAACTACGAGTTTCCTGAAATCTCAGCATACATTTTTTCAAACAATCTTGATGACACTTTCAGGTAATGATCAGTACCCCAATCCCACTTGGCTCACCAAATTTCGTTCTTCTAGGTTAAACCGTTCGTTAGCAGTATCAGTTTTAATTTTTAGGTTTCACTCTGTTTTCTCCAATATGGATACATGTAGTTGGAACTCTAAATCAAACACGGTTTGTGCTAGATCTGGGAAACTTGACACAATAAAGTAGTTCCACGTTCTATCTCTATGGTTTGTTTTCTATTGATGTAGCCCTAAGCAGAGACCGGCGCAAATCACTTTCATGGAAAGTTGTTGCCAAGCTTCCAAAAAACTACGAGTTTCCTGAAATTTCAGCACACATTTTTTCACCCAAACTTTATGACACTTTCAGGTAATGATCAGTACCCCAATCCCACTTGGCTCACCAAATTTCGTTCTTCTAGGTTAAACCGTTCGTTAGCAGTATCAGTATTAATTTTTAGGTTTCACTCTGTTTTCTCCAATATGGATACATGTAGTTGGAACTCTAAATCAAACACGGTTTGTGCTAGCTCTTTGAAACTTGACACAATAAAGTAGTTCCAAGTTCTATCTCTATGGTTTGTTTTCTATTGATGTAGCCCTAAGCAGAGACTGGCGCAAATCACTTTCATGGAAAGTTGTTGCAAAGCTTCCAAAAAACTACGAGTTTCCTGAAATTTCAGCACACATTTTTTCACCCAAACTTTATGACACTTTCAGGTAATGATCAGTACCCCAATCCCACTTGGCTCACCAAATTTCGTTCTTCTAGTTTAAACCGTTCGTTGGCAGTATTAGTTTTAATTTTTAGGTTTCACTCTGTTTTCTCCTATATGGATACATGTAGTTGGAACTCTAAATCAAACACGGTTTGTGCTAGCTCTTGGAAACTTAACACAATAAAGTAGTTCCAAGTTCTATCTCTATGGTTTGTTTCCTATTGATGTAGCCCTAAGCAGAGACCAGCGCAAATCTCTTTCATGGAAAGGGGTTGCCAAGCTTCCAAAAACTACGAGTTTCCTGAAATCTCAGCACACATTTTTTCACCCAATCTTGATGACACTTTCAGGTAATGATCAGTACCCCATTCAACTTGGCTCACCAAATTTCGTTCTTCTACGTTAAACTGTTCGTTGGCAGTAACAGTTTTAATTTTTAGGTTTCACTCTGTTTTCTTCTATATGGATACATGTAGTTGGAACTCTAAATCAAACAGGGTTTGTGCTAGCTCTTGAAAACTTGACACAATAAAGTAGTTCCAAGTTCTATCTCTATGGTTTTTTTTCTATGGATGTAGCCCTAAGCAGAGACCGGAGCAAATCACTTACATGGAAAGGGGTTGCCAAGCTTCCAAAAAACTACGAGTTTTTTTAAATCTCAGCACATATTTTTTCAGCCAATCTTGATGACACTTTCAGGTAATGATCAGGATCCCAATCCCACTTGGCTCACCAAATTTCGTTCTTCTAAGATAAACCGTTCGTTGGCACTAACAGTTTTAATTTTTAGTTTTCACTCTGTTTATTCCTATATGGATACATGTAGTTGGAACTCTAAATCAAACACGGTTTGTGCTAGCTGTTGGAAACTTGACACAATAAAGTAGTTCCAAGTTCTATCTCTATGGTTTGTTTCCTATTGATGTAGCCCTAAGCAGAGACTGGCGCAAATAACTTTCATGGAAAGGGGTTGACAAGGTTATAAAAAACTACGACTTTCCTCAAATCTCAGCACACATTTTTTCACCCAAACTTGATGACACTTTCAGGTAATGATCAGTACCCCAATCCCACTTGGCTGACCAAATTTCGTTCTTCTAGGTTACGCCTTTCGTTGGCAGTCACAGTTTTAATTTTTAGGTTTCACTCTGTTTTCTCCTAAATGGATACATGTAGTTGGAACTCTAAATCAAACACGGTTTGTGCTAGCTCTTTGAAACCTGAGACAATAAAGTAGTTCCAAGTTCTATCTCTACGGTTTGTTTCCTATTGATGTAGCCCTAAGCCGAGACTGGCGCAAATCACTTTCATGGAAAGGGGTTGCCAAGCTTCCAAAAAACTACGAGTTTCCTGAAATCTCAGCATACATATTTTCACCCAATCTTGATGACACTTTCAGGTAATGATCAGTACCCCAATCCCACTTGGCTCACCAAATTTTTTTCTTCTAGGTTAAACCGTTCATTGGCAGTATCAGTTTTAATTTTTAGGTTTCACTCTGTTTTCTCCTATATGGATACATGTAGTTGGAACTCTAAATCAAACACGGTTTGTGCTAGCTGTTGGAAACTTGACACAATAAAGTAGTTCCAAGTTCTATCTCTATGGTTTGTTTCCTATTGATGTAGCCCTAAGCAGAGACTGGCGCAAATAACTTTCATGGAAAGGGGTTGACAAGGTTATAAAAAACTACGACTTTCCTCAAATCTCAGCACACATTTTTTCACCCAAACTTGATGACACTTTCAGGTAATGATCAGTACCCCAATCCCACTTGGCTGACCAAATTTCGTTCTTCTAGGTTACGCCTTTCGTTGGCAGTCACAGTTTTAATTTTTAGGTTTCACTCTGTTTTCTCCTAAATGGATACATGTAGTTGGAACTCTAAATCAAACACGGTTTGTGCTAGCTCTTGGAAACCTGAGACAATAAAGTAGTTCCAAGTTCTATCTCTATGGTTTGTTTTCTATTGATGTAGCCCTAAGCAGAGACCGGCGCAAATCACTTTCATGGAAAGTTGTTGCCAAGCTTCCAAAAAACTACGAGTTTCCTGAAATTTCAGCACACATTTTTTCACCCAAACTTTATGACACTTTCAGGTAATGATCAGTACCCCAATCCCACTTGGCTCACCAAATTTCGTTCTTCTAGGTTAAATCGTTCGTTAGCAGTATCAGTATTAATTTTTAGGTTTCACTCTGTTTTCTCCAATATGGATACATGTAGTTGGAACTCTAAATCAAACACGGTTTGTGCTAGATCTGGGAAACTTGACACAATAAAGTAGTTCCAAGTTCTATCTCTATGGTTTGTTTTCTATTGATGTAGCCCTAAGCAGAGACTGGCGCAAATCACTTTCATGGAAAGTTGTTGCAAAGCTTCCAAAAAACTACGAGTTTCCTGAAATTTCAGCACACATTTTTTCACCCAAACTTTATGACACTTTCAGATAATGATCAGTTCCCCAATCCCACTTGGCTCACCAAATTTCGTTCTTCTAGGCTAACCCGTTCATTGGCAGTAACAGTTTTAATTTTTAGGTTTCACTCTGTTTTCTCCAATATGGATACATGTAGTTGGAACTCTAAGTCAAACACGGTTTGTGCTAGCTCTTGGAAACTTGAAACAATAAAGTAGTTCCAAGGTCTACCTCTATGGTTTGTTTCCTATTGATGTAGCCCTAAGCAGAGACTGGCGCAAATCACTTTCATGGAAAGGGGTTGCCAAGCTTCCAAAAAACTACGAGTTTCCTGAAATCTCAGCACACATTTTTTTCACCCAATCTTGATGACACTTTCAGGTAATGATCAGTACCCCAATCCCACTTGGCTCACAAAATTTCGTTCTTCTAGGTTAAAACGTTCGTTGGCAGTGTCAGTTTATATTTTAAAATTTCACTCTGTTTTCTCCTATATGGATACATGTATTTGGAACTCTAAATCAAACACGGTTTGTGCTAGCCCTTGGAATCTTGACACAATAAATTAGTTCCATGTTCTGTCTCTATGTTTCGTTTCCTATTAATGTAGCGCTAAGCAGAGACCGGCACAAATCACATTCATGGAAAGGGGTTGCCAAACTTCTAAAAAACTACGAGTTTCCTGAAATCTCAGCATACATTTTTTCACCCAATCTTGATGACACTTTCAGGTAATGAAGAGTACCCCAATCCCACTTGGCTCAGCAAATTTTGTTCTTCTAGGTTAAACAGTTCGTTGGCTGTAACAGTTTTAATTTTTAGGTTTCATTCTGTTTTCTCCTATATGGATACATGTAATTGGAACTCTAAATCAAACACGGTTTGTGCTAGCTCTTGGAAACTTGAAACTATAAAGTAGTTCCAAGGTCTATCTCTATGGTTTGTTTCCTATTGATGTAGCCCTAAGCAGAGACTGGCGCAAATCACTTACATGGAAATTTGTTTCCAAGCTTCCAAAAAATACGAGTTTCCTGATATCTCAGCACACATTTTTTCACCCAATCTTGATGACACTTTCAGGTAATGATCAGCACCCGAATCCCACTTGGCTCACCAAATTTGGTTCTTCTAGGTTAAACCGTTCGTTAGCAGTATCAGTTTTAATTTTTAGGTTTCACTCTGTTTTCTCTTATATGGATACATGTAGTTGGAACTCTAAATCAAACACGGTTTGTGCTAGCCCTTGGAATCTTGACACAATAAAGTAGTTCCAAGTTCTATCTCTATGGTTTGTTTCCTATTGATGTAACCCTAAGCAGATACCGGCGCAAATCACTTTCATGGAAAGCGGTTGCCAAACTTCCAAAAAACTACGAATTTCCTGAAAACTCAGCATATATTTTTTCACCCAATCTTGAAGACACTTTCAGATAAGATCAGTTCCCCAATCCCACTTGGCTCACCAAATATCGTTATTCTAGGTTAAACCGTTCGATGGCAGTATCAGTTTTAATTTTTAGGTTTCACTGTGTTTTCTCCTATATGGATACATGTAGTTGGAACTCTAAATCAAACACGGTTTGTGCTAGCTCTTGGAAACTTGAAACAATAAAGTAGTTCCAAGGTCTACCTCTATGGTTTGTTTCCTATTGATGTAGCCCTAAGCAGAGACTGGCGCAAATCACTTTCATGGAAAGGGGTTGCCAAGCTTCCAAAAAACTACGAGTTTCCTGAAATCTCAGCATATATTTTTTCACCCAATCTTGATGACACTTTCAGGTAATGATCACTAACCCAATCCCACTTGGCTCACCAAATTTCGTTCTTCTAGGTTAAACCGTTCGTTTTTCAGTAACAGTTTTAATTTTTAGGTTTCACTCTGTTTTCTCCTATATGGATACATGTAGTTGGAACTCTAAATCAATGACGGTTTGTGCTAGCTCTTTGAAACTTGACACAATAAAGTAGTTCCAAGTTCTATCTCTATGGTTTGTTTCCTATTGATGTAGCCCTAAGCAGAGACTGGCGCAAATCACTTTCATGGAAAGGGGTTGCCAAGCTTCCAAAAAACTACGAGTTTCATGAAATCTCAGCACACATTTTTTCACCCAATCTTGATGACACTTTCAGGTAATAATCAGTACCCCAATCCCACTTGGCTCACCAAATTTCGTTATTCTAGGTTAAACCGTTCGTTGGCAGTATCAGTTTTAATTTTTAGGTTTCACTCTGTTTTCTCCTATATGGATACATGTAGTTGGAACTCTAAATGAAACACGGATTGTGCTAGATCTTGGAAACTTGACACAAAAGTAGTTCCAAGTTCTATCTCTATGGTTTGTTTCCTATTGATGTAGCCCTAGGCAGAGACCGGCGCAAATCACTTTCATGGAAAGCGGTTGCCAAACTTCCAAAAAACTACGAATTTCCTGAAAACTCAGCATATATTTTTTCACCCAATCTTGAAGACACTTTCAGGTAATGATCAGTTCCCCAATCCCACTTGGCTCACCAAATTTCGTTCTTCTAGGCTAATCCGTTCATTGGCAGTAACAGTTTTAATTTTTAGGTTTCACTCTGTTTTCTCCTATATGGATAAATGTAGTTGGAACTCTAAGTCAAACACGGTTTGTGCTAGCTCTTGGAAACTTGAAACAATAAAGTAGTTCCAAGGTCTACCTCTATGGTTTGTTTCCTATTGATGTAGCCCTAAGCAGAGACTGGCGCAAATCACTTTCATGGAAAGGGGTTGCCAAGCTTCCAAAAAAACTACGAGTTTCCTGAAATCTCAGCACACATTTTTTTCACCCAATCTTGATGACACTTTCAGGTAATGATCAGTACCCCAATCCCACTTGGCTCACCAAATTTCGTTCTTCTAGGTTAAACCGTTCGTTGGCAGTGTCAGTTTAAATTTTTAGGTTGCATTCTGTTTTCTCCTATATGGATACATGTATTTGGAACTCTAAATCAAACACGGTTTGTGCTAGCCCTTGGAATCTTGACACAATAAAGTAGTTCCATGTTCTGTCTCTATGTTTCGTTTCCTATTAATGTAGCGCTAAGCAGAGACCGGCACAAATCACATTCATGGAAAGGGGTTGCAAAACTTCTAAAAAACTACGAGTTTCCTGAAATATCAGCATACATTTTTTCACCCAATCTTGATGACACTTTCAGGTAATGAAGAGTACCCCAATCCCACTTGGCTCAGCAAATTTCGTTCTTCTAGGTTAAACCGTTCGTTGGCAGTATCAGTTTTAATTTTTAGGTTTCACTCTGTTTTCTCCTACATGGATACATGTATTTGGAACACTAAATCAAACACGGTTTGTTCTAGCCCTTGGAAACTTGACACAATAAAGTAGTTCCAAGTTCTATCTCTATGGTTTGTTTCCTATTGAGTAGCCCTAAGCAGAGACTGGCACAAATCACTTTCAAAAAAGGGGTTGCCAAGCTTCCAAAAAACTACGAGTTTCCTGAAATCTCAGCATATATTTTTTCACCCAATCTTGATGACACTTTCAGGTAATGATCACTACCCAAATCCCACTTGGCTCACCAAATTTCGTTCTTCTAGGTTAAACCGTTCGTTGGCAGTAACAGTTTTAATTTTTAGGTTTCACTCTGTTTTCGCTATATGGATACATGTAGTTGGAACTCTAAATCAAAGACGGTTTGTGCTAGATCTGGGAAACTTGACACAATAAAGTAGTTCCAAGTTCTATCTCTATGGTTTGTTTCCTATTGATGTAGCCCTAGGCAGAGACCGGCGCAAATCACTTTCATGGAAATCGGTTGCCAAACTTCCAAAAAACTACGAATTTCCTGAAAACTCAGCATATATTTTTTCACCCAATCTTGAAGACACTTTCAGATAATGATCAGTTCCCCAATCCCACTTGGCTCACCAAATTTCGTTCTTCTAGGCTAACCCGTTCATTGGCAGTAACAGTTTTAATTTTTAGGTTTCACTCTGTTTTCTCCAATATGGATACATGTAGTTGGAACTCTAAGTCAAACACGGTTTGTGCTAGCTCTTGGAAACTTGAAACAATAAAGTAGTTCCAAGGTCTACCTCTATGGTTTGTTTCCTATTGATGTAGCCCTAAGCAGAGACTGGCGCAAATCACTTTCATGGAAAGGGGTTGCCAAGCTTCCAAAAAACTACGAGTTTCCTGAAATCTCAGCACACATTTTTTTCACCCAATCTTGATGACACTTTCAGGTAATGATCAGTACCCCAATCCCACTTGGCTCACAAAATTTCGTTCTTCTAGGTTAAAACGTTCGTTGGCAGTGTCAGTTTATATTTTAAAATTTCACTCTGTTTTCTCCTATATGGATACATGTATTTGGAACTCTAAATCAAACACGGTTTGTGCTAGCCCTTGGAATCTTGACACAATAAATTAGTTCCATGTTCTGTCTCTATGTTTCGTTTCCTATTAATGTAGCGCTAAGCAGAGACCGGCACAAATCACATTCATGGAAAGGGGTTGCCAAACTTCTAAAAAACTACGAGTTTCCTGAAATCTCAGCATACATTTTTTCACCCAATCTTGATGACACTTTCAGGTAATGAAGAGTACCCCAATCCCACTTGGCTCAGCAAATTTTGTTCTTCTAGGTTAAACAGTTCGTTGGCTGTAACAGTTTTAATTTTTAGGTTTCATTCTGTTTTCTCCTATATGGATACATGTAATTGGAACTCTAAATCAAACACGGTTTGTGCTAGCTCTTGGAAACTTGAAACTATAAAGTAGTTCCAAGGTCTATCTCTATGGTTTGTTTCCTATTGATGTAGCCCTAAGCAGAGACTGGCGCAAATCACTTACATGGAAATTTGTTTCCAAGCTTCCAAAAAATACGAGTTTCCTGATATCTCAGCACACATTTTTTCACCCAATCTTGATGACACTTTCAGGTAATGATCAGCACCCGAATCCCACTTGGCTCACCAAATTTGGTTCTTCTAGGTTAAACCGTTCGTTAGCAGTATCAGTTTTAATTTTTAGGTTTCACTCTGTTTTCTCTTATATGGATACATGTAGTTGGAACTCTAAATCAAACACGGTTTGTGCTAGCCCTTGGAATCTTGACACAATAAAGTAGTTCCAAGTTCTATCTCTATGGTTTGTTTCCTATTGATGTAGCCCTAAGCAGAGACTGGCGCAAATCACTTTCAAGGAAAGGGGTTGCCAAGCTTCCAAAAAACTACGAGTTTCCTGAAATCTCAGCACATATTTTTTCACCCAATCTTAATGACACTTTCAGGTAAATATCAGTACCCCAATCCCACTTGGCTCACCAAATTTCGTTCTTCTAGGTTAAACCGTTCGTTGGCAGTAACAGTTTTAATTTTTAGGTTTCACTCTGTTTTCTCCTATATGGATACATGTAGTTGGAACTCTAAATCAAACACGGTTTGTGCTAGCCCTTGGAAACTTGACTCAATAAAGTAGTTCCAAGTTCTATCTCTATGGTTTGTTTCCTATTGATGTAGCCCTAAGCCGAGACTGGCACAAATCACTTTCAAAAAAGGTGTTGCCAAGCTTCCAAAAAATACGAGTTTCCTGAAATCTCAGCATACATTTTTTCACCCAATCTTGATGACACTTTCAGGTAATGATCACTACCCCAAAACCACTTGGCTCATCAAATTTCGTTCTTCTAGGTTAAACCGTTCGTTGGCAGTAACGGGTTTAATTTTTAGTTTTCACTCTGTTTTCTCCTATATGGATACATGTAGTTGGAACTCTAAATCAAACACGGTTTGTGCAAGCTCTTTGAAACCTGACACAATAAAGTAGTTCCAAGTTCTATCTCTATGGTTTGTTTCCTATTGATGTAGCCCTAAGAAGAGACTGGCGCAAATCACGTTCATGGAAATTTGTTGCAAAGCTTCCAAAAAACTACGAGTTTCCTGACATCTCAGCACACATTTTTTCACCCAATCTTGATGACACTTTCAGGTAATGATCACTACCCCAAAACCACTTGGCTCATCAAATTTCGTTCTTCTAGGTTAAACCGTTCGTTGGCAGTAACGGGTTTAATTTTTAGTTTTCACTCTGTTTTCTCCTATATGGATACATGTAGTTGGAACTCTAAATCAAACACGGTTTGTGCAAGCTCTTTGAAACCTGACACAATAAAGTAGTTCCAAGTTCTATCTCTATGGTTTGTTTCCTATTGATGTAGCCCTAAGAAGAGACTGGCGCAAATCACGTTCATGGAAATTTGTTGCAAAGCTTCCAAAAAACTACGAGTTTCCTGACATCTCAGCACACATTTTTTCACCCAATCTTGATGACACTTTCAGGTAATGATCAGTAACCCAATCCCACTTGGCTCACCAAATTTCATTCTTCTAGGTTAAACCGTTCCTTGGCAGTATCAGTTTTAATTTTTAGGTTTCACTCTGTTTTCTCATATATGGATACATGTAGTTGGAACTCTAAATGAAACACGGTTTGTGCTAGCTCTTGAAAACTTGACACAATAAAGTAGTTCCAAGTTCTATCTCTATGGTTTGTTTCCTATTGATGTAGCCCTAAGCAGAGACTGGCGCAAATCACTTTCATGGAAAGGGGTTGCGAAGCTTCCAAAAAACTACGAGTTTCCTGATACCTCAGCACACATTTTTTCACCCAAACTTGATGACCCTTTCAGGTAATGATCAGTACCCCAATCCCACTTGGATCACCAAATTTCGTTCTTCTAGGTTAAACCGTTCATTGGCATTAACAGTTTTAATTTTTAGGTTTCACTCTGTTTTCTCCCATATGGATACATGTAGTTGGAACTCTAAATCAAACACGGTTTGTGCTAGCTCTTGAAAACTTGACACAATAAAGTAGTTCCAAGTTCTATCTCTATGGTTTGTTTCCTATTGATGTAGCCCTAAGCAGAGACTGGCACAAATCACTTTCATGGGAAGGGGTTGCCAAGCTTCCAAAAAACTACGAGTTTCCTGAAATCTCAGCACATATTTTAACCCAATCTGGGTGACACTTTCAGGTAATGATCAGTACCCCAATCCCACTTGGCTCACCAAATTTCGTTCTTCTAGGTTAAACCGTTCGTTGGCAGTAACAGTTTTAATTTTTAGTTTTCACTCTGTTTTCTCCTATATGGATACATGTAGTTGGAACTCTAAATCAAACACGGTTTGTGCTAGCTCTTGAAAACTTGACACAATAAAGTAGTTCTAAGTTCTATCTCTATGGTTTGTTTCCTATTGAGGTAGCCCTAAGCAGAGACCGGCACAAATGACTTTCATGGAAAGGGGTTGCCTACCTTCCAAAAAACTATGAGTTTCCTAAAATCTCAGGACACATTTTTTCACCCAATCATGATGACAGTTTCAGGTAATGATCAGTACCCCAATCCCACTTGGCTCACCAAATTTCACTGTTCTAGGTTAAACAGTTGGTTGGCAGTGACAGTTTGAATTTTTAGGTTTCACTCTGTTTTCTCCTTTATGGATACATGTATTTGGAACTCTAAATCAAACACGGTTTGTGCTAGCTCTGGAATACTTGACACAATAAAGTAGTTCCATGTTCTATCTCTATGGTTTGTTTCCTATTGATGTAACCCTAAGCAGAGACTGGCGCAAATCACTTTCATGGAAAGGGGTTGCCAAGCTTCCAAAAAACTACGAGTTTCCTGAAATCTCAGCACACATTTTTTCAGCCAATCTGGATGACACTTTCAGGTAATGATCAGTACCCCAATCCCACTTGGCTCACCAAATTTCGTTCTTCTATGTTAAACGGTTCATTGGCAGTAACAGTTTTAATTTTTAGGTTTTACTCTGTTTTCTCCTATATGGATACATGTATTTGGAACTCTAAATCAAACACGGTTTGTGCTAGCTCTTTGAAACTTGACACAATAAAGTAGTTCCAAGTTCTATCTCTATGGTTTGTTTACTATTGATGTAGCCCTAAGCAGAGACTGGCGCAAATCACTTCCATGGAAATGGGTTGCCAAGCTTCCAAAAAACTACGAGTTTCCTGAAATCTCAGCACACATTTTTTCACCCAATCTTGATGACCCTTTCAGGTAATGATCAGTACCCCAATCCCACTTGGCTCACCAAATTTCACTGTTCTAGATTAAACCGTTTGTTGGCAGTTACAGTTTAAATTTATAGGCTTCACTCTGTTTTCTGCTATATGGATACATGTAGTTGGAACTCTAAATCAAACACGGTTTGTGCTAGCTCTTGAAAACTTGACACAATAAAGTAGTTCCAAGTTCTATCTCTATGGTTTGTTTCCTATTGTGGTAGCCCTAAGCAGAGACGGGTGCAAATGACTTTCATGGAAAGGGGTTGCCTACCTTCCAAAAACCTACGAGTTTCCTGAAATCTCAGCACACATTTTTTCACCCAATCTTGATGACACTTTCCGGTAATGATCAGTACCACAATCAAACTTGGCTCACCAAATTTCATTGTTCTAGGTTAAACCGTTCGTTGGCAGTGACAGTTTTAATTTTTAGGTTTCACTCTGTTTTCTCCTATATGGGTACATGTAGTTGGAACTCTAAATCAAACACGGTTTGTGCTAGCTCTGGAAAACTTGACACAATAAAGTAGTTCCATGTTCTATCTCTATGGTTTGTTTCCTATAGATGTAGCCCTAAGCAGAGACTGGCACAAATCACTTTCATGGAAAGGGGTTGCCAAGCTTCCAAAAAACTACGAGTTCCCTGAAATCTCAGCACACATTTTTTCACCCAATATAAATGACACTTTCAGGTAATGATCAGTACCCCAATCCCACTTGGCTCACCAAATTTCGTTCTTCTAGGTTAAATGGTTCATTGGCAGTAACAGTTTTAATTTTTAGGTTTCACTCTGTTTTCTCCTATATGGATACATGTATTTGGAACTCTATTCAAACACGGTTTGTGCTAGCTCTTGAAAACGTGACACAATAAAGTAGTTCCAAGTTCTATCTCTATGGTTTGTTTCCTATTGATGTACCCCTAATCAGAGACTGGCGCAAATCACTTTCATGGAAATGGGTTGCCAAGCTTCCAAAAAACTACGAGTTTCCTGAAATCTCAGCACACATTTTTTCACCCAATTTTGATGACTCTTTCAGGTAATGATCAGTACCCCAATCCCACTTGGCTCACCAAATTTCATTGTTCTAGGTTAAACCGTTCGTTGGCAGTAACAATTTTAATTTTTAGGTTTCACTCTGTTTTCTCCTATATGGATACATGTATTTGGAACTCTAAATCAAACACGGTTTGTGCTAGCTCTTTAAAACTTGACACAATAAAGTAGTTCCAAGTTCTATCTCTATGGTTTGTTTCCTATTGATGTAGCCCTAAGCAGAGATCGGCGCAAATAACTTTCATGGAAAGGGGTTGACAAGCTTCCAAAAAACCACGAGTTTCCTGAAATCTCAGCACACATTTTTTCACCCACTCTTGATGACACTTTCAGATAATGATCAGTACCCCAATCCCACTGGGCTCACCAAATTTCGTTCTTCTAGGTTAAACCGTTCGTTGGCAGTAACAGTTTTAATTTTTAGGTTTCACTCTGTTTTCTCCTATATGTATACATGTAGTTGGAACTCTAAATCAAAGACAGTTTGTGCTAGCTCTTTGAAACTTGACACAATAAAGTAGTTCCAAGTTCTGTCTCTATGGTTTGTTTCCTATTGATGTAGCCCTAAGCAGAGACTGGCGCAAATCACTTTCATGGAAACGGGTTGCGAAGCTTCCAAAAAACTATGAGTTTCCTGAAATCTCAGCACACATTTTTTCACCCAATCTTGATGACACTTTCAGGTAATGATCAGTACCCCAATCCTACTTGGCTAACCAAATTTCGTTCTTCTAGGTTAAACCGTTCGTTGGCTGTAACAGTTTTAATTTTTAGGTTTCACTCTGTTTTCTCCTATATGGATACATATAGTTGGAATTCTAAATCAAACACGGTTTGTGCTAGCTCTTTGAAACTTCACACAATAAAGTAGTTCCATGTTCTATCTCTATGGTTTTTTTCCTATTGATGTAGCCCTAAGCAGAGACCGGCGCAAATCACTTCTATGGAAATGGGTTGCCAAGCTTCCAAAAAACTACGAGTTTCCTGAAATCTCAGCACACATTTTTTCACCCAATCTTGATGACACTTTCAGGTAATGATCAGTACCCCAATCCCACTTGGCTCACCAAATTTCGTTATTCTAGGTTAAACCGTTCGTTGGCAGTAACAGTTTTAATTTTTAGTTTTCACTCTGTTTTCTCCTATATGGATACATGTAGTTGGAACTCTAAATCAAACACGGTTTGTGCTAGCTCTTGAAAACTTGACACAAGAAAGTAGTTCCAAGTTCTATCTCTATGGTTTGTTTCCTATTGAGGTAGCCCTAAGCAGAGACCAGTGCAAATGACTTTCATGGAAAGGGGTTGCCTACCTTCCAAAAAACTATGAGTTTCCTAAAATCTCAGCACACATTTTTTCACCCAATCATGATGACAGTTTCAGGTAATGATAAGTACCCCAATCAAACTTGGCTCACCAAATTTCGTTCTTCTAGGTTAAACCATTCGTTGGCAGTAACAGTTTTAATTTTTAGGTTTCACTTGTTTCCCCTACATGGATACATATAGTTGGAACTCTAAATCAAACACGGTTTGTGCTAGCTCTTTATAACTTGACACAACAAAGTAGTTCCAAGTTCTATCACTATGGTTTGTTTCCTATTGATGTAGCCCTAAGCAGAGAGCGGCGCAAATCACTTTCATGGAAAGGGGTTTCCAAGCTTCCAAAAAACTACGAGTTTCCTGAAATCTCAGCACACATTTTTTCACCCACTCTTGATGACACTTTCAGATAATGATCTGTACCCCAATCCCACTGGGCTCACCAAATTTCGTTCTTCTAGGTTAAACCGTTCGTTGGCAGTAACAGTTTAAATTTTTAGGTTTCACTCTGTTTTCTCCTATATGTATACATATAGTTGGAACTCTAAATCAAAGACAGTTTGTGCTAGCTCTTTGAAACTTGACACAATAAAGTAGTTCCAAGTTCTGTCTCTATGGTTTGTTTCCTATTGATGTAGCCCTAAGCAGAGACTGGCGCAAATCACTTTCATGGAAACGGGTTGCGAAGCTTCCAAAAAACTACGAGTTTCCTGAAATCTCAGCACACATTTTTTCACCCAATCTTGATGACACTTTCAGGTAATGATCAGTACCCCAATCCTACTTGGCTAACCAAATTTCGTTCTTCTAGGTTAAACCGTTCGTTGGCTGTAACAGTTTTAATTTTTAGGTTTCACTCTGTTTTCTCCTATATGGATACATATAGTTGGAACTCTAAATCAAACACGGTTTGTGCTAGCTCTTTGAAACTTCACACAATAAAGTAGTTCCATGTTCTATATCTATGGTTTTTTTCCTATTGATGTAGCCCTAAGCAGAGACCGGCGCAAATCACTTCCATGGAAATGGGTTGCCAAGCTTCCAAAAAACTACGAGTTTCCTGAAATCTCAGCACACATTTTTTCAACCAATCTTGATGACACTTTCAGGTAATGATCAGTACCCCAATCCCACTTGGCTCACCAAATTTCGTTCTTCTAGGTTAAACCGTTCGTTGGCAGTAACAGTTTTAATTTTCAGTTTTCACTCTGTTTTCTCCTATATGGATACATGTAGTTGGAACTCTAAATCAAACACGGTTTGTGCTAGCTCTTTGAAACTTGACACAATAAAGTAGTTCCAAGTTCTATCTCTATGGTTTGTTTCCTATTGAGGTAGCCCTAAGCAGAGACCGGCGCAAATAACTTTCATGGAAAGGGGTTGACAAGCTTCCAAAAAACTACGAGTTCCCTGAAATCTCAGCACACTGTTTTTCACCCAATGTTGATGACACTTTCAGGTAATGATCAGTACCCCAATCCCACTTGGCTCCCCAAATTTCGTTCATCTAGGTTAAACCGTTCGTTGGCAGTAACAGTTTTAATTTTTAGGTTTCACTCTGTTTTCTCCTATATGGATACATGTAGTTGGAACTCTAAATCAAACACGGTTTGTGCTAGCTCTTTGAAACTTGACACAATAAAGTAGTTCCAAGTACTATCTCTATGGTATGTGTCCTTTTGATGTAGCCCTAAGCAGAGACTGGCGCAAATCACTGTCATGGAAAAGGGTGCCAAGCTTCCAAAAAACTACGAGTTTCCTGAAATCTCAGCACACATTTTTTCACCCAATCTTGATGACACTTTCAGGTAATGATCAGTACCCCAATCCCACTTGGCTCACCAAATTTTGTTCTTCTAGTTTAAACCGTTCGTTGGCAGTAACAGTTTAATTTTTAGGTTACACTCTGTTTTCTCCTATATGGATACATGTAGTTGGAACTCTAAATCAAAGACAGTTTGTGCTAGCTCTTTGAAACTTCACACAATAAAGTAGTTCCAAGTTCTATCTCTATGGTTTGTTTCCTATTGATGTAGCCCTAAGCAGAGACTGGCACAAATCAGTATCATGGAAAGGGGTTGCCAAGCTTCCAAAAAACTACAAGTTTCCTGAAATCTCAGCACACATTTCTTCACACAATCTGGATGACAGTCTCAGGTAATGATCAGTACCCCAATCCCACTTGGCTCACCAAATTTCGTTCTTCTAGGTTAAACCGTTCGTTCGCAGTAACAGTTTAAATTTTTAGGTTACACTATGTTTTCTCCTATATGGATACATGTAGTTGGAACTCTAAATCAAACATGGTTTGTGCTAGCTCTTGAAAACTTGACACAATAAAGTAGTTCCATGTATTATCTCTATGGTTTGTTTCCTATTGATGTAGCCCTAAGCAGAGACTGGCGCAAATCACTTTCATGGAAAGGGGTTGCCAAGCTTCCAAAAAACTACGAGTTTCCTGAAATCTCAGCACATATTTTTTCACCCAATCCGGATGACACTTTGAGGTAATGATCAGTACCCCAATCCCACTTGGATCACCAAATTTCGTTCTTCTAGGTTAAACCGTTCATTGGCATTAACAGTTTTAATTTTTAGGTTTCACTCTGTTTTCTCCTATATGGATACATGTAGTTGGAACTCTAAATCAAACACGGTTTGTGCTAGCTCTTGAAAACTTGACACAATAAAGTAGTTCCAAGTTCTATCTCTATGGTTTGTTTCCTATTGATGTAGCCCTAAGCAGAGACTGGCACAAATCACTTTCATGGGAAGGGGTTGCCAAGCTTCCAAAAAACTACGAGTTTCCTGAAATCTCAGCACATATTTTAACCCAATCTGGGTGACACTTTCAGGTAATGATCAGTACCCCAATCCCACTTGGCTCACCAAATTTCGTTCTTCTAGGTTAAACCGTTCGTTTGCAGTAACAGTTTTAATTTTTAGTTTTCACTCTGTTTTCTCCTATATGGATACATGTAGTTGGAACTCTAAATCAAACACGGTTTGTGCTAGCTCTTGAAAACTTGACACAATAAATTAGTTCCAAGTTCTATCTCTATGGTTTGTTTCCTATTGAGGTAGCCCTAAGCAGAGACCGGCGCAAATGACTTTCATGGAAAGGGGTTGCCTACCTTCCAAAAAACTATGAGTTTCCTAAAATCTCAGGACACATTTTTTCACCCAATCATGATGACAGTTTCAGGTAATGATCAGTACCCCAATCCCACTTGGCTCACCAAATTTCACTGTTCTAGGTTAAACAGTTGGTTGGCAGTGACAGTTTGAATTTTTAGGTTTCACTCTGTTTTCTCCTATATGGATACATGTATTTGGAACTCTAAATCAAACACGGTTTGTGCTAGCTCTGGAATACTTGACACAATAAAGTGGTTCCATGTTCTATCTCTATGGTTTGTTTCCTATTGATGTAACCCTAAGCAGAGACTGGCACAAATCACTTTCATGGAAATGGGTTGCCAAGCTTCCAAAAAACTACGAGTTTCCTGAAATCTCAGCACACATTTTTTCAGCCAATCTGGATGACACTTTCAGGTAATGATCAGTACCCCAATCCCACTTGGCTCACCAAATTTCGTTCTTCTATGTTAAACGGTTCATTGGCAGTAACAGTTTTAATTTTTAGGTTTTACTCTGTTTTCTCCTATATGGATACATGTAGTTGGAACTCTAAATCAAACACGGTTGGTGCTAGCTCTTTGAAACTTGACACAATAAAGTAGTTCCAAGTTCTATCTCTATGGAGTGTTTACTATTGATGTAGCCCTAAGCAGAGACTGGCGCAAATCACTTCCATGGAAATGGGTTGCCAAGCTTCCAAAAAACTACGAGTTTCCTGAAATCTCAGCACACATTTTTTCACCCAATCTTGATGACTCTTTCAGGTAATGATCAGTACCCCAATCCCACTTGGCTCACCAAATTTCACTGTTCTAGATTAAACCGTTTGTTGGCAGTTACAGTTTAAATTTATAGGCTTCACTCTGTTTTCTGCTATATGGATACATGTAGTTGGAACTCTAAATCAAACACGGTTTGTGCTAGCTCTTGAAAACTTGACACAATAAAGTAGTTCCAAGTTCTATCTCTATGGTTTGTTTCCTATTGTGGTAGCCCTAAGCAGAGACCGGTGCAAATGACTTTCATGGAAAGGGGTTGCCTACCTTCCAAAAACCTACGAGTTTCTTGAAATCTCAGCACACATTTTTTCACCCAATCTTGATGACACTTTCCGGTAATGATCAGTACCACAATCAAACTTGGCTCACCAAATTTCATTGTTCTAGGTTAAACCGTTCGTTGGCAGTGACAGTTTTAATTTTTAGGTTTCACTCTGTTTTCTCCTATATGGGTACATGTAGTTGGAACTCTAAATCAAACACGGTTTGTGCTAGCTATGGAAAACTTGACACAATAAAGTAGTTCCATGTTCTATCTCTATGGTTTGTTTCCTATAGATGTAGCCCTAAGCAGAGACTGGCGCAAATCACTTTCATGGAAAGGGGTTGCCAAGCTTCCAAAAAACTACGAGTTCCCTGAAATCTCAGCACACATTTTTTCACCCAATATAAATGACACTTTCAGGTAATGATCAGTACCCCAATCCCACTTGGCTCACCAAATTTCGTTCTTCTAGGTTAAATGGTTCATTGGCAGTAACAGTTTTAATTTTTAGGTTTCACTCTGTTTTCTCCTATATGGATACATGTATTTGGAACTCTAAATCAAACACGGTTTGTGCTAGCTCTTGAAAACGTGACACAATAAAGTAGTTCCAAGTTCTATCTCTATGGTTTGTTTCCTATTGATGTACCCCTAAGCAGAGACTGGCGCAAATCACTTTCATGGAAATGGGTTGCCAAGCTTCCAAAAAACTACGAGTTTCCTGAAATCTCAGCACACATTTTTTCACACAATTTTGATGACTCTTTCAGGTAATGATCAGTACCCCAATCCCACTTGGCTCACCAAATTTCATTGTTCTAGGTTAAACCGTTCGTTGGCAGTAACAATTTTAATTTTTAGGTTTCACTCTGTTTTCTCCCATAAGGATACATGTAGTTGGAACTCTAAATCAAACACGGTTTGTGCTAGCTCTTGAAAACTTGACACAAGAAAGTAGTTCCAAGTTCTATCTCTATGGTTTGTTTCCTATTGAGGTAGCCCTAAGCAGAGATCGGCGCAAATCACTTTCATGGAAAGGGGTTGACAAGCTTCCAAAAAACCACGAGTTTCCTGAAATCTCAGCACACATTTTTTCACCCAATCTTGATGACACTTTCAGATAATGATCAGTACCCCAATCCCACTGGGCTCACCAAATTTCGTTCTTATAGGTTAAACCGTTCTTTGGCAGTAACAGTTTTAATTTTTATGTTTCACTCTGTTTTCTCCTATATGTATACATGTAGTTGGGACTCTAAATCAAAGACGGTTTGTGCTAGCTCTTTGAAACTTGACACAATAAAGTAGTTCCAAGTTCCATCTCTACGGTTTGTTTCCTATTGATGTAGCCCTAAGCAGAGATCGGCGCAAATCACTTTCATGGAAAAGGGTTGACAAGCTCCCAAAAAACCACGAGTTTCCTGAAATCTCAGCACACATTTTTTCACCCAATCTTGATGACACTTTCAGATAATGATTAGTACCGCAATCCCACTTGGCTCACCAAATTTCGTTCTTCTAGGTTAATCCGTTCATTGGCAGTAACAGTTTTAATTTTTAGGTTTCACTCTGTTTTCTCCTATATGTATACATGTAGTTGGAACTCTAAATCAAAGACAGTTTGTGCTAGCTCTTTGAAACTTGACACAATAAAGTAGTTCCAAGTTCTGTCTCTATGGTTTGTTTCCTATTGATGTAGCCCTAAGCAGAGACTGGCGCAAATCACTTTCATGGAAACGGGTTGCGAAGCTTCCAAAAAACTATGAGTTTCCTGAAATCTCAGCACACATTTTTTCACCCAATCTTGATGACACTTTCAGGTAATGATCAGTACCCCAATCCTACTTGGCTAACCAAATTTCGTTCTTCTAGGTTAAACCGTTCGTTGGCTGTAACAGTTTTAATTTTTAGGTTTCACTCTGTTTTCTCCTATATGGATACATATAGTTGGAATTCTAATTCAAACACGGTTTGTGCTAGCTCTTTGAAACTTCACACAATTAAGTAGTTCCATGTTCTATCTCTATGGTTTTTTTCCTATTGATGTAGCCCTAAGCAGAGACCGGCGCAAATCACTTCCATGGAAATGGGTTGCCAAGCTTCCAAAAAACTACGAGTTTCCTGAAACCTCAGCACACATTTTTTCAACCAATCTTGATGACACTTTCAGGTAATGATCAGTACCCCAATCCCACTTGGCTCACCAAATTTCGTTCTTCTAGGTTAAACCGTTCGTTGGCAGTAACAGTTTTAATTTTCAGTTTTCACTCTGTTTTCTCCTATATGGATACATGTAGTTGGAACTCTAAATCAAACACGGTTTGTGCTAGCTCTTTGAAACTTGACACAATAAAGTAGTTCCAAGTTCTATCTCTATGGTTTGTTTCCTATTGAGGTAGCCCTAAGCAGAGACCGGCGCAAAAAACTTTCATGGAAAGGGATTGACAAGCTTCCAAAAAACCACGAGTTTCCTGAAATCTCAGCACACATTTTTTCAACCAATCTTGATGACACTTTCAGGTAATGATCAGTACCCCAATCCCACTTGGCTCACCGAATTTCATTGTTCTAGGTTAAACCGTTTGTTGGCAGTTACAGTTTTAATTTATAGGCTTCACTCTGTTTTCTGCTATATGGATACATGTAGTTGGAACTCTAAATCAAACACGGTTTGTGCTAGCTCTTTAAAACTTGACACAATAAAGTAGTTCCAAGTTCTATCTCTACGGTTTGTTTCCTATTGTGGTAGCCCTAAGCAGAGACCGGTGCAAATGACTTTCATGGAAAGGGGTTGCCTACCTTCCAAAAAACTACGAGTTTCCTGAAATCTCAGCACACATTTTTTCACCCAATCTTGATGACACTTTCCGGTAATGATCAGTACCACAATCAAACTTGGCTCACCAAATTTCATTGTTCTAGGTTAAACCATTCGTTGGCAGTGACAGTTTTAATTTTTAGGTTTCACTCTGTTTTCTCCTATATGGATACATGTAGTTGGAACTCTAAATCAAACACGGTTTGTGCTAGCTCTGGAAAACTTGACACAATAAAGTAGTTCCATGTTCTATCTCTATGGTTTGTTTCCTATTGATGTAGCCCTAAGCAGAGACTGGCGCAAATCACTTTCATGGAAAGGGGTTGCCAAGCTTCCAAAAAACTACGAGTTCCCTGAAATCTCAGCACACATTTTTTCACCCAATCTTGATGACACTTTCAGGTAATGATCAGTACCGCAATCCCACTTGGCTCACCAAATTTCGTTCTTCTAGGTTAAATGGTTCATTGGCAGTAACAGTTTTAATTTTTAGGTTTCACTCTGATTTCTCCTATATGGATACATGTAGTTGGAACTCTAAATCAAACACGGTTTGTGCTAGCTCTTGAAAACGTGACACAATAAAGTAGTTCCAAGTTCTATCTTTATGGTTTGTTTCCTATTGATGTAGCCGTAAGCAGAGACTGGCGCAAATCACTTTCATGGAAATGGGTTGCCAAGCTTCCAAAAAACTAAGAGTTTCCTGAAATCTCAGCACACATTTTTTCACCCAATCTTGATGACACTTTCAGGTAATGATCAGTACCCCAATCCCACTTGGCTCACCAAATTTCATTTTTCTAGGTTAAACCGTTCATTGGCAGTAACAATTTTAATTTTTAGGTTTCACTCTGTTTTCTCCTATATGGATGCATGTATTTGGAACTCTAAATCAAACACGGTTTGTGCTAGCTCTTTAAAACTTGACACAATAAAGTAGTTCCAAGTTCTATCTCTATGGTTTGTTTCCTATTGATGTAGCCCTAAGCAGAGATCGGCGCAAATCACTTTCATGGAAAGGGGTTGACAAGCTTCCAAAAAACCACGAGTTTCCTGAAATCTGAGCACACATTTTTTCACCCAATCTTGATGACACTTTCAGATAATGATCAGTACCCCAATCCCACTGGACTCACCAAATTTCGTTCTTCTAGGTTAAACCGTTCATTGGCAGTAACAGTTTTAATTTTTATGTTTCACTCTGTTTTCTCCTATATGTATACATGTATGTGGGACTCTAAATCAAAGACGGTTTGTGCTAGCTCTTTGAAACTTGACACAATAAAGTAGTTCCAAGTTCCATCTCTACGGTTTGTTTCCTATTGATGTAGCCCTAAGCAGAGATCGGCGCAAATCACTTTCATGGAAAGGGGTTGACAAGCTTCCAAAAAACCACGAGTTTCCTGAAATCTCTGCACACATTTTTTCAGCCAATCTTGATGACACTTTCAGATAATGATTAGTACCCCAATCCCACTTGGCTCACCAAATTTCGTTCTTCTAGGTTAATCCGTTCATTGGCAGTAACAGTTTTAATTTTTAGGTTTCACTCTGTTTTCTCCTATATGTATACATGTAGTTGGAACTCTAAATCAAAGACAGTTTGTGCTAGCTCTTTGAAACTTGACACAATAAAGTAGTTCCAAGTTCTGTCTCTATGGTTTGTTTCCTATTGATGTAGCCCTAAGCAGAGACTGGCGCAAATCACTTTCATGGAAACGGGTTGCGAAGCTTCAAAAAACTACGAGTTTCCTGAAATCTCAGCACACATTTTTTCACCCAATCTTGATGACACTTTCAGGTAATGATCAGTACCCCAATCCTACTTGGCTAACCAAATTTCGTTCTTCTAGGTTAAACCGTTCGTTGGCTGTAACAGTTTTAATTTTTAGGTTTCACTCTGTTTTCTCCTATATGGATACATATAGTTGGAACTCTAAATCAAACACGGTTTGTGCTAGCTCTTTGAAACTTCACACAATAAAGTAGTTCCATGTTCTATCTCTATGGTTTGTTTCCTATTGATGTAGCCCTAAGCAGAGACCTGCACAAATCACTTCCATGGAAATGGGTTGCCAAGCTTCCAAAAAACTACGAGTTTCCTGAAATCTCAGCACACATTTTTTCACCCAATCTTGATGACACTTTCAGGTAATGATCAGTACCCCAATCCCACTTGGCTCACCAAATTTCGTTCTCCTAGGTTAAATGGTTCATTGGCAGTAACAGTTTTAATTTTTAGGTTTCACTCTGTTTTCTCCTATATGGATACATGTAGTTGGAACTCTAAATCAAACACGGTTTGTGCTAGCTCTTTGAAACTTGACACAATAAAGTAGTTCCAAGTTCTATCTCTATGGTTTGTTTCCTATTGATGTAGCCCTAAGCAGAGATCGGCGCAAATAACTTTCATGGAAATGGGTTGACAAGCTTCCAAAAAACCACGAGTTTCCTGAAATCTCAGCACACATTTTTTCACCCAATCTTGATGACACTTTCAGATAATGATCAGTACCCCATTCCCACTTGGCTCACCAAATTTCATTGTTCTAGGTTAAACCGTTCGTTGGCAGTAACAATTTTAATTTTTAGGTTTCACTCTGTTTTCTCCTATATGGATACATGTATTTGAACTCTAAATCAAACACGGTTTGTGCTAGCTCTTTAAAACTTGAAACAATAAAGTAGTTCCAAGTTCTATCTCTATGGTTTGTTTCCTATTGATGTAGCCCTAAGCAGAGATCGGCGCAAATAACTTTCATGGAAAGGGGTTGACAAGCTTCCAAAAAACCACGAGTTTCCTGAAATCTCAGCACACATTTTTTCACCCAATCTTGATGACACTTTCAGGTAATGATCAGTACCCCAATCCTACTTGGCTAACCAAATTTCGTTCTTCTAGGTTAAACCGTTCGTTGGCTGTAACAGTTTTAATTTTTAGGTTTCACTCTGTTTTCTCCTATATGGATACATATAGTTGGAACGCTAAATCAAACACGGTTTGTGCTAGCTCTTTGAAACTTCACACAACAAAGTAGTTCCATGTTCTATCTCTATGGTTTGTTTCCTATTGATGTAGCCCTAAGCAGAGACCGGCGCAAATCACTTCCATGGAAATGGGTTGCCAAGCTTCCAAAAAACTACGAGTTTCTTGAAATCTCAGCACACATTTTTTCACCCAATCTTGATGACACTTTCAGGTAATGATCAGTACCCCAATCCCACTTGGCTCACCAAATTTCGTTCTTCTAGGTTAAACCGTTCGTTGGCAGTAACAGTTTTAATTTTTAGTTTTCACTCTGTTTTCTCCTATATGGATACATGTAGTTGGAACTCTAAATCAAACACGGTTTGTGCTAGCTCTTGAAAACTTGACACAATAAAGTAGTTCCAAGTTCTATCTCTATGGTTTGTTTCCTATTGATGTAGCCCTAAGCAGAGACTGGCACAAATCACTTTCATGGGAAGGGGTTGCCAAGCTTCCAAAAAACTACGAGTTTCCTGAAATCTCAGCACATATTTTAACCCAATCTGGGTGACACTTTCAGGTAATGATCAGTACCCCAATCCCACTTGGCTCACCAAATTTCGTTCTTCTAGGTTAAACCGTTCGTTGGCAGTAACAGTTTTAATTTTTAGTTTTCACTCTGTTTTCTCCTACATGGATACATGTAGTTGGAACTCTAAATCAAACACGGTTTGTGCTAGCTCTTGAAAACTTGACACAATAAAGTAGTTCTAAGTTCTATCTCTATGGTTTGTTTCCTATTGAGGTAGCCCTAAGCAGAGACCGGCACAAATGACTTTCATGGAAAGGGGTTGCCTACCTTCCAAAAAACTATGAGTTTCCTAAAATCTCAGGACACATTTTTTCACCCAATCATGATGACAGTTTCAGGTAATGATCAGTACCCCAATCCCACTTGGCTCACCAAATTTCACTGTTCTAGGTTAAACAGTTGGTTGGCAGTGACAGTTTGAATTTTTAGGTTTCACTCTGTTTTCTCCTTTATGGATACATGTATTTGGAACTCTAAATCAAACACGGTTTGTGCTAGCTCTGGAATACTTGACACAATAAAGTAGTTCCATGTTCTATCTCTATGGTTTGTTTCCTATTGATGTAACCCTAAGCAGAGACTGGCGCAAATCACTTTCATGGAAAGGGGTTGCCAAGCTTCCAAAAAACTACGAGTTTCCTGAAATCTCAGCACACATTTTTTCAGCCAATCTGGATGACACTTTCAGGTAATGATCAGTACCCCAATCCCACTTGGCTCACCAAATTTCGTTCTTCTATGTTAAACGGTTCATTGGCAGTAACAGTTTTAATTTTTAGGTTTTACTCTGTTTTCTCCTATATGGATACATGTATTTGGAACTCTAAATCAAACACGGTTTGTGCTAGCTCTTTGAAACTTGACACAATAAAGTAGTTCCAAGTTCTATCTCTATGGTTTGTTTACTATTGATGTAGCCCTAAGCAGAGACTGGCGCAAATCACTTCCATGGAAATGGGTTGCCAAGCTTCCAAAAAACTACGAGTTTCCTGAAATCTCAGCACACATTTTTTCACCCAATCTTGATGACCCTTTCAGGTAATGATCAGTACCCCAATCCCACTTGGCTCACCAAATTTCACTGTTCTAGATTAAACCGTTTGTTGGCAGTTACAGTTTAAATTTATAGGCTTCACTCTGTTTTCTGCTATATGGATACATGTAGTTGGAACTCTAAATCAAACACGGTTTGTGCTAGCTCTTGAAAACTTGACACAATAAAGTAGTTCCAAGTTCTATCTCTATGGTTTGTTTCCTATTGTGGTAGCCCTAAGCAGAGACGGGTGCAAATGACTTTCATGGAAAGGGGTTGCCTACCTTCCAAAAACCTACGAGTTTCCTGAAATCTCAGCACACATTTTTTCACCCAATCTTGATGACACTTTCCGGTAATGATCAGTACCACAATCAAACTTGGCTCACCAAATTTCATTGTTCTAGGTTAAACCGTTCGTTGGCAGTGACAGTTTTAATTTTTAGGTTTCACTCTGTTTTCTCCTATATGGGTACATGTAGTTGGAACTCTAAATCAAACACGGTTTGTGCTAGCTCTGGAAAACTTGACACAATAAAGTAGTTCCATGTTCTATCTCTATGGTTTGTTTCCTATAGATGTAGCCCTAAGCAGAGACTGGCACAAATCACTTTCATGGAAAGGGGTTGCCAAGCTTCCAAAAAACTACGAGTTCCCTGAAATCTCAGCACACATTTTTTCACCCAATATAAATGACACTTTCAGGTAATGATCAGTACCCCAATCCCACTTGGCTCACCAAATTTCGTTCTTCTAGGTTAAATGGTTCATTGGCAGTAACAGTTTTAATTTTTAGGTTTCACTCTGTTTTCTCCTATATGGATACATGTATTTGGAACTCTATTCAAACACGGTTTGTGCTAGCTCTTGAAAACGTGACACAATAAAGTAGTTCCAAGTTCTATCTCTATGGTTTGTTTCCTATTGATGTACCCCTAATCAGAGACTGGCGCAAATCACTTTCATGGAAATGGGTTGCCAAGCTTCCAAAAAACTACGAGTTTCCTGAAATCTCAGCACACATTTTTTCACCCAATTTTGATGACTCTTTCAGGTAATGATCAGTACCCCAATCCCACTTGGCTCACCAAATTTCATTGTTCTAGGTTAAACCGTTCGTTGGCAGTAACAATTTTAATTTTTAGGTTTCACTCTCTTTTCTCCTATATGGATACATGTATTTGGAACTCTAAATCAAACACGGTTTGTGCTAGCTCTTTAAAACTTGACACAATAAAGTAGTTCCAAGTTCTATCTCTATGGTTTGTTTCCTATTGATGTAGCCCTAAGCAGAGATCGGCGCAAATAACTTTCATGGAAAGGGGTTGACAAGCTTCCAAAAAACCACGAGTTTCCTGAAATCTCAGCACACATTTTTTCACCCACTCTTGATGACACTTTCAGATAATGATCAGTACCCCAATCCTACTGGGCTCACCAAATTTCGTTCTTCTAGGTTAAACCGTTCGTTGGCAGTAACAGTTTTAATTTTTAGGTTTCACTCTGTTTTCTCCTATATGTATACATGTAGTTGGAACTCTAAATCAAAGACAGTTTGTGCTAGCTCTTTGAAACTTGACACAATAAAGTAGTTCCAAGTTCTGTCTCTATGGTTTGTTTCCTATTGATGTAGCCCTAAGCAGAGACTGGCGCAAATCACTTTCATGGAAACGGGTTGCGAAGCTTCCAAAAAACTATGAGTTTCCTGAAATCTCAGCACACATTTTTTCACCCAATCTTGATGACACTTTCAGGTAATGATCAGTACCCCAATCCTACTTGGCTAACCAAATTTCGTTCTTCTAGGTTAAACCGTTCGTTGGCTGTAACAGTTTTAATTTTTAGGTTTCACTCTGTTTTCTCCTATATGGATACATATAGTTGGAATTCTAAATCAAACACGGTTTGTGCTAGCTCTTTGAAACTTCACACAATAAAGTAGTTCCATGTTCTATCTCTATGGTTTTTTTCCTATTGATGTAGCCCTAAGCAGAGACCGGCGCAAATCACTTCTATGGAAATGGGTTGCCAAGCTTCCAAAAAACTACGAGTTTCCTGAAATCTCAGCACACATTTTTTCACCCAATCTTGATGACACTTTCAGGTAATGATCAGTACCCCAATCCCACTTGGCTCACCAAATTTCGTTCTTCTAGGTTAAACCGTTCGTTGGCAGTAACAGTTTTAATTTTCAGTTTTCACTCTGTTTTCTCCTATATGGATACATGTAGTTGGAACTCTAAATCAAACACGGTTTGTGCTAGCTCTTGAAAACTTGACACAAGAAAGTAGTTCCAAGTTCTATCTCTATGGTTTGTTTCCTATTGAGGTAGCCCTAAGCAGAGACCAGTGCAAATGACTTTCATGGAAAGGGGTTGCCTACCTTCCAAAAAACTATGAGTTTCCTAAAATCTCAGCACACATTTTTTCACCCAATCATGATGACAGTTTCAGGTAATGATAAGTACCCCAATCAAACTTGGCTCACCAAATTTCGTTCTTCTAGGTTAAACCATTCGTTGGCAGTAACAGTTTTAATTTTTAGGTTTCACTTGTTTCCCCTACATGGATACATATAGTTGGAACTCTAAATCAAACACGGTTTGTGCTAGCTCTTTATAACTTGACACAACAAAGTAGTTCCAAGTTCTATCACTATGGTTTGTTTCCTATTGATGTAGCCCTAAGCAGAGAGCGGCGCAAATCACTTTCATGGAAAGGGGTTTCCAAGCTTCCAAAAAACTACGAGTTTCCTGAAATCTCAGCACACATTTTTTCACCCACTCTTGATGACACTTTCAGATAATGATCTGTACCCCAATCCCACTGGGCTCACCAAATTTCGTTCTTCTAGGTTAAACCGTTCGTTGGCAGTAACAGTTTAAATTTTTAGGTTTCACTCTGTTTTCTCCTATATGTATACATATAGTTGGAACTCTAAATCAAAGACAGTTTGTGCTAGCTCTTTGAAACTTGACACAATAAAGTAGTTCCAAGTTCTGTCTCTATGGTTTGTTTCCTATTGATGTAGCCCTAAGCAGAGACTGGCGCAAATCACTTTCATGGAAACGGGTTGCGAAGCTTCCAAAAAACTACGAGTTTCCTGAAATCTCAGCACACATTTTTTCACCCAATCTTGATGACACTTTCAGGTAATGATCAGTACCCCAATCCTACTTGGCTAACCAAATTTCGTTCTTCTAGGTTAAACCGTTCGTTGGCTGTAACAGTTTTAATTTTTAGGTTTCACTCTGTTTTCTCCTATATGGATACATATAGTTGGAACTCTAAATCAAACACGGTTTGTGCTAGCTCTTTGAAACTTCACACAATAAAGTAGTTCCATGTTCTATATCTATGGTTTTTTTCCTATTGATGTAGCCCTAAGCAGAGACCGGCGCAAATCACTTCCATGGAAATGGGTTGCCAAGCTTCCAAAAAACTACGAGTTTCCTGAAATCTCAGCACACATTTTTTCAACCAATCTTGATGAAACTTTCAGGTAATGATCAGTACCCCAATCCCACTTGGCTCACCAAATTTCGTTCTTCTAGGTTAAACCGTTCGTTGGCAGTAACAGTTTTAATTTTCAGTTTTCACTCTGTTTTCTCCTATATGGATACATGTAGTTGGAACTCTAAATCAAACACGGTTTGTGCTAGCTCTTTAAAACTTGACACAATAAAGTAGTTCCAAGTTCTATCTCTATGGTTTGTTTCCTATTGAGGTAGCCCTAAGCAGAGACCGGCGCAAATAACTTTCATGGAAAGGGGTTGACAAGCTTCCAAAAAACTACGAGTTCCCTGAAATCTCAGCACACTGTTTTTCACCCAATGTTGATGACACTTTCAGGTAATGATCAGTACCCCAATCCCACTTGGCTCCCCAAATTTCGTTCATCTAGGTTAAACCGTTCGTTGGCAGTAACAGTTTTAATTTTTAGGTTTCACTCTGTTTTCTCCTATATGGATACATGTAGTTGGAACTCTAAATCAAACACGGTTTGTGCTAGCTCTTTGAAACTTGACACAATAAAGTAGTTCCAAGTACTATCTCTATGGTATGTTTCCTTTTGATGTAGCCCTAAGCAGAGACTGGCGCAAATCACTGTCATGGAAAAGGGTGCCAAGCTTCCAAAAAACTACGAGTTTCCTGAAATCTCAGCACACATTTTTTCACCCAATCTTGATGACACTTTCAGGTAATGATCAGTACCCCAATCCCACTTGGCTCACCAAATTTTGTTCTTCTAGTTTAAACCGTTCGTTGGCAGTAACAGTTTAATTTTTAGGTTACACTCTGTTTTCTCCTATATGGATACATGTAGTTGGAACTCTAAATCAAAGACAGTTTGTGCTAGCTCTTTGAAACTTCACACAATAAAGTAGTTCCAAGTTCTATCTCTATGGTTTGTTTCCTATTGATGTAGCCCTAAGCAGAGACTGGCACAAATCAGTATCATGGAAAGGGGTTGCCAAGCTTCCAAAAAACTACAAGTTTCCTGAAATCTCAGCACACATTTCTTCACACAATCTGGATGACAGTCTCAGGTAATGATCAGTACCCCAATCCCACTTGGCTCACCAAATTTCGTTCTTCTAGGTTAAACCGTTCGTTCGCAGTAACAGTTTAAATTTTTAGGTTACACTATGTTTTCTCCTATATGGATACATGTAGTTGGAACTCTAAATCAAACATGGTTTGTGCTAGCTCTTGAAAACTTGACACAATAAAGTAGTTCCATGTATTATCTCTATGGTTTGTTTCCTATTGATGTAGCCCTAAGCAGAGACTGGCGCAAATCACTTTCATGGAAAGGGGTTGCCAAGCTTCCAAAAAACTACGAGTTTCCTGAAATCTCAGCACATATTTTTTCACCCAATCCGGATGACACTTTGAGGTAATGATCATTACCCCAATCCCACTTGGATCACCAAATTTCGTTCTTCTAGGTTAAACCGTTCATTGGCATTAACAGTTTTAATTTTTAGGTTTCACTCTGTTTTCTCCTATATGGATACATGTAGTTGGAACTCTAAATCAAACACGGTTTGTGCTAGCTCTTGAAAACTTGACACAATAAAGTAGTTCCAAGTTCTATCTCTATGGTTTGTTTCCTATTGATGTAGCCCTAAGCAGAGACTGGCACAAATCACTTTCATGGGAAGGGGTTGCCAAGCTTCCAAAAAACTACGAGTTTCCTGAAATCTCAGCACATATTTTAACCCAATCTGGGTGACACTTTCAGGTAATGATCAGTACCCCAATCCCACTTGGCTCACCAAATTTCGTTCTTCTAGGTTAAACCGTTCGTTGGCAGTAACAGTTTTAATTTTTAGTTTTCACTCTGTTTTCTCCTATATGGATACATGTAGTTGGAACTCTAAATCAAACACGGTTTGTGCTAGCTCTTGAAAACTTGACACAATAAAGTAGTTCCAAGTTCTATCTCTATGGTTTGTTTCCTATTGAGGTAGCCCTAAGCAGAGACCGGCGCAAATGACTTTCATGGAAAGGGGTTGCCTACCTTCCAAAAAACTATGAGTTTCCTAAAATCTCAGGACACATTTTTTCACCCAATCATGATGACAGTTTCAGGTAATGATCAGTACCCCAATCCCACTTGGCTCACCAAATTTCACTGTTCTAGGTTAAACAGTTGGTTGGCAGTGACAGTTTGAATTTTTAGGTTTCACTCTGTTTTCTCCTATATGGATACATGTATTTGGAACTCTAAATCAAACACGGTTTGTGCTAGCTCTGGAATACTTGACACAATAAAGTGGTTCCATGTTCTATCTCTATGGTTTGTTTCCTATTGATGTAACCCTAAGCAGAGACTGGCACAAATCACTTTCATGGAAATGGGTTGCCAAGCTTCCAAAAAACTACGAGTTTCCTGAAATCTCAGCACACATTTTTTCAGCCAATCTGGATGACACTTTCAGGTAATGATCAGTACCCCAATCCCACTTGGCTCACCAAATTTCGTTCTTCTATGTTAAACGGTTCATTGGCAGTAACAGTTTTAATTTTTAGGTTTTACTCTGTTTTCTCCTATATGGATACATGTAGTTGGAACTCTAAATCAAACACGGTTGGTGCTAGCTCTTTGAAACTTGACACAATAAAGTAGTTCCAAGTTCTATCTCTATGGTTTGTTTACTATTGATGTAGCCCTAAGCAGAGACTGGCGCAAATCACTTCCATGGAAATGGGTTGCCAAGCTTCCAAAAAACTACGAGTTTCCTGAAATCTCAGCACACATTTTTTCACCCAATCTTGATGACTCTTTCAGGTAATGATCAGTACCCCAATCCCACTTGGCTCACCAAATTTCACTGTTCTAGATTAAACCGTTTGTTGGCAGTTACAGTTTAAATTTATAGGCTTCACTCTGTTTTCTGCTATATGGATACATGTAGTTGGAACTCTAAATCAAACACGGTTTGTGCTAGCTCTTGAAAACTTGACACAATAAAGTAGTTCCAAGTTCTATCTCTATGGTTTGTTTCCTATTGTGGTAGCCCTAAGCAGAGACCGGTGCAAATGACTTTCATGGAAAGGGGTTGCCTACCTTCCAAAAACCTACGAGTTTCTTGAAATCTCAGCACACATTTTTTCACCCAATCTTGATGACACTTTCCGGTAATGATCAGTACCACAATCAAACTTGGCTCACCAAATTTCATTGTTCTAGGTTAAACCGTTCGTTGGCAGTGACAGTTTTAATTTTTAGGTTTCACTCTGTTTTCTCCTATATGGGTACATGTAGTTGGAACTCTAAATCAAACACGGTTTGTGCTAGCTATGGAAAACTTGACACAATAAAGTAGTTCCATGTTCTATCTCTATGGTTTGTTTCCTATAGATGTAGCCCTAAGCAGAGACTGGCGCAAATCACTTTCATGGAAAGGGGTTGCCAAGCTTCCAAAAAACTACGAGTTCCCTGAAATCTCAGCACACATTTTTTCACCCAATATAAATGACACTTTCAGGTAATGATCAGTACCCCAATCCCACTTGGCTCACCAAATTTCGTTCTTCTAGGTTAAATGGTTCATTGGCAGTAACAGTTTTAATTTTTAGGTTTCACTCTGTTTTCTCCTATATGGATACATGTATTTGGAACTCTAAATCAAACACGGTTTGTGCTAGCTCTTGAAAACGTGACACAATAAAGTAGTTCCAAGTTCTATCTCTATGGTTTGTTTCCTATTGATGTACCCCTAAGCAGAGACTGGCGCAAATCACTTTCATGGAAATGGGTTGCCAAGCTTCCAAAAAACTACGAGTTTCCTGAAATCTCAGCACACATTTTTTCACACAATTTTGATGACTCTTTCAGGTAATGATCAGTACCCCAATCCCACTTGGCTCACCAAATTTCATTGTTCTAGGTTAAACCGTTCGTTGGCAGTAACAATTTTAATTTTTAGGTTTCACTCTGTTTTCTCCCATAAGGATACATGTAGTTGGAACTCTAAATCAAACACGGTTTGTGCTAGCTCTTGAAAACTTGACACAAGAAAGTAGTTCCAAGTTCTATCTCTATGGTTTGTTTCCTATTGAGGTAGCCCTAAGCAGAGATCGGCGCAAATCACTTTCATGGAAAGGGGTTGACAAGCTTCCAAAAAACCACGAGTTTCCTGAAATCTCAGCACACATTTTTTCACCCAATCTTGATGACACTTTCAGATAATGATCAGTACCCCAATCCCACTGGGCTCACCAAATTTCGTTCTTATAGGTTAAACCGTTCTTTGGCAGTAACAGTTTTAATTTTTATGTTTCACTCTGTTTTCTCCTATATGTATACATGTAGTTGGGACTCTAAATCAAAGACGGTTTGTGCTAGCTCTTTGAAACTTGACACAATAAAGTAGTTCCAAGTTCCATCTCTACGGTTTGTTTCCTATTGATGTAGCCCTAAGCAGAGATCGGCGCAAATCACTTTCATGGAAAAGGGTTGACAAGCTCCCAAAAAACCACGAGTTTCCTGAAATCTCAGCACACATTTTTTCACCCAATCTTGATGACACTTTCAGATAATGATTAGTACCGCAATCCCACTTGGCTCACCAAATTTCGTTCTTCTAGGTTAATCCGTTCATTGGCAGTAACAGTTTTAATTTTTAGGTTTCACTCTGTTTTCTCCTATATGTATACATGTAGTTGGAACTCTAAATCAAAGACAGTTTGTGCTAGCTCTTTGAAACTTGACACAATAAAGTAGTTCCAAGTTCTGTCTCTATGGTTTGTTTCCTATTGATGTAGCCCTAAGCAGAGACTGGCGCAAATCACTTTCATGGAAACGGGTTGCGAAGCTTCCAAAAAACTATGAGTTTCCTGAAATCTCAGCACACATTTTTTCACCCAATCTTGATGACACTTTCAGGTAATGATCAGTACCCCAATCCTACTTGGCTAACCAAATTTCGTTCTTCTAGGTTAAACCGTTCGTTGGCTGTAACAGTTTTAATTTTTAGGTTTCACTCTGTTTTCTCCTATATGGATACATATAGTTGGAATTCTAATTCAAACACGGTTTGTGCTAGCTCTTTGAAACTTCACACAATTAAGTAGTTCCATGTTCTATCTCTATGGTTTTTTTCCTATTGATGTAGCCCTAAGCAGAGACCGGCGCAAATCACTTCCATGGAAATGGGTTGCCAAGCTTCCAAAAAACTACGAGTTTCCTGAAACCTCAGCACACATTTTTTCAACCAATCTTGATGACACTTTCAGGTAATGATCAGTACCCCAATCCCACTTGGCTCACCAAATTTCGTTCTTCTAGGTTAAACCGTTCGTTGGCAGTAACAGTTTTAATTTTCAGTTTTCACTCTGTTTTCTCCTATATGGATACATGTAGTTGGGACTCTAAATCAAACACGGTTTGTGCTAGCTCTTTGAAACTTGACACAATAAAGTAGTTCCAAGTTCTATCTCTATGGTTTGTTTCCTATTGAGGTAGCCCTAAGCAGAGACCGGCGCAAATAACTTTCATGGAAAGGGATTGACAAGCTTCCAAAAAACCACGAGTTTCCTGAAATCTCAGCACACATTTTTTCAACCAATCTTGATGACACTTTCAGGTAATGATCAGTACCCCAATCCCACTTGGCTCACCGAATTTCATTGTTCTAGGTTAAACCGTTTGTTGGCAGTTACAGTTTTAATTTATAGGCTTCACTCTGTTTTCTGCTATATGGATACATGTAGTTGGAACTCTAAATCAAACACGGTTTGTGCTAGCTCTTTAAAACTTGACACAATAAAGTAGTTCCAAGTTCTATCTCTACGGTTTGTTTCCTATTGTGGTAGCCCTAAGCAGAGACCGGTGCAAATGACTTTCATGGAAAGGGGTTGCCTACCTTCCAAAAAACTACGAGTTTCCTGAAATCTCAGCACACATTTTTTCACCCAATCTTGATGACACTTTCCGGTAATGATCAGTACCACAATCAAACTTGGCTCACCAAATTTCATTGTTCTAGGTTAAACCATTCGTTGGCAGTGACAGTTTTAATTTTTAGGTTTCACTCTGTTTTCTCCTATATGGATACATGTAGTTGGAACTCTAAATCAAACACGGTTTGTGCTAGCTCTGGAAAACTTGACACAATAAAGTAGTTCCATGTTCTATCTCTATGGTTTGTTTCCTATTGATGTAGCCCTAAGCAGAGACTGGCGCAAATCACTTTCATGGAAAGGGGTTGCCAAGCTTCCAAAAAACTACGAGTTCCCTGAAATCTCAGCACACATTTTTTCACCCAATCTTGATGACACTTTCAGGTAATGATCAGTACCGCAATCCCACTTGGCTCACCAAATTTCGTTCTTCTAGGTTAAATGGTTCATTGGCAGTAACAGTTTTAATTTTTAGGTTTCACTCTGATTTCTCCTATATGGATACATGTAGTTGGAACTCTAAATCAAACACGGTTTGTGCTAGCTCTTGAAAACGTGACACAATAAAGTAGTTCCAAGTTCTATCTTTATGGTTTGTTTCCTATTGATGTAGCCGTAAGCAGAGACTGGCGCAAATCACTTTCATGGAAATGGGTTGCCAAGCTTCCAAAAAACTAAGAGTTTCCTGAAATCTCAGCACACATTTTTTCACCCAATCTTGATGACACTTTCAGGTAATGATCAGTACCCCAATCCCACTTGGCTCACCAAATTTCATTTTTCTAGGTTAAACCGTTCATTGGCAGTAACAATTTTAATTTTTAGGTTTCACTCTGTTTTCTCCTATATGGATGCATGTATTTGGAACTCTAAATCAAACACGGTTTGTGCTAGCTCTTTAAAACTTGACACAATAAAGTAGTTCCAAGTTCTATCTCTATGGTTTGTTTCCTATTGATGTAGCCCTAAGCAGAGATCGGCGCAAATCACTTTCATGGAAAGGGGTTGACAAGCTTCCAAAAAACCACGAGTTTCCTGAAATCTCAGCACACATTTTTTCACCCAATCTTGATGACACTTTCAGATAATGATCAGTACCCCAATCCCACTGGGCTCACCAAATTTCGTTCTTCTAGGTTAAACCGTTCGTTGGCAGTAACAGTTTTAATTTTTATGTTTCACTCTGTTTTCTCCTATATGTATACATGTATGTGGGACTCTAAATCAAAGACGGTTTGTGCTAGCTCTTTGAAACTTGACACAATAAAGTAGTTCCAAGTTCCATCTCTACGGTTTGTTTCCTATTGATGTAGCCCTAAGCAGAGACTGGCGCAAATCACTTTCATGGAAACGGGTTGCGAAGCTTCAAAAAACTACGAGTATCCTGAAATCTCAGCACACATTTTTTCACCCAATCTTGATGACACTTTCAGGTAATGATCAGTACCCCAATCCTACTTGGCTAACCAAATTTCGTTCTTCTAGGTTAAACCGTTCGTTGGCTGTAACAGTTTTAATTTTTAGGTTTCACTCTGTTTTCTCCTATATGGATACATATAGTTGGAACTCTAAATCAAACACGGTTTGTGCTAGCTCTTTGAAACTTCACACAATAAAGTAGTTCCATGTTCTATCTCTATGGTTTGTTTCCTATTGATGTAGCCCTAAGCAGAGACCTGCACAAATCACTTCCATGGAAATGGGTTGCCAAGCTTCCAAAAAACTACGAGTTTCCTGAAATCTCAGCACACATTTTTTCACCCAATCTTGATGACACTTTCAGGTAATGATCAGTACCCCAATCCCACTTGGCTCACCAAATTTCGTTCTCCTAGGTTAAATGGTTCATTGGCAGTAACAGTTTTAATTTTTAGGTTTCACTCTGTTTTCTCCTATATGGATACATGTAGTTGGAACTCTAAATCAAACACGGTTTGTGCTAGCTCTTTGAAACTTGACACAATAAAGTAGTTCCAAGTTCTATCTCTATGGTTTGTTTCCTATTGATGTAGCCCTAAGCAGAGATCGGCGCAAATAACTTTCATGGAAATGGGTTGACAAGCTTCCAAAAAACCACGAGTTTCCTGAAATCTCAGCACACATTTTTTCACCCAATCTTGATGACACTTTCAGATAATGATCAGTACCCCATTCCCACTTGGCTCACCAAATTTCATTGTTCTAGGTTAAACCGTTCGTTGGCAGTAACAATTTTAATTTTTAGGTTTCACTCTGTTTTCTCCTATATGGATACATGTATTTGAACTCTAAATCAAACACGGTTTGTGCTAGCTCTTTAAAACTTGAAACAATAAAGTAGTTCCAAGTTCTATCTCTATGGTTTGTTTCCTATTGATGTAGCCCTAAGCAGAGATCGGCGCAAATAACTTTCATGGAAAGGGGTTGACAAGCTTCCAAAAAACCACGAGTTTCCTGAAATCTCAGCACACATTTTTTCACCCAATCTTGATGACACTTTCAGGTAATGATCAGTACCCCAATCCTACTTGGCTAACCAAATTTCGTTCTTCTAGGTTAAACCGTTCGTTGGCTGTAACAGTTTTAATTTTTAGGTTTCACTCTGTTTTCTCCTATATGGATACATATAGTTGGAACGCTAAATCAAACACGGTTTGTGCTAGCTCTTTGAAACTTCACACAACAAAGTAGTTCCATGTTCTATCTCTATGGTTTGTTTCCTATTGATGTAGCCCTAAGCAGAGACCGGCGCAAATCACTTCCATGGAAATGGGTTGCCAAGCTTCCAAAAAACTACGAGTTTCTTGAAATCTCAGCACACATTTTTTCACCCAATCTTGATGACACTTTCAGGTAATGATCAGTACCCCAATCCCACTTGGCTCACCAAATTTCGTTCTTCTAGGTTAAACCGTTCGTTGGCAGTAACAGTTTTAATTTTTAGTTTTCACTCTGTTTTCTCCTATATGGATACATGTAGTTGGAACTCTAAATCAAACACGGTTTGTGCTAGCTCTTGAAAACTTGACACAATAAAGTAGTTCCAAGTTCTATCTCTATGGTTTGTTTCCTATTGAGGTAGCCCTAAGCAGAGACCGGTGCAAATGACTTTCATGGAAAGGGGTTGCCTACCTTCCAAAAAACTATGAGTTTCCTAAAATCTCAGCACACATTTTTTTCACCCAATCATGATGACAGTTTCAGGTAATGATCAGTACCCCAATCAAACTTGGCTCAACAAATTTCGTTCTTCTAGGTTAAACCATTCGTTGGCAGTAACAGTTTTAATTATTAGGTTTCACTTGTTTTCTCCTACATGGATACATGTAGTTGGAACTCTAAATCAAACACGGTTTGTGCTAGCTCTTGAAAACTTGACACAATAAAGTAGTTCCATGTTCTATCTCTATGGTTTGTTTCCTATTGATGTAGCCCTAAGCAGAGACTGGCGCAAATCACTTTCATGGAAAGGGGTTGCCAAGCTTCCAAAAAACTACGAGTTCCCTGAAAACTCAGCACACATTTTTTCACCCATTATAAATGACACTTTCTGGTAATGATCAGTACCCCAATCCCACTTGGCTCACCAAATTTCGTTCTTCTAGGTTAAATGGTTCATTGGCAGTAACAGTTTTAATTTTTAGGTTTCACTCAGTTTTCTCCTATATGGATACATGTAGTTGGAACTCTAAATTAAACACGGTTTGTGCTAGCTCTTTGAATCTTGACAAAATAAAGTAGTTCCAAGTTCTATCTCTATGGTTTGTTTCCTATTGATGTAGCCCTAAGCAGAGACGGGCGCAAATCACTTTCATGGAAAGGGGTTGCCAAGCTTCCAAAAAACTACGAGTTTCCTGAAATCTAAGCACACATTTTTTCACACAATCTTGATTATAATTTCAGATAATGATCAGTAAGCCAATCCCACTTGGCTCACCAAATTTCGTTCTTCTAGGTTAAACCGTTCATTCGCAGTAAAGTTTTAATTTTTAGGTTTCACTCTGTTTTCTCCTATATGGATACATATAGTTGGAACTCTAAATCAAACACGGTTTGTGCTAGCTCTTTGAAACTTCACACAATAAAGTACTTCCAAGTTCCATCTCTATGGTTTGTTTCCTATTCATGTAGCCCTAATGAGAGACCGGCGTAAATCACTTTAATTGAAAGGGGTTGCCAAGCTTCCAAAAAACTACGAGTTTCCTGAAATCCCAGCACACATTTTTACACCCAATCTTGATCAGACTTTCAGGTAATGATCAGTACCCCAATCCCACTTGGCTCACCAAATTTCGTTCTTCTAGGTTAAACCGTTCGTTGGCAGAAACAGTTTTAATTTTTAGGTTTCACTCAGTTTTCTCCTATATGGATACATGTAGATGGAACTCTAAATTAAACACGGTTTGTGCTAGCTCTTTGAATCTTGACAAAATAAAGTAGTTCCAAGTTGTATCTCTATGGTTTGTTTCCTATTGATGTAGCCCTAAGCAGAGACTGGCGCAAATCACTTTCATGGAAAGGGGTTGCCAAGCTTCCAAAAAACTACGAGTTTCCTGAAATCTAAGCTGACATTTTTTCACAAAATCTTGATTATAATTTCAGATAATGATCAGTAAGCCAATCCCACTTGGCTCACCAAATTTCGTTCTTCTAGGTTAAACCGTTCATTCGCAGTAAAGTTTTAATTTTTAGGTTTCACTCTGTTTTCTCCTATATGGATACATATAGTTGGAACTCTAAATCAAACACGGTTTGTGCTAGCTCTTTGAAACTTCACACAATAAAGTACTTCCAAGTTCCATCTCTATGGTTTGTTTCCTATTCATGTAGCCCTAATGTGAGACCGGCGTAAATCACTTTAATTGAAAGGGGTTGCCAAGCTTCCAAAAAACTACGAGTTTCCTGAAATCCCAGCACACATTTTTACACCCAATCTTGATGAGATTTTCAGGTAATGATCAGTACCCCAATCCCACTTGGCTCACCAAATTTCATTCTTCTAGGTTAAACCGTTCGTTGGCAGTAACAGTTTAAATATTTAGGTTTCACTCAGTTTTCTCCTATATGGATACATGTAGTTGGAACTCTAAATCAAAGACGGTTTGTGCTAGCTCTTTGAAACTTGACACAATAAAGTAGTTCCAAGTTCATTCTTTATGGTTTGTTTCCTATTCATGTAGCCCTAATGAGAGACCTGGGTAAATCACTTTAATGGAAAGGGGTTACCAAGCTTCCAAAAACTAAGAGTTTCCTGGAATCCCAGCACAAATTTTTACACCAAATCTTGATGAGACTTTCAGGTAATGATCAGTACCCCAATCCCACTTGGCTCACCAAATTTCGTTCATCTAGGTTAAACCATTCGTTGGCAGTAACAGTTTAAATATTTAGGTTTCACTCAGTTTTCTCCTAAATGGATACATACAGTTGCAACTCTAAATCAAAGACGGTTTGTGCTAGCTCTTTAAAAATTGACACAATAAAGAAGTTCCAAGTTACATCTCTATGGTTTGTTTCCTATTAATGTAGCCATAAGCAGAGACTGGCACAAATCACTTTCATGGAAACGGGTTGCCAAGCTTCCAAAAAACTACGAGTTTCCTGATATCTCAGCACACATTTTTTCACCAATATTGATGACACTTTCAGGTAATGATCAGTACCCAAATCCCACTTGGCTCACCAAATTTTGTTCTTCTAGGTTAAACCGTTCGTTGGCTGTAACAGTTTTAATTTTTATGTTTCACTCTGTTTTCTCCTATATGGATACATGTATTTGGAACTCTAAATCAAAGACGGTTTGTGCTAGCTCTTTGAAACTTGACACAATAAAGTAGTTCCAAGTTCAATCTCTATGGTTTGTTTCCTATTCATGTAGCCCTAATGAGAGACCGGCGTAAATCACTTTAATGGAAATGGGTTGCCAAGCTTCCAAAAAACTACGAGTTTCCTGAAATCCCAGCACACATTTTTACACCCAATCTTGATGAGAATTTCAGGTAATGATCAGTACCCCAATCCCACTTGGCTCACCAAATTTCGTTCTTCTAGGTTAAACCATTCGTTGGCAGTAACAGTTTAAATATTTAGGTTTCACTCAGTTTCCTCCTATAAGGATACATGTAGTTGGAACTCTAAATCAAAGACAGTTTGTTCTAGCTCTTTGAAAATTGACACAATAAAGTAGTTGCAAGATCTATCTCTACGGTTTGCTTCCTATTGATGTAGCCCTAAGCAGAGACTGGCACAAATCACTTTCATGGAAAGGGGTTGACAATCTTCCAAAAAACCACGAGTTTCCTGAAATCTCAGCACACATTTTTTCACCCAATCTTGATGACACTTTCAGATAATGATCAGTACCCCAATCCCACTTGGCTCACCAAAGTTCGTTCTTCTAGGTTAAACAGTTCGTTGGCAGAAACAGTTTCAATTTTTAGGTTTCACTCTGTTTTCTCCTATATGGATACATATAGTTGGAACTCTACATCAAACACGGTTTGTGCGAGCTCTTTGAAACTTCACACAATAAAATACTTCCAAGTTCTATCTCTATGGTTTGTTTCCTATTCATGTAGCCCTAATGAGAGACCGGCGTAATTCACTTTAATGCAAAGGGGTTGCCAAGCTTCCAAAAAACTACGAGTTTCCTGAAATCCCAGCACACATTTTTACACCCAATCTTGATGAGACTTTCAGGTAATGATCAGTACCCCAATCCCACTTGGCCCACCAAATTTCGTTCTTCTAGTTAAACCGTTCGTTTGCAGTAACAGTTTAAATATTTAGGTTTCACTCAGTTTTCTCCTATAAGGATACATGTATTTGGAACTCTAAATCAAAGACGGTTTGTGCTAGCTCTTTGAAAATTGACACAATAAAGTAGTTCCAGGTTCTATCTCTATGGTTTGTTTCCTATTGATGTAGCCCTAAGCAGAGACTGGCGCAAATCACTTTCATGGAAAGGGTTTGCCAAGCTTCCAAAAACTACGAGTTTCCTGAAATCTATGCACACATTTTTTCACCCAATCTTGATTATAATTTCAGATAATAATCAGTAAGCCAATCTCACTTGGCTCACCAAATTTCGTTCTTCTAGGTTAAACCGTTCATTGGCACTAAAGTTTTAATTTTTAGGTTTCACTCTGTTTTCTCCTATATGGATACATGTAGTTGGAACTCTAAATCAAAGACGGTTTGTGCTAGCTCTTTGAAAATTGACACAATAAAGTAGTTCCAAGTTCTATCTCTACGTTTTTTTTTCTATTGATGTAGCCCTAAGCAGAGACCGGCGCAAATCACTTTCATGGAAAGGGGTTGCCAAGCTTCCAAAAAACTACGAGTTTCCTGAAATCTCAGCACACATTTTTTCACCCAAACTTGATGACACTTTCAGGTAATGATCAGTACTCCAATCCCACTTGGCTCACCAAATTTCGTTCTTCTAGGTTAAACCGTTCGTTGGCAGTAACAGTTTTAATTTTTAGGTTTCACTCTGTTTTCTCCTATATGGATACATGTAGTTGGAACTCTAAATCAAAAACGGTTTGTGCTAGCTCTTGGAAACTTGACACAATAAAGTAGTTCCAAGTTCTATCTCTATGGTTTCTTTCCTATTGATGTAGCCCGAAACAGAGACTGGCGCAAATCACTTTCATGGAAAGGGGTTGCCAAGCTTCCAAAAAACTACGAGTTTCCTGAAATCTCTGCATACATTTTTTCCCCCAATCTTGATGACACTTTCAGGTAATGATCAGTACCCCAATCTTACTTGGCTCACCAAATTTCGTGCTTCTAGGTTAAACCGTTCGTTGGCAGTAACAGTTTTAATTTTTAGGTTTCACTCTGTTTTCTCCTATAGGATACATGCAGTTGGAACTCTAAATCAAACACGGTTTGTTCTACCTCTTTGAAACTTGACACACTGAAGTAGTTCCAAGTTCTATCTCTATGGTTTGTTTCCTATTGATGTAGCCCTAAGCAGAGACTGGCGCAAATCACTTTCATGGAAAGGGGTTGCCAAGCTTCCAAAAAACTACGAGTTTCCTGAAAACTCAGCACACATTTTTTCACCCTATCTTGATGACACTTTCATGTAATGATCAGTACCCCAATCCCACTTGGCTCACCAAATTTCGTTCTTCTAGGTTAAACCGTTCGTTGGCAGTATCAGTTTTAATTTTTAGGTTTCACTCTGTTTTCTCCTATATGCATAAATGTAGTTGGAACTCTAAATCCAACACGGTTTGTGCCAGCTCTTGGAAACTTGACACAATAAAGTAGTTCCAAGTTCTATCTCTATGGTTTGTTTCCTATTGATGTAGCCCTAAGCAGAGACGGGCAAAAATCACTTTCATGGAAAGTTGTTGCCAAGCTTCCAAAAAATTACGAGTATCCTGAAATATCAGCACACATTTTTTCAACCTATCTTGATGACACTTTCAGGTAATGATCAGTACCCCAATCCCACTTGGCTCACCAAATTTCGTTCTTCTAGGTTAAACCGTTCCTTGGCTGTAACAGTTTTAATTTTTAGGTTTCACTCTGTTTTCCCCTATATGGATACATGTAGTTGGAACTCTAAATCAAACACGGTTTGTGCCAGCTCTTGGAAACTTGACACAATAATGTAGTTCCAAGTTCTATCTCTATGGTTTCTTTCCTATTGATGTAGCCCAAAACAGAGACTGGCGCAAATCACTTTAATGGAAAGGGGTTGCCAGGCTTCCAAAAACTACGAGTTTCCTGAAATCTCAGCACACATTTTTTCACCCAATCTTGATGACACTTCCAGGTAATGATCAGTACCCCAATCCCACTTGGCTCACCAAACTTCGTTCTTCTAGGTTAAACTGTTCGTCGGCAGTAACAGTTTTACTTTTTAGGTTTCACTCTGTTTTCTCCTATATGGATACATGTAGTTGGAACTCTAAATCAAACACGGTTTGTGCTAGCTCTTGGAAACTTGACACAATAAAGTAGTTCCAAGTTCTATCTCTATGGTTTGTTTCCTATTGATGTAGCCCTAAGCAGAGACTGGCGCAAATCACTTTCATGGAAAGGGGTTGCCAATCTTCCAAAAAACTACTAGTTTCCTGAAATCAGCACATATTTTTTCACCCAATATTGATGACACTTTCAGGTAATACTCGGTACCCCAATCCCACTTGGCTCACCAAATTTCGTTCTTCTAGGTTAAACCGTTCGTTGGCAGTATCAGTTTTAATTTTTAGGTTTCACTCTGTTTTCTCCTATAAGGATACATGTATTTGGAACTCTAAATCAAACACGGTTTGTGCTAGCTCTTGGAAACTTGACACAATAAAGTAGTTCCAAGTTCTATCTCTATGGTTTGTTTCCTATTGATGTAGCCCTAAGCAGCGACCTGCGCAAATCATTTCATGGAAAGGGGTTGCCAAGCTTCCAAAAAACTACGAGTTTCCTGAAATCTCAGCATACATTTTTTCACCAAAACTTGAAGACACTTTCAGGTAATGATCAGTACCCCAATCCCACTTGGCTCACCAAATTTCGTTCTTCTAGGTTAAACCGCTCGTTGGCAGTAACAGTTTAAATTTTTAGGTTTCACTCTGTTTTCTCCTATAAGGATACATGTATTTGAAACTCTAAATCAAACACGGTTTGTGCTAGCCCTTGGAATCTTGACACAATAAAGTAGTTCCAAGTTCTTTCTCTATGGATTGTTTCCTATTGATGTAGCCCTAAGCAGAGACTGGCGCAAATCTCTTTCATGGAAAGGGGTTGCCAAGCTTCCAAAAAACTACGAGTATCCTGAAATCTCAGCACACATTTTTTCACCCAATCGTGATGACACTTTCAGGTAATGATCAGGACAACAATCCCACTTGGCTCACCGAATTTCATTCTTCTAGGTTAAACCGTTCGTTGGCACTATCAGTTTTAATTTTTAGGTTTCACTCTGTTTTCTCTTATATGGATACATGTAGTTGGAACTCTAAATCAAATACGGTTTGTGCCATCATTTGAAACTTGACACAATAAAGTAGTTCCAAGTTCTATCTCTATGGTTTGTTTCCTATTGATGTAGCCCGAAACAGAGACTGGCGCAAATCACTTTAATGGAAAGGGGTTGTCAGGCTTCCAAAAAACTACGAGTTTCCTGAAATCTCAGCACACATTTTTTCACCCAATCTTGATGACACTTTCAGGTAATGATCAGTACCCCAATCCCACTTGGCTCACCAAACTTTGTTCTTCTAGGTTAAACTGTTCCTCGGCAGTAACAGTTTTAATTTTCAGGTTTCACTCTGTTTTCTCCTATATGGATATATGTAGTTGGAACACTAAATCAAACATGGTTTGTGTTACCTCTTTAAACTTGACACAATAAACTAGTTCCAAGTTCTATCTCTATGGTTTGTTTCCTATTGATGTAGCCATAAGCAGAGACCGGCGCAAATCACTTTCATGGAAAGGGGTTGCCAAGCATCCAAAAAACTACGAGTTTCCTGAAATCTCAGCATATATTTTTTCACCCAATCTTGAAGACACTTTCAGGTAATGATCAGTACCCCAATCCCACTTGGCTCACGAAATTTCGTTCTTCTAAGTGAAACCGTTCGTTGGCAGTATCAGTTTCAATTTTTAGGTTTCACTCTTTTTTCTCCTATATGGATACTTGTAGTTGGAACTCTAAATCAAACACGGCTTGTGCTAGCTCTTGGAAACTTGACACAATAAACTAGTTCCAAGTTCTATCTCTATGGTTTGTTTCCTATTGATGTAGCCCTAAGCAGAGACTGGCGCAAATCACTTTCATGGAAAGGGGTTGCCAATCTTCCAAAAAACTACTAGTTTCCTGAAATCAGCACATATTTTTTCACCCAATATTGATGACACTTTCAGGTAATACTCAGTACCCCAATCCCACTTGGCTCACCAAATTTCGTTCTTCTAGGTTAAACCGTTCGTTGGCAGTATCAGTTTTAATTTTTAGGTTTCACTCTGTTTTCTCCTATAAGGATACATGTAGTTGGAACTCTAAATCAAACACGGTTTGTGCTAGCTCTTGGAAACTTGACACAAGAAAGTAGTTCCAAGTTCTATCTCTATGGTTTGTTTCCTATTGATGTAGCCCTAAGCAGCGACCTGCGCAAATCATTTCATGGAAAGGGGTTGCCAAGCTTCCAAAAAACTACGAGTTTCCTGAAATCTCAGCATACATTTTTTCACCAAAACTTGAAGACACTTTCAGGTAATGATCAGTACCCCAATCCCACTTGGCTCACCAAATTTCGTTCTTCTAGGTTAAACCGCTCGTTGGCAGTAACAGTTTAAATTTTTAGGTTTCACTCTGTTTTCTCCTATAAGGATACATGTATTTGAAACTCTAAATCAAACACGGTTTGTGCTAGCCCTTGGAATCTTGACACAATAAAGTAGTTCCAAGTTCTTTCTCTATGGATTGTTTCCTATTGATGTAGGCCTAAGCAGAGACTGGCGCAAATCTCTTTCATGGTAAGGGGTTGCCAAGCTTCCAAAAAACTACGAGTATCCTGAAATCTCAGCACACATTTTTTCACCCAATCGTGATGACACTTTCAGGTAATGATCAGGACAACAATCCCACTTGGCTCACCGAATTTCGTTCTTCTAGGTTAAACCGTTCGTTGGCACTATCAGTTTTAATTTTTAGGTTTCACTCTGGTTTCTCTTATATGGATACATGTAGTTGGAACTCTAAGTCAAATACGGTTTGTGCCAGCATTTGAAACTTGACACAATAAAGTAGTTCCAAGTTCTATCTCTATGGTTTGTTTCCTATTGATGTAGCCCTAAGCAGAGACCGGCGCAAATCACTTTCATGGAAAGTTGTTGCCAAGCTTCCAAAAAACTATGAGTTTCCTGAAATCTCAGCACACATTTTGTCACCCAATCTTGATGACACTTTCAGGTAATGATCAGTACCCCAATCCCACTTGGCTCACCAAATTTGGTTCTTCTAGGTTAAACCGTTCGTTGGCAGTAACATTTTTAATTTTTAGGTTTCACTCTGTTTTCTCCTATATGGATACATGTAGTTGAAACTCTAAATCAAACACGGTTTGTGCTAGCCCTTGGTATGTTGACACAATAAAGTAGTTCCAAGTTCTTTCTCTATGGTTTGATTCCTATTGATGTAGCCCTAAGCAGAGACTGGCGCAAATCATTTCATGGGAAGGGGTTGCCAAGCTTCCAAAAAAACTACGTGTTTCCTGAAAACTCAGCATATATTTTTTCACCCAATCTTGATGACACTTTCAGGTAAAGATCAGTACCACAATCCTACTTGGCTCACCAAATTTCGTTCTTCTAGGTTAAACCGTTCATTGGCAGTAAGAGTTTAAATTTTTAGGTTTCACTCTGTTTTCTCCTATATGGATACATGTAGTTGGAACTCTAAATCAAACACGGTTTGTGCTAGCTCTTGGAAACTTGAAACAATAAAGTAGTTCCAAGGTCTACCTCTATGGTTTGTTTCCTATTGATGTAGCCCTAAGCAGAGACTGGCGCAAATCACTTTCATGGAAAGGGGTTGCCAAGCTTCCAAAAAACTACGAGTTTTCTGAAATCTCAGCATATATTTTTTCACCCAATCTTGATGACACTTTCAGGTAATGATCACTAACCCAATCCCACTTGGCTCACCAAATTTCGTTCTTCTAGGTTAAACCGTTCGTTTTTCAGTAACAGTTTTAATTTTTAGGTTTCACTCTGTTTTCTCCTATATGGATACATGTAGTTGGAACTCTAAATCAAACACGGTTTGTGCTAGCCCTTGGAAACTTGACACAATAAATTAGTTACAAGTTCTATCTCTATGGTTTGTTTCCTATTGATGTAGCCCTAAGCAGAGACTGGCGCAAATCACTTTCATGGAAAGGGGTTGCCAAGCTTCCAAAAAACTACGAGTTTCCTGAAAACTCAGCACACGTTTTTTCACCCAATCTTGATGACACTTACATGTAATGATCAGTACCCCAATCCACTTGGCTCACCAAATTTTATTCTTCTAGGTTAAACCGTTCGTTGGCAGTATCAGTTTTAATTTTTAGGTTTCACTCAGTTTTCTCCTATATGCATACATGTATTTGGAACTCTAAATCAAACACGGTTTGTGCTAGCTCTTGGAAACTTGACACAATAGAGTAGTTCCAAGTTCTATTTCTATGGTTTGTTTCCTATTGATGTAGCCCTAAGCAGAGACTGGCGCAAATCACTTTCATGGAAAGGGGTTTCCAAGCTTCCAAAAAACTACGAGTTTCCTGAAATCAGCACACATTTTTTCACCCAATCTTGATGACACTTTCAGGTAATACTCAGTACCCCAATCCCACTTGGCTCACCAAATTTCGTTCTTCTAGGTTAAACCGTTCGTTGGCAGTATCAGTTTTAATTTTTAGGTTTCACTCTGTTTTCTCCTATACGGATACATGTAGTTGGAACTCTAAATCAAACACGGTTTGTGCTAGCTCTTGGAAACTTGACACAATAAAGTAGTTCCAAGTTCTATCTCTATGGTTTGTTTCCTATTGATGTAGCCCTAAGCAGCGACCAGCGCAAATCATTTCATTGAAAGCGGTTGCCAAGCTTCCAAAAAACTACGAGTTTCCTGAAATCTCAGCATACATTTTATCACCCAATCTTGAAGACACTCTCAGGTAATGATCAGTACCCCAATCCCACTTGGCTCACCAAATTTCGTTCTTCTAGGTTAAACCGTTCGTTGGCAGTAACAGTTTAAATTTTTAGGTTTCACTCTGTTTTCTCCTATAAGGATACTTGTAGTTGAAACTCTAAATCAAACACGGTTTGTGCTACCCTTGGAATCTTGACACAATAAAGTAGTTCCAAGTTCTTTCTCTATGGTTTGTTTCCTATTGATGTAGCCCTAAGCAGAGACTGGCGCAAATCACTTTCATGGAAAGGGGTTGCCAAGCTTCCAAAAAACTACGAGTTTCCTGAAATCTCAGCATACATTTTTTCACCCAATCTTGATGACACTTTCATGTAATGATCAGTACCCCAATCCACTTGGCTCACCAAATTTCATTTTTCTAGGTTAAACCGTTCGTTGGCAGTATCTGTTTTAATTTTTAGCTTTCACTCTGTTTTCTCCTATATGCATACATGTATTTGGATCTCTAAATCAAACACGGTTTGTGCCAGCTCTTGGAAACTTGACACAATAAAGTAGTTCCAAGTTCTATCTCTATGGTTTATTTTGTATTGATGTAGCCCTAAGCAGAGACCGGCACAAATCACTTTCATGGAAAGTTGTTGCCAAGCTTCCAAAAAATTACAAGTATCCTGAAATCTCAGCACACATTTTTTCAACCAATCTTGATGACAATTTCAGGTAATGATCAGTACCCCAATCCCACTTGGCTCACCAAATTTCGTTCTTCAAGGTTAAACCGTTTGTTGGCTGTAACAGTTTTAATTTTTAGGTTTCACTCTGTTTTCTCCTATATGGATACATGTAGTTGGAACTCTAAATCAAAAACGGTTTGTGCTAGCTCTTGGAAACTTGACACAATAAAGTAGTTCCAAGTTCTATCTCTATGGTTTCTTTCCTATTGATGTAGCCCGAAACAGAGACTGGCGCAAATCACTTTCATGGAAAGGGGTTGCCAAGCTTCCAAAAAACTACGAGTTTCCTGAAATCTCTGCATACATTTTTTCCCCCAATCTTGATGACACTTTCAGGTAATGATCAGTACCCCAATCTTACTTGGCTCACCAAATTTCGTGCTTCTAGGTTAAACCGTTCGTTGGCAGTAACAGTTTTAATTTTTAGGTTTCACTCTGTTTTCTCCTATAGGATACATGCAGTTGGAACTCTAAATCAAACACGGTTTGTTCTACCTCTTTGAAACTTGACACACTGAAGTAGTTCCAAGTTCTATCTCTATGGTTTGTTTCCTATTGATGTAGCCCTAAGCAGAGACTGGCGCAAATCACTTTCATGGAAAGGGGTTGCCAAGCTTCCAAAAAACTACGAGTTTCCTGAAAACTCAGCACACATTTTTTCACCCTATCTTGATGACACTTTCATGTAATGATCAGTACCCCAATCCCACTTGGCTCACCAAATTTCGTTCTTCTAGGTTAAACCGTTCGTTGGCAGTATCAGTTTTAATTTTTAGGTTTCACTCTGTTTTCTCCTATATGCATAAATGTAGTTGGAACTCTAAATCCAACACGGTTTGTGCCAGCTCTTGGAAACTTGACACAATAAAGTAGTTCCAAGTTCTATCTCTATGGTTTGTTTCCTATTGATGTAGCCCTAAGCAGAGACGGGCAAAAATCACTTTCATGGAAAGTTGTTGCCAAGCTTCCAAAAAATTACGAGTATCCTGAAATATCAGCACACATTTTTTCAACCTATCTTGATGACACTTTCAGGTAATGATCAGTACCCCAATCCCACTTGGCTCACCAAATTTCGTTCTTCTAGGTTAAACCGTTCCTTGGCTGTAACAGTTTTAATTTTTAGGTTTCACTCTGTTTTCCCCTATATGGATACATGTAGTTGGAACTCTAAATCAAACACGGTTTGTGCCAGCTCTTGGAAACTTGACACAATAATGTAGTTCCAAGTTCTATCTCTATGGTTTCTTTCCTATTGATGTAGCCCAAAACAGAGACTGGCGCAAATCACTTTAATGGAAAGGGGTTGCCAGGCTTCCAAAAACTACGAGTTTCCTGAAATCTCAGCACACATTTTTTCACCCAATCTTGATGACACTTCCAGGTAATGATCAGTACCCCAATCCCACTTGGCTCACCAAACTTCGTTCTTCTAGGTTAAACTGTTCGTCGGCAGTAACAGTTTTACTTTTTAGGTTTCACTCTGTTTTCTCCTATATGGATACATGTAGTTGGAACTCTAAATCAAACACGGTTTGTGCTAGCTCTTGGAAACTTGACACAATAAAGTAGTTCCAAGTTCTATCTCTATGGTTTGTTTCCTATTGATGTAGCCCTAAGCAGAGACTGGCGCAAATCACTTTCATGGAAAGGGGTTGCCAATCTTCCAAAAAACTACTAGTTTCCTGAAATCAGCACATATTTTTTCACCCAATATTGATGACACTTTCAGGTAATACTCGGTACCCCAATCCCACTTGGCTCACCAAATTTCGTTCTTCTAGGTTAAACCGTTCGTTGGCAGTATCAGTTTTAATTTTTAGGTTTCACTCTGTTTTCTCCTATAAGGATACATGTATTTGGAACTCTAAATCAAACACGGTTTGTGCTAGCTCTTGGAAACTTGACACAATAAAGTAGTTCCAAGTTCTATCTCTATGGTTTGTTTCCTATTGATGTAGCCCTAAGCAGCGACCTGCGCAAATCATTTCATGGAAAGGGGTTGCCAAGCTTCCAAAAAACTACGAGTTTCCTGAAATCTCAGCATACATTTTTTCACCAAAACTTGAAGACACTTTCAGGTAATGATCAGTACCCCAATCCCACTTGGCTCACCAAATTTCGTTCTTCTAGGTTAAACCGCTCGTTGGCAGTAACAGTTTAAATTTTTAGGTTTCACTCTGTTTTCTCCTATAAGGATACATGTATTTGAAACTCTAAATCAAACACGGTTTGTGCTAGCCCTTGGAATCTTGACACAATAAAGTAGTTCCAAGTTCTTTCTCTATGGATTGTTTCCTATTGATGTAGCCCTAAGCAGAGACTGGCGCAAATCTCTTTCATGGAAAGGGGTTGCCAAGCTTCCAAAAAACTACGAGTATCCTGAAATCTCAGCACACATTTTTTCACCCAATCGTGATGACACTTTCAGGTAATGATCAGGACAACAATCCCACTTGGCTCACCGAATTTCATTCTTCTAGGTTAAACCGTTCGTTGGCACTATCAGTTTTAATTTTTAGGTTTCACTCTGTTTTCTCTTATATGGATACATGTAGTTGGAACTCTAAATCAAATACGGTTTGTGCCATCATTTGAAACTTGACACAATAAAGTAGTTCCAAGTTCTATCTCTATGGTTTGTTTCCTATTGATGTAGCCCGAAACAGAGACTGGCGCAAATCACTTTAATGGAAAGGGGTTGTCAGGCTTCCAAAAAACTACGAGTTTCCTGAAATCTCAGCACACATTTTTTCACCCAATCTTGATGACACTTTCAGGTAATGATCAGTACCCCAATCCCACTTGGCTCACCAAACTTTGTTCTTCTAGGTTAAACTGTTCCTCGGCAGTAACAGTTTTAATTTTCAGGTTTCACTCTGTTTTCTCCTATATGGATATATGTAGTTGGAACACTAAATCAAACATGGTTTGTGTTACCTCTTTAAACTTGACACAATAAACTAGTTCCAAGTTCTATCTCTATGGTTTGTTTCCTATTGATGTAGCCATAAGCAGAGACCGGCGCAAATCACTTTCATGGAAAGGGGTTGCCAAGCATCCAAAAAACTACGAGTTTCCTGAAATCTCAGCATATATTTTTTCACCCAATCTTGAAGACACTTTCAGGTAATGATCAGTACCCCAATCCCACTTGGCTCACGAAATTTCGTTCTTCTAAGTGAAACCGTTCGTTGGCAGTATCAGTTTCAATTTTTAGGTTTCACTCTTTTTTCTCCTATATGGATACTTGTAGTTGGAACTCTAAATCAAACACGGCTTGTGCTAGCTCTTGGAAACTTGACACAATAAACTAGTTCCAAGTTCTATCTCTATGGTTTGTTTCCTATTGATGTAGCCCTAAGCAGAGACTGGCGCAAATCACTTTCATGGAAAGGGGTTGCCAATCTTCCAAAAAACTACTAGTTTCCTGAAATCAGCACATATTTTTTCACCCAATATTGATGACACTTTCAGGTAATACTCAGTACCCCAATCCCACTTGGCTCACCAAATTTCGTTCTTCTAGGTTAAACCGTTCGTTGGCAGTATCAGTTTTAATTTTTAGGTTTCACTCTGTTTTCTCCTATAAGGATACATGTAGTTGGAACTCTAAATCAAACACGGTTTGTGCTAGCTCTTGGAAACTTGACACAAGAAAGTAGTTCCAAGTTCTATCTCTATGGTTTGTTTCCTATTGATGTAGCCCTAAGCAGCGACCTGCGCAAATCATTTCATGGAAAGGGGTTGCCAAGCTTCCAAAAAACTACGAGTTTCCTGAAATCTCAGCATACATTTTTTCACCAAAACTTGAAGACACTTTCAGGTAATGATCAGTACCCCAATCCCACTTGGCTCACCAAATTTCGTTCTTCTAGGTTAAACCGCTCGTTGGCAGTAACAGTTTAAATTTTTAGGTTTCACTCTGTTTTCTCCTATAAGGATACATGTATTTGAAACTCTAAATCAAACACGGTTTGTGCTAGCCCTTGGAATCTTGACACAATAAAGTAGTTCCAAGTTCTTTCTCTATGGATTGTTTCCTATTGATGTAGGCCTAAGCAGAGACTGGCGCAAATCTCTTTCATGGTAAGGGGTTGCCAAGCTTCCAAAAAACTACGAGTATCCTGAAATCTCAGCACACATTTTTTCACCCAATCGTGATGACACTTTCAGGTAATGATCAGGACAACAATCCCACTTGGCTCACCGAATTTCGTTCTTCTAGGTTAAACCGTTCGTTGGCACTATCAGTTTTAATTTTTAGGTTTCACTCTGGTTTCTCTTATATGGATACATGTAGTTGGAACTCTAAGTCAAATACGGTTTGTGCCAGCATTTGAAACTTGACACAATAAAGTAGTTCCAAGTTCTATCTCTATGGTTTGTTTCCTATTGATGTAGCCCTAAGCAGAGACCGGCGCAAATCACTTTCATGGAAAGTTGTTGCCAAGCTTCCAAAAAACTATGAGTTTCCTGAAATCTCAGCACACATTTTGTCACCCAATCTTGATGACACTTTCAGGTAATGATCAGTACCCCAATCCCACTTGGCTCACCAAATTTCGTTCTTCTAGGTTAAACCGTTCGTTGGCTGTAACAGTTTTAATTTTTAGGTTTCACTCTGTTTTCTCCTATATGGATACATGTAGTTGGAACTCTAAATCAAACACGGTTTGTGCCAGCTCTTGGAAACTTGACACAATAAAGTAGTTCCAAGTTCTATCTCTATGGTTTCTTTCCTATTGATGTAGCCCGAAACAGAGACTGGCGCAAATCACTTTAATGGAAAGGGGTTGCCAGGCTTCCAAAAAACTACGAGTTTCCTGAAATCTCAGCACACATTTTTTCACCCAATCTTGATGACACTTTCAGGTAATGATCAGTACCCCAATCCGACTTGGCTCACCAAACTTTGTTCTTCTAGGTTAAACTGTTCCTCGGCAGTAACAGTTTTAATTTTTAGGTTTCACTCTGTTTTCTCCTATATGGATATATGTAGTTGGAACACTAAATCAAACATGGTTTGTGTTACCTCTTTAAACTTGACACAATAAACTAGTTCCAAGTTCTATCTCTATGGTTTGTTTCCCATTGATGTAGCCATAAGCAGAGACCGGCGCAAATCACTTTCATGGACAGGGGTTGCCAAGCATCCAAAAAACTACGAGTTTCCTGAAATCTCAGCATATATTTTTTCACCCAATCTTGAAGACACTTTCAGGTAATGATCAGTACCCCAATCCCACTTGGCTCATGAAATTTCGTTCTTCTAAGTGAAACCGTTCGTTGGCAGTATCAGTTTCAATTTTTAGGTTTCACTCTTTTTTCTCCTAAATGGATACATGTAGTTGGAACTCTAAATCAAACACGGCTTGTGCTAGCTCTTGGAAACTTGACACAATAAACTAGTTCCAAGTTCTATCTCTATGGTTTGTTTCCTATTGATGTAGCCCTAAGCAGAGACTGGCGCAAATCACTTTCATGGAAAGGGGTTGCCAAACTTCCAAAAAACTACTAGTTTCCTGAAATCAGCACACATTTTTCACCCAATCTTGATGACACTTTCAGGTAATACTCAGTACCCCAATCCCACTTGGCTCGCCAAATTTCGTTCTTCTAGGTTAAACCGTTCATTGGCAGTATCAGTTTTAATTTTTAGGTTTCACTCTGTTTTCTCCTATAAGGATACATGTAGTTGGAACTCTAAATCAAACACGGTTTGTGCTAGCTCTTGGAAACTTGACACAATAAAGTAGTTCCAAGTTCTATCTCTATGGTTGTTTCCTATTGATGTAGCCCTAAGCAGAGACCAGCGCAAATTATTTCATGGAAAGGGGTTGCCAAGCTTCCAAAAAACTACCAATTTCCTGAAATCACCACACATTTTTTCACCCAATCTTGATGACACTTTCAGGTAATACTCAGTACCCCAATCCCACTTGGCTCACCAAATTTCGTTCTTCTAGGTTAAACCGTTCGTTGGCAGTATCAGTTTTAATTTTTAGGTTTCACTCTGTTTTCTCCTATACGGATACATGTAGTTGGAACTCTAAATCAAACACGGTATGTGCTAGTTCTTGAAAACTTGACACAATAAAGTAGTTCCAAGTTCTATCTCTATGGTTTGTTTCCTATTGATGTAGCCCTAAGCAGCAACCAGCGCAAATCATTTCATGGAAAGGGGTTGCCAAGCTTCCAAAAAACTACGAGTTTCCTGAAATCTCATCATACATTTTTTCACCCAATCTTGATGACACTTTCAGGTAATGATCAGGACAACATTCCCACTTGGCTCACCGAATTTCGTTCTTCAAGGTTAAACTGTTCGTTGGCACTATCAGTTTTAATTTTTAGGTTTCACTGTGTTTTCTCCTATATGGATACATGTAGTTGGAACTCTAAATCAAATACGGTTTGTGCCGGCTCTTTGAAACTTGACACAATAAAGTAGTTCCAAGTTCTATCTCTATGGTTTTTTTCCTATTGATGTAGCCCTAAGCAGAGACCGGCGCAAATCACTTTCATGGAAAGTTGTTGCAAAGCTTCCAAAAAACTAGGAGTTTCCTGACATCTCAGCACACATTTTTTCACCCAATCTGGATGACACTTTCAGTTAATGATCAGTACCCAAATCCCACTTGGCTCACCAAATTTCATTCTTCTACGTTAAACCGTTCGTTGGCAGTAGAGTTTTAATTTTTAGGTTTCACTCTGTTTTCTCCTATATGGAATCATGTAGTTGGAACTCTAAATCAAACACGGTTTGTGCTAGCTATTTGAAACTTGACACAATAAAGTAGTTCCAAGTTCTGTCTCTATGGATTGTTTCCTATTGATGTAGCCCTAAGCAGAGACTGGCACAAATCACTTTCATGGAAACGGGTTGCCAAGCTTCCAAAAAACTACGAGTTTCCTGAAATCTCAGCACACATTTTTTCACCCAATCTTGATGACACTTTCAGGTAATAATCAGTACCCCAATCCCACTTGGCTCACCAAATTTCGTTATTCTAGGTTAAACCGTTCGTTGGCAGTATCAGTTTTAATTTTTAGGTTACACTCAGTTTTCTCCTATATGGATACATGTAGTTGGAACTGTAAATCAAACACGGTTTGTGCTAGCTCTTGGAAACTTGACACAATAAAGTAGTTCCAAGTTCTATCTCTATGTTTTGTTTCCTATTGATGTAGCCCTAAGCAGAGACCGGCGCAAATCATTTAATCAAAAGGGGTTGCCAAGTTTCCAAAAAACCACGAGTTTCCCAAATCTCAGCATACATTTTTTCACCCAATCTTGAAGACACTTTCAGGTAATTATCAGTACCCCAATCCCACTTGGCTCACCAAATTTCGTTCTTCTAGGTTAAACCGTTCGTTGGCAGTAACAGTTTTAATTTTTAGGTTTCACTCTGTTTTCTGCTATAGGGATACATGTAGTTGGAACTCTAAATCAAACACGGTTTGTGCTAGCCCTTGGAAACTTGACACAATAAAGTAGTTACAAGTTCTATCTCTATGGTTTGTTTCCTATTGATGTAGCCCTAAGCAGAGACTGGCGCAAATCACTTTCATGGAAAGGGGTTGCTAAGCTTCCAAAAAACTACTAGTTTCCTGAAAACTCAGCACACGTTTTTTCACCCAATCTTGATGACACTTACATGTAATGATCAGTACCCCAATCCACTTGGCTCACCAAATTTTATTCTTCTAGGTTAAACCGTTCGTTGGCAGTATCAGTTATAATTTTTAGGTTTCACTCTGTTTTCTCCTATATGCATACATGTATTTGGAACTCTAAATCAAACACGGTTTGTGCTAGCTCTTGGAAACTTGACACAATAAAGTAGTTCCAAGTTCTATCTCTATGGTTTGTTTCCTATTGATGTAGCCCTAAGCAGAGACTGGCGCAAATCACTTTCATGGAAAGGGGTTGCCAAGCTTCCAAAAAACTACGAGTTTCCTGAAATCAGCACACATTTTTTCACCCAATCTTGATGACACTTTCAGGTAATACTCAGTACCCCAATCCCACTTGGCTCACCAAATTTTGTTCTTCTAGGTTAAGCCGTTCGTTGGCAGTATCAGTTTTAATTTTTAGGTTTCACTCTGTTTTCTCCTGTACGGATACATGTAGTTGGAACTCTAAATCAAACACGGTTTGTGCTAGCTCTTGGAAACTTGACACAATAAAGTAGTTCCAAGTTCTATCTCTATGGTTTGTTTCCTATTGATGTAGCCCTAAGCAGCGACCAGCGCAAATCTTTTCATGGAAAGCGGTTGCCAAGCTTCCAAAAAACTACGAGTTTCCTGAAATCTCAGCATACATTTTATCACCCAATCTTGAAGACACCTTCAGGTAATGATCAGTACCCCAATCCCACTTGGCTCACCAAATTTCGTTCTTCTAGGTTAAACCGTTCGTTGGCAGTAACAGTTTAAATTTTTAGGTTTCACTCTGTTTTCTCCTATATGCATACATGTATTTGGAACTCTAAATCAAACACGGTTTGTGCCAGCTCTTGGAAACTTGACACAATAAAGTAGTTCCAAGTTCTATCTCTATGGTTTGTTTTCTATTGATGTAGCCCTAAGTAGAGACCGGCACAAATCACTTTCATGGAAAGTTGTTGCCAAGCTTCCAAAAAATTACGAGTATCCTGAAATCTCAGCACACATTTTTTCAACCAATCTTGATGACACTTTCAGGTAATGATCAGTACCCCAATCCCACTTGGCTCACCAAATTTCGTTCTTCTAGGTTAAACCTTTTGTTGGCTGTAACAGTTTTAATTTTTAGGTTTCACTCTGTTTTCTCCTATATGGATACATGTAGTTGGAACTCTAAATCAAACACGGTTTGTGCTAGCTCTTGGAAACTTGACACAATAAAGTAGTTCCAAGTTCTATAACTATGGTTTCTTTCCTATTGATGTAGCCCGAAACAGAGACTGGCGCAAATCACTTTCATGGAAAGGGGTTGCCAAGCTTCCAAAAAACTACGAGTTTCCTGAAATCTCTGCATACATTTTTTCCCCCAATCTTGATGACACTTTCAGGTAATGATCAGTACCCCAATCTTACTTGGCTCACCAAATTTCGTGCTTCTAGGTTAAACCGTTCGTTGGCAGTAACAGTTTTAATTTTTAGGTTTCACTCTGTTTTCTCCTATAGGATACATGCAGTTGGAACTCTAAATCAAACACGGTTTGTTCTAGCTCTTTGAAACTTGACACACTGAAGTAGTTCCAAGTTCTATCTCTATGGTTTGTTTCCTATTGATGTAGCCCTAAGCAGAGACTGGCGCAAATCACTTTCATGGAAAGGGGTTGCCAAGCTTCCAAAAAACTACGAGTTTCCTGAAAACTCAGCACACATTTTTTCACCCTATCTTGATGACACTTTCAGGTAATGATCAGTACCCAAATCCCACTTGGCTCACCAAATTTCGTTCTTCTAGGTTAAACCGCTCGTTGGCAGTAACAGTTTAAATTTTAGGTTTCACTCTGTTTTCTCCTATAAGGATACATGTAGTTGAAACTCTAAATCAAACACGGTTTGTGCTAGCCCTTGGAATCTTGACACAATAAAGTAGTTCCAAGTTCTTTCTCTATGGATTGTTTCCTATTGATGTAGCCCTAAGCAGAGACTGGCGCAAATCTCTTTCATGGAAAGGGGTTGCCAAGCTTCCAAAAAACTACTAGTTTCCTGAAATCAGCACACATTTTTTCACCCAAACTTGATGACACTTTCAGCTAATACTCAGTACCCCAATCCCACTTGGCTCACCAAATTTCGTTCTTCTAGGTTAAACCGTTCGTTGGCAGTATCAGTTTTAATTTTTAGGTTTCACTCTGTTTTCTCCTATAAGGATACATGTAGTTGGAACTCTAAATCAAACACGGTTTGTGCTAGCCCTTGGAAACTTGACACAATAAAGTAGTTCCAAGTTCTATCTCCATGGTTTGTTTCCTATTGATGTAGCCCTAAGCAGAGAACAGCGCAAATCATTTCATGGAAAGGGGTTGCCAAGCTTCCAAAAAACTACTAATTTCCTGAAATCACCACACATTTTTTCACCCAATCTTGATGACACTTTCAGGTAATACTCAGAACCCCAATCCCACTTGGCTCACCAATTTCGTTCTTGTAGGTTAAACAGTTCGTTGGCAGTATCAGTTTTAATTTTTAGGTTTCACTCTGTTTTCTCCTATACGGATACATGTAGTTGGAACTCTAAATCAAACATGGTTTGTGCTAGATATGAAACTTGACACAATAAAGTAGTTCCAAGTTCTATCTCCATGGTTTGTTTCCTATTGATGTAGCCCTAAGCAGAGACCGGCGCAAATCACTTTCATGGAAAGGGGTTGCCAAACTTCCAAAAAACTACGAGTTTCCTGAAATCTCAGCATATAATTTTCACCCAATCTTGAAGACACTTTCAGGTAATGATCAGTTCCCCAATCCCACTTGGCTCACCAAATTTCGTTCTTCTAGGTTAAACCGTTCGTTGGCAGTAAGAGTTTTAATTTTTAGGTTTCACTCTGTTTTCTCTTATATGGATACATGTAGTTGGAACTCTAAATCAAACACGGTTTGTGCAAACTCTTTGAATCTAGACACAATAAAGTAGTTCCAAGTTCTATCTCTATGGTTTGTTTCCTATTGATGTAGCCCTAAGCAGAGACTGGCGCAAATCACTTTCATGGTAATTTGTTGCCAAGCTTCCAAATAACTACGAGTTTCCTGAAATCTCAGCACACATTTTTTCACCCAATCTTGATGACACTTTCAGGTAATGATCAGCACCCCAATCCCACTTGGCTCACCAAATTTGGTTCTTCTAGGTTAAACCGTTCGTTGGCAGTATCAGTTTTAATTTTTAGGTTTCACTCTGTTTTCTCCTATATGGATACATGTAGTTGGAACTCTAAATCAAACACGGTTTGTGCTAGCTCTTGGAAACTTGACACAATAAAGTAGTTCCAAGTTCTATCTCTTTGGTTTGTTTCCTAATTATGTAGCCCTAAGCAGAGACCAGCGCAAATCATTTCATGGAAAGGGGTTGCCAAGATTCCAAAAAATACGAGTTTCCTGATATCTCAGCACACATTTTTTCACCCAATCTTGATGACACATTCAGGTAATGATCAGCACCCCAATCCCACTTGGCTCACCAAATTTAGTTCTTCTAGCTTAAACAGTTCGTTGGCAGTATCAGTTTTAATTTTTAGGTTTCACTCTGTTTTCTCCTATATGGATACATGTAGTTGGAACTCTAAATCAAACACGGTTTGGGGTAGCTCTTGGAAACTTTACACAATAAAGTAGTTCCATGTTCTATGTCTATGGTTTGTTTCCTATTGATGTAGCCCTAAGCAGAGACTGGCGCAAATCCCTTTCATGAATAGGGGTTGCCAAGCTTCCAAAAAACTACGAGTTTCCTGAAATCTCAGCACACATTTTTTTCACCCAATCTTGATGACACTTTCAGGTAATGATCAGTACCCCAATCCCACTTGGCTCACCAAATTTTGTTCTTCTAGGTTAAACCGTTCGTTGGCAGTATCAGTTTAAATTTTTAGGTTTCACTCTGTTTTCTAATATATGGATACATGTATTTGGAACTCTAAAAAAACACGGTTTGTGCTAGCTCTTGGAAACTTGACACAATTAAGTAGTTCCAAGTTCTGTCTCTATGTTTTGTTTCCTATTAATGTAGCACTAAGCAGAGACCGGCGCAAATCACTTTCATGGAAAGGGGTTGCCAAGCTTCCAAAAAACTATGAGTTTCCTGAAATCTCAGCACACATTTTGTCACCCAATCTTGATGACACTTTCAGGTAATGATCAGTACCCCAATCCCACTTGGCTCACCAAATTTTGTTCTTCTAGGTTAAACCGTTCGTTGGCAGTATCAGTTTAAATTTTTAGGTTTCACTCTGTTTTCTCCTATAAGGATACATGTATTTGAAACTCTAAATCAAACACGGTTTGTGCTAGCCCTTGGAATCTTGACACAATAAAGTAGTTCCAAGTTCTTTCTCTATGGATTGTTTCCTATTGATGTAGCCCTAAGCAGAGACTGGCGCAAATCTCTTTCATGGAAAGGGGTTGCCAAGCTTCCAAAAAACTACGAGTATCCTGAAATCTCAGCACACATTTTTTCACCCAATCGTGATGACACTTTCAGGTAATGATCAGGACAACAATCCCACTTGGCTCACCGAATTTCATTCTTCTAGGTTAAACCGTTCGTTGGCACTATCAGTTTTAATTTTTAGGTTTCACTCTGTTTTCTCTTATATGGATACATGTAGTTGGAACTCTAAATCAAATACGGTTTGTGCCATCATTTGAAACTTGACACAATAAAGTAGTTCCAAGTTCTATCTCTATGGTTTGTTTCCTATTGATGTAGCCCGAAACAGAGACTGGCGCAAATCACTTTAATGGAAAGGGGTTGTCAGGCTTCCAAAAAACTACGAGTTTCCTGAAATCTCAGCACACATTTTTTCACCCAATCTTGATGACACTTTCAGGTAATGATCAGTACCCCAATCCCACTTGGCTCACCAAACTTTGTTCTTCTAGGTTAAACTGTTCCTCGGCAGTAACAGTTTTAATTTTCAGGTTTCACTCTGTTTTCTCCTATATGGATATATGTAGTTGGAACACTAAATCAAACATGGTTTGTGTTACCTCTTTAAACTTGACACAATAAACTAGTTCCAAGTTCTATCTCTATGGTTTGTTTCCTATTGATGTAGCCATAAGCAGAGACCGGCGCAAATCACTTTCATGGAAAGGGGTTGCCAAGCATCCAAAAAACTACGAGTTTCCTGAAATCTCAGCATATATTTTTTCACCCAATCTTGAAGACACTTTCAGGTAATGATCAGTACCCCAATCCCACTTGGCTCACGAAATTTCGTTCTTCTAAGTGAAACCGTTCGTTGGCAGTATCAGTTTCAATTTTTAGGTTTCACTCTTTTTTCTCCTATATGGATACTTGTAGTTGGAACTCTAAATCAAACACGGCTTGTGCTAGCTCTTGGAAACTTGACACAATAAACTAGTTCCAAGTTCTATCTCTATGGTTTGTTTCCTATTGATGTAGCCCTAAGCAGAGACTGGCGCAAATCACTTTCATGGAAAGGGGTTGCCAATCTTCCAAAAAACTACTAGTTTCCTGAAATCAGCACATATTTTTTCACCCAATATTGATGACACTTTCAGGTAATACTCAGTACCCCAATCCCACTTGGCTCACCAAATTTCGTTCTTCTAGGTTAAACCGTTCGTTGGCAGTATCAGTTTTAATTTTTAGGTTTCACTCTGTTTTCTCCTATAAGGATACATGTAGTTGGAACTCTAAATCAAACACGGTTTGTGCTAGCTCTTGGAAACTTGACACAAGAAAGTAGTTCCAAGTTCTATCTCTATGGTTTGTTTCCTATTGATGTAGCCCTAAGCAGCGACCTGCGCAAATCATTTCATGGAAAGGGGTTGCCAAGCTTCCAAAAAACTACGAGTTTCCTGAAATCTCAGCATACATTTTTTCACCAAAACTTGAAGACACTTTCAGGTAATGATCAGTACCCCAATCCCACTTGGCTCACCAAATTTCGTTCTTCTAGGTTAAACCGCTCGTTGGCAGTAACAGTTTAAATTTTTAGGTTTCACTCTGTTTTCTCCTATAAGGATACATGTATTTGAAACTCTAAATCAAACACGGTTTGTGCTAGCCCTTGGAATCTTGACACAATAAAGTAGTTCCAAGTTCTTTCTCTATGGATTGTTTCCTATTGATGTAGGCCTAAGCAGAGACTGGCGCAAATCTCTTTCATGGTAAGGGGTTGCCAAGCTTCCAAAAAACTACGAGTATCCTGAAATCTCAGCACACATTTTTTCACCCAATCGTGATGACACTTTCAGGTAATGATCAGGACAACAATCCCACTTGGCTCACCGAATTTCGTTCTTCTAGGTTAAACCGTTCGTTGGCACTATCAGTTTTAATTTTTAGGTTTCACTCTGGTTTCTCTTATATGGATACATGTAGTTGGAACTCTAAGTCAAATACGGTTTGTGCCAGCATTTGAAACTTGACACAATAAAGTAGTTCCAAGTTCTATCTCTATGGTTTGTTTCCTATTGATGTAGCCCTAAGCAGAGACCGGCGCAAATCACTTTCATGGAAAGTTGTTGCCAAGCTTCCAAAAAACTATGAGTTTCCTGAAATCTCAGCACACATTTTGTCACCCAATCTTGATGACACTTTCAGGTAATGATCAGTACCCCAATCCCACTTGGCTCACCAAATTTCGTTCTTCTAGGTTAAACCGTTCGTTGGCTGTAACAGTTTTAATTTTTAGGTTTCACTCTGTTTTCTCCTATATGGATACATGTAGTTGGAACTCTAAATCAAACACGGTTTGTGCCAGCTCTTGGAAACTTGACACAATAAAGTAGTTCCAAGTTCTATCTCTATGGTTTCTTTCCTATTGATGTAGCCCGAAACAGAGACTGGCGCAAATCACTTTAATGGAAAGGGGTTGCCAGGCTTCCAAAAAACTACGAGTTTCCTGAAATCTCAGCACACATTTTTTCACCCAATCTTGATGACACTTTCAGGTAATGATCAGTACCCCAATCCGACTTGGCTCACCAAACTTTGTTCTTCTAGGTTAAACTGTTCCTCGGCAGTAACAGTTTTAATTTTTAGGTTTCACTCTGTTTTCTCCTATATGGATATATGTAGTTGGAACACTAAATCAAACATGGTTTGTGTTACCTCTTTAAACTTGACACAATAAACTAGTTCCAAGTTCTATCTCTATGGTTTGTTTCCCATTGATGTAGCCATAAGCAGAGACCGGCGCAAATCACTTTCATGGACAGGGGTTGCCAAGCATCCAAAAAACTACGAGTTTCCTGAAATCTCAGCATATATTTTTTCACCCAATCTTGAAGACACTTTCAGGTAATGATCAGTACCCCAATCCCACTTGGCTCATGAAATTTCGTTCTTCTAAGTGAAACCGTTCGTTGGCAGTATCAGTTTCAATTTTTAGGTTTCACTCTTTTTTCTCCTAAATGGATACATGTAGTTGGAACTCTAAATCAAACACGGCTTGTGCTAGCTCTTGGAAACTTGACACAATAAACTAGTTCCAAGTTCTATCTCTATGGTTTGTTTCCTATTGATGTAGCCCTAAGCAGAGACTGGCGCAAATCACTTTCATGGAAAGGGGTTGCCAAACTTCCAAAAAACTACTAGTTTCCTGAAATCAGCACACATTTTTCACCCAATCTTGATGACACTTTCAGGTAATACTCAGTACCCCAATCCCACTTGGCTCGCCAAATTTCGTTCTTCTAGGTTAAACCGTTCATTGGCAGTATCAGTTTTAATTTTTAGGTTTCACTCTGTTTTCTCCTATAAGGATACATGTAGTTGGAACTCTAAATCAAACACGGTTTGTGCTAGCTCTTGGAAACTTGACACAATAAAGTAGTTCCAAGTTCTATCTCTATGGTTGTTTCCTATTGATGTAGCCCTAAGCAGAGACCAGCGCAAATTATTTCATGGAAAGGGGTTGCCAAGCTTCCAAAAAACTACCAATTTCCTGAAATCACCACACATTTTTTCACCCAATCTTGATGACACTTTCAGGTAATACTCAGTACCCCAATCCCACTTGGCTCACCAAATTTCGTTCTTCTAGGTTAAACCGTTCGTTGGCAGTATCAGTTTTAATTTTTAGGTTTCACTCTGTTTTCTCCTATACGGATACATGTAGTTGGAACTCTAAATCAAACACGGTATGTGCTAGTTCTTGAAAACTTGACACAATAAAGTAGTTCCAAGTTCTATCTCTATGGTTTGTTTCCTATTGATGTAGCCCTAAGCAGCAACCAGCGCAAATCATTTCATGGAAAGGGGTTGCCAAGCTTCCAAAAAACTACGAGTTTCCTGAAATCTCATCATACATTTTTTCACCCAATCTTGATGACACTTTCAGGTAATGATCAGGACAACATTCCCACTTGGCTCACCGAATTTCGTTCTTCAAGGTTAAACTGTTCGTTGGCACTATCAGTTTTAATTTTTAGGTTTCACTGTGTTTTCTCCTATATGGATACATGTAGTTGGAACTCTAAATCAAATACGGTTTGTGCCGGCTCTTTGAAACTTGACACAATAAAGTAGTTCCAAGTTCTATCTCTATGGTTTTTTTCCTATTGATGTAGCCCTAAGCAGAGACCGGCGCAAATCACTTTCATGGAAAGTTGTTGCAAAGCTTCCAAAAAACTAGGAGTTTCCTGACATCTCAGCACACATTTTTTCACCCAATCTGGATGACACTTTCAGTTAATGATCAGTACCCAAATCCCACTTGGCTCACCAAATTTCATTCTTCTACGTTAAACCGTTCGTTGGCAGTAGAGTTTTAATTTTTAGGTTTCACTCTGTTTTCTCCTATATGGAATCATGTAGTTGGAACTCTAAATCAAACACGGTTTGTGCTAGCTATTTGAAACTTGACACAATAAAGTAGTTCCAAGTTCTGTCTCTATGGATTGTTTCCTATTGATGTAGCCCTAAGCAGAGACTGGCACAAATCACTTTCATGGAAACGGGTTGCCAAGCTTCCAAAAAACTACGAGTTTCCTGAAATCTCAGCACACATTTTTTCACCCAATCTTGATGACACTTTCAGGTAATAATCAGTACCCCAATCCCACTTGGCTCACCAAATTTCGTTATTCTAGGTTAAACCGTTCGTTGGCAGTATCAGTTTTAATTTTTAGGTTACACTCAGTTTTCTCCTATATGGATACATGTAGTTGGAACTGTAAATCAAACACGGTTTGTGCTAGCTCTTGGAAACTTGACACAATAAAGTAGTTCCAAGTTCTATCTCTATGTTTTGTTTCCTATTGATGTAGCCCTAAGCAGAGACCGGCGCAAATCATTTAATCAAAAGGGGTTGCCAAGTTTCCAAAAAACCACGAGTTTCCCAAATCTCAGCATACATTTTTTCACCCAATCTTGAAGACACTTTCAGGTAATTATCAGTACCCCAATCCCACTTGGCTCACCAAATTTCGTTCTTCTAGGTTAAACCGTTCGTTGGCAGTAACAGTTTTAATTTTTAGGTTTCACTCTGTTTTCTGCTATAGGGATACATGTAGTTGGAACTCTAAATCAAACACGGTTTGTGCTAGCCCTTGGAAACTTGACACAATAAAGTAGTTACAAGTTCTATCTCTATGGTTTGTTTCCTATTGATGTAGCCCTAAGCAGAGACTGGCGCAAATCACTTTCATGGAAAGGGGTTGCTAAGCTTCCAAAAAACTACTAGTTTCCTGAAAACTCAGCACACGTTTTTTCACCCAATCTTGATGACACTTACATGTAATGATCAGTACCCCAATCCACTTGGCTCACCAAATTTTATTCTTCTAGGTTAAACCGTTCGTTGGCAGTATCAGTTATAATTTTTAGGTTTCACTCTGTTTTCTCCTATATGCATACATGTATTTGGAACTCTAAATCAAACACGGTTTGTGCTAGCTCTTGGAAACTTGACACAATAAAGTAGTTCCAAGTTCTATCTCTATGGTTTGTTTCCTATTGATGTAGCCCTAAGCAGAGACTGGCGCAAATCACTTTCATGGAAAGGGGTTGCCAAGCTTCCAAAAAACTACGTGTTTCCTGAAATCAGCACACATTTTTTCACCCAATCTTGATGACACTTTCAGGTAATACTCAGTACCCCAATCCCACTTGGCTCACCAAATTTCGTTCTTCTAGGTTAAGCCGTTCGTTGGCAGTATCAGTTTTAATTTTTAGGTTTCACTCTGTTTTCTCCTGTACGGATACATGTAGTTGGAACTCTAAATCAAACACGGTTTGTGCTAGCTCTTGGAAACTTGACACAATAAAGTAGTTCCAAGTTCTATCTCTATGGTTTGTTTCCTATTGATGTAGCCCTAAGCAGCGACCAGCGCAAATCTTTTCATGGAAAGCGGTTGCCAAGCTTCCAAAAAACTACGAGTTTCCTGAAATCTCAGCATACATTTTATCACCCAATCTTGAAGACACCTTCAGGTAATGATCAGTACCCCAATCCCACTTGGCTCACCAAATTTCGTTCTTCTAGGTTAAACCGTTCGTTGGCAGTAACAGTTTAAATTTTTAGGTTTCACTCTGTTTTCTCCTATATGCATACATGTATTTGGAACTCTAAATCAAACACGGTTTGTGCCAGCTCTTGGAAACTTGACACAATAAAGTAGTTCCAAGTTCTATCTCTATGGTTTGTTTTCTATTGATGTAGCCCTAAGTAGAGACCGGCACAAATCACTTTCATGGAAAGTTGTTGCCAAGCTTCCAAAAAATTACGAGTATCCTGAAATCTCAGCACACATTTTTTCAACCAATCTTGATGACACTTTCAGGTAATGATCAGTACCCCAATCCCACTTGGCTCACCAAATTTCGTTCTTCTAGGTTAAACCTTTTGTTGGCTGTAACAGTTTTAATTTTTAGGTTTCACTCTGTTTTCTCCTATATGGATACATGTAGTTGGAACTCTAAATCAAACACGTTTTGTGCTAGCTCTTGGAAACTTGACACAATAAAGTAGTTCGAAGTTCTATAACTATGGTTTCTTTCCTATTGATGTAGCCCGAAACAGAGACTGGCGCAAATCACTTTCATGGAAAGGGGTTGCCAAGCTTCCAAAAAACTACGAGTTTCCTGAAATCTCTGCATACATTTTTTCCCCCAATCTTGATGACACTTTCAGGTAATGATCAGTACCCCAATCTTACTTGGCTCACCAAATTTCGTGCTTCTAGGTTAAACCGTTCGTTGGCAGTAACAGTTTTAATTTTTAGGTTTCACTCTGTTTTCTCCTATAGGATACATGCAGTTGGAACTCTAAATCAAACACGGTTTGTTCTAGCTCTTTGAAACTTGACACACTGAAGTAGTTCCAAGTTCTATCTCTATGGTTTGTTTCCTATTGATGTAGCCCTAAGCAGAGACTGGCGCAAATCACTTTCATGGAAAGGGGTTGCCAAGCTTCCAAAAAACTACGAGTTTCCTGAAAACTCAGCACACATTTTTTCACCCTATCTTGATGACACTTTCAGGTAATGATCAGTACCCAAATCCCACTTGGCTCACCAAATTTCGTTCTTCTAGGTTAAACCGCTCGTTGGCAGTAACAGTTTAAATTTTAGGTTTCACTCTGTTTTCTCCTATAAGGATACATGTAGTTGAAACTCTAAATCAAACACGGTTTGTGCTAGCCCTTGGAATCTTGACACAATAAAGTAGTTCCAAGTTCTTTCTCTATGGATTGTTTCCTATTGATGTAGTCCTAAGCAGAGACTGGCGCAAATCTCTTTCATGGAAAGGGGTTGCCAAGCTTCCAAAAAACTACAAGTTTCCTGAAATCAGCACACATTTTTTCACCCAAACTTGATGACACTTTCAGCTAATACTCAGTACCCCAATCCCACTTGGCTCACCAAATTTCGTTCTTCTAGGTTAAACCGTTCGTTGGCAGTATCAGTTTTAATTTTTAGGTTTCACTCTGTTTTCTCCTATAAGGATACATGTAGTTGGAACTCTAAATCAAACACGGTTTGTGCTAGCCCTTGGAAACTTGACACAATAAAGTAGTTCCAAGTTCTATCTCCATGGTTTGTTTCCTATTGATATAGCCCTAAGCAGAGAACAGCGCAAATCATTTCATGGAAAGGGGTTGCCAAGCTTCCAAAAAACTACTAATTTCCTGAAATCACCACACATTTTTTCACCCAATCTTGATGACACTTTCAGGTAATACTCAGAACCCCAATCCCACTTGGCTCACCAATTTTGTTCTTGTAGGTTAAACCGTTCGTTGGCAGTAAGAGTTTTAATTTTTAGGTTTCACTCTGTTTTCTCTTATATGGATACATGTAGTTGGAACTCTAAATCAAACACGGTTTGTGCAAACTCTTTGAATCTAGACACAATAAAGTAGTTCCAAGTTCTATCTCTATGGTTTGTTTCCTATTGATGTAGCCCTAAGCAGAGACTGGTGCAAATCTCTTTCATGGTAATTTGTTGCCAAGCTTCCAAATAACTACGAGTTTCCTGAAATCTCAGCACACATTTTTTCACCCAATCTTGATGACACTTTCAGGTAATGATCAGCACCCCAATCCCACTTGGCTCACCAAATTTGGTTCTTCTAGGTTAAACCGTTCGTTGGCAGTATCAGTTTTAATTTTTAGGTTTCACTCTGTTTTCTCCTATATGGATACATGTAGTTGGAACTCTAAATCAAACACGGTTTGTGCTAGCTCTTGGAAACTTGACACAATAAAGTAGTTCCAAGTTCTATCTCTTTGGTTTGTTTCCTAATTATGTAGCCCTAAGCAGAGACCAGCGCAAATCATTTCATGGAAAGGGGTTGCCAAGATTCCAAAAAATACGAGTTTCCTGATATCTCAGCACACATTTTTTCACCCAATCTTGATGACACATTCAGGTAATGATCAGCACCCCAGTCCCACTTGGCTCACCAAATTTAGTTCTTCTAGGTTAAACAGTTCGTTGGCAGTATCAGTTTTAATTTTTAGGTTTCACTCTGTTTTCTCCTATATGGATACATGTAGTTGGAACTCTAAATCAAACACGGTTTGTGGTAGCTCTTGGAAACTTTACACAATAAAGTAGTTCCATGTTCTATGTCTATGGTTTGTTTCCTATTGATGTAGCCCTAAGCAGAGACTGGCGCAAATCCCTTTCATGAATAGGGGTTGCCAAGCTTCCAAAAAACTACGAGTTTCCTGAAATCTCAGCACACATTTTTTTCACCCAATCTTGATGACACTTTCAGGTAATGATCAGTACCCCAATCCCACTTGGCTCACCAAATTTCGTTCTTCTAGGTTAAACCGTTCGTTGGCAGTATCAGTTTAAATTTTTAGGTTTCACTCTGTTTTCTAATATATGGATACATGTATTTGGAACTCTAAATCAAACACGGTTTGTGCTAGCTCTTGGAAACTTGACACAATTAAGTAGTTCCAAGTTCTGTCTCTATGTTTTGTTTCCTATTAATGTAGCACTAAGCAGAGACCGGCGCAAATCACTTTCATGGAAAGGGGTTGCCAAACTTCCAAAAAACTACGAGTTTCCTGAAATCACAGGATACATTTTTTCACCCAATCTTGATGACACTTTCAGGTAATGATCTGTACCCCAATCCCACTTGGCTCACCAAATTTTGTTCTTCTAGTTCAAACCGTTCGTTGGCTGTAACAGTTTTAATTTTTAGGTTTCATTCTGTTTTCTCCTATATGGATACATGTAATTGGAACTCTAAATCAAACACGGTTTGTGCTAGCTCTTTGAAAGTTGACACAATAAAGTAGTTCCAAGTTCTATCTCTATGGTTTGTTTCCTATTGATGTAGACCTAAGCAGAGACTGGCGCAAATCACTTTCATGGAAAGGGGTTGCCAAGCTTCCAAAAAACTACGAGTTTCATGAAATCTCAGCACACATTCTTTCACCCAATCTTGATGACACTTTCAGGTAATAATCAGTACCCCAATCCCACTTGGCTCACCAAATTTCGTTCTTCTAGGTTAAACCGTTCGTTGGCAGTATCAGTTTTAATTTTTAGGTTTCACTCTGTTTTCTCCTATATGGATACATGTAGTTGGAACTCTAAATCAAACACGGTTTGTGCTAGATCTTGGAAACTTGACACAAAAGTAGTTCCAAGTTCTATCTCTATGGTTTGTTTCCTATTGATGTAGCCCTAAGCAGAGACCGGCGCAAATCACTTTCATGGAAAGGGGTTGCCAAACTACCAAAAAACTACGAGTTTCCTGAAATCTCAGCATATATTTTTTCACCCAATCTTGAAGACACTTTCAGATAATGATCAGTTCCCCAATCCCAATTGGCTCACCAAATTTCGTTCTTCTAGGCTAATCCGTTCATTGGCAGTAACAGTTTTAATTTTTAGGTTTCACTCTGTTTTCTCCTATATGGATACATGTAGTTGGAAGTCTAAATCAAACACGGTTTGTGCTAGCTCTTGGAAACTTGAAACAATAAAGTAGTTCCAAGGTCTATCTCTATGGTTTGTTTCCTATTGATGTAGCCCTAAGCAGAGACTGGCGCAAATCACTTTCATGGAAAGGGGTTGCCAAGCTTCCAAAAAACTACGAGTTTCCTGAAATCTCAGCACACATTTTTTTCACCCAATCTTGATGACACTTTCAGGTAATGATCAGTACCCCAATCCCACTTGGCTCACCAAATTTCGTTCTTCTAGGTTAAACCGTTCGTTGGCAGTATCAGTTTAAATTTTTAGGTTTCACTCTGTTTTCTCCTATATGGATACATGTATTTGGAAATCTAAATCAAACATGGTTTGTGCTAGCTCTTTGAAACTTGACACAATAAAGTAGTTCCAAGTTCTTTCTCTATGGTTTGTTTCCTATTGATGTAGCCCTAAGCAGAGACCGGCGCAAATCACTTTTATGAAAAGGGGTTGCCAAACTTCCAAAAACTACGAGTTTCCGGAAATATCAGCATACATTTTTTCCCCCAATCTTGAAGACACTTTCAGGTAATGATCAGTACCCCAATCCCACTTGGCTCAACAAATTTCGTTCTTCTAGGTTAAACCGTTCGTTGGCAGTCTCAGTTTTAATTTTTAGGTTTCACTTTGTTTTCTCCTATATGGATACATGTAGTTGGAACTCTAAATCAAACACGGTTTGTGCTAGCTCTTGGAAACTTGACACAATAAAGTAGTTCCAAGTTCTATCTCTATGGTTTGTTTCCTATATGTGTAGCCCTAGGCAGAGATTGGCGCAAATCACTTTCATGGAAAGGGGTTGCCAAGCTTCCAAAAAACTAACAGTTTCCTGAAATCTCAGCACACATTGTTTCACCCAATGTTGATGACACTTTCAGGTAATGATCAGTACCCCAATCCCACTTGGCTCACCAAACTTCGTTCTAGGTTAAACCGTTCGTTGGCAGTAACAGTTTAAATTTTTAGGTTTCACTCTGTTTTCTCCTATATGGATACATGTAGTTGGAAATCTAAATCAAACACGGTTTGTGCTAGCTCTTGGAAACTTGACACAATAAAGTAGTTCCAAGTTCTATCTCTATGGTTTGTTTCCTATTGATGTAGCCCTAACCAGAGACCGGCGCAAATCACTTTCATGGAAAGGGGTTGCCAAACTTCCAAAAAACTACGAGTTTCCTGAAATCTCAGCATACATTTTTCCCCCAATCTTGAAGACACTTTCAGGTAATGATCAGTACCCCAATCCCACTTGGCTCAACAAATTTCGTTCTTCTAGGTTAAACCGTTCGTTGGCAGTCTCAGTTTTAATTTTTAGGTTTCACTTTGTTTTCTCCTATATGGATACATGTAGTTGGAACTCTAAATCAAACACGGTTTGTGCTAGCTCTTGGAAACTTGACACAATAAAGTAGTTCCAAGGTCTATCTCTATGGTTTGTTTCCTATTATGTAGCCCTAGGCAGAGATTGGCGCAAATCACTTTCATGGAAAGGGGTTGCCAAGCTTACAAAAAACTACCAGTTTCCTGAAATCTCAGCACACATTGTTTCACCCAATCTTGATGACACTTTCAGGTAATGATCAGTACCCCAATCCCACTTGGCTCACCAAATTTCGTTCTTCCAGGTTAAACCGTTAGTTGGCAGTATCAGTTTTAATTTTTAGGTTTCACTCTGTTTTCTCCTATACGGATACATGTAGTTGGAACTCTAAATCAAACATGGTTTGTGCTAGATTGGAAACTTGACACAATAAAGTAGTTCCAAGTTCTATCTCCATGGTTTGTTTCCTATTGATGTAGCCCTAAGCAGAGACCGGCGCAAATCACTTTCATGGAAAGGGGTTGCCAAACTTCCAAAAAACTACGAGTTTCCTGAAATCTCAGCATATATTTTTCACCCAATCTTGAAGACACATTCAGGTAAAGATCAGTACCCCAATCCCACTTGGCTCACCAAATTTCGTTCTTCTAGGTTAAACCGTTCGTTGGCAGTAACAGTTTTAATTTTTAGGTTTCACTCTGTTTTCTCTTATATGGATACATGTAGTTGGAACTCTAAATCAAACACGGTTTGTGCAAGCTCTTTGAAACTAGACACAATAAAGTAGTTCCAAGTTCTATCTCTATGGTTTGTTTCCTATTGATGTAGCCCTAAGCAGAGACTGGCGCAAATCACTTTCATGGAAATTTGTTGCCAAGCTTCCAAATAACTACGAGTTTCCTGAAATCTCAGCACACATTTTTTCACCCAATCTTGATGACACTTTCAGGTAATGATCAGTACCCCAATCCCACTTGGCTCACCAAATTTCGTACTTCTAGGTTAAACCGTTCGTTGGCAGTAACAGTTTTAATTTTTAGGTTTCACTCTGTTTTCTCCTATATGGATACATGTATTTGGAACTCTAAATCAAACACGGTTTGTGCTAGCTCTTGGAAACTTGACACAATAAAGTAGTTCCAAGGTCTATCTCTATGGTTTGTTTCCTATTATGTAGCCCTAGGCAGAGATTGGCGCAAATCACTTTCATGGAAAGGGGTTGCCAAGCTTACAAAAAACTACCAGTTTCCTGAAATCTCAGCACACATTGTTTCACCCAATCTTGATGACACTTTCAGGTAATGATCAGTACCCCAATCCCACTTGGCTCACCAAATTTCGTTCTTCTAGGTTAAACCGTTAGTTGGCAGTATCAGTTTTAATTTTTAGGTTTCACTCTGTTTTCTCCTATACGGATACATGTAGTTGGAACTCTAAATCAAACATGGTTTGTGCTAGATTGGAAACTTGACACAATAAAGTAGTTCCAAGTTCTATCTCCATGGTTTGTTTCCTATTGATGTAGCCCTAAGCAGAGACCGGCGCAAATCACTTTCATGGAAAGGGTTGCCAAACTTCCAAAAAACTACGAGTTTCCTGAAATCTCAGCATATATTTTTCACCCAATCTTGAAGACACATTCAGGTAAAGATCAGTTCCCCAATCCCACTTGGCTCACCAAATTTCGTTCTTCTAGGTTAAACCGTTCGTTGGCAGTAACAGTTTTAATTTTTAGGTTTCACTCTATTTTCTCTTATATGGATACATGTAGTTGGAACTCTAAATCAAACACAGTTTGTGCAAGCTCTTTGAAACTAGACACAATAAAGTAGTTCCAAGTTCTATCTCTATGGTTTGTTTCCTATTGATGTAGCCCTAAGCAGAGACTGGCGCAAATCACTTTCATGGAAATTTGTTGCCAAGCTTCCAAATAACTACGAGTTTCCTGAAATCTCAGCACACATTTTTTCACCCAATCTTGATGACACTTTCAGGTAATGATCAGTACCCCAATCCCACTTGGCTCACCAAATTTCGTACTTCTAGGTTAAACCGTTCGTTGGCAGTATCAGTTTTAATTTTTAGGTTTCACTCTGTTTTCTCCTATATGGATACATGTATTTGGAACTCTAAATCAAACACGGTTTGTGCTAGCTCTTGGAAACTTGACACAGTAAAGTAGTTCCAAGTTCTATCTCTATGGTTTGTTTCCTATTGATGTAGCCCTAAGCAGAGACTGGCGCAAATCACTTTCATGGAAAGGGGTTGCCAAGCTTCCAAAAAACTAGGAGTTTCCTGACATCTCAGCACACATTTTTTCACCCAATCTTGATGACACTTTCAGGTAATAATCAGTACCCCAATCCCACTTGGCTCACCAAATTTCGTTCTTCTAGGTTAAACCGTTCGTTGGCAGTATCAGTTTTAATTTTTAGGTTTCACTCTGTTTTCTCCTATATGGATACATGTAGTTGGAACTCTAAATCAAACACGGTTTGTGCTAGATCTTGGAAACTTGACACAAAAGTAGTTCCAAGTTCTATCTCTATGGTTTGTTTCCTATTGATGTAGCCCTAAGCAGAGACCGGCGCAAATCACTTTCATGGAAAGGGGTTGCCAAATTTCCAAAAAACTACGAGTTTCCTGAAATCTCAGCATATATTTTTTCACCCAATCTTGAAGACACTTTCAGATAATGATCAGTTCCCCAATCCCACTTGGCTCACCAAATTTCGTTCTTCTAGGCTAATCCGTTCATTGGCAGTAACAGTTTTAATTTTTAGGTTTTACTCTGTTTTCTCCTATATGTATACATGTAGTTGGAAGTCTAAATCAAACACGGTTTGTGCTAGCTCTTGGAAACTTGAAACAATAAAGTAGTTCCAAGGTCTATCTCTATGGTTTGTTTCCTATTGATGTAGCCCTAAGCAGAGACTGGCGCAAATCACTTTCATGGAAAGGGGTTGCCAAGCTTCCAAAAAACTACGAGTTTCCTGAAATCTCAGCACACATTTTTTTCACCCAATCTTGATGACACTTTCAGGTAATGATCAGTACCCCAATCCCACTTGGCTCACCAAATTTCGTTCTTCTAGGTTAAACAGTTCGTTGGCAGTATCAGTTTTAATTTTTAGGTTTCACTCTGTTTTCTCCTATATGGATACATGTATTTGGAACTCTAAATCAAACATGGTTTGTGCTAGATTGGAAACTTGACACAATAAAGTAGTTCCAAGTTCTATCTCCATGGTTTGTTTCCTATTGATGTAGCCCTAAGCAGCGACCGGCGCAAATCCCTTTCATGGAAAGGGGTTGCCAAACTTCCAAAAAACTACGAGTTTCCTGAAATCTCAGCATATATTTTTTCACCCAATCTTGAAGACACTTTCAGGTAATGATCAGTTCCCCAATCCCACTTGGCTCACCAAATTTCGTTCTCCTTGTTTAAACCGTTCGTTGGCAGTAACAGTTTTAATTTTTAGGTTTCACTCTGTTTTCTCTTATATGGATACATGTAGTTGGAACTCTAAATCAAACACGGTTTGTGCAAGCTCTTTGAAACTAGACACAATAAAGTAGTTCCAAGTTCTATCTCTATGGTTTGTTTCCTATTGATGTAGCCCTAAGCAGAGACTGGCGCAAATCACTTTCATGGAAATTTGTTGCCAAGCTTCCAAAAAACTACGAGTTTCCCGAAATCTCAGCACACATTTTTTCACCCAATCTTGATGACACTTTCAGGTAATGATCAGTACCCCAATCCCACTTGGCTCACCAAATTTCGTACTTCTAGTTTAAACCGTTCGTTGGCAGTATCAGTTTTAATTTTTAGGTTTCACTCTGTTTTCTCCTATATGGATACATGTAGTTGGAACTCTAAATCAAACACGGTTTGTTCTAGCTCTTGGAAACTTGAAACAATAAAGTAATTCCAAGTTCTATCTCTATGGTTTGTTTCCTATTGATGTAGCCCTAAGCAGAGACTGGCGCAAATCACTTTCATGGAAAGGGGTTGCCAAGCTTCCAAAAAACTACGAGTTTCATGAAATCTCAGCAAACATTCTTTCACCCTATCTTGATGACACTTTCAGGTAATAATCAGTACCCCAATCCCACTTGGCTCACCAAATTTCGTTCTTCTAGGTTAAACCGTTCGTTGGCAGTATCAGTTTTAATTTTTAGGTTTCACTCTGTTTTCTCCTATATGGATACATGTAGTTGGAACTCTAAATCAAACACGGTTTGTGCTAGCTCTTGGAAACTTGATACAATAAAGTAGTTCCAAGTTCTATCTCTTTGGTTTGTTTACTATTTATGTAGCCCTAAGCAGAGACCAGCGCAAATCATTTCATGGAAAGGGGTTGCCAAGATTCCAAAAAATACGAGTTTCCTGAAATCTCAGCACACATTTTTTTCACCCAATCTTGATGAGACTTTCAGGTAAATATCACTACCCCAATCCAACTTGGCTCACCAAATTTCGTTCTTCTAGGTTAAACAGTTCGTTGGCAGTATCAGTTTTAATTTTTAGGTTTCACTCTGTTTTCTCCTATATGGATACATGTAGTTGGAACTCTAAATCAAACACGGTTTTTGGTAGCTCTTGGAAACTTTACACAATAAAGTAGTTCCATGTTCTATCTCTAAGGTTTGTTTCCTATTGATGTAGCCCTAAGCAGAGACTGGCGCAAATCCCTTTCATGGAAAAGGGTTGCCAAACTTCCAAAAAACTACGAGTTTCCTGAAATCTCAGCACACATTTTTTTCACCCAATCTTGATGACACTTTCAGGTAATGATCAGTACCCCAATCCCACTTGGCTCACCAAATTTCGTTCTTCTAGGTTAAACCGTTCGTTGGCAGTATCAGTTTAAATTTTTAGGTTTCACTCTGTTTTCTCTTATATGGATACATGTATTTGGAATTCTAAATCAAACACGGTTTGTGCTAGCTCTTGGAAACTTGACACAATAAAGTAGTTCCAAGTTCTGTCTCTATGTTTTGTTTCCTATTAATGTAGCGCTAAGCAGAGACCGGCGGAAATCACTTTCATGGAAAGGGGTTGCCAAACTTCCAAAAAACTACGAGTTTCCTGAAATCACAGCATACATTTTTTCACCCAATCTTGATGACACTTTCAGGTAATGATCAGTACCCCAATCCCACTTGGCTCACCAAATTTCGTTCTTCTAGGTTACACCGTTCGTTGGCAGTATCAGTTTAAATTTTTAGGTTTCACTCTGTTTTCTTTTATATGGATACATGTATTTGGAAATCTAAATCAAACACGGTTTGTGCTAGCTCTTTGAAACTTGACACAATAAAGTATTTCCAAGTTCTATCTCTATGGTTTGTTTCCTATTGATGTAGCCCTAAGCAGAGACCGGCGCAAATCACTTTCATGGAAAGGGGTTGCCAAACTTCCAAAATCTACGAGTTTCCTGAAATCTCAGTATACATTTTTTCCCCCAATCTTGAAGACACTTTCAGGTAATGATCAGTACCCCAATCCCACTTGGCTCAACAAATTTCGTTCTTCTAGGTTAAACCGTTCGTTGGGATTCTCAGTTTTAATTTTTAGGTTTCACTTTGTTTTCTCCTATATGGATACATGTAGTTGGAACTCTAAATCAAACACGGTTTGTGCTAGCTCTTGGAAATTTGACACAATAAAGTAGTTCCAAGGTCTATCTCTATGGTTTGTTTCCTATATATGTAGCCCTAGGCAGAAATTGGCGCAAATCACTTTCATGGAAAGGGGTTGCCAAGCTTCCAAAAAACTACCAGTTTCCTGAAATCTCAGCACACATTGTTTCACCCAATCTTGATGACACTTTCAGGTAATGATCAGTACCCCAATCCCACTTGGCTCACCAAATTTCGTTCTTCTAGGTTAAACAGTTCGTTGGCAGTATCAGTTTTAATTTTTAGGTTTCACTCTGTTTTCTCCTATATGGATACATGTAGTTGGAACTCTAAATCAAACACGGTTTGTGCTAGATCTTGGAAACTTGACACAAAAGTAGTTCCAAGTTCTATCTCTATGGTTTGTTTCCTATTGATGTAGCCCTAAGCAGAGATCCGCGCAAATCACTTTCATGTTAAGGGGTTGCCAAACTTCCAAAAAACTACGAGTTTCCTGAAATCTCAGCATATATTTTTTCACCCAATCTTGAAGACACTTTCAGATAATGATCAGTTCCCCAATCCCACTTGGCTCACCAAATTTAGTTCTTCTAGGCTAATCCGTTCATTGGCAGTAACAGTTTTAATTTTTAGGTTTCACTCTGTTTTCTCCTATATGGATACATGTAGTTGGAACTCTAAATCAAACACGGTTTGTGCTAGCTCTTGGAAACTTGAAACAATAAAGTAATTCCAAGGTCTATCTCTAGGGTGTGTTTCCTATTGATGTAGCCCTAAGCAGAGACTGGCGCAAATCACTTTCATGGAAAGGGGTTGCCAAGCTTCCAAAAAACTACGAGTTTCCTGAAATCTCAGCACACATTTTTTTCACCCAATCTTGATGACACTTTCAGGTAATGAGCAGTACCCCATTCCACTTGGCTCACCAAATGTCGTTCTTCTAGGTTAAACCGTTCCTTGGCAGTATCAGTTTAAATTTTAGGTTTCACTCTGTTTTCTCCTATATGGATACATGTACTTGGAACTCTAAATCAAACACGGTTTGTGCTAGCTCTTGGAAACTTGACACAATAAAGTAGTTCCAAGTTCTATCTCTATGGCTTGTTTCCTATTGATGTAGCCCTAAGCAGAGACTGGCGCAAATCACTTTCATGGAAATTTGTTGCCAAGCTTCCAAAAAACTAGGAGTTTCCTGACATCTCAGCACACATTTTTTCACCCAATCTTGATGACACTTTCAGGTAATGATCAGCACCCCAATCCCACTTGGCTCACCAAATTTGGTTCTTCTAGGTTAAACCGTTCGTTGGCAGTATCAGTTTTAATTTTAAGGTTTCACTCTGTTTTCTCCTATATGGATACATGTAGTTGGAACTCTAAATCAAACACGGTTTGTGCTAGCTCTTGGAAACTTGACACAATAAAGTAGTTCCAAGTTCTATCTCTTTGGTTTGTTTCCTAATTATTTAGCCCTAAGCAGAGACCAGCGCAAATCATTTCATGGAAAGGGGTTGCCAAGATTCCAAAAAATAAGAGTTTCCTGATATCTCAGCACACATTTTTTCACCCAATCTTGATGACACATTCAGGTAATGATCAGCACCCCAATCCCACTTGGCTCACCAAATTTCGTTCTTCTAGGTTAAACAGTTCGTTGGCAGTATCAGTTTTAATTTTTAGGTTTCACTCTGTTTTCTCCTATATGGATACATGTAGTTGGAACTCTAAATCAAACACGGTTTGTGGTAGCTCTTGGAAACTTTACACAATAAAGTAGTTCCATGTTCTATGTCTATGGTTTGTTTCCTATTGATGTAGCCCTAAGCAGAGACTGGCGCAAATCCCTTTCATGAATAGGGGTTGCCAAGCTTCCAAAAAACTACGAGTTTCCTGAAATCTCAGCACACATTTTTTTCACCCAATCTTGATGACACTTTCAGGTAATGATCAGTACCCCAGTCCCACTTGGCTCACCAAATTTCGTTCTTCTAGGTTAAACCGTTCGTTGGCAGTATCAGTTTAAATTTTTAGGTTTCACTCTGTTTTCTAATATATGGATACATGTATTTGGAACTCTAAATCAAACACGGTTTGTGCTAGCTCTTGGAAACTTGACACAATAAAGTAGTTCCAAGTTCTGTCTCTATGTTTTGTTTCCTATTAATGTAGCACTAAGCAGAGACCGGCGCAAATCACTTTCATGGAAAGGGGTTGCCAAACTTCCAAAAAACTACGCGTTTCCTGAAATCACAGCATACATTTTTTCACCCAATCTTGATGACACTTTCAGGTAATGATCAGTACCCCAATCCCACTTGGCTCACCAAATTTTGTTCTTCTAGGTTAAACCGTTCGTTGGCTGTAACAGTTTTAATTTTTAGGTTTCATTCTGTTTTCTCCTATACGGATACATGTAATTGGAACTCTAAATCAAACACGGTTTGTGCTAGCTCTTTGAAAGTTGACACAATACAGTAGTTCCAAGTTCTATCTCTATGGTTTGTTTCCTATTGATGTAGACCTAAGCAGAGACTGGCGCAAATCACTTTCATGGAAAGGGGTTGCCAAGCTTCCAAAAAACTACGAGTTTCATGAAATCTCAGCACACATTCTTTCACCCAATCTTGATGACACTTTCAGGTAATAATCAGCACCCCAATCCCACTTGGCTCACCAAATTTCGTTCTTCTAGGATAAACCGTTCGTTTGCAGTATCAGTTTTAATTTTTAGGTTTCACTCTGTTTTCTCCTATATGGATACATGTAGTTGGAACTCTAAATCAAACACGGTTTGTGCTAGATCTTGGAAACTTGACACAAAAGTAGTTCCAAGTTCTATCTCTATGGTTTGTTTCCTATTGATGTAGCCCTAAGCAGAGACCGGCGCAAATCACTTACATGGAAAGGGGTTGACAAACTTCCAAAAAACGACGAGTTTCCTGAAATCTCAGCATATATTTTTTCACCCAATATTGAAGACACTTTCAGATAATGATCAGTTTCCCAATCCCAATTGGCTCACCAAATTTCGTTCTTCTAGGCTAATCCGTTCATTGGCAGTAACAGTTTTAATTTTTAGGTTTCACTCTGTTTTCTCCTATATGGATACATGTAGTTCGAAGTCTAAATCAAACACGGTTTGTGCTAGCTCATGGAAACTTGAAACAATAATGTAGTTCCAAGGTCTATCTCTATGGTTTGTTTCCTATTGATGTAGCCCTAAGCAGAGACTGGCGCAAATCACTTTCATGGAAAGGGGTTGCCAAGCTTCCAAAAAACTACGAGTTTCCTGAAATCTCAGCACACATTTTTTTCACCCAATCTTGATGACACTTTCAGGTAATGATCAGTACCCCAATCCCACTTGGCTCACCAAATTTCGTTCTTCTAGGTTAAACCGTTCGTTGGCAGTATCAGTTTAAATTTTTAGGTTTCACTCTGTTTTCTCCTATATGGATACATGTATTTGGAAATCCAAATCAAACACGGTTTGTGCTAGCTCTTTGAAACTTGACACAATAAAGTAGTTCCAAGTTCTTTCTCTATGGTTTTTTTCCTATTGATGTAGCCCTAAGCAGAGACCGGCGCAAATCACTTTCATGAAAAGGGGTTGCCAAACTTCCAAAAAACTACGATTTTCCTGAAATCTCAGCATACATTTTTTCCCCCAATCTTGAAGACACTTTCAGGTAATGATCAGTACCCCAATCCCACTTGGCTCAACAAATTTCGTTCTTCTAGGTTAAACCGTTCGTTGGCAGTCTCAGTTTTAATTTTTAGGTTTCACTTTGTTTTCTCCTATATGGATACATGTAGTTGGAACTCTAAATCAAACACGGTTTGTGCTAGCTCTTGGAAACTTGACACAATAAAGTAGTTCCAAGTTCTATCTCTATGGTTTGTTTCCTATATATGTAGCCCTAGGCAGAGATTGGCGCAAATCACTTTCATGGAAAGGGGTTGCCAAGCTTCCAAAAAACTAACAGTTTCCTGAAATCTCAGCACACATTGTTTCACCCAATCTTGATGACACTTTTAGGTAATGATCAGTACCCCAATCCCACTTGGCTCACCAAACTTCGTTCTAGGTTAAATTGTTCGTTGGCAGTAACTAAATTTTTAGGTTTCACTCTGTTTTCTCCTATATGGATACATGTAGTTGGAAATCTAAATCAAACACGGTTTGTGCTAGCTCTTGGAAACTTGACACAATAAAGTAGTTCCAAGTTCTATCTCTATGGTTTGTTTCCTATTGATGTAGCCCTAACCAGAGACCGGCGCAAATCACTTTCATGGAAAGGGGTTGCCAAACTTCCAAAATCTACGAGTTTCCTGAAATCTCAGCATACATTTTTCCCCCAATCTTGAAGACACTTTCAGGTAATGATCAGTACCCCAATCCCACTTGGCTCAACAAATTTCGTTCTTCTAGGTTAAACCGTTCGTTGGCAGTCTCAGTTTTAATTTTTAGGTTTCACTCTGTTTTCTCCTATAGGATACATGCAGTTGGAACTCTAAATCAAACACGGTTTGTGCTAGCTCTTGGAAACTTGACACAATAAAGTAGTTCCAAGGTCTATCTCTATGGTTTGTTTCCTATTATGTAGCCCTAGGCAGAGATTGGCGCAAATCACTTTCATGGAAAGGGGTTGCCAAGCTTACAAAAAACTACCAGTTTCCTGAAATCTCAGCACACATTGTTTCACCCAATCTTGATGACACTTTCAGGTAATGATCAGTACCCCAATCCCACTTGGCTCACCAAATTTCGTTCTTCTAGGTTAAACCGTTAGTTGGCAGTATCAGTTTTAATTTTTAGGTTTCACTCTGTTTTCTCCTATACGGATACATGTAGTTGGAACTCTAAATCAAACATGGTTTGTGCTAGATTGGAAACTTGACACAATAAAGTAGTTCCAAGTTCTATCTCCATGGTTTGTTTCCTATTGATGTAGCCCTAAGCAGAGACCAGCGCAAATCACTTTCATGGAAAGGGGTTGCCAAACTTCCAAAAAACTACGAGTTTACTGAAATCTCAGCATATATTTTTCACCCAATCTTGAAGACACATTCAGGTAAAGATCAGTTCCCCAATCCCACTTGGCTCACCAAATTTCGTTCTTCTAGGTTAAACCGTTCGTTGGCAGTAACAGTTTTAATTTTTAGGTTTCACTCTGTTTTCTCTTATATGGATACATGTAGTTGGAACTCTAAATCAAACACGGTTTGTGCAAGCTCTTTGAAACTAGACACAATAAAGTAGTTCCAAGTTCTATCTCTATGGTTTGTTTCCTATTGATGTAGCCCTAAGCAGAGACTGGCGCAAATCACTTTCATGGAAATTTGTTGCCAAGCTTCCAAATAACTACGAGTTTCCTGAAATCTCAGCACACATTTTTTCACCCAATCTTGATGACACTTTCAGGTAATGATCAGTACCCCAATCCCACTTGGCTCACCAAATTTCGTACTTCTAGGTTAAACCGTTCGTTGGCAGTATCAGTTTTAATTTTTAGGTTTCACTCTGTTTTCTCCTATATGGATACATGTATTTGGAACTCTAAATCAAACACGGTTTGTGCTAGCTCTTGGAAACTTGACACAATAAAGTAGTTCCAAGGTCTATCTCTATGGTTTGTTTCCTATTATGTAGCCCTAGGCAGAGATTGGCGCAAATCACTTTCATGGAAAGGGGTTGCCAAGCTTACAAAAAACTACCAGTTTCCTGAAATCTCAGCACACATTGTTTCACCCAATCTTGATGACACTTTCAGGTAATGATCAGTACCCCAATCCCACTTGGCTCACCAAATTTCGTTCTTCTAGGTTAAACCGTTAGTTGGCAGTATCAGTTTTAATTTTTAGGTTTCACTCTGTTTTCTCCTATACGGATACATGTAGTTGGAACTCTAAATCAAACATGGTTTGTGCTAGATTGGAAACTTGACACAATAAAGTAGTTCCAAGTTCTATCTCCATGGTTTGTTTCCTATTGATGTAGCCCTAAGCAGAGACCGGCGCAAATCACTTTCATGGAAAGGGTTGCCAAACTTCCAAAAAACTACGAGTTTCCTGAAATCTCAGCATATATTTTTCACCCAATCTTGAAGACACATTCAGGTAAAGATCAGTTCCCCAATCCCACTAGGCTCACCAAATTTCGTTCTTCTAGGTTAAACCGTTCGTTGGCAGTAACAGTTTTAATTTTTAGGTTTCACTCTGTTTTCTCTTATATGGATACATGTAGTTGGAACTCTAAATCAAACAAGGTTTGTGCAATCTCTTTCAAACTAGACACAATAAAGTAGTTCCAAGTTCTATCTCTATGGTTTGTTTCCTATTGATGTAGCCCTAAGCAGAGACTGGCGCAAATCACTTTCATGGAAAGGGGTTGCCAAGCTTCCAAAAAACTAGGAGTTTCCTGACATCTCAGCACACATTTTTTCACCCAATCTTGATGACACTTTCAGGTAATAATCAGTACCCCAATCCCACTTGGCTCACCAAATTTCGTTCTTCTAGGTTAAACCGTTCGTTGGCAGTATCAGTTTTAATTTTTATGTTTCACTCTGTTTTCTCCTATATGGATACATGTAGTTGGAACTCTAAATCAAACACGGTTTGTGCTAGATCTTGGAAACTTGACACAAAAGTATTTCCAAGTTCTATCTCTATGGTTTGTTTCCTATTGATGTAGCCCTAAGCAGAGACCGGCGCAAATCACTTTCATGGAAAGGGGTTGCCAAACTTCCAAAAAACTACGAGTTTCCTGAAATCTCAGCATATATTTTTTCACCCAATCTTGAAGACACTTTCAGATAATGATCAGTTCCCCAATCCCACTTGGCTCACCAAATTTCGTTCTTCTAGGCTAATCCGTTCATTGGCAGTAACAGTTTTAATTTTTAGGTTTTACTCTGTTTTCTCCTATATGTATACATGTAGTTGGAAGTCTAAATCAAACACGGTTTGTGCTAGCTCTTGGAAACTTGAAACAATAAAGTAGTTCCAAGTTCTATCTCTATGGTTTGTTTCCTATTGATGTAGCCCTAAGCAGAGACTGGCGCAAATCACTTTCATGGAAAGGGGTTGCCAAGCTTCCAAAAAACTACGAGTTTCCTGAAATCTCAGCACACATTTTTTTCACCCAATCTTGATGACACTTTCAGGTAATGATCAGTACCCCAATCCCACTTGGCTCACCAAATTTCGTTCTTCTAGGTTAAACCGTTCGTTAGCAGTATCAGTTTTAATTTTTAGGTTTCACTCTGTTTTCTCCTATATGGATACATGTATTTGGAACTCTAAATCAAACATGGTTTGTGCTAGATTGGAAACTTGACACAATAAAGTATTTCCAAGTTCTATCTCCATGGTTTGTTTCCTATTGATGTAGCCCTAAGCAGAGACCAGCGCAAATCATTTCATGGAAAGGGGTTGCCAAGATTCCAAAAAATACGAGTTTCCTGATATCTCAGCACACATTTTTTCACCCAATCTTGATGACACATTCAGGTAATGATCAGCACCCCAAATCCACCTGGCTCACCAAATTTCGTTCTTCTAGGTTAAACAGTTCGTTGGCAGTATCAGTTTTAATTTTTAGGTTTCACTCTGTTTTCTCCTATATGGATACATGTAGTTGGAACTCTAAATCAAACACGGTTTGTGGTAGCTCTTGGAAACTTTACACAATAAAGTAGTTCCAAGTTCTATCTCTATGGTTTGTTTCCTATTGATGTAGCCCTAAGCAGAGACTGGCGCAAATCCCTTTCATGGAAAAGGGTTGCCAAGCTTCCAAAAAACTACGAGTTTCCTGAAATCTCAGCACACATTTTTTTCACCCAATCTTGATGACACTTTCAGGTAATGATCAGTACCCCAATCCTACTTGGCTCACCAAAGTTAGTTCTTCTAGGTTAAACCGTTCTTGGCAGTATCAGTTTAAATTTTTAGGTTTCACTCTGTTTTCTCTTATATGGATACATGTATTTGGAATTCTAAATCAAACACGGTTTGTGCTAGCTCTTGGAAACTTGACACAATAAAGTAGTTCCAAGTTCTGTCTCTATGTTTTGTTTCCTATTAATGTAGCGCTAAGCAGAGACCGGCAGAAATCACTTTCATGGAAAGGGGTTGCCAAACTTCCAAAAAACTACGAGTATCCTGAAATCACAGCATACATTTTTTCACCCAATCTTGATGACACTTTCAGGTAATGATCAGTACCCCAATCCCACTTGGCTCACCAAATTTCGTTCTTCTAGGTTACACCGTTCGTTGGCAGTATCAGTTTAAATTTTTAGGTTTCACTCTGTTTTCTCTTATATGGATACATGTATTTGGAAATCTAAATCAAACACGGTTTGTGCTAGCTCTTTGAAACTTGACACAATAAAGTAGTTCCAAGTTCTATCTCTATGGTTTGTTTCCTATTGATGTAGCCCTAAGCAGAGACCGGCGCAAATCACTTTCATGGAAAGGGGTTGCCAAACTTCCAAAATCTACGAGTTTCCTGAAATGTCAGTATACATTTTTTCCCCCAATCTTGAAGACACTTTCAGGTAATGATCAGTACCCCAATCCCACTTGGCTCAACAAATTTCGTTCTTCTAGGTTAAACCGTTCGTTGGCATTCTCAGTTTTAATTTTTAGGTTTCACTTTGTTTTCTCCTATATGGATACATGTAGTTTTAACTCTAAATCAAACACGATTTGTGCTAGCTCTTGGAAATTTGACACAATAAAGTAGTTCCAAGGTCTATCTCTATGGTTTGTTTCCTATATATGTAGCCCTAGGCAGAAATTGGCGCAAATCACTTTCATGGAAAGGGGTTGCCAAGCTTCCAAAAAACTACCAGTTTCCTGAAATCTCAGCACACATTGTTTCACCCAATCTTGATGACACTTTCAGGTAATGATCAGTACACCAATCCCACTTGGCTCACCAAATTTCGTTCTTCTAGGTTAAAGAGTTCGTTGGCAGTACCAGTTTTAATTTTTAGGTTTCACTCTGTTTTCTCCTATATGGATACATGTAGTTGGAACTCTAAATCAAACACGGTTTGTGCTAGATCTTGGAAACTTGACACAAAAGTAGTTCCAAGTTCTATCTCTATGGTTTGTTTCCTATTGATGTAGCCCTAAGCAGAGATCCGCGCAAATCACTTTCATGGTAAGGGGTTGCCAAACTTCCAAAAAACTACGAGTTTCCTGAAATCTCAGCATATATTTTTTCATCCAATCTTGAAGACACTTTCAGATAATGATCAGTTCCCCAATCCCACTTGGCTCACCAAATTTAGTTCTTCTAGGCTAATCCGTTCATTGGCAGTAACAGTTTTAATTTTTAGGTTTCACTCTGTTTTCTCCTATATGGATACATGTACTTGGAACTCTAAATCAAACACGGTTTGTGCTAGCTCTTGGAAACTTGAAACAATAAAGTAATTCCAAGTTCTATCTCTATGGTTTGTTTCCTATTGATGTAGCCCTAAGCAGAGACTGGCGCAAATCACTTTCATGGAAAGGGGTAGCCAAGCTTCCAAAAAACTACGAGTTTCCTGAAATCTCAGCACACATTTTTTTCACCCAATCTTGATGAGACTTTCAGGTAATGATCAGTACCCCAATCCCACTTGGCTCACCAAATTTCGTTCTTCTAGGTTAAACCGTTCGTTGGCAGTATCAGTTTAAATTTTAGGTTTCACTCTGTTTTCTCCTATATGGATACATGTACTTGGAACTCTAAATCAAACACAGTTTGTGCTAGCTCTTGGAAACTTGACACAATAAAGTAGTTCCAAGTTCTGTCTCTATGTTTTGTTTCCTATTAATGTAGCGCTAAGCAGAGACCGGCGCAAATCACTTTCATGGAAAGGGGTTGCCAAACTTCCAAAAAACTACGAGTTTCCTGAAATCTCAGCATGCATTTTTTCACCCAATCTTGATGACACTTTCAGGTAATGATCAGTACCCCAATCCCACTTTGCTCAGCATATTTTGTTCTTCTAGGTTAAACAGTTCGTTGTCTGTAACAGTTTTAAATTTAGGTTTCATTCTGTTTTCTCCTATGGGATACATGTAATTGGAACTCTAAATCAAACACAGTTTGTGCTAGCTTTTGGAAACTTGAAACAATAAAGTAGTTCCAAGGTCTATCTCTATGGTTTTTTTCCTATTGATGTAGCCCTAAGCAGAGCCTGGAGCAACATTTTCATGGAAAGGGGTTGCCAAGCTTCCAAAAAACTACGAGTTTCCTGAAATCTCAGCACATATTTTTTCACCCAAACTTGATGACACTTTCAGGTAATGATCAGTACCCCAATCCCAGTTGGCTCACCAAATATCGTTCTTCTAGGTTAAACCGTTCGTTAGCAGTATCAGTTTTAATTTTTAGGTTTCACTCTGTTTTCTCCTATATGGATACATGTATTTGGAACTCTAAATCAAACACGGTTTGTGCAAGCCCTTGGAAACTTGACACAATAAAGTAGTTCCAGTTCTATCTCTATGGTTTGTTTCCTATTTATGTAGCCCTAAGCAGAGACCAGCGCAAATCACTTTCATGGAAAGGGGTTGCCAAGCTTCCAAAAAACTACGAGTTTCCTGAAATCTCAGCATACATTTTTTCACCAAATATTGATGACACTTTCAGGTAATGATCAGTACCCCAATCCCACTTGGCTCACCAAATTTCGTTCTTCTAGGTTAAACCGTTTGTTGGCAGTGTCAGTTTAAATTTTTAGGTTGAACTCTGTTTTCTCCTATATGGATACATGTATTTGGAACTCTAAATCAAACACGGTTTGTGCTAGCTCTTGGAAACTTGAGACAATAAAGTAGTTCCACGTTCTGTCTCTATGTTTCGTTTCCTATTAATGTAGCGCTAAGCAGAGACCAGCACAAATCACATTCATGGAAAGGGGTTGCCAAACTTCTAAAAAACTACGAGTTTCCTGAAATCTCAGCATCCATTTTTTCACCCAATCTTGATGACACTTTCAGGTAATGATCAGTACCCCAATCCCACTTGGCTCAGCAAATTTTGTTCTTCTAGGTTAAACAGTTCGTTGGCTGTAACAGTTTTAATTTTTAGGTTTCATTCTGTTTTCTCCTACATGGATACATGTAATTGGAACTCTAAATCAAACACGGTTTGTGCTAGCTCTTGGAAACTTGAAACAATAAAGTAGTTCCAAGGTCTATTCCTATGGTTTGTTTCCTATTGATGTAGCCCTAAGCAGAGACTGGCGCAAATTACTTTCATGGAAAGGGGTTGCCAAGCTTCCAAAAAATACGAGTTTCCTGATATCACAGCACACATTTTTTCACCCAATCTGGATGACACTTTCAGGTAATGATCAGCACCCCAATCCCACTTGGCTCACCAAATTTCGTTCTTCTAGGTTAAACCGTTCGTTGGCAGTAACAGTTTTAATTTTTAGGTTTCACTCTGTTTTCTCCTATATGGATACATGTAGTTGGAACTCTAAATCAAACACGGTTTGTGCTAGCTCTTGAAAACTTGACACAATAAAGTAGTTCCAAGGTCTATCTCTATGGTTTGTTTCCTATTGAGTAGCCCTAAGCAGAGACTGGCACAAATCACTTTCAAAAAAGGGGTTGCCAAGCTTCCAAACAACTACGAGTTTCCTGAAATCTCAGCATATATTTTTTCACCCAATCTTGATGACACTTTCAGGTAATGATCACTACCCCAATCCCACTTGGCTCACCAAATTTCGTTCTTCTAGGTTAAACCGTTCGTTGGCAGTAACAGTTTTAATTTTTAGGTTTCACTCTGTTTTCTCCTATATGGATACATGTAGTTGGAACTCTAAATCAAAGACGGTTTGTGCTAGCTCTTTGAAACTTGACACAATAAAGTAGTTCCAAGTTCTATCTCTATGGTTTGTTTCCTCTTGATGTAGCCCTAAGCAGAGACTGGCGCAAATCACTTTCATGGAAATTTGTTGCCAAGCTTCCAAAAAACTACGAGTTTCCTGACATCTCAGCACACATTTTTTCACCCAATCTTGATGACACTTTCAGGTAATGATCAGTACCCCAATCCCACTAGGCTCACCAAATTTCATTCTTCTAGGGTAAACCGTTCGTTGGCAGTATCAGTTTTAATTTTTAGGTTTCACTCTGTTTTCTCTTATATGGATACATGTATTTGGAACTCTAAATCAAACACGGTTTGTGCTAGCTCTTGGAAACTTGACACAATAAAGTAGTTAAAAGTTCTATCTCTATGGTTGGTTTCCTATTGATTTAGCCCTAAGCAGAGACTGGCGCAAATCACTTTCATGGAAAGGGGTTGCCAAGCTTCCAAAAAACTACTAGTCTCCTGAAATCTCAGCACATATTTTTTCACCCAAACTTGATGACACTTTCAGGTAATTATCAGTACCCCAATCCCACTTGGCTCACCAAATTTCGTGCTTCTAGGTTAAACCGTTCGTTAGCAGTATCAGTTTTAATTTTTAGGTTTCACTCTGTTTTCTCCTATATGGATACATGTATTTGGAACTCTAAATCAAACACGGTTTGTGCAAGCCCTTGGAAACTTGACACAATAAAGTAGTTCCAGTTCTATCTCTATGGTTTGTTTCCTATTTATGTAGCCCTAAGCAGAGACCAGCGCAAATCACTTTCATGGAAAGGGGTTGCCAGGCTTCCAAAAAACTACGAGTTTCCTGAAATCTCAGCATACATTTTTTCACCAAATATTGATGACACTTTCAGGTAATGATCAGTACCCCAATCCCACTTGGCTCACCAAATTTCGTTCTTCTAGGTTAAACCGTTTGTTGGCAGTGTCAGTTTAAATTTTTAGGTTGAACTCTGTTTTCTCCTATATGGATACATGTATTTGGAACTCTAAATCAAACACGGTTTGTGCTAGCTCTTGGAAACTTGAGACAATAAAGTAGTTCCACGTTCTGTCTCTATGTTTCGTTTCCTATTAATGTAGCGCTAAGCAGAGACCGGCACAAATCACATTCATGGAAAGGGGTTGCCAAACTTCTAAAAAACTACGAGTTTCCTGAAATCTCAGCATACATTTTTTCACCCAATCTTGATGACACTTTCAGGTAATGATCAGTACCCCAATCCCACTTGGCTCAGCAAATTTTGTTCTTCTAGGTTAAACAGTTCGTTGGCTGTAACAGTTTTAATTTTTAGGTTTCATTCTGTTTTCTCCTACATGGATACATGTAATTGGAACTCTAAATCAAACACGGTTTGTGCTAGCTCTTGGAAACTTGAAACAATAAAGTAGTTCCAAGGTCTATCCCTATGGTTTGTTTCCTATTGATGTAGCCCTAAGCAGAGACTGGCGCAAATCACTTTCATGGAAAGGGGTTGCCAAGCTTCCAAAAAATACGAGTTTCCTGATATCACAGCACACATTTTTTCACCCAATCTGGATGACACTTTCAGGTAATGATCAGCACCCCAATCCCACTTGGCTCACCAAATTTCGTTCTTCTAGGTTAAACTGTTCGTTGGCAGTAACAGTTTTAATTTTTAGGTTTCACTCTGTTTTCTCCTATATGGATACATGTAGTTGGAACTCTAAATCAAACACGGTTTGTGCTAGCTCTTGAAAACTTGACACAATAAAGTAGTTCCAAGGTCTATCTCTATGGTTTGTTTCCTATTGAGTAGCCCTAAGCAGAGACTGGCACAAATCACTTTCAAAAAAGGGGTTGCCAAGCTTCCAAACAACTACGAGTTTCCTGAAATCTCAGCATATATTTTTTCACCCAATCTTGATGACACTTTCAGGTAATGATCACTACCCCAATCCCACTTGGCTCACCAAATTTCGTTCTTCTAGGTTAAACCGTTCGTTGGCAGTAACAGTTTTAATTTTTAGGTTTCACTCTGTTTTCTCCTATATGGATACATGTAGTTGGAACTCTAAATCAAAGACGGTTTGTGCTAGCTCTTTGAAACTTGACACAATAAAGTAGTTCCAAGTTCTATCTCTATGGTTGGTTTCCTATTGATTTAGCCCTAAGCAGAGACTGGCGCAAATCACTTTCATGGAAAGGGGTTGCCAAGCTTCCAAAAAACTACGAGTCTCCTGAAATCTCAGCACATATTTTTTCACCCAAACTTGATGACACTTTCAGGTAATTATCAGTACCCCAATCCCACTTGGCTCACCAAATTTCGTTCTTCTAGGTTAAACCGTTCGTTAGCAGTATCAGTTTTAATTTTTAGGTTTCACTCTGTTTTCTCCTATATGGATACATGTAGTTGGAACTCTAAATCAAAGACGGTTTGTGCTAGATCTGGGAAACTTGACACAATAAAGTAGTTCCAAGTTCTATCTCTATGGTTTGTTTCCTATTGATGTAGCCCTAAGCAGAGACTGGCGCAAATCACTTTCATAGAAAGGGGTTGCCAAGCTTCCAAAAAACTACGAGTTTCATGAAATCTCAGCACACATTCTTTCACCCAATCTTGATGACACTTTCAGGTAATAATCAGTACCCCAATCCCACTTGGCTCACCAAATTTCGTTCTTCTAGGTTAAACCGTTCGTTGGCAGTATCAGTTTTAATTTTTAGGTTTCACTCTGTTTTCTCCTATATGGATACATGTAGTTGGAACTCTAAATCAAACACGGATTGTGCTAGATCTTGGAAACTTGACACAAAAGTAGTTCCAAGTTCTATCTCTATGGTTTGTTTCCTATTGAAGTAGCCCTAAGCAGAGACCGGCGCAAATCACTTTCATGGAAAGCGGTTGCCAAACTTCCAAAAAACTACGAATTTCCTGAAAACTCAGCATATATTTTTTCACCCAATCTTGAAGACACTTTCAGATAATGATCAGTTCCCCAATCCCACTTGGCTCACCAAATTTCGTTCTTCAAGTCTAACCCGTTCATTGGCAGTACCAGTTTTAATTTTTAGGTTTCACTCTGTTTTCTCCTATATGGATACATGTAGTTGGAACACTAAATCAAACACGGTTTGTTCTAGCTCTTTGAAACTTGACACCATAAAGTAGTTCCAAGTTCTATCTCTACGGTTTGTTTCCTATTGATGTAGCCCTAAGCAGAGACTGGCGCAAATCACTTTCATGGAAAGGGGTTGCCAAGCTTCCAAAAAACTACGAGTTTCCTGATACCTCAGCACACATTTTTTCACCTAAACTTGATGACACTTTCAGGTAATGATCACTACCCCAATCCCACTTGGCTCCCCAAATTTCGTTCTTCTAGGTTAAACCGTTCCTTGGCAGTAACAGTTTTAATTTTTAGGTTTCACTCTGTTTTCTCCTATATGGATACATGTAGTTGGAACACTAAATCAAACACGGTTTGTTCTAGCTCTTTGAAACTTGACACAATAAAGTAGTTCCAAGTTCTATCTCTATGGTTTGTTTCCTATTGATGTAGCCCTAAGCAGAGATCGGCTCAAATCACTATCATGGAAAGGGGTAGCCAAGCTTCCAAAAAAACCACGAGTTTCCTGAATTCTCAGCACACATTTTTTCACCCAATCTTGATGACACTTTCAGGTAATGATCAGTACCCCAATCCCACTTGGCTCACCAAATTTCGTTCTTCTAGGTTAAACCGTTCGTTGGCAGTATCAGTTTTAATTTTTAGGTTTCACTCTGTTTTCTCCTACATGGATACATGTATTTGGAACATTAAATCAAACACGGTTTGTGCTAGCCCTTGGAAACTTGACACAATAAAGTAGTTCCAATTTCTATCTCTATGGTTTGTTTCCTATTTATGTAGCCCTAAGCAGAGACTGGCGCAAATCACTTTCATGGAAAGGGGTTGCCAAGCTTCCAAAAAACTACGAGTTTCCTGAAATCTCAGCACATATTTTTTTACCCAAACTTGATGACACTTTCAGGTAATTATCAGTACCCCAATCCCACTTGGCTCACCAAATTTCGTTCTTCTAGGTTAAACCGTTCGTTAGCAGTATCAGTTTTAATTTTTAGGTTTCACTCTGTTTTCTCCTATATGGATACATGTAGTTGGAACTCTAAATCAAACACGGTTTGTGCTAGATCTGGGAAACTTGACACAATAAAGTAGTTCCAAGTTCTATCTCTATGGTTTGTTTCCTATTGATGTAGCCCTAAGCAGAGACTGGCGCAAATCACTTTCATAGAAAGGGGTTGCCAAGCTTCCAAAAAACTACGAGTTTCCTGAAATCTCAGCATACATTTTTTCACCCAATCTTGATGACACTTTCAGGTAATAATCAGTACCCCAATCCCACTTGGCTCACCAAATTTCGTTATTCTAGGTTAAACCGTTCGTTGGCAGTATCAGTTTTAATTTTTAGGTTTCACTCTGTTTTCTCCTATATGGATACATGTAGTTGGAACTCTAAATCAAACACGGATTGTGCTAGATCTTGGAAACTTGACACAAAAGTAGTTCCAAGTTCTATCTCTATGGTTTGTTTCCTATTGATGTAGCCCTAAGCAGAGACCGGCGCAAATCACTTTCATGGAAAGCGGTTGCCAAACTTCCAAAAAACTACGAATTTCCTGAAAACTCAGCATATATTTTTTCACCCAATCTTGAAGACACTTTCAGATAATGATCAGTTCCCCAATCCCACTTGGCTCACCAAATTTCGTTCTTCAAGGCTAACCCGTTCATTGGCAGTAACAGTTTTAATTTTTAGGTTTCACTCTGTTTTCTCCTATATGGATACATGTATTTGGAACTCTAAATCAAGCACGGTTTGTGCAAGCCCTTGAAAACTTGACACAATAAAGTAGTTCCAGTTCTATCTCTATGGTTTGTTTCCTATTTATGTAGCCCTAAGCCGAGACCAGCGCAAATCACTTTCATGGAAAGGGGTTGCCAAGCTTCCAAAAAACTACGAGTTTCCTGAAATCTCAGCATACATTTTTTCACCAAATATTGATGACACTTTCAGGTAATGATCAGTACCCCAATCCCACTTGGCTCACCAAATTTCGTTCTTCTAGGTTAAACCGTTTGTTGGCAGTGTCAGTTTAAATTTTTAGGTTGAACTCTGTTTTCTCCTATATGGATACATGTATTTGGAACTCTAAATCAAACACGGTTTGTGCTAGCTCTTGGAAACTTGAGACAATAAAGTAGTTCCACGTTCTGTCTCTATGTTTCGTTTCCTATTAATGTAGCGCTAAGCAGAGACCGGCACAAATCACATTCATGGAAAGGGGTTGCCAAACTTCTAAAAAACTACGAGTTTCCTGAAATCTCAGCATACATTTTTTCACCCAATCTTGATGACACTTTCAGGTAATGATCAGTACCCCAATCCCACTTGGCTCAGCAAATTTTGTTCTTCTAGGTTAAACAGTTCGTTGGCTGTAACAGTTTTAATTTTTAGGTTTCATTCTGTTTTCTCCTACATGGATACATGTAATTGGAACTCTAAATCAAACACGGTTTGTGCTAGCTCTTGGAAACTTGAAACAATAAAGTAGTTCCAAGGTCTATCCCTATGGTTTGTTTCCTATTGATGTAGCCCTAAGCAGAGACTGGCGCAAATCACTTTCATGGAAAGGGGTTGCCAAGCTTCCAAAAAATACGAGTTTCCTGATATCACAGCACACATTTTTTCACCCAATCTGGATGACACTTTCAGGTAATGATCAGCACCCCAATCCCACTTGGCTCACCAAATTTCGTTCTTCTAGGTTAAACCGTTCGTTGGCAGTAACAGTTTTAATTTTTAGGTTTCACTCTGTTTTCTCCTATATGGATACATGTAGTTGGAACTCTAAATCAAACACGGTTTGTGCTAGCTCTTGAAAACTTGACACAATAAAGTAGTTCCAAGGTCTATCTCTATGGTTTGTTTCCTATTGAGTAGCCCTAAGCAGAGACTGGCACAAATCACTTTCAAAAAAGGGGTTGCCAAGCTTCCAAACAACTACGAGTTTCCTGAAATCTCAGCATATATTTTTTCACCCAATCTTGATGACACTTTCAGGTAATGATCACTACCCCAATCCCACTTGGCTCACCAAATTTCGTTCTTCTAGGTTAAACCATTCGTTGGCAGTAACAGTTTTAATTTTTAGGTTTCACTCTGTTTTCTCCTATATGGATACATGTAGTTGGAACTCTAAATCAAAGACGGTTTGTGCTAGCTCTTTGAAACTTGACACAATAAAGTAGTTCCAAGTTCTATCTCTATGGTTGGTTTCCTATTGATTTAGCCCTAAGCAGAGACTGGCGCAAATCACTTTCATGGAAAGGGGTTGCCAAGCTTCCAAAAAACTACGAGTCTCCTGAAATCTCAGCACATATTTTTTCACCCAAACTTGATGACACTTTCAGGTAATTATCAGTACCCCAATCCCACTTGGCTCACCAAATTTCGTTCTTCTAGGTTAAACCGTTCGTTAGCAGTATCAGTTTTAATTTTTAGGTTTCACTCTGTTTTCTCCTATATGGATACATGTAGTTGGAACTCTAAATCAAACACGGTTTGTGCTAGATCTGGGAAACTTGACACAATAAAGTAGTTCCAAGTTCTATCTCTATGGTTTGTTTCCTATTGATGTAGCCCTAAGCAGAGACTGGCGCAAATCACTTTCATGGAAAGGGGTTGCCAAGCTTCCAAAAAACTACGAGTTTCATGAAATCTCAGCACACATTCTTTCACCCAATCTTGATGACACTTTCAGGTAATAATCAGTACCCCAATCCCACTTGGCTCACCAAATTTCGTTCTTCTAGGTTAAACCGTTCGTTGGCAGTATCAGTTTTAATTTTTAGGTTTCACTCTGTTTTCTCCTATATGGATACATGTAGTTGGAACTCTAAATCAAACACGGTTTGTGCAAGCCCTTGGAAACTTGACACAATAAAGTAGTTCCAGTTCTATCTCTATGGTTTGTTTCCTATTTATGTAGCCCTAAGCAGAGACCAGCGCAAATCACTTTCATGGAAAGGGGTTGCCAGGCTTCCAAAAAACTACGAGTTTCCTGAAATCTCAGCATACATTTTTTCACCAAATATTGATGACACTTTCAGGTAATGATCAGTACCCCAATCCCACTTGGCTCACCAAATTTCGTTCTTCTAGGTTAAACCGTTTGTTGGCAGTGTCAGTTTAAATTTTTAGGTTGAACTCTGTTTTCTCCTATATGGATACATGTATTTGGAACTCTAAATCAAACACGGTTTGTGCTAGCTCTTGGAAACTTGAGACAATAAAGTAGTTCCACGTTCTGTCTCTATGTTTCGTTTCCTATTAATGTAGCGCTAAGCAGAGACCGGCACAAATCACATTCATGGAAAGGGGTTGCCAAACTTCTAAAAAACTACGAGTTTCCTGAAATCTCAGCATACATTTTTTCACCCAATCTTGATGACACTTTCAGGTAATGATCAGTACCCCAATCCCACTTGGCTCAGCAAATTTTGTTCTTCTAGGTTAAACAGTTCGTTGGCTGTAACAGTTTTAATTTTTAGGTTTCATTCTGTTTTCTCCTACATGGATACATGTAATTGGAACTCTAAATCAAACACGGTTTGTGCTAGCTCTTGGAAACTTGAAACAATAAAGTAGTTCCAAGGTCTATCCCTATGGTTTGTTTCCTATTGATGTAGCCCTAAGCAGAGACTGGCGCAAATCACTTTCATGGAAAGGGGTTGCCAAGCTTCCAAAAAATACGAGTTTCCTGATATCACAGCACACATTTTTTCACCCAATCTGGATGACACTTTCAGGTAATGATCAGCACCCCAATCCCACTTGGCTCACCAAATTTCGTTCTTCTAGGTTAAACTGTTCGTTGGCAGTAACAGTTTTAATTTTTAGGTTTCACTCTGTTTTCTCCTATATGGATACATGTAGTTGGAACTCTAAATCAAACACGGTTTGTGCTAGCTCTTGAAAACTTGACACAATAAAGTAGTTCCAAGGTCTATCTCTATGGTTTGTTTCCTATTGAGTAGCCCTAAGCAGAGACTGGCACAAATCACTTTCAAAAAAGGGGTTGCCAAGCTTCCAAACAACTATGAGTTTCCTGAAATCTCAGCATATATTTTTTCACCCAATCTTGATGACACTTTCAGGTAATGATCACTACCCCAATCCCACTTGGCTCACCAAATTTCGTTCTTCTAGGTTAAACCGTTCGTTGGCAGTAACAGTTTTAATTTTTAGGTTTCACTCTGTTTTCTCCTATATGGATACATGTAGTTGGAACTCTAAATCAAACACGGTTTGTGCTAGCTCTTGAAAACTTGACACAATAAAGTAGTTCCAAGGTCTATCTCTATGGTTTGTTTCCTATTGAGTAGCCCTAAGCAGAGACTGGCACAAATCACTTTCAAAAAAGGGGTTGCCAAGCTTCCAAACAACTACGAGTTTCCTGAAATCTCAGCATATATTTTTTCACCCAATCTTGATGACACTTTCAGGTAATGATCACTACCCCAATCCCACTTGGCTCACCAAATTTCGTTCTTCTAGGTTAAACCGTTCGTTGGCAGTAACAGTTTTAATTTTTAGGTTTCACTCTGTTTTCTCCTATATGGATACATGTAGTTGGAACTCTAAATCAAAGACGGTTTGTGCTAGCTCTTTGAAACTTGACACAATAAAGTAGTTCCAAGTTCTATCTCTATGGTTGGTTTCCTATTGATTTAGCCCTAAGCAGAGACTGGCGCAAATCACTTTCATGGAAAGGGGTTGCCAAGCTTCCAAAAAACTACGAGTCTCCTGAAATCTCAGCACATATTTTTTCACCCAAACTTGATGACACTTTCAGGTAATTATCAGTACCCCAATCCCACTTGGCTCACCAAATTTCGTTCTTCTAGGTTAAACCGTTCGTTAGCAGTATCAGTTTTAATTTTTAGGTTTCACTCTGTTTTCTCCTATATGGATACATGTAGTTGGAACTCTAAATCAAACACGGTTTGTGCTAGATCTGGGAAACTTGACACAATAAAGTAGTTCCAAGTTCTATCTCTATGGTTTGTTTCCTATTGATGTAGCCCTAAGCAGAGACTGGCGCAAATCACTTTCATAGAAAGGGGTTGCGAAGCTTCCAAAAAACTACGAGTTTCATGAAATCTCAGCACACATTCTTTCACCCAATCTTGATGACACTTTCAGGTAATAATCAGTACCCCAATCCCACTTGGCTCACCAAATTTCGTTCTTCTAGGTTAAACCGTTCGTTGGCAGTATCAGTTTTAATTTTTAGGTTTCACTCTGTTTTCTCCTATATGGATACATGTAGTTGGAACTCTAAATCAAACACGGATTGTGCTAGATCTTGGAAACTTGACACAAAAGTAGTTCCAAGTTCTATCTCTATGGTTTGTTTCCTATTGAAGTAGCCCTAAGCAGAGACCGGCGCAAATCACTTTCATGGAAAGCGGTTGCCAAACTTCCAAAAAACTACGAATTTCCTGAAAACTCAGCATATATTTTTTCACCCAATCTTGAAGACACTTTCAGATAATGATCAGTTCCCCAATCCCACTTGGCTCACCAAATTTCGTTCTTCAAGTCTAACCCGTTCATTGGCAGTACCAGTTTTAATTTTTAGGTTTCACTCTGTTTTCTCCTATATGGATACATGTAGTTGGAACACTAAATCAAACACGGTTTGTTCTAGCTCTTTGAAACTTGACACCATAAAGTAGTTCCAAGTTCTATCTCTACGGTTTGTTTCCTATTGATGTAGCCCTAAGCAGAGACTGGCGCAAATCACTTTCATGGAAAGGGGTTGCCAAGCTTCCAAAAAACTACGAGTTTCCTGATACCTCAGCACACATTTTTTCACCTAAACTTGATGACACTTTCAGGTAATGATCACTACCCCAATCCCACTTGGCTCCCCAAATTTCGTTCTTCTAGGTTAAACCGTTCCTTGGCAGTAACAGTTTTAATTTTTAGGTTTCACTCTGTTTTCTCCTATATGGATACATGTAGTTGGAACACTAAATCAAACACGGTTTGTTCTAGCTCTTTGAAACTTGACACAATAAAGTAGTTCCAAGTTCTATCTCTATGGTTTGTTTCCTATTGATGTAGCCCTAAGCAGAGATCGGCTCAAATCACTATCATGGAAAGGGGTAGCCAAGCTTCCAAAAAAACCACGAGTTTCCTGAATTCTCAGCACACATTTTTTCACCCAATCTTGATGACACTTTCAGGTAATGATCAGTACCCCAATCCCACTTGGCTCACCAAATTTCGTTCTTCTAGGTTAAACCGTTCGTTGGCAGTATCAGTTTTAATTTTTAGGTTTCACTCTGTTTTCTCCTACATGGATACATGTATTTGGAACACTAAATCAAACACGGTTTGTGCTAGCCCTTGGAAACTTGACACAATAAAGTAGTTCCAATTTCTATCTCTATGGTTTGTTTCCTATTTATGTAGCCCTAAGCAGAGACTGGCGCAAATCACTTTCATGGAAAGGGGTTGCCAAGCTTCCAAAAAACTACGAGTTTCCTGAAATCTCAGCACATATTTTTTTACCCAAACTTGATGACACTTTCAGGTAATTATCAGTACCCCAATCCCACTTGGCTCACCAAATTTCGTTCTTCTAGGTTAAACCGTTCGTTAGCAGTATCAGTTTTAATTTTTAGGTTTCACTCTGTTTTCTCCTATATGGATACATGTAGTTGGAACTCTAAATCAAACACGGTTTGTGCTAGATCTGGGAAACTTGACACAATAAAGTAGTTCCAAGTTCTATCTCTATGGTTTGTTTCCTATTGATGTAGCCCTAAGCAGAGACTGGCGCAAATCACTTTCATAGAAAGGGGTTGCCAAGCTTCCAAAAAACTACGAGTTTCCTGAAATCTCAGCATACATTTTTTCACCCAATCTTGATGACACTTTCAGGTAATAATCAGTACCCCAATCCCACTTGGCTCACCAAATTTCGTTATTCTAGGTTAAACCGTTCGTTGGCAGTATCAGTTTTAATTTTTAGGTTTCACTCTGTTTTCTCCTATATGGATACATGTAGTTGGAACTCTAAATCAAACACGGATTGTGCTAGATCTTGGAAACTTGACACAAAAGTAGTTCCAAGTTCTATCTCTATGGTTTGTTTCCTATTGATGTAGCCCTAAGCAGAGACCGGCGCAAATCACTTTCATGGAAAGCGGTTGCCAAACTTCCAAAAAACTACGAATTTCCTGAAAACTCAGCATATATTTTTTCACCCAATCTTGAAGACACTTTCAGATAATGATCAGTTCCCCAATCCCACTTGGCTCACCAAATTTCGTTCTTCAAGGCTAACCCGTTCATTGGCAGTAACAGTTTTAATTTTTAGGTTTCACTCTGTTTTCTCCTATATGGATACATGTATTTGGAACTCTAAATCAAGCACGGTTTGTGCAAGCCCTTGAAAACTTGACACAATAAAGTAGTTCCAGTTCTATCTCTATGGTTTGTTTCCTATTTATGTAGCCCTAAGCCGAGACCAGCGCAAATCACTTTCATGGAAAGGGGTTGCCAAGCTTCCAAAAAACTACGAGTTTCCTGAAATCTCAGCATACATTTTTTCACCAAATATTGATGACACTTTCAGGTAATGATCAGTACCCCAATCCCACTTGGCTCACCAAATTTCGTTCTTCTAGGTTAAACCGTTTGTTGGCAGTGTCAGTTTAAATTTTTAGGTTGAACTCTGTTTTCTCCTATATGGATACATGTATTTGGAACTCTAAATCAAACACGGTTTGTGCTAGCTCTTGGAAACTTGAGACAATAAAGTAGTTCCACGTTCTGTCTCTATGTTTCGTTTCCTATTAATGTAGCGCTAAGCAGAGACCGGCACAAATCACATTCATGGAAAGGGGTTGCCAAACTTCTAAAAAACTACGAGTTTCCTGAAATCTCAGCATACATTTTTTCACCCAATCTTGATGACACTTTCAGGTAATGATCAGTACCCCAATCCCACTTGGCTCAGCAAATTTTGTTCTTCTAGGTTAAACAGTTCGTTGGCTGTAACAGTTTTAATTTTTAGGTTTCATTCTGTTTTCTCCTACATGGATACATGTAATTGGAACTCTAAATCAAACACGGTTTGTGCTAGCTCTTGGAAACTTGAAACAATAAAGTAGTTCCAAGGTCTATCCCTATGGTTTGTTTCCTATTGATGTAGCCCTAAGCAGAGACTGGCGCAAATCACTTTCATGGAAAGGGGTTGCCAAGCTTCCAAAAAATACGAATTTCCTGATATCACAGCACACATTTTTTCACCCAATCTGGATGACACTTTCAGGTAATGATCAGCACCCCAATCCCACTTGGCTCACCAAATTTCGTTCTTCTACGTTAAACCGTTCGTTGGCAGTAACAGTTTTAATTTTTAGGTTTCACTCTGTTTTCTCCTATATGGATACATGTAGTTGGAACTCTAAATCAAACACGGTTTGTGCTAGCTCTTGAAAACTTGACACAATAAAGTAGTTCCAAGGTCTATCTCTATGGTTTGTTTCCTATTGAGTAGCCCTAAGCAGAGACTGGCACAAATCACTTTCAAAAAAGGGGTTGCCAAGCTTCCAAACAACTACGAGTTTACTGAAATCTCAGCATATATTTTTTCACCCAATCTTGATGACACTTTCAGGTAATGATCACTACCCCAATCCCACTTGGCTCACCAAATTTCGTTCTTCTAGGTTAAACCATTCGTTGGCAGTAACAGTTTTAATTTTTAGGTTTCACTCTGTTTTCTCCTATATGGATACATGTAGTTGGAACTCTAAATCAAAGACGGTTTGTGCTAGCTCTTTGAAACTTGACACAATAAAGTAGTTCCAAGTTCTATCTCTATGGTTGGTTTCCTATTGATGTAGCCCTAAGCAGAGATCGGCTCAAATCACTATCATGGAAAGGGGTAGCCAAGCTTCCAAAAAAACCACGAGTTTCCTGAATTCTCAGCACACATTTTTTCACCCAATCTTGATGACACTTTCAGGTAATGATCAGTACCCCAATCCCACTTGGCTCACCAAATTTGTTCTTCTAGGTTAAACCGTTCGTTGGCAGTATCAGTTTTAATTTTTAGGTTTCACTCTGTTTTCTCCTACATGGATACATGTATTTGGAACACTAAATCAAACACGGTTTGTGCTAGCCCTTGGAAACTTGACACAATAAAGTAGTTCCAAGTTCTATCTCTATGGTTTGTTTCCTATTTATGTAGCCCTAAGCAGAGACTGGCGCAAATCACTTTCATGGAAAGGGGTTGCCAAGCTTCCAAAAAACTACGAGTTTCCTGAAATCTCAGCACATATTTTTTTACCCAAACTTGATGACACTTTCAGGTAATTATCAGTACCCCAATCCCACTTGGCTCACCAAATTTCGTTCTTCTAGGTTAAACCGTTCGTTAGCAGTATCAGTTTTAATTTTTAGGTTTCACTCTGTTTTCTCCTATATGGATACATGTAGTTGGAACTCTAAATCAAACACGGTTTGTGCTAGATCTGGGAAACTTGACACAATAAAGTAGTTCCAAGTTCTATCTCTATGGTTTGTTTCCTATTGATGTAGCCCTAAGCAGAGACTGGCGCAAATCACTTTCATAGAAAGGGGTTGCCAAGCTTCCAAAAAACTACGAGTTTCTTGAAATCTCAGCATACATTTTTTCACCCAATCTTGATGACACTTTCAGGTAATAATCAGTACCCCAATCCCACTTGGCTCACCAAATTTCGTTATTCTAGGTTAAACCGTTCGTTGGCAGTATCAGTTTTAATTTTTAGGTTTCACTCTGTTTTCTCCTATATGGATACATGTAGTTGGAACTCTAAATCAAACACGGATTGTGCTAGATCTTGGAAACTTTACACAAAAGTAGTTCCAAGTTCTATCTCTATGGTTTGTTTCCTATTGATGTAGCCCTAAGCAGAGACCGGCGCAAATCACTTTCATGGAAAGCGGTTGCCAAACTTCCAAAAAACTACGAATTTCCTGAAAACTCAGCATATATTTTTTCACCCAATCTTGAAGACACTTTCAGATAATGATCAGTTCCCCAATCCCACTTGGCTCACCAAATTTCGTTCTTCAAGGCTAACCCGTTCATTGGCAGTAACAGTTTTAATTTTTAGGTTTCACTCTGTTTTCTCCTATATGGATACATGTATTTGGAACTCTAAATCAAGCACGGTTTGTGCAAGCCCTTGAAAACTTGACACAATAAAGTAGTTCCAGTTCTATCTCTATGGTTTGTTTCCTATTTATGTAGCCCTAAGCCGAGACCAGCGCAAATCACTTTCATGGAAAGGGGTTGCCAAGCTTCCAAAAAACTACGAGTTTCCTGAAATCTCAGCATACATTTTTTCACCAAATATTGATGACACTTTCAGGTAATGATCAGTACCCCAATCCCACTTGGCTCACCAAATTTCGTTCTTCTAGGTTAAACCGTTTGTTGGCAGTGTCAGTTTAAATTTTTAGGTTGAACTCTGTTTTCTCCTATATGGATACATGTATTTGGAACTCTAAATCAAACACGGTTTGTGCTAGCTCTTGGAAACTTGAGACAATAAAGTAGTTCCACGTTCTGTCTCTATGTTTCGTTTCCTATTAATGTAGCGCTAAGCAGAGACCGGCACAAATCACATTCATGGAAAGGGGTTGCCAAACTTCTAAAAAACTACGAGTTTCCTGAAATCTCAGCATACATTTTTTCACCCAATCTTGATGACACTTTCAGGTAATGATCAGTACCCCAATCCCACTTGGCTCAGCAAATTTTGTTCTTCTAGGTTAAACAGTTCGTTGGCTGTAACAGTTTTAATTTTTAGGTTTCATTCTGTTTTCTCCTACATGGATACATGTAATTGGAACTCTAAATCAAACACGGTTTGTGCTAGCTCTTGGAAACTTGAAACAATAAAGTAGTTCCAAGGTCTATCCCTATGGTTTGTTTCCTATTGATGTAGCCCTAAGCAGAGACTGGCGCAAATCACTTTCATGGAAAGGGGTTGCCAAGCTTCCAAAAAATACGAGTTTCCTGATATCACAGCACACATTTTTTCACCCAATCTGGATGACACTTTCAGGTAATGATCAGCACCCCAATCCCACTTGGCTCACCAAATTTCGTTCTTCTAGGTTAAACCGTTCGTTGGCAGTAACAGTTTTAATTTTTAGGTTTCACTCTGTTTTCTCCTATATGGATACATGTAGTTGGAACTCTAAATCAAACACGGTTTGTGCTAGCTCTTGAAAACTTGACACAATAAAGTAGTTCCAAGGTCTATCTCTATGGTTTGTTTCCTATTGAGTAGCCCTAAGCAGAGACTGGCACAAATCACTTTCAAAAAAGGGGTTGCCAAGCTTCCAAACAACTACGAGTTTCCTGAAATCTCAGCATATATTTTTTCACCCAATCTTGATGACACTTTCAGGTAATGATCACTACCCCAATCCCACTTGGCTCACCAAATTTCGTTCTTCTAGGTTAAACCGTTTGTTGGCAGTAACAGTTTTAATTTTTAGATTTCACTCTGTTTTCTCCTATATGGATACATGTAGTTGGAACTCTAAATCAAAGACGGTTTGTGCTAGCTCTTTGAAACTTGACACAATAAAGTAGTTCCAAGTTCTATCTCTATGGTTTGTTTCCTATTGATGTAGCTCTAAGCAGAGACCGGCGCAAATCACTTTCATGGAAATTTGTTGCCAAGCTTCCAAAAAACTACGAGTTTCCTGACATCTCAGCACACATTTTTTCACCCAATCTTGATGACACTTTCAGGTAATGATCAGTACCCCAATCCCACTAGGCTCACCAAATTTCATTCTTCTAGGGTAAACCGTTCGTTGGCAGTATCAGTTTTAATTTTTAGGTTTCACTCTGTTTTCTCTTATATGGATACATGTATTTGGAACTCTAAATCAAACACGGTTTGTGCTAGCTCTTGGAAACTTGACGCAATAAAGTAGTTCCAAGTTCTATCTCTATGGTTGGTTTCCTATTGATTTAGCCCTAAGCAGAGACTGGCGCAAATCACTTTCATGGAAAGGGGTTGCCAAGCTTCCAAAAAACTACGAGTCTCCTGAAATCTCAGCACATATTTTTTCACCCAAACTTGATGACACTTTCAGGTAATTATCAGTACCCCAATCCCACTTGGCTCACCAAATTTCGTTCTTCTAGGTTAAACCGTTCGTTAGCAGTATCAGTTTTAATTTTTAGGTTTCACTCTGTTTTCTCCTATATGGATACATGTAGTTGGAACTCTAAATCAAACACGGTTTGTGCTAGATCTGGGAAACTTGACACAATAAAGTAGTTCCAAGTTCTATCTCTATGGTTTGTTTCCTATTGATGTAGCCCTAAGCAGAGACTGGCGCAAATCACTTTCATAGAAAGGGGTTGCCAAGCTTCCAAAAAACTACGAGTTTCATGAAATCTCAGCACACATTCTTTCACCCAATCTTGATGACACTTTCAGGTAATAATCAGTACCCCAATCCCACTTGGCTCACCAAATTTCATTATTCTAGGTTAAACCGTTCGTTGGCAGTATCAGTTTTAATTTTTAGGTTTCACTCTGTTTTCTCCTATATGGATACATGTAGTTGGAACTCTAAATCAAACACGGATTGTGCTAGATCTTGGAAACTTGACACAAAAGTAGATCCAAGTTCTATCTCTATGGGTTGTTTCCTATTGATGTAGCCCTAAGCAGAGACCGGCGCAAATCACTTTGATGGAAAGCGGTTGCCAAACTTCCAAAAAACTATGAATTTCCTGAAAACTCAGCATATATTTTTTCACCCAATCTTGAAGACACTTTCAGATAATGATCAGTTCCCCAATCCCACTTGGCTCACCAAATTTCGTTCTTCAAGTCTAACCCGTTCATTGGCAGTACCAGTTTTAATTTTTAGGTTTCACTCTGTTTTCTCCTATATGGATACATGTAGTTGGAACACTAAATCAAACACGGTTTGTTCTAGCTCTTTGAAACTTGACACCATAAAGTAGTTCCAAGTTCTATCTCTATGGTTTGTTTCCTATTGATGTAGCCCTAAGCAGAGACTGGCGCAAATCACTTTCATGGAAAGGGGTTGCCAAGCTTCCAAAAAACTACGAGTTTCCTGATACCTCAGCACACATTTTTTCACCTAAACTTGATGACACTTTCAGGTAATGATCACTACCCCAATCCCACTTGGCTCCCCAAATTTCGTTCTTCTAGGTTAAAACGTTCCTTGGCAGTAACAGTTTTAATTTTTAGGTTTCACTCTGTTTTCTCCTATATGGATACATGTAGTTGGAACACTAAATCAAACACGGTTTGTTCTAGCTCTTTGAAACTTGACACAATAAAGTAGTTCCAAGTTCTATCTCTATGGTTTGTTTCCTATTGATGTAGCCCTAAGCAGAGATCGGCTCAAATCACTATCATGGAAAGGGGTAGCCAAGCTTCCAAAAAAACCACGAGTTTCCTGAATTCTCAGCACACATTTTTTCACCCAATCTTGATGACACTTTCAGGTAATGATCAGTACCCCAATACCACTTGGCTCACCAAATTTCGTTCTTCTAGGTTAAACCGTTCGTTGGCAGTATCAGTTTTAATTTTTAGGTTTCACTCTGTTTTCTCCTACATGGATACATGTATTTGGAACACTAAATCAAACACGGTTTGTGCTAGCCCTTGGAAACTTGACACAATAAAGTAGTTCCACGTTCTATCTCTATGGTTTGTTTCCTATTTATGTAGCCCTAAGCAGAGACTGGCGCAAATCACTTTCATGGAAAGGGGTTGCCAAGCTTCCAAAAAACTACGAGTTTCCTGAAATCTCAGCACATATTTTTTTACCCAAACTTGATGACACTTTCAGGTAATTATCAGTACCCCAATCCCACTTGGCTCACCAAATTTCGTTCTTCTAGGTTAAACCGTTCGTTAGCAGTATCAGTTTTAATTTTTAGGTTTCACTCTGTTTTCTCCTATATGGATACATGTAGTTGGAACTCTAAATCAAACACGGTTTGTGCTAGATCTGGGAAACTTGACACAATAAAGTAGTTCCAAGTTCTATCTCTATGGTTTGTTTCCTATTGATGTAGCCCTAAGCAGAGACTGGCGCAAATCACTTTCATAGAAAGGGGTTGCCAAGCTTCCAAAAAACTACGAGTTTCATGAAATCTCAGCACACATTCTTTCACCCAATCTTGATGACACTTTCAGGTAATAATCAGTACCCCAATCCCACTTGGCTCACCAAATTTCGTTATTCTAGGTTAAACCGTTCGTTGGCAGTATCAGTTTTAATTTTTAGGTTTCACTCTGTTTTCTCCTATATGGATACATGTAGTTGGAACTCTAAATCAAACACGGATTGTGCTAGATCTTGGAAACTTGACACAAAAGTAGTTCCAAGTTCTATCTCTATGGTTTGTTTCCTATTGATGTAGCCCTAAGCAGAGACCAGCGCAAATCACTTTCATGGAAAGCGGTTGCCAAACTTCCAAAAAACTACGAATTTCCTGAAAACTCAGCATATATTTTTTCACCCAATCTTGAAGACACTTTCAGATAATGATCAGTTCCCCAATCCCACTTGGCTCACCAAATTTCGTTCTTCAAGGCTAACCCGTTCATTGGCAGTAACAGTTTTAATTTTTAGGTTTCACTCTGTTTTCTCCTATATGGATACATGTATTTGGAACTCTAAATCAAGCACGGTTTGTGCAAGCCCTTGAAAACTTGACACAATAAAGTAGTTCCAGTTCTATCTCTATGGTTTGTTTCCTATTTATGTAGCCCTAAGCAGAGACCAGCGCAAATCACTTTCATGGAAAGGGGTTGCCAAGCTTCCAAAAAACTACGAGTTTCCTGAAATCTCAGCATACATTTTTTCACCAAATATTGATGACACTTTCAGGTAATGATCAGTACCCCAATCCCACTTGGCTCACCAAATTTCGTTCTTCTAGGTTAAACCGTTTGTTGGCAGTGTCAGTTTAAATTTTTAGGTTGAACTCTGTTTTCTCCTATATGGATACATGTATTTGGAACTCTAAATCAAACACGGTTTGTGCTAGCTCTTGGAAACTTGAGACAATAAAGTAGTTCCACGTTCTGTCTCTATGTTTCGTTTCCTATTAATGTAGCGCTAAGCAGAGACCGGCACAAAGCACATTCATGGAAAGGGGTTGCCAAACTTCTAAAAAACTACGAGTTTCCTGAAATCTCAGCATACATTTTTTCACCCAATCTTGATGACACTTTCAGGTAATGATCAGTACCCCAATCCCACTTGGCTCAGCAAATTTTGTTCTTCTAGGTTAAACAGTTCGTTGGCTGTAACAGTTTTAATTTTTAGGTTTCATTCTGTTTTCTCCTACATGGATACATGTAATTGGAACTCTAAATCAAACACGGTTTGTGCTAGCTCTTGGAAACTTGAAACAATAAAGTAGTTCCAAGGTCTATCCCTATGGTTTGTTTCCTATTGATGTAGCCCTAAGCAGAGACTGGCGCAAATCACTTTCATGGAAAGGGGTTGCCAAGCTTCCAAAAAATACGAGTTTCCTGATATCACAGCACACATTTTTTCACCCAATCTGGATGACACTTTCAGGTAATGATCAGCACCCCAATCCCACTTGGCTCACCAAATTTCGTTCTTCTAGGTTAAACCGTTCGTTGGCAGTAACAGTTTTAATTTTTAGGTTTCACTCTGTTTTCTCCTATATGGATACATGTAGTTGGAACTCTAAATCAAACACGGTTTGTGCTAGCTCTTGAAAACTTGACACAATAAAGTAGTTCCAAGGTCTATCTCTATGGTTTGTTTCCTATTGAGTAGCCCTAAGCAGAGACTGGCACAAATCACTTTCAAAAAAGGGGTTGCCAAGCTTCCAAACAACTACGAGTTTCCTGAAATCTCAGCATATATTTTTTCACCCAATCTTGATGACACTTTCAGGTAATGATCACTACCCCAATCCCACTTGGCTCACCAAATTTCGTTCTTCTAGGTTAAACCGTTTGTTGGCAGTAACAGTTTTAATTTTTAGATTTCACTCTGTTTTCTCCTATATGGATACATGTAGTTGGAACTAGCTCTTTGAAACTTGACACAATAAAGTAGTTCCAAGTTCTATCTCTATGGTTTGTTTCCTATTGATGTAGCTCTAAGCAGAGACCGGCGCAAATCACTTTCATGGAAATTTGTTGCCAAGCTTCCAAAAAACTACGAGTTTCCTGACATCTCAGCACACATTTTTTCACCCAATCTTGATGACACTTTCAGGTAATGATCAGTACCCCAATCCCACTAGGCTCACCAAATTTCATTCTTCTAGGGTAAACCGTTCGTTGGCAGTATCAGTTTTAATTTTTAGGTTTCACTCTGTTTTCTCTTATATGGATACATGTATTTGGAACTCTAAATCAAACACGGTTTGTGCTAGCTCTTGGAAACTTGACGCAATAAAGTAGTTCCAAGTTCTATCTCTATGGTTGGTTTCCTATTGATTTAGCCCTAAGCAGAGACTGGCGCAAATCACTTTCATGGAAACGGGTTGCCAAGCTTCCAAAAAACTACGAGTCTCCTGAAATCTCAGCACATATTTTTTCACCCAAACTTGATGACACTTTCAGGTAATTATCAGTACCCCAATCCCACTTGGCTCACCAAATTTCGTTCTTCTAGGTTAAACCGTTCGTTAGCAGTATCAGTTTTAATTTTTAGGTTTCACTCTGTTTTCTCCTATATGGATACATGTAGTTGGAACTCTAAATCAAACACGGTTTGTGCTAGATCTGGGAAACTTGACACAATAAAGTAGTTCCAAGTTCTATCTCTATGGTTTGTTTCCTATTGATGTAGCCCTAAGCAGAGACTGGCGCAAATCACTTTCATAGAAAGGGGTTGCCAAGCTTCCAAAAAACTACGAGTTTCATGAAATCTCAGCACACATTCTTTCACCCAATCTTGATGACACTTTCAGGTAATAATCAGTACCCCAATCCCACTTGGCTCACCAAATTTCGTTCTTCTAGGTTAAACCGTTCGTTGGCAGTATCAGTTTTAATTTTTAGGTTTCACTCTGTTTTCTCCTATATGGATACATGTAGTTGGAACTCTAAATCAAACACGGATTGTGCTAGATCTTGGAAACTTGACACAAAAGTAGTTCCAAGTTCTATCTCTATGGTTTGTTTCCTATTGATGTAGCCCTAAGCAGAGACCGGCGCAAATCACTTTCATGGAAAGCGGTTGCCAAACTTCCAAAAAACTACGAATTTCCTGAAAACTCAGCATATATTTTTTCACCCAATCTTGAAGACACTTTCAGATAATGATCAGTTCCCCAATCCCACTTGGCTCACCAAATTTCGTTCTTCAAGGCTAACTCGTTCATTGGCAGTAACAGTTTTAATTTTTAGGTTTCACTCTGTTTTCTCCTATATGGATACATGTATTTGGAACTCTAAATCAAACACGGTTTGTGCAAGCCCTTGGAAACTTGACACAATAAAGTAGTTCCAGTTCTATCTCTATGGTTTGTTTCCTATTTATGTAGCCCTAAGCAGAGACCAGCGCAAATCACTTTCATGGAAAGGGGTTGCCAAGCTTCCAAAAAACTACGAGTTTCCTGAAATCTCAGCATACATTTTTTCACCAAATATTGATGACACTTTCAGGTAATGATCAGTACCCCAATCCCACTTGGCTCACCAAATTTCGTTCTTCTAGGTTAAACCGTTTGTTGGCAGTGTCAGTTTAAATTTTTAAGTTGAACTCTGTTTTCTCCTATATGGATACATGTATTTGGAACTCTAAATCAAACACGGTTTGTGCTAGCTCTTGGAAACTTGAGACAATAAAGTAGTTCCACGTTCTGTCTCTATGTTTCGTTTCCTATTAATGTAGCGCTAAGCAGAGACCGGCACAAATCACATTCATGGAAAGGGGTTGCCAAACTTCTAAAAAACTACGAGTTTCCTGAAATCTCAGCATACATTTTTTCACCCAATCTTGATGACACTTTCAGGTAATGATCACTACCCCAATCCCACTTGGATCACCAAATTTCGTTCTTCTAGGTTAAACCGTTCGTTGGCAGTAACAGTTTTAATTTTTAGGTTTCACTCTGTTTTCTCCAATATGGATACATGTAGTTGGAACTCTAAATCAAACACGGTTTGTGCTAGATATGGGAAACTTGACACAATAAAGTAGTTCCAAGTTCTATCTCTATGGTTTGTTTCCTATTGATGTAGCTCTAAGCAGAGACCGGCGCAAATCACTTTCATGGAAAGTTGTTGCCAAGCTTCCAAAAAACTACGAGTTTCCTGAAATTTCAGCACACATTTTTTCACCCAAACTTTATGACACTTTCAGGTAATGATCAGTACCCCAATCCCACTTGGCTCACCAAATTTCGTTCTTCTAGGTTAAACCGTTCGTTGGCAGTATCAGTTTTAATTTTTAGGTTTCACTCTGTGTTCTCCTATATGGATACATGTAGTTGGAACTTTAAATCAAACACGGATTGTGCTAGATCTTGGAAACTTGACACAAAAGTAGTTCCAAGTTCTATCTCTATGGTTTGTTTCCTATTGATGTAGCCCTAAGCAGAGACCGGCGCAAATCACTTCCATGGAAAGCGGTTGCCAAACTTCCAAAAAACTACAAATTTCCTGAAAACTCAGCATATATTTTTTCACCCAATCTTGAAGACACTTTCAGATAATGATCAGTTCCCCAATCTCACTTGGCTCACCAAATTTCGTTCTTCAAGGCTAACCCGTTCATTGGCAGTAACAGTTTTAATTTTTAGGTTTCACTCTGTTTTCTCCTATATGGATACATGTAGTTGGAACACTAAATCAAACACGGTTTGTTCTAGCTCTTTGAAACTTGACACAATAAAGTAGTTCCAAGTTCTATCTCTACGGTTTGTTTCCTATTGATGTAGCCCTAAGCAGAGACTGGCGCAAATCACTTTCATGGAAAGGGGTTGCCAAGCTTCCAAAAAACTACGAGTTTCCTGATACCTCAGCACACATTTTTTCACCTAAACTTGATGACACTTTCAGGTAATGATCACTACCCCAATCCCACTTGGCTCCCCAAATTTTGTTCTTCTAGGTTAAACTGTTCATTGGCAGTATCAGTTTTAATTTTTAGGTTTCACTCTGTTTTCTCCTATATGGATACATGTAATTGGAACTCTAAATCAAACACGGTTTGTGCTAGCTCTTGGAGACTTGACACAATAAAGTAATTCCAAGTTCTATCTCTATGGTTTGTTTCCTATTGATGTAGCCGTAAGCAGAGACTGGCGCAAATCACTTTCATGGAAAGGGGTTGCCAAGCTTCCAAAAAACTACGAGTTTCTGATACCTCAGCACAAATTTTTTCACCCAAACATGAGGACACTTTCAGGTAATGATCAGTACCCCAATCCCACTTGGCTCACCAAATTTCGTTCTTCTAGGTTAAACCGTTCGTTGGCAGTATCACTTTTAATTTTTAGGTTACACTCTGTTTTCTCCAATATGGATACATGTAGTTGGAACTCTAAATCAAACACGGTTTGTGCTAGATCTGGGAAACTTGACACAATAAAGTAGTTCCAAGTTCTATCCCTATGGTTTGTTTTCTATTGATGTAGCCCTAAGCAGAGACCGGCGCAAATCACTTTCATGGAAAGGGGTTGCCAAGCTTCCAAAAATCTACGAGTTTCCAGAATTCTCAGCACACATTTTTTCACCCAATCTTGATGACACTTTCAGATAATGATCAGTACCCCAATCACACTTGGCACATCAAATTTCGTTCTTCTAGGTTAAACCGTTCATTGGCAGTAACAGTTTAAATTTTTAGGTTTCACTCTGTTTTCTCCTATATGGATACATGTAGTTGGAACTCTAAATCAACACGGTTTGTGCTAGCGCTTGGAAACTTGACACAATAAAGTAGTGGCAAGTTCTATCTCTTTGGTTTGTTTCCTATTTATGTAGCCCTAAGCAGAGACCAGCACAAATCATTTCATTGAAAGGGGTTGCCAAGCTTCCAAAAAATACGAGTTTCCTGATATCTCAGCACACATTTTTTCACCCAATCTTGATGACACTTTCAGGTAATGATCAGTATTCCAATCCCACTTGGCTCACCAAATTTCATTCTTCTAGGTTAAACCGTTCATTGGCAGTATCAGTTTAAATTTTTAGGTTTCACTCGGTTTTGTCCTATATGGATACATGTATTTGGAACTCTAAATCAAACACGGTTTGTGGTAGCTCTTGGAAACTTGACACAATAAAGTAGTTCCAAGTTCTGTCTCTATGATTTGTTTCCTATTAATGTAGCGCTAAGCAGAGACCGGCGCAAATCACTTTCATGGAAAGGGGTTGACAAACTTCCAAAAAACTACAAGTTTCCTGAAATCTCAGCATACATTTTTTCACCCAATCTTGATGACACTTTCAGGTAATGATCAGTACACCAATCCCACTTGGCTCACCAAATTTCGTTCTTCTAGGTTAAACAGTTCGTTGGCAGTAACAGTTTTAATTTTTAGGTTTCACTCTGTTTTCTCCTATATGGATACATGTAGTTGGAACTCTAAATCAAACACGGTTTGTGCTAGCTCTTTGAAACCTGACACAATAAAGTAGTTCCAAGTTCTATCTCTATGGTTTGTTTCCTATTGATGTAGCCCTAAGAAGAGACTGGCGCAAATCACTTTAATGGAAAGCGGTTGCCAAGCTTCCAAAAAACTACGAGTTTCCTGAAATCTCAGCACACATTTTTTCACCCAATCTTGATGACACTTTCAGATAATGATCAGTACCCCAATCACACTTGGCACATCAAATTTCGTTCTTCTAGGTTAAACCGTTCATTGGCAGTAACAGTTTTAATTTTTAGGTTTCACTCTGTTTTCTCCTATATGGATACATGTAGTTGGAACTCTAAATCAAACACGGTTTGTGCTAGCTCTTGGAAACTTGACACAATAAAGTAGTGGCAAGTTCTATCTCTTTGGTTTGTTTCCTATTTATGTAGCCCTAAGCAGAGACCAGCGCAAATCATTTCATTGAAAGGGGTTGCCAAGCTTCCAAAAAATACGAGTTTCCTGATATCTCAGCACACATTTTTTCACCCAATCTTGATGACACTTTCAGGTAATGATCAGTACCCCAATCCCACTTGGCTCACCAAATTTCATTCTTCTAGGTTATACCGTTCATTGGCAGTATCAGTTTAAATTTTTAGGTTTCACTCGGTTTTGTCCTATATGGATACATGTATTTGGAACTCTAAATCAAACACGGTTTGTGCTAGCTCTTGGAAACTTGACACAATAAAGTAGTTCCAAGTTCTATCCCTATGGTTTGTTTTCTATTGATGTAGCCCTAAGCAGAGACCGGCGCAAATCACTTTCATGGAAAGGGGTTGCCAAGCTTCCAAAAAACTACGAGTTTCCAGAATTCTCAGCACACATTTTTTCACCCAATCTTGATGACACTTTCAGGTAATGATCAGCACCCCAATCCCACTTGGCTCAGCAAATTTTGTTCTTCTAGGTTAAACAGTTCGTTGGCTGTAACAGTTTTAATTTTTAGGTTTCATTCTGTTTTCTCCTACATGGATACATGTAATTGGAACTCTAAATCAAACACGGTTTGTGCTAGCTCTTGGAAACTTGAAACAATAAAGTAGTTCCAAGGTCTATCCCTATGGTTTGTTTCCTATTGATGTAGCCCTAAGCAGAGACTGGCGCAAATCACTTTCATGGAAAGGGGTTGCCAAGCTTCCAAAAAATACGAGTTTCCTGATATCACAGCACACATTTTTTCACCCAATCTGGATGACACTTTCAGGTAATGATCAGCACCCCAATCCCACTTGGCTCACCAAATTTCGTTCTTCTAGGTTAAACCGTTCGTTGGCAGTAACAGTTTTAATTTTTAGGTTTCACTCTGTTTTCTTCTATATGGATACATGTAGTTGGAACTCTAAATCAAACACGGTTTGTGCTAGCTCTTGAAAACTTGACACAATAAAGCAGTTCCAAGGTCTATCTCTATGGTTTGTTTCCTATTGAGTAGCCCTAAGCAGAGACTGGCACAAATCACTTTCAAAAAAGGGGTTGCCAAGCTTCCAAACAACTACGAGTTTCCTGAAATCTCAGCATATATTTTTTCACCCAATCTTGATGACACTTTCAGGTAATGATCACTACCCCAATCCCACTTGGCTCACCAAATTTCGTTCTTCTAGGTTAAACCGTTCGTTGGCAGTAACAGTTTTAATTTTTAGGTTTCACTCTGTTTTCTCCTATATGGATACATGTAGTTGGAACTCTAAATCAAACACGGTTTGTGCTAGCTCTTGGAAACTTGACACAATAAAGTAGTTCCAAGTTCTATCTCTATGGTTGGTTTCCTCTTGATGTAGCCCTAAGCAGAGACTGGCGCAAATCACTTTCATGGAAATTTGTTGCCAAGCTTCCAAAAAACTACGAGTTTCCTGACATCTCAGCACACATTTTTTCACCCAATCTTGATGACACTTTCAGGTAATGATCAGTACCCCAATCCCACTAGGCTCACCAAATTTCATTCTTCTAGGGTAAACCGTTCGTTGGCAGTATCAGTTTTAATTTTTAGGTTTCACTCTGTTTTCTCTTATATGGATACATGTATTTGGAACTCTAAATCAAACACGGTTTGTGCTAGCTCTTGGAAACTTGACACAATAAAGTAGTTCCAAGTTCTATCCCTATGGTTGGTTTCCTATTGATTTAGCCCTAAGCAGAGACTGGCGCAAATCACTTTCATGGAAAGGGGTTGCCAAGCTTCCAAAAAACTACGAGTCTCCTGAAATCTCAGCACATATTTTTTCACCCAAACTTGATGACACTTTCAGGTAATTATCAGTACCCCAATCCCACTTGGCTCACCAAATTTCGTTCTTCTAGGTTAAACCGTTCGTTAGCAGTATCAGTTTTAATTTTTAGGTTTCACTCTGTTTTCTCCTATATGGATACATGTAGTTGGAACTCTAAATCAAACACGGTTTGTGCTAGATCTGGGAAACTTGACACAATAAAGTAGTTCCAAGTTCTATCTCTATGGTTTGTTTCCTATTGATGTAGCCCTAAGCAGAGACTGGCGCAAATCACTTTCATAGAAAGGGGTTGCCAAGCTTCCAAAAAACTACGAGTTTCATGAAATCTCAGCACACATTCTTTCACCCAATCTTGATGACACTTTCAGGTAATAATCAGTACCCCAATCCCACTTGGCTCACCAAATTTCGTTCTTCTAGGTTAAACCGTTCGTTGGCAGTATCAGTTTTAATTTTTAGGTTTCACTCTGTGTTCTCCTATATGGATACATGTAGTTGGAACTTTAAATCAAACACGGATTGTGCTAGATCTTGGAAACTTGACACAAAAGTAGTTCCAAGTTCTATCTCTATGGTTTGTTTCCTATTGATGTAGCCCTAAGCAGAGACCGGCGCAAATCACTTTCATGGAAAGCGGTTGCCAAACTTCCAAAAAACTACGAATTTCCTGAAAACTCAGCATATATTTTTTCACCCAATCTTGAAGACACTTTCAGATAATGATCAGTTCCCCAATCCCACTTGGCTCACCAAATTTCGTTCTTCAAGTCTAACCCGTTCATTGGCAGTACCAGTTTTAATTTTAGGTTTCACTCTGTTTTCTCCTATATGGATACATGTAGTTGGAACACTAAATCAAACACGGTTTGTTCTAGCTCTTTGAAACTTGACACCATATAGTAGTTCCAAGTTCTATCTCTACGGTTTGTTTCCTATTGATGTAGCCCTAAGCAGAGACTGGCGCAAATCACTTTCATGGAAAGGGGTTGCCAAGCTTCCAAAAAACTACGAGTTTCCTGATACCTCAGCACACATTTTTTTACCTAAACTTGATGACACTTTCAGGTAATGATCAGTACCCCAATCCCACTTGGCTCCCCAAATTTCGTTCTTCTAGGTTAAACCGTTCCTTGGCAGTAACAGTTTTAATTTTTAGGTTTCACTCTGTTTTCTCCTATATGGATACATGTAGTTGGAACACTAAATCAAACACGGTTTGTTCTAGCTCTTTGAAACTTGACACAATAAAGTAGTTCCAAGTTCTATCTCTATGGTTTGTTTCCTATTGATGTAGCCCTAAGCAGAGATCGGCTCAAATCACTATCATGGAAAGGGGTAGCCAAGCTTCCAAAAAAGCCACGAGTTTCCTGAATTCTCAGCACACATTTTTTCACCCAATCTTGATGACACTTTCAGGTAATGATCTGTACCCCAATCCCACTTGGCTCACCAAATTTCGTTCTTCTAGGTTAAACCATTCGTTGGCAGTATCAGTTTTAATTTTTAGGTTTCACTCTGTTTTCTCCTACATGGATACATGTATTTGGAACACTAAATCAAACACGGTTTGTGCTAGCCCTTGGAAACTTGACACAATAAAGTAGTTCCAAGTTCTATCTCTATGGTTTGTTTCCTATTGATGTAGCCCTAAGCAGAGACTGGCGCAAATCACTTTCATAGAAAGGGGTTGCCAAGCTTCCAAAAAACTACGAGTTTCATGAAATCTCAGCACATATTCTTTCACCCAATCTTGATGACACTTTCAGGTAATAATCAGTACCCCAATCCCACTTGGCTCACCAAATTTCGTTATTCTAGGTTAAACCGTTCGTTGGCAGTATCAGTTTTAATTTTTAGGTTTCACTCTGTTTTCTCCTATATGGATACATGTAGTTGGAACTCTAAATCAAACACGGATTGTGCTAGATCTTGGAAACTTGACACAAAAGTAGTTCCAAGTTCTATCTCTATGGTTTGTTTCCTATTGATGTAGCCCTAAGCAGAGACCGGAGCAAATCACTTTCATGGAAAGCGGTTGCCAAACTTCCAAAAAACTACGAATTTCCTGAAAACTCAGCATATATTTTTTCACCCAATCTTGAAGACACTTTCAGATAATGATCAGTTCCCCAATCCCACTTGGCTCACCAAATTTCGTTCTTCAAGGCTAACCCGTTCATTGGCAGTAACAGTTTTAATTTTTAGGTTTCACTCTGTTTTCTCCTATATGGATACATGTATTTGGAACTCTAAATCAAACACGGTTTGTGCAAGCCCTTGGAAACTTGACACAATAAAGTAGTTCCAGTTCTATCTCTATGGTTTGTTTCCTATTTATGTAGCCCTAAGCAGAGACCAGCGCAAATCACTTTCATGGAAAGGGGTAGCCAAGCTTCCAAAAAACTACGAGTTTCCTGAAATCTCAGCAAACATTTTTTCACCAAATATTGATGACACTTTCAGGTAATGATCAGTACCCCAATCCCACTTGGCTCACCAAATTTCGTTCTTCTAGGTTAAACCGTTTGTTGGCAGTGTCAGTTTAAATTTTTAGGTTGAACTCTGTTTTCTCCTATATGGATACATGTATTTGGAACCCTAAATCAAACACGGTTTGTGCTAGCTCTTGGAAACTTGAGACAATAAAGTAGTTCCACGTTCTGTCTCTATGTTTCGTTTCCTATTAATGTAGCGCTAAGCAGAGACCGGCACAAATCACATTCATGGAAAGGGGTTGCCAAACTTCTAAAAAACTACGAGTTTCCTGAAATCTCAGCATACATTTTTTCACCCAATCTTGATGACACTTTCAGGTAATGATCAGTACCCCAATCCCACTTGGCTCAGCAAATTTTGTTCTTCTAGGTTAAACAGTTGGTTGGCTGTAACAGTTTTAATTTTTAGGTTTCATTCTGTTTTCTCCTACATGGATACATGTAATTGGAACTCTAAATCAAACACGGTTTGTGCTAGCTCTTGGAAACTTGAAACAATAAAGTAGTTCCAAGGTCTATCCCTATGGTTTGTTTCCTATTGATGTAGCCCTAAGCAGAGACTGGCTCAAATCACTTTCATGGAAAGGGGTTGCCAAGCTTCCAAAAAATACGAGTTTCCTGATATCACAGCACACATTTTTTCACCCAATCTGGATGACACTTTCAGGTAATGATCAGCACCCCAATCCCACTTGGCTCACCAAATTTCGTTCTTCTAGGTTAAACCGTTCGTTGGCAGTAACAGTTTTAATTTTTAGGTTTCACTCTGTTTTCTCCTATATGGATACATGTAGTTGGAACTCTAAATCAAACACGGTTTGTGCTAGCTCTTGAAAACTTGACACAATAAAGTAGTTCCAAGGTCTATCTCTATGGTTTGTTTCCTATTGAGTAGCCCTAAGCAGAGACTGGCAGAAATCACTTTCAAAAAAGGGGTTGCCAAGCTTCCAAACAACTACGAGTTTCCTGAAATCTCAGCATATATTTTTTCACCCAATCTTGATGACACTTTCAGGTAATGATCACTACCCCAATCCCACTTGGCTCACCAAATTTCGTTCTTCTAGGTTAAACCGTTCGTTGGCAGTAACAGTTTTAATTTTTAGGTTTCACTCTGTTTTCTCCTATATGGATACATGTAGTTGGAACTCTAAATCAAAGACGGTTTGTGCTAGCTCTTTGAAACTTGATACAATAAAGTAGTTCCAAGTTCTATCTCTATGGTTTGTTTCCTCTTGATGTAGCCCTAAGCAGAGACTGGCGCAAATCACTTTCATGGAAATTTGTTGCCAAGCTTCCAAAAAACTACGAGTTTCCTGACATCTCAGCACACATTTTTTCACCCAATCTTGATGACACTTTCAGGTAATGATCAGTACCCCAATCCCACTAGGCTCACCAAATTTCATTCTTCTAGGGTAAACCGTTCGTTGGCAGTATCAGTTTTAATTTTTAGGTTTCACTCTGTTTTCTCTTATATGGATACATGTATTTGGAACTCTAAATCAAACACGGTTTGTGCTAGCTCTTGGAAACTTGACCCAATAAAATAGTTCCAAGTTCTATCTCTATGGTTGGTTTCCTATTGATTTAGCCCTAAGCAGAGACTGGCGCAAATCACTTTCATGGAAAGGGGTTGCCAAGCTTCCAAAAAACTACGAGTCTCCTGAAATCTCAGCACATATTTTTTCACCCAAACTTGATGACACTTTCAGGTAATTATCAGTACCCCAATCCCACTTGGCCCACCAAATTTCGTTCTTCTAGGTTAAACCGTTCGTTAGCAGTATCAGTTTTAATTTTTAGGTTTCACTCTGTTTTCTCCTATATGGATACATGTAGTTGGAACTCTAAATCAAACACGGTTTGTGCTAGATCTGGGAAACTTGACACAATAAAGTAGTTCCAAGTTCTATCTCTATGGTTTGTTTCCTATTGATGTAGCCCTAAGCAGAGACTGGCGCAAATCACTTTCATAGAAAGGGGTTGCCAAGCTTCCAAAAAACTACGAGTTTCATGAAATCTCAGCACACATTCTTTCACCCAATCTTGATGACACTTTCAGGTAATAATCAGTACCCCAATCCCACTTGGCTCACCAAATTTCGTTATTCTAGGTTAAACCGTTCGTTGGCAGTATCAGTTTTAATTTTTAGGTTTCACTCTGTTTTCTCCTATATGGATACATGTAGTTGGAACTCTAAATCAAACACGGATTGTGCTAGATCTTGGAAACTTGACACAAAAGTAGTTCCAAGTTCTATCTCTATGGTTTGTTTCCTATTGATGTAGCCCTAAGCAGAGACCGGCGCAAATCACTTTCATGGAAAGGGGTTGCCAAGCTTCCAAAAAACTACGAGTTTCTGATACCTCAGCACACATTTTTTCACCCAAACATGAGGACACTTTCAGGTAATGATCAGTACACCAATCCCACTTGGCTCACCAAATTTCGTTCTTCTAGGTTAAACCATTCGTTGGCAGTATCACTTTTAATTTTTAGGTTACACTCTGTTTTCTCCAATATGGATACATGTAGTTGGAACTCTAAATCAAACACGGTTTGTGCTAGATCTGGGAAACTTGACACAATAAAGTAGTTCCATGTTCTATCCCTATGGTTTGTTTTCTATTGATGTAGCCCTAAGCTGAGACCGGCGCAAATCACTTTCATGGAAAGGGGTTGCCAAGCTTCCAAAAATCTACGAGTTTCCAGAATTCTCAGCACACATTTTTTCACCCAATCTTGATGACACTTTCAGGTAATGATCAGTACCCCAATCCCACTTGGCTCCCCAAATTTCGTTCTTCTAGGTTAAACCGTTCGTTGGCAGTATTAGTTTTAATTTTTAGGTTTCACTCGAAACTTGACACAATAAAGTAGTTCCAAGTTCTATCTCTATGGTTTGTTTCCTATTTATGTAGCCCTAAGCAGAGACTGGCGCAAATCACTTTAATGGAAAGGGGTTGCCAAGCTTCCAAAAAACTACGAGTTTCCTGAAATCTCAGCATACATTTTTTCAAACAATCTTGATGACACTTTCAGGTAATGATCAGTACCCCAATCCCACTTGGCTCACCAAATTTCGTTCTTCTAGGTTAAACCGTTCGTTGGCAGTATCAGTTTAAATTTTTAGGTTACACTCTGTTTTCTCCTATATGGATACATGTATTTGGACTCTAAATTAAACACGGTTTGTGCTAGCCCTTGGAATCTTGACACAATAAATTAGTTCCATGTTCTGTCTCTATGTTTCGTTTCCTATTAATGTAGCGCTAAGCAGAGACCGGCACAAATCACATTCATGGAAAGGGGTTGCCAAACTTCTAAAAAACTACGAGTTTCCTGAAATCTCAGCATACATTTTTTCACCCAATCTTGATGACACTTTCAGGTAATGATCAGCACCCCAATCCCACTTGGCTCACCAAATTTGGTTTTTCTAGGTTAAACCGTTCGTTGGCAGTATCAGTTTTAATTTTTAGGTTTCACTCTGTTTTCTCCTATATGGATACATGTAGTTGGAACTCTAAATCAAACACGGTTTGTGCTAGCCCTTGGAATCTTGACACAATAAAGTAGTTCCAAGTTCTATCTCTATGGTTTGTTTCCTATTGATGTAGCCCTAAGCAGAGACTGGCGCAAATCACTTTCAAGGAAAGGGGTTGCCAAGCTTCCAAAAAACTACGAGTTTCCTGAAATCTCAGCACATATTTTTTCACCCAATCTTAATGACACTTTCAGGTAAATATCAGTACCCCAATCCCACTTGGCTCACCAAATTTCGTTCTTCTAGGTTAAACCGTTCGTTGGCAGTAACATTTTTAATTTTTAGGTTTCACTCTGTTTTCTCTTATGTGGATACATGTAGTTGGAACACTAAATCAAACACGGTTTGTGCTAGCTCTTTGAAACTTGACACAATAACGTAGTTCCAAGTTCTATCTCTATGGTTTGTTTCCTATTGATGTAGCCCTAAGCAGAGACCGGCGCAAATCACTTTCATGGAAAGGGGTTGCCAAGCTTCCAAAAAAACTACGAGTTTCCTGAATTCTCAGCACATATTTTTTCACCCAATCTTGATGACACTTTCAGGTAATGATCAGTACCCCAATCCCACTTGGCTCACCAAATTTCGTTCTTCTAGGTTAAACCGTTCGTTGGCAGTATTAGTTTTAATTTTTAGGTTTCACTCGAAACTTGACACAATAAAGTAGTTCCAAGTTCTATCTCTATGGTTTGTTTCCTATTTATGTAGCCCTAAGCAGAGACTGGCGCAAATCACTTTAATGGAAAGGGGTTGCCAAGCTTCCAAAAAACTACGAGTTTCCTGAAATCTCAGCATACATTTTTTCAAACAATCTTGATGACACTTTCAGGTAATGATCAGTACCCCAATCCCACTTGGCTCACCAAATTTCGTTCTTCTAGGTTAAACCGTTCGTTGGCAGAAACAGTTTTAATTTTTAGGTTTCACTCTGTTTTCTCCTATATAGATACATGTAGTTGGAACTCTAAATCAAACACGGTTTGTGCTAGCCCTTGGAAACTTGACACAATAAAGTAGTTCCAAGTTCTATCTCTATGGTTTGTTTTCTATTGAGTAGCCCTAAGCAGAGACTGGCACAAATCACTTTCAAAAGAGGGGTTGCCAAGCTTCCAAAAAACTACGAGTTTCCTGAAATCTCAGCATATATTTTTTCAACCAATCTTGATGACACTTTCAGGTAATGATCACTACCCCAATCCCACTTGGTTCACCAAATTTCGTTCTTCTAGGTTAAACCGTTCGTTAGCAGTAACAGATTTAATTTTTAGGTTTCACTCTGTTTTCTCCTATATGGATACATGTAGTTGGAACTCTAAATCAAACACGGTTTGTGCTAGCTCTTTGAAACTTGACACAATAAAGTAGTTCCAAGTTCTATCTCTATGGTTTGTTTCCTATTGATGTAGCCCTAAGCAGAGACTGGCGCAAATCACTTTCATGGAAATTTGTTGCCAAGCTTCCAAAAAACTACGAGTTTCCTGACATCTCAGCACACATTTTTTCACCCAATCTTGATGACACTTTCAGGTAATGATCAGTACCCCAATCCCACTTGGCTCACCAAATTTCATTCTTCTAGGTTAAACCGATCGTTGGTAGTATCAGTTTAAATTTTTAGGTTTCACTCTGTTTTCTCCTATATGGATACATGTATTTGGAACTCTAAATCAAACACGGTTTGTGCTAGCTCTTGGAAACTTGACACAATAAAGTAGTTCCAAGGTCTATCTCTATGGTTTGTTTCCTATTGATGTAGCCCTAAGCAGAGACCAGAGCAAATCATTTCATGGAAAGGGGTTGCCAAGCTTCCAAAAAACTACGAGTTTCCTGAAATCTCAGCACACATTTTTTCACCCAATCTTGATGACACTTTCAGGTAAGAATCAGTACGCCACTCCCACTTGGCTCACCAAATTTCGTTCTTCTAGGTTAATCCATTCATTGGCAGTGACACTTTTAATTTTTAGGTTTCACTCTGTTTTCTCCTATATGGATACATGTAGTTGGAACTCTGAATCAAACACGGTTTGTGCTAGCTCTTGGAAACTTGACACAATAAAGTAGTTCCAAGTTCTATCTTTATGGTTTGATTCCTATTGATGTAGCCCTAAGCAGAGACTGGCGCAAATCACTTTCATGGAAAGGGGTTGCCAAGCTTTCAAAAAAATACGAGTTTCCTGATATCTCAGCACACATTTTTTCACCCAATCTTGATGACACTTTCAGGTAATGATCAGCACCCCAATCCCACTTGGCTCACCAAATTTCGTTCTTCTAGGTTAAACAGTTCGTTGGCAGTATCAGTTTTAATTTTTAGGTTTCACTCTGTTTTCTCCTATAAGGATACAGGTAGTTGGATCTCTAAATCAAACACGGTTTGTGCTATCTCTTGGAAAATTGACAAAATAAAGTAGTTCCAAGGTCTATCTCTATGGTTTGCTTCCTATTGATGTAGCCCTAAGAAGAGTCTGGCGCAAATCACTTTCATGGGACGAGGTTGCCAAGCTTCCAAAAAACTACGAGTTTCCTGAAATCTTGGCACACATTTTTTTCCCTCAATCATGATGACACTTTCAGGTAATGATCAGTACCCCAATCCCACTTGGCTCACCAAATTTCGTTCCCCCTGGTTAAACAGATCGATGGCAGTAACAGTTTTAATTTTTAGGTTTCACTCTGTTTTCTCCTATATGGATACATGTAGTTGGAACTCTAAATCAAACACGGTTTGTGCTAGCTCTTTGAAACATGACACAATAAAGTAGTTCCAAGGTCTATCTCTATGGTTTGTTTCCTATTGATGTAGCCCTAAGCAGAGACTGGCGCAAATCACTTTCATGGAAAGGGGTTGCCAAGCTTCCAAAAAACTACGAGTTTCTGATACCTCAGCACACATTTTTTCACCCAAAGTTGAGGACACTTTCAGGTAATGATCAGTACCCCGATCCCACTTGGCTCACCAAATTTCGTTCTTCTAGGTTAAACCGTTCGTTGGCAGTAACAGTTTTAATTTTTAGGTTTCACTCTGTTTTCTCTTATATGGATACATGTAGTTGGAACACTAAATCAAACACGGTTTGTGCTAGCTCTTTGAAACTTGACACAATAAAGTAGTTCCAAGTTCTATCTCTATGGTTTGCTTCCTATTGATGTAGCCCTAAGAAGAGACTGGCGCAAATCACTTTCATGGAAAGGGGTTGCCAAGCTTCCAAAAAACTACGAGTTTCCTGAAATCTCAGCATATATTTTTTCACCCAATCTTGAAGACACTTTCAGGTAATGATCAGTACCCCAATCCCACTTGGCTCAACAAATTTCGTTCTTCTATGTTAAACCGTTCATTGGCAGTAACAGTTTTAATTTTTAGGTCTCACTCTGTTTTCTCCTATATGGATACATGTAGTTTGAACTCTAATTCAAACACGGTTTGTGCTAGCTCTTGGAAACTTGACACAATAAAGTAGTTCCAAGTTCTATCTCTATGATTGGTTTCCTATTGATGTAGCCCTAAGCAGAGACTGGCGAAATCACTTTAATGGAAAGGGGTTGCCAAACTTATAAAAAACTACGAGTTTCCTCAAATCTCAGCACACATTTTTTTCAACCAATCTTGATGACACTTTCAGGTAATGATCAGTACCCCAATCCCACTTGGCTCACCAAATTTCGTTCTTCTAGGTTAAACCGTTCGTTGGCAGTAACAGTTTTAATTTTTAGGTTTCACTCTGTTTTCTCCTATATGGATACATGTAGTTGGAACTCTAAATCAAACACGGTTTCTCTAGCTCTTTGAAACTAGACACAATAAACTAGTTCCAAGTTTTATCTCTATGGTTTGTTTCCTATTGATGTAGCCCTAAGCAGAGACTGGCGCAAATCACTTTCATGGAAAGGGGTTGCTAAGCTTCCAAAAAACTACGAGTTTAGTGAAATCTCAGCACACATTTTTTCACCCAATATTTCAGGTAATGATCAGTACCCCAATCCCACTTATCTCACCAAACTTCGTTCTTCTAGGTTTAACTGTTCGTTGGCAGTAACACTTTTAATTTTTAGGTTTCACTCTGTTTTCTCCTATATGGATACATGTAGTTGGAACTCTAAATCAAACACGGTTTGTGCTAGCTCTTGAAAACTTGACACAATTAAGTAGTTCCAAGTTCTATCTCTAAGGTTTCTTTCCTATTGATGTAGCACTAAGCAGAGACCGGCGCAAATCCTTTCATGGAAAGGGGTTGCCAAGCTTCCAAAAGACTACGAGTTTCCTGAAATCTCAGCACACATTTTTTCACCCAATCTTGACGACACTTTCAGGTAATGATCAGTACCCCAATTCCACTAGGCTCACCAAATTTCGTTCTTTTAGGTTAAACCGTTCGTTGGCAGTAACAGTTTTAATTTTTAGGTTTCACTCTGTTTTCTCCTATATGGATACATGTAGTTGGAACTCTAAATCAAACACGGTTTGTGCTAGCTCTTGAAAACTTGACACAATGAAGTAGTTCCAAGTTCTATCTCTATGGTTTGTTTCCTATTGATGTAGCCCTTAGCAGAGACCGGAGCAAATCACTTTAATGGAAAGGGGTTGCCAAGCTTCCAAAAAACTACGAGTTTCCTGAAATCTCAGCATACATTTTTTCAGCCAATCTTGATGACACTTTCAGTTAATGATCAGTACCCCAATCCCACTTGGCTCACCAAATTTCATTCTTCTAGGTTAAACCATTCGTTGGCAGTAACAGTTTTAAATTTTAGTTTTCACTCTGTTTTCTCCTATATGGATACATGTAGTTGGAATTCTAAATCAAACACGGTTTGTGCTAGCCCTTTGAAACTTGACACAATAAAGTAGTCCAAATTCTATCTCTATGGTTTGTTTCCTATTGATGTAGCCCTAAGCAGAGACTGGCGCAAATCACTTTCATGGAAAGGGGTTGCCAAGCTTCCAAAAAACTACGAGTTTCCTGAAATCTCAGCATATATTTTTTCACCCAATCTTGATGACACTTTCAGGTAATGATCAGTACCCAATCCCACTTGGCTCACCAAATTTCGATCTTCTACGACAAACCGTTCATTGGCAGTAACAGTTTAAATTTTTAGGTTTCACTCTGTTTTCTCCTATATGAATACATGTATTTGGAACTCTAAATCAAACACGGTGTGTGCTAGCTCTTTGAAACTTGACACAATAAAGTAGTTTCAAGTTCTATATCTATGGTGTGTTTCCTATTGATGTAGCCCTAAGCAGAGTCCGGCACAAATCACTTTCATGGAAAGTGGTTGCCAAGCTTCCAAAAAACTACGAGTTTCCTGAAATCTCAGCACACATTTTTTCACCCAATCTTGATGACACTTTCAGGTAATGATTAGTACCCCATTCCCACTTGGCTCACCAAATTTCGTTCTTCTAGGTTAAACTGTTCGTTGTCAGTAACAGTTTTAATTTTTAGGTTTCACTCTGTTTTCTCCTATATATATACATGTAGTTGGAACTCTAAATCAAACACGGTTTGTGCTAGCTCTTAAAAACTTGACACAATAAAGTAGTTCCAAGTTCTATCTCTATGGTTTTTTTCCTATTGATGTACCCTAAGCAGAGACTGGAGCAAATCACTTACATGAAAAGGGGTTGCCAAGCTTCCAAAAAACTACGAGTTTCCTGAAATCTCAGCATATATTTTTTCACCCAATCTTGATGACACTTTCAGGTAATGATCAGTACCCCAATCCCACTTGGCTGACCAAATTTCGTTCTTCTAGGTTAAGCCGATCGTTGGCAGTAACAGTTTTAATTTTTAGGTTTTACTCTGTTTTCTCCTATATGGGTACATGTAGTTGGAACTCTAAATCAAACACGGTTTGTGCTAGCTCTTGGAAACTTGACACAATAAAGTAGTTCCAAGTTCTATCTCTATGATTGGTTTCCTATTGATGTAGCCCTAAGCAGAGACTGGCGCAAATCACTTTAATGGAAAGGTGTTGCCAAACTTATAAAAAACTACGAGTTTCCTCAAATCTCAGCACACATTTTTTTCAACCAATCTTGATGACACTTTCAGGTAATGATCAGTACCCCAATCCCACTTGGCTCACCAAATTTCGTTCTTCTAGGTTAAACCGTTCGTTGGCAGTAACAGTTTTAATTTTTAGGTTTCACTCTGTTTTCTCCTATATGGATACATGTAGTTGGAACTCTAAATCAAAGACAGTTTGTGCTAGCTGTTGAAACTTGACACAATAAAGTAGTTCCAAGTTCTGTTCCTATGGTTTGTTTCCTATTGATGTAGCCCTAAGCAGAGACTGGCGCAAATCACTTTCATGGAAAGGGGTTGCCAAGCTTCCAAAAAACTACGAGTTTAGTGAAATCTCAGCACACATTTTTTCACCCAATCTTTCAGGTAATGATCAGTACCCCTATCCCACTTATCTCACCAAATTTCGTTCTTCTAGGTTTAACTGTTCGTTGGCAGTAACAGTTTTAATTTTTAGGTTTCACTCTGTTTTCTCCTATATGGATACATGTAGTTGGAACTCTAAATCAAACACGGTTTGTGCTAGCTCTTGAAAACTTGACACAATTAAGTAGTTCCAAGTTCTATCTCTAAGGTTTCTTTCCTATTGATGTAGCCCTAAGCAGAAACCAGCGCAAATCCTTTCATGGAAAGGGGTTGCCAAGCTTCCAAAAAACTACGAGTTTCCTGAAATCTAAGCACACATTTTTTCACCCAATCTTGACGACACTTTCAGGTAATGATCAGTACCGGAATCTCACTTGTCTCACCAAATTTCGTTCTTCTAGGTTAAACCGTTCGTTGGCAGTAACAGTTTTAATTTTTAGGTTTCACTCTGTTTTCTCCTAAATGGATACATGTAGTTGGAACTCTAAATCAAACACGGTTTGTGCTAGCTCTTGGAAACTTGACATAATAAAGTAGTTCCAAGTTCTATCTCTATGCTTTGTTTCCTATTGATGTAGCCCAAAGCAGAGACCGGCGCAAAAACTTTCATGGAAAGGGGTTGCCAAGCTTCCAAAAAACTACGAGTTTCCTGAAATCTCAGCACACATTTTTTCACCCAATCTTGATGACACTTTCAGGTAATGATCAGTACCCCAATCAAACTTGGCTCACCAAATTTCGTTCTTCTAGGTTAAACCGTTCGTTGGTAGTAACAGTTTTAATTTTTAGGTTACACTCTGTTTTCTCCTATATGGATACATGTAGTTGGAACTCTAAATCAAACACGGTTTGTGCTAGCTCTTTGAAACTTGACACAATAAAGTAGTTCCAAGTTTTATCTCTATGGTTTGTTTCCTATTGATGTAGCCCTAAGCAGAGACTGTTGCAAATCACTTTCATGGAAAGGGGTTTCCAAACTTCCAAAAAACTACGAGTTTCCTGAAAACTCAGCACACATTTTTTCACCCAATCTTGATGACACTTTTAGGTAATGATCAGTACCCCAATCCCACTTGGCTCACCAAATTTCGTTCTTCTAGGTTAAACCATTCGTTGGAAGTAACAGTTTAAATTTTTAGGTTTCACTCTGTTTTCTCCTATATGAATACATGCAGTTGGAACTCTAAATCAAACACGGTTTGTGCTAGCTCTTGAAAACTTGACACAATAAAGTAGTTCCAAGTTCTTTCTCTTTGGTTTGTCTCCTATTGAGGTAGCCCTAAGCAGAGACCGGCGCAAATGACTTTCATGGAAAGGGGTTGCCTACCTTCCAAAAAACTACGAGTTTCCTGAAATCTCAGCACACATTTTTTCACCCAATCTTGATGACATTTTAAGGTAATGATCAGTACCCCAATCAAACTTGGCTCACCAAATTTCATTCTTCTAGGTTAAACCGTTCGTTGGCAGTAACAGTTTTAATTTTTAGGTTTCACTCTGTTTTCTCCTATATGGATACATGTAGTTGGAACTCTAAATCAAACACCTTTTGTGCTAGCTCTTTGAAACGTGACAAAATAAAGTAGTTCCAAGTTCTATATCTATGGTTTGTTTCCTATTGATGTAGCCCTAAGCAGAGACCGGCGCATATCACTTTCATAAAAAGGGGTTGCCAAGCTTCCAAAAAACTACGAGATTCCTGAAATTTCAGCACACATTTTTTCGCCCAATCTTGATGACACTTTCAGGTAATGATCCGTCCCCCATTCGCACTTGGCTCACCAAATTTCGTTTTTCTAGGTTAAACCGTTCGTGGGCAGTAACAGTTTTAATTTTTAGGTTACACTCTGTTTTCTCCTATATGGATACATGTAGTTGGAACTCTAAATCAAACACAGTTTGTGCTAGCTCTTTGAAACTTGACAGAATAAAGTAGTTCCAAGTTCTATCTGTATGGTTTGTTTCCTATTGATGTAGCCCTAAGCAGAGACTGGCGCAAATCACTTTCATGGGAAGGGGTTGCCAAGCTTCCAAAAAACTACGAGTTTCCTGAAATCTCAGCACACATTTTTTAACCCAATCTGGGTGACACTTTCATGTAATGATCAGTACCCCAATCCCACTTGGCTCACCAAATTTCGTTCTTCTAGGTTAAACCGTTCATTGGCAGTAACAGTTTTAATTTTTAGTTTTCACTCTGTTGTCTCCTATATGGATACATGTAGTTGGAACTCTAAATCAAACACGGTTTGTGCTAGCTCTTGAAAACTTGACACAATAAAGTAGTTCCAAGTTCTATCTCTATGGTTTGTTTCCTATTGAGGTAGCCCTAAGCAGAGACCAGCGCAAATGACTTTCATGGAAAGGGGTTGCCTACCTTCCAAAATCTATGAGTTTCCTAAAATCTCAGCACACATTTTTTCACCCAATCATGATGACAGTTTCAGGTAATGATCAGTACCCCAATCCCACTTGGCTCACCGAATTTCACTGTTCTAGGTTAAACAGTTGGTTGGCAGTGACAGTTTTACTTTTTAGGTTTCACTCTGTTTTCTCCTATATGGATACATGTATTTGGAACTCTAAATAAACACGGTTTGTGCTAGCTCTGGAAAACTTGACACAATAAAGTAGTTCCATGTTCTATCTCTATGGTTTGTTTCCTATTGATGTAACCCTAAGCATAGACTGGCGCAAATCCCTTTCATGGAAAGGGGTTGCCAAGCTTCCAAAAAACTACGAGTTTCCTGAAATCTCAGCACACATTTTTTCAGCCAATCTGGATGACACTTTCAGGTAATGATCAGTACCCCAATCCCACTTGGCTCACCAAATTTCGTTCTTCTATGTTAAACGGTTCATTGGCAGTAACAGTTTAAATTTTTAGGTTTCACTCTGTGTTCTCCTATATGGATACATGTAGTTGGAACTCTAAATCAAACACGGTTTCTGCTAGCTCTTTGAAACTTGACACAATAAAGTAGTTCCAAGTTCTATCTCTATGGTTTGTTTCCTATTGATGTAGCCCTAAGCAGAGACTGGCGCAAATCACTTTCATGGAAAGGGGTTGCCAAGCTTCCAAAAAACTACGAGTTTCCTGAAATCTCAGCACACATTTTTTCACCCAATCTTGATGACTCTTTCAGGTAATGATTAGTACCCCAATCCCACTTGGCTCACTAAATTTCGTTCGTCTAGGTTAAACCGTTCGTTGGCAGTAACAGTTTAAATTTTTAGGTTTCACTCTGTTTTCTCCTATATGAATACATGTATTTGGAACTCTAAATCAAACACAGTTTGTGCTAGCTCTTGAAAACTTGACACAATAAAGTAGTTCCAAGTTCTATCTGTATGGTTTGTTTCCTATTGATGTAGCCCTAATCAGAGACTGGCACAAATCACTTTCATGGAAAGGGGTTCCCATGCTTCCAAAAAACTACAAGTTTCCCGAAATCTCAGCACCAGTTTTTCACCCAATATTGATGACACTTTCAGGTAATGATCAGTACCCCAATCCCACTTGGCTCACCAAATTTCGTTCTTCTAGTTTAAACCATTCGTTGGCAGTATCAGTTTTAATTTTTAGGTTTTAATCTGTTTTCTCCTATATGGATACATGTAGTTGGAACTCTAAATCAAACACGGTTTGTGCTAGCTCTTGAAAACTTGACACAATAAAGTAGTTCCATGTATTATCTCTATGGTTTGTTTCCTATTGATGTAGCCCTAAGCAGAGACTGGCGCAAATCACTTTCATGGAAAGGGGTTGCCAAGATTCCAAAAAACTACGAGTTTCCTGAAATCTCAGCACATATTTTTTCACCCAATCCGGATGACACTTTCCGGTAATGATCAGTACCCCAATCCCACTTGGATCACCAAATTTCGTTCTTCTAGGTTAAACCGTTCATTGGCATTAACAGTTTTAATTTTTAGGTTTCACTCTGTTTTCTCCTATATGGATACATGTAGTTGGAACTCTAAATCAAACACGGTTTGTGCTAGCTCTTGAAAACTTGACACAATAATGTAGTTCCAAGTTCTATCTCTATGGTTTGTTTCATATTGATGTAGCCCTAAGCAGAGACCGGCACAAATCACTTTCATGGAAAGGGGTTGCCAAACTTCCAAAAAACTACGAGTTTCCTGAAATCTCAGCACATAGTTTTTCACCCAATCTTGATGACTCTTTCAGGTAATGATCAGTACCCAATCCCACTTGGCTCACCAAATTTCCTTGTTCTAGGTTAAACCGTTCGTTGGCAGTAACAGTTTGAATTTTTAGGTTTCACTCTGTTTTCTCCTATATGGATAAATGTAGTTGGAACTCTAAATCACACACGGATTGTGCTAGCTCTTTGAAACTTGACATTATAAAGTAGTTCCAAGTTTTATCACTATGGTTTGTTTCCTATTGATGTAGCCCTAAGCAGAGACTGGCGCAAATCACTTTCATGGGAAGGGGTTGCCAAGCTTCCAAAAAACTACGAGTTTCCTGAAATCTCAGCACACATTTTTTAACCCAATCTGGGTGACACTTTCAGGTAATGATCAGTACCCCAATCCCACTTGGCTCACCAAATTTCGTTCTTCTAGGTTAAACCGTTCATTGGCAGTAACAGTTTTAATTTTTAGTTTTCACTCTGTTGTCTCCTATATGGATACATGTAGTTGGAACTCTAAATCAAACACGGTTTGTGCTAGCTCTTGAAAACTTGACACAATAAAGTAGTTCCAAGTTCTATCTCTATGGTTTGTTTCCTATTGAGGTAGCCCTAAGCAGAGACCAGCGCAAATGACTTTCATGGAAAGGGGTTGCCTACCTTCCAAAATCTATGAGTTTCCTCAAATCTCAGCACACATTTTTTCAGCCGATCATGATGACAGTTTCAGGTAATGATCAGTACCCCAATCCCACTTGGCTCACCGAATTTCACTGTTCTAGGTTAAACAGTTGGTTGGCAGTGACAGTTTTACTTTTTAGGTTTCACTCTGTTTTCTCCTATATGGATACATGTAGTTGGAACTCTAAATCAAACACGGTTTGTGCTAGCTCTTGAAAACTTGACACAACAAAGTAGTTCCAAGTTCTATCACTATGGTTTGTTTCCTATTGATGTAGCCCTAAGCAGAGAGCGGCACAAATCACTTTCATGGAAAGGGGTTTCCAAGCTTCCAAAAAACTACGAGTTTCCTGAAATCTCAGCACACATTTTTTCACCCAATCTTGATGACTCCTTCAGGTAATGATCAGTACCCCAATCCCACTTGGCTCACCAAATTTCATTCTTGAAGGTTAAACCGTTCGTTGGCAGTAACAGTTTTAATTTTTAGGTTTCACTCTGTTTTCTCCCATAAGGATACATGTAGTTGGAACTCTAAATCAAACACGGTTTGTGCTAGCTCTTGAAAACTTGACACAATAAAGTAGTTCCAAGTTCTATCTCTATGGTTTGTTTCCTATTGAGGTAGCCCTAAGCAGAGACCGGCGCAAATGACTTTCATGTAAAGGGGTTGCCTACCTTCCAAAAAACTACGAGTTTCTTGAAATCTCAGCACACATTTTTTCACCCAATCTTGATGACACTTTCATGTAATGATCAGTACCCCAATCAAACTTGGCTAACCAAATTTCGTTCTTCTAGGTTAAACCGTTCGTTGGCAGTAACAGTTTTAATTTTTAGGTTTCACTCTGTTTTCTCCTATATGGATACATGTAGTTGGAACTCTAAATCAAACACGGTTTGTGCTAGCACTTGAAAACTTGAAACAATAATGTAGTTCCAAGTTCTATCTCTATGGTTTGTTTCCTATTGATGTAGCCCTAAGCAGAGACTGGCGCATATCACTTTCATGGAAAGGGGTTGCCAAGCTTCTAAAAAACTACGAGTTTCCAGAAATCTCAGCACACATTTTTTCACCCTATCTTGATGACTCTTTCAGGTAATGATCAGTACCCCAATCCCACTTGGCTCACCAAATTTCATTGTTCTAGGTTAAACCGTTTGTTGGCCAGTTACAGTTTTAATTTATAGGCTTCACTCTGTTTTCTGCTATATGGATACATGTAGTTGGAACTCTAAATCAAACACGGTTTGTGCTAGCTCTTGAAAACTTGACACAATAAAGTAGTTCCAAGTTCTATCTCTATGGTTTGTTTCCTATTGTGGTAGCCCTAAGCAGAGACCGGTGCAAATGACTTTCATGGAAAGGGGTTGCCTACCTTCCAAAAAACTACGAGTTTCCTGTTATCTCAGAACACATTTTTTCACCCAAACTTGATGACACTTTCCGGTAATGATCAGTACCACAATCAAACTTGGCTCACCAAATTACATTGTTCTAGGTGAAACCGTTTGTTGGCATTGACAGTTTTAATTTTTAGGTTTCACTCTGTTTTCTCCTATATGGATACATGTAGTTGGAACTCTAAATCAAACACGGTTTGTGCTAGCTCTGGAAAACTTGACACAATAAAGTAGTTCCATGTTCTATCTCTATGGTTTGTTTCCTATTGATGTAGCCCTAAGCAGAGACTGGCGCAAATCACTTTCATGGAAAGGGGTTGCCAAGCTTCCAAAAAACTACGAGTTCCCTGAAATCTCAGCACACATTTTTTCACCCAATATAAATGACACTTTCAGGTAATGATCAGTACCCCAATCCCACTTGGCTCACCAAATTTCGTTCTTCTAGGTTAAATTGTTCATTGGCAGTAACAGTTTTAATTTTTAGGTTTCACTCTGTTTTCTCCTATATGGATACATGTAGTTGGAACTCTAAATCAAACACGGTTTGTGCTAGCTCTTGAAAACGTGACACAATAAAGTAGTTCCAAGTTCTATCTCTATGGTTTGTTTCCTATTGATGTAGCCCTAAGCAGAGACTGGCGCAAATAACTTTCATGGAAAGGGGTTGACAAGCTTCCAAAAACCACGAGTTTCCTGAAATCTCAGCACACATTTTTTCACCCAATCTTGATGACACTTTCAGGTAATGATCAGTACCCCAATCCCACTGGGCTCACCAAATTTCGTTCTTCTAGGTTAATCCGTTCGTTGGCAGTAACAGTTTTAATTTTTAGATTTCACTCTGTTTTCTCCTATATGTATACATGTAGTTGGGACTCTAAATCAAAGACGGTTTGTGCTAGCTCTTTGAAACTTGACACAATAAAGTAGTTCCAAGTTCCATCTCTAAGGTTTGTTTCCTATTGATGTAGCCCTAAGCAGAGATCTGCGCAAATCACTTTCATGGAAAGGGGTTGACAAGCTTCCAAAAAACCACGATTTTCCTGAAATCTCAGCACACATTTTTTCACCCAATCTTGATGACACTTTCAGGTAATGATCAGTACCGCAATCCCACTTGGCTAACCAAATTTCGTTCTTCTAGGTTAAACCGTTCGTTGGCTGTAACAGTTTTAATTTTTAGGTTTCACTCTGTTTTCTCCTATATGGATACATATAGTTGGAACTCTAAATCAAACACGGTTTGTGCTAGCTCTTTGAAACTTCACACAATAAAGTAGTTCCAAGTTCTATCTCTATGGTTTGTTTCCTATTGATGTAGCCCTAAGCAGAGACCGGCGCAAATCACTTCCATGGAAATGGGTTGCCAAGCTTCCAAAAAACTACGAGTTTCCTGAAATCTCAGCACACATTTTTTCACCCAATCTTGATGACACTTTCAGGTAATGATCAGTACCCCAATCCCACTTGGCTCACCAAATTTCGTTCTTCTAGGTTAAACCCTTCGTTGGCAGTAACAGTTTAAATTTTTAGGTTTCACTCTGTTTTCTATTATATGGATACATGTAGTTGGAACTCTAAATCAAAAATGGTTTGTGCTAGCACTTTGAAACTTGACACAATAAAATAGTTCCAAGTTCAATCTCTATGGTTTGTTTCCTATTCATGTAGCCCTAAGCAGAGACTGGCGCAAATCACTTTCATGGAAAGGGGTTGCCAAGCTTCCAAAAAACTACGAGTTTCCTGAAATCCCAGCACACTTTTTTACACCCAATCTTGATGACACTTTCAGGTAATGATCAGTACCCCAATCCCACTTGGCTCACCAAATTTCGTTCTTCTAGGTTAAACCGTTCGTTGGCTGTAAGAGTTTAAATTTTTAGGTTTCACTCTGTTTTCTCCTATATGGATACATATAGTTGGAACTCTAAATCAAACACGGTTTGTGCTAGCTCTTTGAAACTTCACACAATAAAGTACTTCCAAGTTCCATCTCTATGGTTTGTTTCCTATTGATGTAGCCCTAAGCAGAGACTGGCGCAAATCACTTTCATGGAAAGGGGTTGCCAAGCTTCCAAAAAACTATGAGTTTCCTGAAATCTCAGCACAGATTTTTTCACCCAATATAAATGACACTTTCAGGTAATGATCAGTACCCCAATCCCACTGGGCTCACCAAATGTCGTTCTTCTAGGTTAAACCGTTCGTTGGCAGTAACAGTTTTAATTTTTAGGTTTCACTTTCTTTTCTCCTATATGTATACATGTAGTTGGGACTCTAAATCAAAGACCTTTTGTGCTAGCTCTTTGAAACTTGACACAATAAAGTAGTTCCAAGTTCTGTCTCTATGGTTTGTTTCCTATTGATGTAGCCCTAAGCAGAGACTGGCGCAAATCACTTTCATGGAAAAGGGTTGACAAGCTTCCAAAAAACTACGAGTTTCCTGAAATCTCAGCACACATTTTTTCACCCAATCTTGATGACACATTCAGGTAATGATCAGTACCCCAATCCTACTTGGCTAACCAAATTTCGTTCTTCTAGGTTAAACCGTTCGTTGGCTGTAACAGTTTTAATTTTTAGGTTTCACTCTGTTTTCTCCTATATGGATACATATAGTTGGAACTCCAAATCAAACACGGTTTGTGCTAGCTCTTTGAAACTTCACACAATAAAGTAGTTCCATGTTCTATCTCTATGGTTTGTTTCCTATTGATGTAACCCTAAGCAGAGACCGGCACAAATCACTTCCATGGAAATGGGTTGCCAAGCTTCCAAAAAACTACGAGTTTCCTGAAATCTCAGCACACATTTTTTCACCCAATCTTGATGACACTTTCAGGTAATGATCAGTACCCCAATCCCACTTGGCTCACCAAATTTCGTTCTTCTAGGTTAAACCCTTCGTTGGCAGTAACAGTTTTAATTTTTAGGTTTCACTCTGTTTTCTATTATATGGATACATGTAGTTGGAACTCCAAATCAAAGATGGTTTGTGCTAGCACATTGAAAATTGACACAATAAAATAGTTCCAATTTCAATCTCTATGGTTTGTTTCCTATTCATGTAGCCCTAAGCAGAGACCGGTGCAAATCACTTTCATGGAAAGGGGTTGCCAAGCTTCCAAAAAACTACGAGTTTCTTGAAATCCCAGCACACATTTTTACACCCAATCTTGATGACACTTTCAGGTAAATATCAGTACCCCAATCCCACTTGGCTCACCAAATTTCGTTCTTCTGGATTAAACCATTCGTTGGCAGTAACAGTTTAAATATTTAGGTTTCACTCAGTTTTCTCCTATATGGATACATGTAGTTGGAACTCTAAATCAAAGAAGGTTTGTGCTAGCTCTTTGAAAATTGACACAATAAAGTAGTTCCAAGTTCTATCTCTATGGTTTGTTTCCTATTGATGTAGCCCTAAGCAGAGACCGGTGCAAATCACTTTCATGGAAAGGGATTGACAAGCTTCCAAAAAACTACGAGTTTCCTGAAATCTCAGCACACATTTTTTCACCCAATCTTGATGACACTTTCAGGTTATGATCAGTACGCGAATCCCACTTGGCTCACCAAATTTCGTTCTTCTAGTTTAAACCATTCGTTGGCAGTAACAGTTTTAATTTTTAGGTTTCACTCTGTTTTCTCCTATATATATACATGTAGTTGGAACTCTAAATCAAAGACAGTTTGTGCTAGCTGTTGAAACTTGACCCAATAAAGTAGTTCCAAGTTCTGTTCCTATGGTTTGTTTCCTATTGATGTAGCCCTAAGCAGAGACTGGCGCAAATCACTTTCATGGAAACGGGTTGACAAGCTTCCAAAAAACTACGAGTTTCCTGAAATCTCAGCACACATTTTTCACCCAATCTTGATGACACTTTCAGGTAATGATCAGTACCCCAAACCCACTTGGCTAACCAAATTTCGTTCTTCTAGGTTAAACCGTTCGTTGGCTGTAACAGTTTTAATTTTTAGGTTTCACTCTGTTTTCTCCTATATGGATACATATAGTTGGAACTCATATCAAACACGGTTTGTGCTAGCTCTTTGAAACTTCACACAATAAAGTAGTTCCAAGTTCTATCTCTATGGTTTGTTTCCTATTGATGTAGCCCTAAGCAGAGACCGGCGCAAATCACTTCCATGAAAATGGGTTGCCAAGCTTCCAAAAAACTACGAGTTTCCTGAAATCTCAGCACACATTTTTTCACCCAATCTTGATGACACTTTCAGGTACTGATCAGTACCCCAATCCCACTTGGCTCACCAAATTTCGTTCTTCTAGGTTAAACCATTCGTTGGCAGTAACAGTTTAAATATTTAGGTTACACTCAGATTTCTCCTATATGGATACATGTAGTTGGAACTCTAAATCAAAGAAGATTTGTGCTAGCTCTTTGAAAATTGACACAATAAAGTAGTTCCATGTTCTATATCTATGGTTTGTTTCCTATTGATGTAGCCCTAAGCAGAGACCGGTGCAAATCACTTTCATGGAAAGGGGTTGACAAGCTTCCAAAAAACCACGAGTTTTCTGAAATCTCAGCACACATTTTTTCACCCAATCTTGATGACACTTTCAGGTAATGATCAGTACGCCAATCCCACTTGGCTCACCAAATTTGGTTCTTCTAGGTTAAACCATTCGTTGGCAGTAACAGTTTTAATTTTTAGGTTTCACTCTGTTTTCTCCTATATGTATACATGTATTTGGGACTCTAAATCAAAGACGGTTTGTGCTAGCTCTTTGAATCTTGACACAATAAAGTAGTTCCAAGTTCTATCTCTATGGTTTGTTTGCTATTAATGTAGCCCCAACCAGAGACTGGCGCAAATGACTTTCATGGAAATGGGTTGCCAAGCTTCCAAAAAACTACGAGTTTCCTGAAATCTCAGCACACATTTTTTCACCCAATCTTGATGACACTTTCAGGTAATGATCAGTACCCCAATCCCACTTGGCTCACCAAATTTCGTTCTTCTAGGTTAAACAATTCGTTGGCTGTAACAGTTTTAATTTTTAGGTTTCACTCTGTTTTCTTCTATATGGATACATGTATTTGGAACTCTAAATCAAAGACGGTTTGTGCTAGCTCTTTGAAACTTGACACAATAAAGTAGTTCCATGTTCAATCTCTATGGTTTGTTTCCTATTCATGTAGCCCTAATGAGAGACCGGCGTAAATCAGTTTAAGGGAAAGGGGTTGCGAAACTTCCAAAAAACTACGAGTTTCCTGAAATCCCAGCACACATTTTTACAACCAATCTTGATGAGACTTTCACGTAATGATCAGTACCCCAATCCCACTTGGCTCACCAAATTTCGTTCTTCTAGGTTAAACAGTTCGTTGGCAGTAACAGTTTTAATTTTTAGGTTTCACTCTGTTTTCTCCTATATGGATACATGTAGTTGGAACTCAAAATCAAACACGGTTTGTGCTAGCTCTTTGAAAATTGACACAATAAAGTAGTTCCAAGTTCTATCTCTATGGTTTGTTTCCTATTGACGTAGCCCTAAGCAGAGACCGGCGCAAATCACTTTCATGGAAAAGGGTTGACAAGCTTCCAAAAAACCACGAGTTTCCTGAAATCTCAGCACACATTTTTTCACCCAATCTTGATGACACTTTCAGATAATGATCAGTACCCCAATCCCACTTGGCTCACCAAATTTCATTATTCTAAGTTAAACCGTTCGTTGGAAGAAACAGTTTTAATTTTTAGGTTTCACTCAGTTTTCTCCTATATGGATACATGTAGTTGGAACTCTAAATTAAACACGGTTTGTGCTAGCTCTTTGAATCTTGACAAAATAAAGTAGTTCCAAGTTCTATCTCTATGGTTTGTTTCCTATTGATGTAGCCCTAAGCAGAGACTGGTGCAAATCACTTTCATGGAAAGGGGTTGCCAAGCTTCCAAAAAACTACGAGTTTCCTGAAATCTAAGCACACATTTTTTCACACAATCTTGATTATAATTTCAGATAATGATCAGTAAGCCAATCCCACTTGGCTCACCACATTTCGTTCTTCTATTTTAAACCGTTCATTCGCAGTAAAGTTTTATTTTAGGTTTCACTCTGTTTTCTCCTATATGGATACATATATTTGGAACTCTAAATCAAACACGGTTTGTGCTAGCTCTTTGAAACTTCACACAATAAAGTACTTCCAAGTTCCATCTCAATGGTTTGTTTCCTATTCATGTAGCCCTAATGAGAGACCAGCGTAAATCACTTTAATTGAAAGGGGTTGCCAAGCTTCCAAAAAACTACGAGTTTCCTGAAATCCCAGCACACATTTTTACACCCAATCTTGATGAGACTTTCAGGTAATGATCAGTACCCCAATCCCACTTGGCTCACCAAATTTCGATCTTCTAGGTTAAACCGTTCGTTGGCAGTAACAGTTTAAATATTTAGGTTTCACTCAGTTTTCTCCTATATGGATACATGTAGTTGGAACTCTAAATCAAAGACGGTTTGTGCTACCTCTTTGAAAATTGACACAATAAAGTAGTTCTAAGTTCTATCTCTATGGTTTGTTTCCTATTGATGTAGCTCTAAGCAGAGACCGGCGCAAATCACTTTCATGGAAAGGGGTTGACAAGCTTCCAAAAAACCACGAGTTTCCTGAAATCTCAGCACAAATTTTTTCACCCAATCTTGATGACACTTTCAGATAATGATCAGTACTCCAATCCCACTTGGCTCACCAAATTTCGTTCTTCTAGGTTAAACCGTTAGTTGGCAGTAACAGTTTTAATTTTTAGGTTTCACTCTGTTTTCTCTTATATGTATACATGTAGTTGGGACTCTGAATCAAAGACGGTTTGTGCTAGCTATTTGAAACTTGACACAATAAAGTAGTTCCAAGTTCTATCTCTATGGTTTGTGTCCTATTGATGTAGCCCTAAGCAGAGACTGGCACAAATCACTTTCATGGAAACGGGTTGCCAAGCTTCCAAAAACTACGAGTTTCCTGAAATCTCAGCACACATTTTTTCAACCAATCTTGATGACACTTTCAGGTAATGATCAGTACCCCAATCCCACTGGGGTCACCAAATTTCGTTCTTCAAGGTTAAACAGTTCGTTGGCTGTAACAGTTTTAATTTTTAGGTTTCACTCTGCTTTCTCCTATATGGATACATGTAGATGGAACTCTAAATCAAATACGGTTTGTGCTAGCTCTTTGAAACTTGACACAATAAAGTAATTCCAAGTTCCATCTCTATGGTTTGTTTCCTATTGATGTAGTCCTAAGCAGAGACTGGCGCAAATCACTTTCATGGAAAGGGGTTGCCAAGCTTCCAAAAAACTACAAGTTTCCTGAAATCTCAGCACACATTTTTTCACCCAATCTTGATGACACTTTCATGTAATGATCAGTACCCCAATCCCACTTGGCTCACCAAATTCCGTTCTTCTAGGTTAAACCCTTCGTTGGCAGTAACAGTGTTAATTTTTAGGTTTCACTCTGTTTTCTATTATATGGATATATGTAGTTGGAACTCCAAATCAAAGATGGTTTGTGCTAGCACATTGAAAATTGACACAATAAAATAGTTCCAAGTTCAATCTCTATGGTTTTTTTCCTATTAATGTAGCCCTAAGCAGAGACTGGCGCAAATCACTTTCATGGAAAGGGGTTGCCAAGCTTCCAAAAAACTACGAGTTTCCTGAAATCCCAGAACACATTTTTACACCCAATCTTGATGACACTTTCAGGTAATGATCAGTACCCCAATCCCACTTGGCTCACCAAATTTCGTTCTTCTAGGTTAAACCATTCGTTGGCAGTAACAGTTTAAATATTTAGGTTACACTCAGATTTCTCCTATATGGATACATGTAGTTGGAACTCTAAATCAAAGACGGTTTGTGCTAGCTCTTTGAAAATTGACACAATAAAGTAGTTCCATGTTCTATCTCTATGGTTTGTTTCCTATTGATGTAGCCCTAAGCAGAGACCGGTGCAAATCACTTTCATGGAAAGGGGTTGACAAGCTTCCAAAAAACCACGAGTTTTCTGAAATCTCAGCACACATTTTTTCACCCAATCTTGATGACACTTTCAGGTAATGATCAGTACGCCAATCCCACTTGGCTCACCAAATTTCGTTCTTCTAGGTTAAACCATTCGTTGGCAGTAACAGTTTTAATTTTTAGGTTTCACTCTGTTTTCTCCTATATGTATACATGTATTTGGGACTCTAAATCAACGACGGTTTGTGCTAGCTCTTTGAATCTTGACACAATAAAGTAGTTCCAAGTTCTATCTCTATGGTTTGTTTGCTATTGATGTAGCCCCAACCAGAGACTGGCGCAAATCCCTTTCATGGAAATAGGTTGCCAAGCTTCCAAAAAACTACGAGTTTCCTGAAATCTCAGCACACATTTTTTCACCCAATCTTGATGACACTTTCAGGTAATGATCAGTACCCCAATCCCACTTGGCTCACCAAATTTCCTTCTTCTAGGTTAAACAATTCGTTGGCTGTAACAGTTTTAATTTTTAGGTTTCACTCTGTTTTCTCCTATATGGATACATGTATTTGGAACTCTAAATCAAAGACGTTTTGTGCTAGCTCTTTGAAACTTGACACAATAAAGTAGTTCCATGTTCAATCTCTACGGTTTGTTTCCTATTCATGTAGCCCTAATGAGAGACCGGCGTAAATCAGTTTAAGGGAAAGGGGTTGCCAAACTTCCAAAAAACTACGAGTTTCCTGAAATCCCAGCACACATTTTTACACCCAATCTTGATGAGACTTTCACGTAATGATCAGTACACCAATCCCACTTGGCTCACCAAATTTCGTTCTTCTAGGTTAAACCGTTCGTTGGCAGTAACAGTTTAAATTTTTAGGTTTCACTCTGTTTTCTCCTATATGGATACATGTAGTTTTAACTCAAAATCAAACACGGTTTGTGCTAGCTCTTTGAAAATTGACACAATAAAGTAGTTCCAAGTTCTATCTCTATGGTTTGTTTCCTATTGACGTAGCCCTAAGCAGAGACCGGCGCAAATCACTTTCATGGAAAAGGGTTGACAAGCTTCCAAAAAACCACGAGTTTCCTGAAATCTCAGCACACATTTTTTCACCCAATCTTGATGACACTTTCAGATAATGATCAGTACCCCAATCCCACTTGGCTCACCAAATTTCATTATTCTAAGTTAAACCGTTCGTTTGAAGAAACAGTTTTAATTTTTAGGTTTCACTCAGTTTTCTCCTATATGGATACATGTAGTTGGAACTCTAAATTAAACACGGTTTGTGCTAGCTCTTTGAATCTTGACAAAATAAAGTAGTTCCAAGTTCTATCTCTATGGTTTGTTTCCTATTGATGTAGCCCTAAGCAGAGACTGGTGCAAATCACTTTCATGGAAAGGGGTTGCCAAGCTTCCAAAAAACTACGAGTTTCCTGAAATCTAAGCACACATTTTTTCACACAATCTTGATTATAATTTCAGATAATGATCAGTAAGACAATCCCACTTGGCTCACCACATTTCGTTCTTCTATTTTAAACCGTTCATTCGCAGTAAAGTTTTATTTTATGTTTCACTCTGTTTTCTCCTATATGGATACATATATTTGGAACTCTAAATCAAACACGGTTTGTGCTAGCTCTTTGAAACTTCACACAATAAAGTACTTCCAAGTTCCATCTCAATGGTTTGTTTCCTATTCATGTAGCCCTAATGAGAGACCAGCGTAAATCACTTTAATTGAAAGGGGTTGCCAAGCTTCCAAAAAACTACGAGTTTCCTGAAATCCCAGCACACATTTTTACACCCAATCTTGATGAGACTTTCAGGTAATGATCAGTACCCCAATCCCACTTGGCTCACCAAATTTCGATCTTCTAGGTTAAACCGTTCGTTGGCAGTAACAGTTTAAATATTTAGGTTTCACTCAGTTTTCTCCTATATGGATACATGTAGTTGGAACTCTAAATCAAAGACGGTTTGTGCTAGCTCTTTGAAAATTGACACAATAAAGTAGTTCTAATTTCTATCTCTACGGTTTGTTTCCTATTGATGTAGCTCTAAGCAGAGACCGGCGCAATCACTTTCATGGAAAGGGGTTGACAAGCTTCCAAAAAACCACGAGTTTCCTGAAATCTCAGCACACATTTTTTCACCCAATCTTGATGACACTTTCAGGAAATGATCAGTACCCCAATCCCACTTGGCTCACCAAATTTCGTTCTTCTAGGTTAAACCCTTCGTTGGCAGTAACAGTTTTAATTATTAGGTTTCACTCTGTTTTCTATTATATGGACACATGTAGTTGGAACTCTAAATCAAAGATGGTTTGGGCTAGCACTTTGAAACTTGACACAATAAAATAGTTCCAAGTTCAATCTCTATGGTTTGTTTTCTATTCATGTAGCCCTAAGCAGAGACTGGCGCAAATCACTTTCATGGAAAGGGGTTGCCAAGCTTCCAAAAAACTACGAGTTTCCTGAAATCCCAGCACACATTTTTACACCCAATCTTGATGACACTGTCAGGTAATGATCAGTACCCCAATCCCACTTGGCTCACCAAATTTCGTTCTTCTAGGTTAAACCATTCGTTGGCAGTAACAGTTTAAATATTTAGGTTACACTCAGATTTCTCCTATATGGATACATGTAGTTGGAACTCTAAATCAAAGAAGATTTGTGCTAGCTCTTTGAAAATTGACACAATAAAGTAGTTCCAAGTTCTATCTCTATGGTTTGTTTCCTATTGATGTAGCCCTAAGCAGAGACCGGTGCAAATCACTTTCATGGAAAGGGGTTGACAAGCTTCCAAAAAACCACGAGTTTTCTGAAATCTCAGCACACATTTTTTCACCCAATCTTGATGACACTTTCAGGTAATGATCAGTACGCCAATCCCACTTGGCTCACCAAATTTCGTTCTTCTAGGTAAAACCATTCGTTGGCAGTAACAGTTTTAATTTTTAGGTTTCACTCTGTTTTCTCCTATATGTATACATGCATTTGGGACTCTAAATCAAAGACGGTTTGTGCTAGCTCGTTGAATCTTGACACAATAAAGTAGTTCCAAGTTCTATCTCTATGGTTTGTTTGCTATTGATGTAGCCCCAACCAGAGACTGGCGCAAATCACTTTCATGGAAATGGGTTGCCAAGCTTCCAAAAAACTACGAGTTTCCTGAAATCTCAGCACACATTTTTTCACCCAATCTTGATGACACTTTCAGGTAATGATCAGTACAACAATCCCACTTGGCTCACCTAATTTCGTTCTTCTAGGTTAAACAATTCGTTGGCTGTAACAGTTTTAATTTTTAGGTTTCACTCTGTTTTCTCCTATATGGATACATGTATTTGGAACTCTAAATCAAAGAGGGTTTGTGCTAGCTCTTTGAAACTTGACACAATAAATTAGTTCCATCTTCAATCTCTATGGTTTGTTTCCTATTCATGTAGCCCTAATGAGAGACCGGCGTAAATCACTTTAATGGAAAGGGGTTGCCAAGCTTCCAAAAAACTACGAGTTTCCTGAAATACCAGCACACATTTTTACACCCAATCTTGATGAGACTTTCTCATAATGATCAGTACCCCAATCCCACTTGGCTCACCAAATTTCGTTCTTCTAGGTTAAACCGTTCGTTGGCAGTAACAGTTTAAATATTTAGGTTTCACTCTGTTTTCTCCTATATGGATACATGTAGTTGGAACTCTAAATCAAACACGGTTTGTGCTAGCTCTTTGAAAATTGACACAATAAAGTAGTTCCAAGTTCTATCTCTACGGTTTGTTTCCTATTGATGTAGCCCTAAGCAGAGACCGGCGCAAATCACTTTCATGGAAAAGGGTTGACAAGCTTCCAAAAAACCACGAGTTTCCTGAAATCTCAGCACACATTTTTTCACCCAATCTTGATGACACTTTCAGGTAATGATCAGTACCCCAATCCCACTGGGGTCACCAAATTTCGTTCTTCTAGGTTAAACCATTCGTTGGCTGTAACATTTTTAATTTTTAGGTTTCACTCTGCTTTCTCCTATATGGATACATGTAGATGGAACTCTAAATCAAATACGGTTTGTGCTAGCTCTTTGAAACTTGACACAATAAAGTAGTTCCAAGTTCCATCTCTATGGTTTGTTTCCTATTGATGTAGCCCTAAGCAGAGACTGGCGCAAATCACTTTCATGGAAAGGGGTTGCCAAGCTTCCAAAAAACTACAAGTTTCCTGAAATCTCAGCACACATTTTTTCACCCAATCTTGATGACACTTTCATGTAATGATCAGTACCCCAATCCCACTTGGCTCACCAAATTTCGTTCTTCTAGGTTAAACAGTTCGTTGGCAGTAACAGTTTTAATTTTTAGGTTTCACTCTGTTTTCTCCTATATGGATACATGTAGTTGGAACTCTAAATCAAAGACGGTTTGTGCTAGCTCTTTGAAAATTGACACAATAAAGTAGTTCCAAGTTCTATCTCTACGGTTTTTTTTCCTATTGATGTAGCCCTAAGCAGAGACCGGCGCAAATCACTTTCATGGAAAGGGGTTGACAAGCTTCCAAAAAACCACGAGTTTTCTGAAATCTCAGCACACATTTTTTCACCCAATCTTGATGACACTTTCATGTAATGATCAGTACCCCAATCAAACTTGGCTAACCAAATTTCGTTCTTCTAGTTTAAACCGTTCGTTGGCAGTAAAAGTTTTAATTTTTAGGTTTCACTCTGTTTTCTCCTATATGGATACATGTAGTTGGAACTCTAAATCAAACACGGTTTGTGCTAGCTCTTGAAAACTTGACACAATAATGTAGTTCCAAGTTCTATCTCTATGGTTTGTTTCCTATTGATGTAGCCCTAAGCAGGGACCGGTGCAAATGACTTTCATGAAAAGGGGTTGCCTACCTTCCAAAAACTTCGAGTTTCCTGAAATCTCAGCACACATTTTTTCACCCAATCTTGATGACACTTTCCGGTAATGATCAGTACCACAATCAAACTTGGCTCACCAAATTTCATTGTTCTAGGTTAAACCGTTCGTTGGCAGTGACAGTTTTAATTTTTAGTTTTCACTCTGTTTTCTCCTATATGGATACATGTAGTTGGAAGTCTAAATCAAACACGGTTTGTGCTAGCTCTGGAAAACTTGACACAATAAAGTAGTTCCATGTTCTATCTCTATGGTTTGTTTCCTATTGATGTAGCCCTAAGCAGAGACTGGAGCAAATCACTTTCATGGAAAGGGGTTGCCAAGCTTCCAAAAAACTACGAGTTTCCTGAAATCTCAGCTCACATTTTTTCACCCAATATAAATGACACTTTCAGGTAATGATCAGTACCCCAATCCCACTTGGCTCACCAAATTTCGTTCTTCTAGGTTAAATGGTTCATTGGCAGTAACAGTTTTAATTTTTAGGTTTCACTCTGTTTTCTCCTATATGGATACATGTAGTTGGAACTCTAAATCAAACACGGTTTGTGCTAGCTCTTGAAAACTTGACACAATAAAGTAGTTCCAAGTTCTATCTCTATGGTTTGTTTCCTATTGATGTAGCCCTAAGCAGAGACTGGCGCAAATCACTTTCATGGAAATGGGTTGCCAAGCTTCCAAAAAACTACGAGTTTCCTGAAATCTCAGCACACATTTTTTCACCCAATCTTGATGACTCTTTCAGGTAATGATCAGTACCCCAATCCCACTTGGCTCACCAAATTTCATTGTTCTAGGTTAAACCGTTCGTTGGCAGTAACAATTTTAATTTTTAAGTTTCACTCTGTTTTCTCCTATATAGATACATGTATTTGAACTCTAAATCAAACACGGTTTGTGCTAGCTCTTTAAAACTTGACACAATAAATTAGTTCCAAGTTCTATCTCTATGGTTTCTTTCCTATTGATGTAGCCCTAAGCAGAGATCGGCACAAATAACTTTCATGGAAAGGGGTTGACAAGCTTCCAAAAAACCACGAGTTTCCTAAAATCTCAGCACACATTTTTTCACCCAATCTTGATGACACTTTCAGATAATGATCAGTACCCCAATCCCACTTGGCTAACCAAATTTCGTTCTTCTAGGTTAAACCGTTCGTTGTCAGTAACAGTTTTAATTTTTAGGTTTCACTCTGTTTTCTCCTATATGTATACATGTAGTTGGGACTCTAAATCAAAGACGTTTTGTGCTAGCTCTTTGAAACTTGACACAATAAAGTAGTTCCAAGTTCCATCTCTACGGTTTGTTTCCTATTGATGTAGCCCTAAGCAGAGATCGGCGCAAATCACTTTCATGGAAAGGGGTTGACAAGCTTCCAAAAAACCTCGAGTTTCCTGAAATCTCAGCACACATTTTTTCACCCAATCTTGATGATACTTTCAGATAATGATTAGTACCCCAATCCCACTTGGCTCACCAAATTTCGTTCTTCTAGGTTAATCCGTTCGTTGGCAGTAACAGTTTTAAATTTCAGGTTTCACTCTGTTTTGTCCTATATGTATACATGTAGTTGGAACTCTAAATCAAAGACGGTTTGTGCTAGATCTTTGAAACTTGACACAATAATGTAGTTCCATGTTCTATCTCTATGGTTTGTTTCCTATTGATGTAGCCCTAAGCAGAGACCGGCGCAAATCACTTCCATGGAAATGCGTTGACAAGCTTCCAAAAAACTACGAGTTTCCTGAAATCTCAGCACACATTTTTTCACCCAATCTTGATGACACTTTCAGGTAATGATCAGTACCCCAATCCCACTTGGCTCACCAAATTTCGTTCTTCTAGGTTAAACCCTTCGTTGGCAGTAACAGTTTTAATTTTTAGGTTTCACTCTGTTTTCTATTATATGGATACATGTAGTTGGAACTCCAAATCAAAGATGGTTTGTGCTAGCACATTGAAAATAGACACAATAAAATAGTTCCAAGTTCAATCTCTGTGGTTTGTTTCCTATTCATGTAGCCCTAAGCAGAGACTGGCGCGAATCACTTTCATGGAAAGGGGTTGCCAAGCATCCAAAAAACTACGAGTTTCCTGAAATCCCAGCACAGATTTTTACACCCAATCTTGATGACACTTTCAGGTAATGATCAGTACCCCAATCCCACTTGGCTCACCAAATTTCGTTCTTCTAGGTTAAACCATTCGTTGGCAGTAACAGTTTAAATATTTAGGTTTCACTCAGTTTTCTCCTATATGGATACATGTAGTTGGAACTCTAAATCAAAGAAGGTTTGTGCTAGCTCTTTGAAAATTGATACAATAAAGTAGTTCCAAGTTCTATCTCTATGGTTTGTTTCCTATTGATGTAGCCCTAAGCAGAGACCGGTGCAAATCACTTTCATGGAAAGGGGTTGACAAGCTTCCAAAAAACCACGAGTTTTCTGAAATCTCAGCACACATTTTTTCACCCAATCTTGATGACACTTTCAGGTAATGATCAGTACCCCAATCCCACTTGGCTAACCAAATTTCGTTCTTCTAGGTTAAACCGTTCGTTGGCTGTAACAGTTTTAATTTTTAGGTTTCACTCTGTTTTCTCCTATATGGATACATATAGTTGGAACTCTAAATCAAACACGGTTTGTGCTAGCTCTTTGAAACTTCACACAATAAAGTAGTTCCAAGTTCTATCTCTATGTTTTGTTTCCTATTGGTGTAGCCCTAAGCAGAGACCGGCGCAAATCACTTTCATGGAAATGGGTTGCCAAGCTTCCAAAAAACTACGAGTTTCCTGAAATCTCAGCACACATTTTTTCACCCAATCTTGATGACACTTTCAGGTAATGATCAGTACCCCAATACCACTTGGCTCACCAAATTTCGTTCTTCTAGGTTAAACCCTTCGTTGGCAGTAACAGTTTTAATTTTTAGGTTTCACTCTTTTTTCTATTATATGGATACATATAGTTGGAACTGTAAATCAAAGATGGTTTGTGCTAGCACTTTGAAACTTGACACAATAAAATAGTTCCAAGTTCAATCTCTATGGTTTGTTTCCTATTCATGTAGCCCTAAGCAGAGACTGGCGCGAATCACTTTCATGGAAAGGGGTTGCCAAGCTTCCAAAAAACTATGAGTTTCCTGAAATCCCAGCACACATTTTTACACCCAATCTTGATGACACTTTCAGGTAATGATCAGTACCCCAATCCCACTTGGCTCACCAAATTTCGTTCTTCTAGGTTAAACCATTCGTTGGCAGTAACAGTTTAAATATTTAGGTTACACTCAGATTTCTCCTATATGGATACATGTAGTTGGAACTCTAAATCAAAGAAGATTTGTGCTAGCTCTTTGAAAATTGACACAATAAAGTAGTTCCAAGTTCTATCACTATGGTTTTTTTCCTATAGATGTAGCCCTAATGAGAGTCCGGCGTAAATCACTTTCATGGAAAGGGGTTGCCAAGCTTCCAAAAAACTACGAGTTTCCTGAAATCCCAGCACACATTTTTACACCCAATCTTGATGACACTTTCAGGTAAAGATCAGTGCCCCAATCCCACTTGGCTAACCAAATTTCGTTCTTCTAGGTTAAACCATTCGTTGGCAGTAACAGTTTAAATATTTAGGTTTCACTCTGTTTTCTCCTATATGGATACATGTAATTGGGACTCTAAATCAAAGACGGTTTGTGCTAGCTCTTTGAATCTTGACACAATAAAGTAGTTCCAAGTTCTATCTCTATGGTTTGTTTTCTATTGATGTAGCCCTAAGCAGAGACTGGTGCAAATCACTTTCATGGAAAGGGGTTGCCAAGCTTCCAAAAAACTACGAGTTTCCTGAAATCTAAGCACACATTTTTTCACGAAATCTTGTTTACAATTTCAGATAATGATCAGTAGGCCAATCCCACTTGCCTCACCAAATTTCGTTCTTCTAGGTTAAACCGTTCATTGGCAGTAAAGTTTTAATTTTTACGTTTCACTCTGTTTTCTCCTATATGGATACATGTAGTTGGAACTCTAAATCAAAGACGGTTTGTGCTAGCTCTTTGAAAATTGACACAATAAAGTAGTTCCAAGTTCTATCACTACGGTTTTTTTCCTATTGTTGTAGCCCTAAGCAGAGACCGGCGCAAATCACTTTCATGGAAAGGGGTTGACAAGCTTCCAAAAAACAACGAGTTTTCTGAAATCTCAGCACACATTCTTTCAACCAATGTTGATGACACTTTCAGATAATGATCAGTACCCCAATCCCACTTGGCTCACCAAATGTCGTTCTTCTAGGTTAAACCATTCGTTGGCAGTAACAGTTTTAATTTCTAGGTTTCACTCTGTTTTCTCCTATATGTATACATGTAGTTGGGACTCTAAATCAAAGACGGTTTGTGCTAGCTCTTTGAAACTTGACACAATAAAGTAGTTCCAAGTTGTTTCTCTATGGTTTGTTTCCTATTGATGTAGCCCTAAGCAGAGACTGGCACAAATCACTTTCATGGAAACGGGTTGCCAAGCTTCCAAAAAACTACGAGTTTCCTGAAATCTAAGCACACATTTTTTCACGAAATCTTGTTTACAATTTCAGATAATGATCAGTAGGCCAATCCCACTTGCCTCACCAAATTTCGTTCTTCTAGGTTAAACCGTTCATTGGCAGTAAAGTTTTAATTTTTACGTTTCACTCTGTTTTCTCCTATATGGATACATGTAGTTGGAACTCTAAATCAAAGACGGTTTGTGCTAGCTCTTTGAAAATTGACACAATAAAGTAGTTCCAAGTTCTATCACTACGGTTTTTTTCCTATTGTTGTAGCCCTAAGCAGAGACCGGCGCAAATCACTTTCATGGAAAGGGGTTGACAAGCTTCCAAAAAACAACGAGTTTTCTGAAATCTCAGCACACATTCTTTCAACCAATGTTGATGACACTTTCAGATAATGATCAGTACCCCAATCCCACTTGGCTCACCAAATGTCGTTCTTCTAGGTTAAACCATTCGTTGGCAGTAACAGTTTTAATTTCTAGGTTTCACTCTGTTTTCTCCTATATGTATACATGTAGTTGGGACTCTAAATCAAAGACGGTTTGTGCTAGCTCTTTGAAACTTGACACAATAAAGTAGTTCCAAGTTGTTTCTCTATGGTTTGTTTCCTATTGATGTAGCCCTAAGCAGAGACTGGCACAAATCACTTTCATGGAAACGGGTTGCCAAGCTTCCAAAAAACTACGAGTTTCCTGAAATCTAAGCACACATTTTTTCACGAAATCTTGATTATAATTTCAGATAACGATCAGAAAGCCAATCCCACTTGGCTCACCAAATTTCGTTCCTCTAGGTGAAACAGTTCGTTGGCAGTAACAGTTTTAATTTTTAGGTTTCACTCTGTTTTCTCCTATATGGATACATGTAGTTGGAACTCTAAATAAAACACGGTTTGTGCTAGCTCTTTGAAACTTCACACAAGTAAGTAGTTCCAAGTTCATTCTCTATGGTTTGTTTCCTATTCATGTAGCCCTAATGAGAGACCGGGGTAAATCACTTTAATGGAAAGTGGTTGCCAAGCTTCCAAAAACTACGAGTTTTCTGAAATCCCAGCACATATTTTTACACCCAATCTTGATGAGACTTTCAGGTAATGATCAGTTCCACAATCCCACTTGGCTCACCAAATTTCGTTCTTCTAGGTTAAACCATTCGTTGGCAGTAACAGTTTAAATATTTAGGTTTCACTCAGTTTTCTCCTAAATGGATACATATAGTTGGAACTCTAAATCAAAGACGGTTTGTGCTAGCTCTTTGAAAATTGACACAATAAAGTAGTTCCAAGTTCCATCTCTACGGTTTGTTTCCTATTCATGTAGCCCTAATGAGAGACCAGCGTAAATAACTTTAATGGAAAGGGGTTGCCAAGCTTCAAAAATACCACGAGTTTTCTGAAATCCCAGCACACATTTTTACACCCAATCTTGATGAGACTTTCATGTAATGATCAGTACCCCAATCCCACTTGGCTCACCAAATTTCGTTCTTCTAGGTTAAACCATTCGTTGGCAGTAACAGTTTTAATTTTTAGGTTTCACTCTGTTTTCTCCTATATGTATACATGTATTTGAAACTCTAAATCAAAGACGGTTTGTGCTAGCTCTTGGAAAATTGACACAATAAAGTAGTTCCAAATTCTATCTCTATGGTTTGTTTCCTATTGATGTAGCCCTAAGCAGAGACCGGCGCAAATCACTTCCATGGAAAGTGGTTGCCAAGGTTCCAAAAAACTACGAGTTTCCTGAAATCTCAGCACACATTTTATCACCCAATCTTGATGACACTTTCAGGTAATGATCAGTACCGCAATCCCACTTGGCTCACCAAATTTTGTTCTTCTTTGTTAAACCGTTCGTTGGCTGTAACAGTTTTAATTTTTAGGTTTCACTCCGTTTTCTCCTATATGGATACATATATTTGGAACTCTAAATGAAACACGGTTTGTGCTAGCTCTTTGAAACTTGCCACAATAAAGTAGTTCCAAGTTCTATCTCTATGGTTTGTTTCCTATTGATGTAGTCCTAAGCAGAGACTGGCGCAAATCACTTTCATTGAAAAGGGTTGACAAACTTCCAAAAAACCACGAGTTTCCTGAAATCTAAGCACACATTTTTTCACCCAATCTTGATGACACTTTCAGGTAATGATCAGTACCCCAATCCCACTTGGCTCACCAAATTTCGTTCTTCTAGGTTAAACCGTTCGTTGGCAGTAACAGTTTTAATTTTTAGGTTTCACTCTGTTTTCTCCTATATGGATACACATATTTGGAACTCTAAATCAAACACGGTTTGTGCTAGCTCTTTGAAACTTGACACAATAAAGTAGTTCCAAGTTCTATCTCTATGGTTTGTTTCCTATTGATGTAGTCCTAAGCAGAGACTGGCACAAATCACTTTCATGGAAACGGGTTGCCAAGCTTCCAAAAAACTACGAGTTTCCTGAAATCTCAGCACACATTTTTTCACCCAATCTTGATGACACTTTCAGGTAATGATCAGTACCCCAATCCCACTTGGCTCACCAAATTTCCTTCTTCTAGGTTAAACCGTTCGTTGGCTGTAACAGTTTTAATTTTTAGGTTTCACTCTGTTTTCTCCTATATGGATACATATATTTGGAACTCTAAATCAAACACGGTTTGTGCTAGCTCTTTGAAAATTGACACAATAAAGTAGTTCAAAGTTCTATCTCTATGGTTTGTTTCCTATTGATGTATCCCTAAGCAGAGACCGGCGCAAATCACTTTCATGGAAAGGGGTTGACAATCTTCAAAAAAACCACGAGTTTCCTGAAATCTCAGCACACATTTTTTCACCCAATCTTGATGACACTTTCAGATAATGATCAGTACCCCAATCCCACTTGGCTCACCAAATTTCGTTCTTCTAGGTTAAACAGTTCGTTGGCAGAAACAATTTCAATTTTTAGGTTTCACTCTGTTTTCTCTTATATGGATACATATAGTTGGAACTCTAAATCAAACACGGTTTGTGCTAGCTCTTTGAAAGTTCACACAATAAAGTACTTCCAAGTTCTATCTCTATGGTTTGTTTCCTATTCATGTAGCCCTAATGAGAGACCGGCGTAAATCACTTTAATGGAAAGGGGTTGCCAAGCTTTCAAAAAACTACGAGTTTCCTGAAATCCCAGCACACATTTTTACACCCAATCTTGATGAGACTTTCAGGTAATGATCAGTACCCCAATCCCACTTGGCTCACCAAATTTCGTTCTTCTAGGTTAAACCGTTCGTTGGTAGTAAGAGTTTAAATATTTAGGTTACACTCAGTTTTCTCCTATATGGATACATGTAGTTGGAACTCTAAATCAAAGATGGTTTGTGCTAGCTCTTTGAAATTTGACACAATAAAGTAGTTCCAGTTTCTATCTCTATGGTTTGTTTCCTATTGATGTAGCCCTAAGCAGAGACCGGCGCAATTCACTTTCATGGAAACGGGTTGCCAAGCTTCCAAAAAACTACGAGTTTCCTGAAATCTCAGCACACATTTTTTCACCCAATCTTGATGACACTTTCAGGTAATGATCAGTACCGCAATCCCACTTGGCTCACCAAATTTTGTTCTTCTTTGTTAAACCGTTCGTTGGCTGTAACAGTTTTAATTTTTAGGTTTCACTCTGTTTTCTCCTATATGGATACATATATTTGGAACTCCAAATCAAACACGGTTTGTGCTAGCTCTTTGAATCTTGCCACAATAAAGTAGTTCCAAGTTCTATCTCTATGGTTTGTTTCCTATTGATGTAGCCCTAAGCAGAGACCGGCACAAATCACTTCCATGGAAAGTGGTTGCCAAGGTTCCAAAAAACTACGAGTTTCCTGAAATCTCAAAAACACATTTTTTCACCCAATCTTGATGACACTTTCAGGTAATGATCAGTACCCCAATCCCACTTGGCTCACCAAATTTCGTTCTTCTAGGTTAAACCGTTCGTTGGCAGTAACAGTTTTAATTTTTAGGTTTCACTCTGTTTTCTCCTATATGGATACACATATTTGGAACTCTAAATCAAACACGGTTTGTGCTAGCTCTTTGAAACTTGACACAATAAAGTAGTTCCAAGTTCTATCTCTATGGTTTGTTTCCTATTGATGTAGTCCTAAGCAGAGACTGGCACAAATCACTTTCATGGAAACGGGTTGCCAAGCTTCCAAAAAACTACGAGTTTCCTGAAATCTCAGCACACATTTTTTCACCCAATCTTGATGACACTTTCAGGTAATGATCAGTACCCCAATCCCACTTGGCTCACCAAATTTCCTTCTTCTAGGTTAAACCGTTCGTTGGCTGTAACAGTTTTAATTTTTAGGTTTCACTCTGTTTTCTCCTATATGGATACATATATTTGGAACTCTAAATCAAACACGGTTTGTGCTAGCTCTTTGAAAATTGACACAATAAAGTAGTTCAAAGTTCTATCTCTATGGTTTGTTTCCTATTGATGTATCCCTAAGCAGAGACCGGCGCAAATCACTTTCATGGAAAGGGGTTGACAATCTTCAAAAAAACCACGAGTTTCCTGAAATCTCAGCACACATTTTTTCACCCAATCTTGATGACACTTTCAGATAATGATCAGTACCCCAATCCCACTTGGCTCACCAAATTTCGTTCTTCTAGGTTAAACAGTTCGTTGGCAGAAACAATTTCAATTTTTAGGTTTCACTCTGTTTTCTCTTATATGGATACATATAGTTGGAACTCTAAATCAAACACGGTTTGTGCTAGCTCTTTGAAAGTTCACACAATAAAGTACTTCCAAGTTCTATCTCTATGGTTTGTTTCCTATTCATGTAGCCCTAATGAGAGACCGGCGTAAATCACTTTAATGGAAAGGGGTTGCCAAGCTTTCAAAAAACTACGAGTTTCCTGAAATCCCAGCACACATTTTTACACCCAATCTTGATGAGACTTTCAGGTAATGATCAGTACCCCAATCCCACTTGGCTCACCAAATTTCGTTCTTCTAGGTTAAACCGTTCGTTGGCAGTAACAGTTTAAATATTTAGGTTACACTCAGTTTTCTCCTATATGGATACATGTAGTTGGAACTCTAAATCAAAGATGGTTTGTGCTAGCTCTTTGAAATTTGACACAATAAAGTAGTTCCAGTTTCTATCTCTATGGTTTGTTTCCTATTGATGTAGCCCTAAGCAGAGACCGGCGCAATTCACTTTCATGGAAACGGGTTGCCAAGCTTCCAAAAAACTACGAGTTTCCTGAAATCTCAGCACACATTTTTTCACCCAATCTTGATGACACTTTCAGGTAATGATCAGTACCGCAATCCCACTTGGCTCACCAAATTTTGTTCTTCTTTGTTAAACCGTTCGTTGGCTGTAACAGTTTTAATTTTTAGGTTTCACTCTGTTTTCTCCTATATGGATACATATATTTGGAACTCCAAATCAAACACGGTTTGTGCTAGCTCTTTGAAACTTGCCACAATCAAGTAGTTCCAAGTTCTTTCTCTATGGTTTGTTTCCTATTGATGTAGCCCTAAGCAGAGACCGGCACAAATCACTTCCATGGAAAGTGGTTGCCAAGGTTCCAAAAAACTACGAGTTTCCTGAAATCTCAGCACACATTTTTTCACCCAATCTTGATGACACTTTCAGGTAATGATCAGTACCCCAATCCCACTTGGCTCACCAAATTTCCTTCTTCTAGGTTAAACCGTTCGTTGGCTGTAACAGTTTTAATTTTTAGGTTTCACTCTGCTTTCTCCTATATGGATACATGTAGATGGAACTCTAAATCAAACACGGTTTGTGCTAGCTCTTTGAAACTTCACACAATAAAGTACTTCCAAGTTCTCTCTCTCTGGTTTGTTTCCTATTCATGTAGCCCTAATGAGAGACCGGCGTAAATCACTTTAACGGAAAGGGGTTGCCAAGGTTCCAAAAAACTACGAGTTTCCTGAAATCCCAGCACACATTTTTACACCCAAACTTGATGACACTTTCAGGTAATGATCAGTACCCCAATCCCACTTGGCTCACCAAATTTCGTTCTTCTAGGTTAAACCCTTCGTTGGCTGTAACAGTTTTAATTTTTAGGTTTCACTCTGTTTTCTCCTATATGGATACATATAGTTGGAACTCTAAATCAAAGACGGTTTGTGCTAGCTGTTTGAAACTTCACACAATAAAGTACTTCCAAGTTCTATCTCTATGGTTTGTTTCTTATTCATGTAGCCCTAATGAGAGACCGGCGTAAATCACTTTCATGGAAAGGGGTTGACAATCTTCAAAAAAACCACGAATTTCCTGAAATCTCAGCACACATTTTTTCACCCAATCTTGATGACACTTTCAGATAATGATCAGTACCCCAATCCCACTTGGCTCACCAAATTTCGTTCTTCTAGGTTAAACAGTTCGTTGGCAGAAACAATTTCAATTTTTAGGTTTCACTCTGTTTTCTCTTATATGGATACATATAGTTGGAACTCTAAATCAAACACGGTTTGTGCTAGCTCTTTGAAAGTTCACACAATAAAGTACTTCCAAGTTCTATCTCTATGGTTTGTTTCCTATTCATGTAGCCCTAATGAGAGACCGGCGTAAATCACTTTAATGGAAAGGGGTTGCCAAGCTTTCAAAAAACTACGAGTTTCCTGAAATCCCAGCACACATTTTTACACCCAATCTTGATGAGACTTTCAGGTAATGATCAGTACCCCAATCCCACTTGGCTCACCAAATTTCGTTCTTCTAGGTTAATCCGTTCGTTGGCAGTAACAGTTTAAATATTTAGGTTTCACTCAGTTTTCACCTATATGGATACATGTAGTTGGAACTCTAAATCAAAGACGGTTTGTGCTAGCTCTTTGAAACTTGACACAATAAAGTAGTTCCAGGTTCTATCTCTATGGTTTGTTTTCTATTGATGTAGCCCTAATGAGAGACCGGCGCAAATCACTTTCATGGAAAGGGGTTGCCAAGCTTCCAAAAAACTACGAGTTTCCTGAAATCTAAGCACACATTTTTTCACGAAATCTTGTTTATAATTTCAGATAATGATCAGTAGGCCAATCCCACTTGCCTCACCAAATTTCGTTCTTCTAGGTTAAACCGTTCATTGGCAGTAAAGTTTTAATTTTTACGTTTCACTCTGTTTTCTCCTATATGGATACAAGTAGTTGGAACTCTAAATCAAAGACGGTTTGTGCTAGCTCTTTGAAAATTGACACAATAAAGTAGTTCAAAGTTCTATCTCTACGGTTTGTTTCCTATTGATGTAGCCCTAAGCAGAGACCGGCGCAAATCACTTTCATGGAAAAAGGTTGACAATCTTCAAAAAAACCACGAATTTCCTGAAATCTCAGCACACATTTTTTCACCCAATCTTGATGACACTTTCAGATAATGATCAGTACCCCAATCCCACTTGGCTCACCAAATTTCGTTCTTCTAGGTTAAACAGTTCGTTGGCAGAAACAATTTCAATTTTTAGGTTTCACTCTGTTTTCTCTTATATGGATACATATAGTTGGAACTCTAAATCAAACACGGTTTGTGCTAGCTCTTTGAAAGTTCACACAATAAAGTACTTCCAAGTTCTATCTCTATGGTTTGTTTCCTATTCATGTAGCCCTAATGAGAGACCGGCGTAAATCACTTTAATGGAAAGGGGTTGCCAAGCTTTCAAAAAACTACGAGTTTCCTGAAATCCCAGCACACATTTTTACACCCAATCTTGATGAGACTTTCAGGTAATGATCAGTACCCCAATCCCACTTGGCTCAGCAAATTTCGTTCTTCTAGGTTAATCCGTTCGTTGGCAGTAACAGTTTAAATATTTAGGTTTCACTCAGTTTTCACCTATATGGATACATGTAGTTGGAACTCTAAATCAAAGACGGTTTGTGCTAGCTCTTTGAAACTTGACACAATAAAGTAGTTCCAGGTTCTATCTCTATGGTTTGTTTTCTATTGATGTAGCCCTAAGCAGAGACCGGCGCAAATCACTTTCATTGAAAGGGGATGACAAGCTTCCAAAAAACCACGAGTTTCCTGAAATCTCAGTACACATTTTTTCACCCAATCTTGATGACACTTTCAGATAATGATCAGTACGCCAATCCCACTTGGCTCACCAAATTTCGTTCTTCTAGGTTAAACCATTCGTTGGCAGTAACAGTTTTAATTTCTAGGTTTCACTCTGTTTTCTCCTATATGTATACATGTAGTTGGGACTCTAAATCAAAGACGGTTTGTGCTAGCTCTTTGAAACTTGACACAATAAAGTAGTTCCAAGTTGTTTCTCTATGGTTTGTTTCCTATTGATGTAGCCCTAAGCAGAGACTGGCACAAATCACTTTCATGGAAACGGGTTGCCAAGCTTCCAAAAAACTACGAGTTTCCTGAAATCTAAGCACACATTTTTTCACGAAATCTTGATTATAATTTCAGATAACGATCAGAAAGCCAATCCCACTTGGCTCACCAAATTTCGTTCCTCTAGGTGAAACAGTTCGTTGGCAGTAACAGTTTTAATTTTTAGGTTTCACTCTGTTTTCTCCTATATGGATACATGTAGTTGGAACTCTAAATAAAACACGGTTTGTGCTAGCTCTTTGAAACTTCACACAAGAAAGTAGTTCCAAGTTCATTCTCTATGGTTTGTTTCCTATTCATGTAGCCCTAATGAGAGACCGGGGTAAATCACTTTAATGGAAAGGGGTTGCCAAGCTTCCAAAAACTACGAGTTTTCTGAAATCCCAGCACATATTTTTACACCCAATCTTGATGAGACTTTCAGGTAATGATCAGTTCCACAATCCCACTTGGCTCACCAAATTTCGTTCTTCTAGGTTAAACCATTCGTTGGCAGTAACAGTTTAAATATTTAGGTTTCACTCAGTTTTCTCCAAAATGGATACATATAGTTGGAACTCTAAATCAAAGACGGTTTGTGCTAGCTCTTTGAAAATTGACACAATAAAGTAGTTCCAAGTTCCATCTCTACGGTTTGTTTCCTATTTATGTAGCCCTAATGAGAGACCGGCGTAAATAACTTTAATGGAAAGGGGTTGCCAAGCTTCAAAAATACCACGAGTTTTCTGAAATCCCAGCACACATTTTTACACCCAATCTTGATGAGACTTTCATGTAATGATCAGTACCCCAATCCCACTTGGCTCACCAAATTTCGTTCTTCTAGGTTAAACCATTCGTTGGCTGTAACAGTTTTAATTTTTAGGTTTCACTCTGTTTTCTCCTATATGTATACATGTATTTGAAACTCTAAATCAAAGACGGTTTGTGCTAGCTCTTGGAAAATTGACACAATAAAGTAGTTCCAAATTCTATCTCTATGGTTTGTTTCCTATTGATGTAGCCCTAAGCAGAGACCGGCGCAAATCACTTCCATGGAAATTGGTTGCCAAGGTTCCAAAAAACTACGAGTTTCCTGAAATCTCAGCACACATTTTTTCACCCAATCTTGATGACACTTTCAGGTGATGATCAGTACCCCAATCCCACTTGGCTCACCAAATTTCGTTCTTCTAGGTTAAACCATTCGTTGGCAGTAACAGTTTAAATATTTAGGTTTCACTCAGTTTTCTCCTATATGGATACATGTAGTTGGAACTCTAAATCAAAGATGGTTTGTGCTAGCTCTTTGAAACTTGACACAATAAAGTAGTTCCAAGTTCTATCTCTATGGTTTGTTTCCTATTAATGTAGCCATAAGCAGAGACTGGCACAAATCACTTTCATGGAAACGGGTTGCCAAGCTTCCAAAAAACTACGAGTTTCCTGAAATCACAGCACACATTTTTTCACCCAATCTTGATGACACTTTCATGTAATGATCAGTACCCCAATCCCACTTGGCTCACCAAATTTCGTTCTTCTAGGTTAAACAGTTCGTTGGCAGTAACAGTTTTAATTTTTAGGTTTCACTCTGTTTTCTCCTATATGGATACATATATTTGGAACTCTAAATCAAACACGGTTTGTGCTAGCTCTTTGAAACTTGACACAATAAAGTAGTTCCAAGTTCTATGTCTATGGTTTGTTTCCTATTGATTTAGCCCTAAGCATAGACCGGCGCAAATCACTTCCATGGAAAGTGGTTGCCAAGGTTCCAAAAAACTACGAGTTTCCTGAAATCTCAGCACACATTTTTTCACCCAATCTTGATGACACTTTCAGGTGATGATCAGTACCCCAATCCCACTTGGCTCACCAAATTTCGTTCTTCTAGGTTAAACGGTTCGTTGGCAGTAACAGTTTAAATTTTTAGGTTTCACTCTGTTTTCTCCTATATGGATACATGTATTTGGAACTCTAAATCAAAGACGGTTTGTGCTAGCTCTTTGAAACTTGACACAATACAGTAGTGCCAAGTTCAATCTCTATGGTTTCTTTCCTATTCATGTAGCCCTAATGAGAGACCGGCGTAAATCACTTTAATGGAAAGGGGTTGCCAAGCTTCCAAAAAACTACGAGTTTCCTGAAATCCCAGCACACATTTTTACAACCAATCTTGATGACACTTTCAGGTAATGATCAGTAACCCAATCCCACTTGGCTCACCAAATTTCGTTCTTCTAGGTTAAACCATTCGTTGGCAATAACAGTATAAATATTTAGGTTTCACTCAGTTTCCTCCTATATGGATACATGTAGTTGGAACTCTAAATCAAAGACGGTTTGTGCTAGCTCTTTGAAAATTGACACAATAAAGTAGTTCAAAGTTCTATCTCTACGGTTTGTTTCCTATTGATGTAGCCCTAAGCAGAGACCGGCGCAAATCACTTTCATGGAAAGGGGTTGACAATCTTCAAAAAAACCACGAGTTTTCTGAAATCTCAGCACACATTTTTTCACCCAATCTTGATGACACTTTCAGATAATGATCAGTACCCCAATCCCACTTGGCTCACCAAATTTCGTTCTTCTAGGTTAAGCAGTTCATTGGCAGAAACAATTTCAATTTTTAGGTTTCACTCTGTTTTCTCTTATATGGATACATATAGTTGGAACTCTAAATCAAACACGGTTTGTGCTAGCTCTTTGAAAGTTCACACAATAAAGTACTTCCAAGTTCTATCTCTATGGTTTCTTTCCTATTCATGTAGCCCTAATGAGAGACCGGCGTAAATCACTTTAATGGAAAGGGGTTGCCAAGCTTTCAAAAAACTACGAGTTTCCTGAAATCCCAGCACACATTTTTACACCCAATCTTGATGAGACTTTCAGGTAATGATCAGTACCCCAATCCCACTTGGCTCACCAAATTTCGTTCTTCTAGGTTAAACCATTCGTTGGCAGTAACAGTTTTAATTTTTAGGTTTCACTCTGTTTTCTCCTATATGGATACACATATTTGGAACTCTAAATCAAACACGGTTTGTGCTAGCTCTTTGAAACTTGACACAATAAAGTAGTTCCAAGTTCTATCTCTATGGTTTGTTTCCTATTGATGTAGTCCTAAGCAGAGACTGGCACAAATCACTTTCATGGAAACGGGTTGCCAAGCTTCCAAAAAACTACGAGTTTCCTGAAATTTCAGCACACATTTTTTCACCCAATCTTGATGACACTTTCAGGTAATGATCAGTACCCCAATCCCACTTGGCTCACCAAATTGCCTTCTTCTAGGTTAAACCGTTCGTTGGCTGTAACAGTTTTAATTTTTAGGTTTCACTCTGCTTTCTCCTATATGGATACATGTAGATGGAACTCTAAATCAAACACGGTTTGTGCTAGCTCCTTGAAACTTCACACAATAAAGTACTTCCAAGTTCTCTCTCTCTGGTTTGTTTCCTATTCATGTAGCCCTAATGAGAGACTGGCGTAAATCACTTTAATGGAAAGGGGTTGCCAAGGTTCCAAAAAACTACGAGTTTCCTGAAATCCCAGCACACATTTTTAAACCCAAACTTGATGACACTTTCAGGTAATGATAAGTACCCCAATCCCACTTGGCTCACCAACTTTCGTTCTTCTAGGTTAAACCCTTCATTGGCTGTAACAGTTTTAATTTTTAGGTTTCACTCTGTTTTCTCCTATATGGATACATATAGTTGGAACTCTAAATCAAAGACGGTTTGTGCTAGCTGTTTGAAACTTCACACAATAAAGTACTTCCAAGTTCTATCTCTATGGTTTGTTTCTTATTCATTTAGCCCTAATGAGAGACCGGCGTAAATCACTTTCATGGAAAGGGGTTGACAAGCTTCCAAAAAACCACGAGTTTCCTGAAATCTCAGCAAACATTTTTTCACCCAATCTTGAAGACACTTTCAGATAATGATCAGTACCCCAATCCCACTTGGCTCACCAAGTTTCGTTCTTCTAGGTTAAACCGTTCGTTGGCAGTAACAGTTTTAATTTTTAGGTTTCACTCTGTTTTCTCCTGTATGTATACATGTAGTTGGGACTCTAAATCAAAGACGATTTGTGCTAGCTCTTTGAAACTTGACACAATAAAGTAGTTCCAAGTTCTATCTCTATGGTTTCTTTCCTATTGATGTAGCCCTAATTAGAGACCGGCGCAAATCACTTTCATGGAAAGGGGTTGACAATCTTCCAAAAAACCACGAGTTTCCTGAAATCTCAGCACACATTTTTTCACCCAATCTTGATGACACTTTCAGATAATGATCAGTACCCCAATCTCACTTGGCTCACCAAATTTCGTTCTTCTAGGTTAAACAGTTCGTTGGCAGAAACAGTTTCAATTTTTACGTTTCACTCTGTTTTCTCCTATATGGATACATGTATTTGGAACTCTAAATCAAAGACGGTTTGTGCTAGCTCTTTGAAACTTGACACAATACAGTAGTGCCAAGTTCAATCTCTATGGTTTGTTTCCTATTCATGTAGCCCTAATGAGAGACCGGCGTAAATCACTTTAATGGAAAGGGGTTGCCAAGCTTTCAAAAAACTACGAGTTTCCTGAAATCCCAGCACATATTTTTACAACCAATCTTGATGAGACTTTCAGGTAATGATCAGTACCCCAATCCCACTTGGCTCACCAAATTTCGTTCTTCTAGGTTAAACCATTCCTTGGCAGTAACAGTATAAATATTTAGGTTTCACTCAGTTTCCTCCTATATGGATACATGTAGTTGGAACTCTAAATCAAAGGCGGTTTGTGCTAGCTCTTTGAAAATTGACACAATAAAGTAGTTCAAAGTTCTATCTCTACGGTTTGTTTCCTATTGATGTAGCCCTAAGCAGAGACCGGCGCAAATCACTTTCATGGAAAGGGGTTGACAATCTTCAAAAAAACCACGAATTTCCTCAAATCTCAGCACACATTTTTTCACCCAATCTTGATGACACTTTCAGATAATTATCAGTACCCCAAACCCACTTGGCTCACCAAATTTCGTTCTTCTAGGTTAAACAGTTCGTTGGCAGAAACAATTTCAATTTTTAGGTTTCACTCTGTTTTCTCTTATATGGATACATATAGTTGGAACTCTAAATCAAACACGGTTTGTGCTAGCTCTTTGAAAGTTCACACAATAAAGTACTTCCAAGTTCTATCTCTATGGTTTGTTTCCTATTCATGTAGCCCTAATGAGAGACCGGCGTAAATCACTTTAATGGAAAGGGGTTGCCAAGCTTTCAAAAAACTACGAGTTTCCTGAAATCCCAGCACACATTTTTACACCCAATCTTGATGAGACTTTCAGGTAATGATCAGTACCCCAATCCCACTTGGCTCACCAAATTTCGTTCTTCTAGGTTAAACCGTTCGTTGGCAGTAACAGTTTAAATATTTAGGTTTCACTCAGTTTTCTCCTATACGGATACATGTAGTTGGAACTCTAAATCAAAGACGGTTTGTGCTAGCTCTTTGAAACTTGACACAATAAAGTAGTTCCAGGTTCTATCTCTATGGTTTGTTTCCTATTGATGTAGCCCTAAGCAGAGACCGGCACAAATCACTTTCATGGAAAGGGGATGACAAGCTTCCAAAAAACCACGAGTTTCCTGAAATCTCAGTACACATTTTTTCACCCAATCTTGATGACACTTTCAGATAATGATCAGTACCCCAATCCCACTTGGCTCACCAAATTTCGTTCTTCTAGGTTAAACCGTTCGTTGGCAGTAACAGTTTTAATTTTTAGGTTTCACTCTATTTTCTCCTATATGTATACCTGTAGTTGGGACTCTAAATCAAAGACGGTTTGTGCTAGCTCTTTGAAACTTGACACAAGAAAGTAGTTCCAAGTTCTATCTCTATGGTTTGTTTCCTATTGATGTAGCCCTAAGCAGAGACTGGCACAAATCACTTTCATGGAAACAGGTTGCCAAGCTTCCAAAAAACTACGAGTTTCCTGAAATCTCAGCACACATTTTTTCACCCAATCTTGATGACACTTTCAGGTAATGATCAGTACCACAATCCCACTTGGCTCACCAAATTTCGTTCTTCTTTGTTAAACCGTTCATTGGCTGTAACAGTTTTAATTTTTAGGTTTCACTCTATTTTCTCCTATATGTATACCTGTAGTTGGGACTCTAAATCAAAGACGGTTTGTGCTAGCTCTTTGAAACTTGCCACAATAAAGTAGTTCCAAGTTCTATCTCTATGGTTTGTTTCCTATTGATGTAGCCCTAAGCAGAGACCGGCACAAATCACTTCCATGGAAAGTGGTTGCCAAGGTTCCAAAAAACTTCGAGTTTCCTGAAATCTCAGCACACATTTTTTCACCCAATCTTGATGACACTTTCAGGTAATGATCAGTACCCCAATCCCACTTGGCTCACCAAATTTCGTTCTTCTAGGTTAAACCGTTCGTTGGCAGTAACAGTTTTAATTTTTAGGTTTCACTCTGTTTTCTCCTATATGGATACACATATTTGGAACTCTAAATCAAACACGGTTTGTGCTAGCCCTTGGAAACTTGACACGATAAAGTAGATCCAAGTTCTATCTCTATGGTTTGTTTCCTATTGAGTAGCCCTAAGCAGAGACTGGCACAAATCACTTTCAAAAAAGGGGTTGCCAAGCTTCCAAAAAACTACGAGTTTCCTGAAATTTCAGCACACATTTTTTCACCCAAACTTTATGACACTTTCAGGTAATGATCAGTACCCCAATCCCACTTGGCTCACCAAATTTCGTTCTTCTAGGTTAAACCGTTCGTTGGCAGTATCAGTTTTAATTTTTAGGTTTCACTCTGTTTTCTCCTATATGGATACATGTAGTTGGAACTTTAAATCAAACACGGATTGTGCTAGATCTTGGAAACTTGACACAAAAGTAGTTCCAAGTTCTATCTCTATGGTTTGTTTCCTATTGATGTAGCCCTAAGCAGAGACCGGCGCAAATCACTTTCATGGAAAGCGGTTGCCAAACTTCCAAAAAACTACGAATTTCCTGAAAACTCAGCATATATTTTTTCACCCAATCTTGAAGACACTTTCAGATAATGATCAGTTCCCCAATCCCACTTGGCTCACCAAATTTCGTTCTTCAAGGCTAACCCGTTCATTGGCAGTAACAGTTTTAATTTTTAGGTTTCACTCTGTTTTCTCCTATATGGATACATGTATTTGGAACTCTAAATCAAACACGGTTTGTGCAAGCCCTTGGAAACTTGACACAATAAAGTAGTTCCAGTTCTATCTCTATGGTTTGTTTCCTATTTATGTAGCCCTAAGCAGAGACCAGCGCAAATCACTTTCATGGAAAGGGATTGCCAAGCTTCCAAAAAACTACGAGTTTCCTGAAATCTCAGCATACATTTTTTCACCAAATATTGATGACACTTTCAGGTAATGATCAGTACCCCAATCCCACTTGGCTCACCAAATTTCGTTCTTCTAGGTTAAACCGTTTGTTGGCAGTGTCAGTTTAAATTTTTAGGTTGAACTCTGTTTTCTCCTATATGGATACATGTATTTGGAACTCTAAATCAAACACGGTTTGTGCTAGCTCTTGGAAACTTGAGACAATAAAGTAGTTCCACGTTCTGTCTCTATGTTTCGTTTCCTATTAATGTAGCGCTAAGCAGAGACCGGCACAAATCACATTCATGGAAAGGGGTTGCCAAACTTCTAAAAAACTACGAGTTTCCTGAAATCTCAGCATACATTTTTTCACCCAATCTTGATGACACTTTCAGGTAATGATCAGTACCCCAATCCCACTTGGCTCAGCAAATTTTGTTCTTCTAGGTTAAACAGTTGGTTGGCTGTAACAGTTTTAATTTTTAGGTTTCATTCTGTTTTCTCCTACATGGATACATGTAATTGGAACTCTAAATCAAACACGGTTTGTGCTAGCTCTTGGAAACTTGAAACAATAAAGTAGTTCCAAGGTCTATCCCTATGGTTTGTTTCCTATTGATGTAGCCCTAAGCAGAGACTGGCGCAAATCACTTTCATGGAAAGGGGTTGCCAAGCTTCCAAAAAATACGAGTTTCCTGATATCACAGCACACATTTTTTCACCCAATCTGGATGACACTTTCAGGTAATGATCAGCACCCCAATCCCACTTGGCTCACCAAATTTCGTTCTTCTAGGTTAAACCGTTCGTTGGCAGTAACAGTTTTAATTTTTAGGTTTCACTCTGTTTTCTCCTATATGGATACATGTAGTTGGAACTCTAAATCAAACACGGTTTGTGCTAGCTCTTGGAAACTTGACACAATAAAGTAGTTCCAAGTTCTATCTCTATGGTTGGTTTCCTATTGATTTAGCCCTAAGCAGAGACTGGCGCAAATCACTTTCATGGAAAGGGGTTGCCAAGCTTCCAAAAAACTACGAGTCTCCTGAAATCTCAGCACATATTTTTTCACCCAAACTTGATGACACTTTCAGATAATGATCAGTACCCCAATCACACTTGGCACATCAAATTTCGTTCTTCTAGGTTAAACCGTTCATTGGCAGTAACAGTTTAAATATTTAGGTTTCACTCTGTTTTCTCCTATATGGATACATGTAGTTGGAACTCTAAATCAACACGGTTTGTGCTAGCGCTTGGAAACTTGACACAATAAAGTAGTGGCAAGTTCTATCTCTTTGGTTTGTTTCCTATTTATGTAGCCCTAAGCAGAGACCAGCACAAATCATTTCATTGAAAGGGGTTGCCAAGCTTCCAAAAAATACGAGTTTCCTGATATCTCAGCACACATTTTTTCACCCAATCTTGATGACACTTTCAGGTAATGATCAGTATTCCAATCCCACTTGGCTCACCAAATTTCATTCTTCTAGGTTAAACCGTATATTGGCAGTATCAGTTTAAATTTTTAGGTTTCACTCGGTTTTGTCCTATATGGATACATGTATTTGGAACTCTAAATCAAACACGGTTTGTGCTAGCTCTTGGAAACTTGACACAATAAAGTAGTTCCAAGTTCTGTCTCTATGATTTGTTTCCTATTAATGTAGCGCTAAGCAGAGACCGGCGCAAATCACTTTCATGGAAAGGGGTTGACAAACTTCCAAAAAACTACGAGTTTCCTGAAATCTCAGCATACATTTTTTCACCCAATCTTGATGACACTTTCAGGTAATGATCAGTACCCCAATCCCACTTGGCTCACCAAATTTCGTTCTTCTAGGTTAAACCGTTCGTTGGCAGTAACAGTTTAAATTTTTAGGTTTCACTCTGTTTTCTCCTATATGGATACATGTAGTTGGAACTCTAAATCAAACTCGGTTTGTGCTAGCTCTTTGAAACCTGACACAATAAAGTAGTTCCAAGTTCTATCTCTATGGTTTGTTTCCTATTGATGTAGCCCTAAGAAGAGACTGGCGCAAATCACTTTAATGGAAAGCGGTTGCCAAGCTTCCAAAAAACTACGAGTTTCCTGAAATCTCAGCACACATTTTTTCACCCAATCTTGATGACACTTTCAGATAATGATCAGTACCCCAATCACACTTGGCACATCAAATTTCGTTCTTCTAGGTTAAACCGTTCATTGGCAGTAACAGTTTTAATTTTTACGTTTCACTTTGTTTTCTCCTATATGGATACATATAGTTGGAACTCTAAATCAAACACGGTTTGTGCTAGCTCTTGGAAACTTGACACAATAAAGTAGTGGCAAGTTCTATCTCTTTGGTTTGTTTCCTATTTATGTAGCCCTAAGCAGAGACCAGCGCAAATCATTTCATTGAAAGGGGTTGCCAAGCTTCCAAAAAATACGAGTTTCCTGATATCTCAGCACACATTTTTTCACCCAATCTTGATGACACTTTCAGGTAATGATCAGTACCCCAATCCCACTTGGCTCACCAAATTTCATTCTTCTAGGTTATACCGTTCATTGGCAGTATCAGTTTAAATTTTTAGGTTTCACTCGGTTTTGTCCTATATGGATACATGTATTTGGAACTCTAAATCAAACAAGGTTTGTGCTAGCTTTTGGAAACTTGACACAATAAAGTAGTTCCAAGTCCTATCCCTATGGTTTGTTTTCTATTGATGTAGCCCTAAGCAGAGACCGGCGCAAATCACTTTCATGGAAAGGGGTTGCCAAGCTTCCAAAAATCTACGAGTTTCCAGAATTCTCAGCACACATTTTTTCACCCAATCTTGATGACACTTTCAGGTAATGATCAGTACCCCAATCCCACTTGGCTCAGCAAATTTTGTTCTTCTAGGTTAAACAGTTCGTTGGCTGTAACAGTTTTAATTTTTAGGTTTCATTCTGTTTTCTCCTACATGGATACATGTAATTGGAACTCTAAATCAAACACGGTTTGTGCTAGCTCTTGGAAACTTGAAACAATAAAGTAGTTCCAAGGTCTATCCCTATGGTTTGTTTCCTATTGATGTAGCCCTAAGCAGAGACTGGCGCAAATCACTTTCATGGAAAGGGGTTGCCAAGCTTCCAAAAAATACGAGTTTCCTGATATCACAGCACACATTTTTTCACCCAATCTGGATGACACTTTCAGGTAATGATCAGCACCCCAATCCCACTTGGCTCACCAAATTTCGTTCTTCTAGGTTAAACCGTTCGTTGGCAGTAACAGTTTTAATTTTTAGGTTTCACTCTGTTTTCTCCTATATGGATACATGTAGTTGGAACTCTAAATCAAAGACGGTTTGTGCTAGCTCTTTGAAACTTGACACAATAAAGCAGTTCCAAGTTCTATCTCTATGGTTTGTTTCCTCTTGATGTAGCCCTAAGCAGAGACTGGCGCAAATCACTTTCATGGAAATTTGTTGCCAAGCTTCCAAAAAACTACGAGTTTCCTGACATCTCAGCACACATTTTTTCACCCAATCTTGATGACACTTTCAGGTAATGATCAGTACCCCAATCCCACTAGGCTCACCAAATTTCATTCTTCTAGGGTAAACCGTTCGTTGGCAGTATCAGTTTTAATTTTTAGGTTTCACTCTGTTTTCTCTTATATGGATACATGTATTTGGAACTCTAAATCAAACACGGTTTGTGCTAGCTATTGGAAACTTGACACAATAAAGTAGTTCCAAGTTCTATCTCTCTGGTTGGTTTCCTATTGATTTAGCCCTAAGCAGAGACTGGCGCAAATCACTTTCATGGAAAGGGGTTGCCAAGCTTCCAAAAAACTACGAGTCTCCTGAAATCTCAGCACATATTTTTTCACCCAAACTTGATGACACTTTCAGGTAATTATCAGTACCCCAATCCCACTTGGCTCACCAAATTTCGTTATTCTAGGTTAAACCGTTCGTTGGCAGTATCACTTTTAATTTTTAGGTTTCACTCTGTTTTCTCCTATATGGATACATGTAGTTGGAACTCTAAATCAAACACGGATTGTGCTAGATCTTGGAAACTTGACACAAAAGTAGTTCCAAGTTCTATCTCTATGGTTTGTTTCCTATTGATATAGCCCTAAGCAGAGACCGGCGCAAATCACTTTCATGGAAAGCGGTTGCCAAACTTCCAAAAAACTACGAATTTCCTGAAAACTCAGCATATATTTTTTCACCCAATCTTGAAGACACTTTCAGATAATGATCAGTTCCCCAATCCCACTTGGCTCACCAAATTTCGTTCTTCAAATCTAACCCGTTCATTGGCAGTACCAGTTTTAATTTTAGGTTTCACTCTGTTTTCTCCTATATGGATACATGTAGTTGGAACACTAAATCAAACACGGTTTGTTCTAGCTCTTTGAAACTTGACACCATAATGTAGTTCCAAGTTCTATCTCTACGGTTTGTTTCCTATTGATGTAGCCCTAAGCAGAGACTGGCGCAAATCACTTTCATGGAAAGGGGTTGCCAAGCTTCCAAAAAACTACGAGTTTCCTGATACCTCAGCACACATTTTTTCACCTAAACTTGATGACACTTTCAGGTAATGATCACTACCCCAATCCCACTTGGCTCCCCAAATTTCGTTCTTCTAGGTTAAAACGTTCCTTGGCAGTAACAGTTTTAATTTTTAGGTTTCACTCTGTTTTCTCCTATATGGATACATGTAGTTGGAACACTAAATCAAACACGGTTTGATCTAGCTCTTTGAAACTTGACACAATAAAGTAGTTCCAAGTTCTATCTCTATGGTTTGTTTCCTATTGATGTAGCCCTAAGCAGAGATCGGCTCAAATCACTATCATGGAAAGGGGTAGCCAAGCTTCCAAAAAAACCACGAGTTTCCTGAATTCTCAGCACACATTTTTTCACCCAATCTTGATGACACTTTCAGGTAATGATCAGTACCCCAATCCCACTTGGCTCACCAAATTTCGTTCTTCTAGGTGAAACCGTTCGTTGGCAGTATCAGTTTTAATTTTTAGGTTTCACTCTGTTTTCTCCTACATGGATACATGTATTTGGAACACTAAATCAAACACGGATTGTGCTAGCCCTTGGAAACTTGACACAATAAAGTAGTTCCAAGTTCTATCTCTATGGTTTGTTTCCTATTTATGTAGCCCTAAGCAGAGACTGGCGCAAATCACTTTCATGGAAAGGGGTTGCCAAGCTTCCAAAAACTACGAGTTTCCTGAAATCTCAGCACATATTTTTTCACCCAAACTTGATGACACTTTCAGGTAATTATCAGTACCCCAATCCCACTTGGCTCACCAAATTTCGTTCTTCTAGGTTAAACCGTTCGTTAGCAGTATCAGTTTTAATTTTTAGGTTTCACTCTGTTTTCTCCTATATGGATACATGTAGTTGGAACTCTAAATCAAACACGGTTTGTGCTAGATCTGGGAAACTTGACACAATAAAGTAGTTCCAAGTTCTATCTCTATGGTTTGTTTCCTATTGATGTAGCCCTAAGCAGAGACTGGCGCAAATCACTTTCATAGAAAGGGGTTGCCAAGCTTCCAAAAAACTACGAGTTTCATGAAATCTCAGCACACATTCTTTCACCCAATCTTGATGACACTTTCAGGTAATAATCAGTACCCCAATCCCACTTGGCTCACCAAATTTCGTTATTCTAGGTTAAACCGTTCGTTGGCAGTATCAGTTTTAATTTTTAGGTTTCACTCTGTTTTCTCCTATATGGATACATGTAGTTGGAACTCTAAATCAAACACAGATTGTGCTAGATCTTGGAAACTTGACACAAAAGTAGTTCCAAGTTCTATCTCTATGGTTTGTTTCCTATTGATGTAGCCCTAAGCAGAGACCGGCGCAAATCACTTTCATGGAAAGCGGTTGCCAAACTTCCAAAAAACTACGAATTTCCTGAAAACTCAGCATATATTTTTTCACCCAATCTTGAAGACACTTTCAGATAATGATCAGTTCCCCAATCCCACTTGGCTCACCAAATTTCGTTCTTCAAGGCTAACCCGTTCATTGGCAGTAACAGTTTTAATTTTTAGGTTTCACTCTGTTTTCTCCTATATGGATACATGTATTTGGAACTCTAAATCAAACACGGTTTGTGCAAGCCCTTGGAAACTTGACACAATAAAGTAGTTCCAGTTCTATCTCTATGGTTTGTTTCCTATTTATGTAGCCCTAAGCAGAGACCAGCGCAAATCACTTTCATGGAAAGGGGTTGCCAAGCTTCCAAAAAACTACGAGTTTCCTGAAATCTCAGCATACATTTTTTCACCAAATATTGATGACACTTTCAGGTAATGATCAGTACCCCAATCCCACTTGGCTCACCAAATTTCGTTCTTCTAGGTTAAACCGTTTGTTGGCAGTGTCAGTTTAAATTTTTAGGTTGAACTCTGTTTTCTCCTATATGGATACATGTATTTGGAACTCTAAATCAAACACGGTTTGTGCTAGCTCTTGGAAACTTGAGACAATAAAGTAGTTCCACGTTCTGTCTCTATGTTTCGTTTCCTATTAATGTAGCGCTAAGCAGAGACCGGCACAAATCACATTCATGGAAAGGGGTTGCCAAACTTCTAAAAAACTACGAGTTTCCTGAAATCTCAGCATACATTTTTTCACCCAATCTTGATGACACTTTCAGGTAATGATCAGTACCCCAATCCAACTTGGCTCAGCAAATTTTGTTCTTCTAGGTTAAAAAGTTGGTTGGCTGTAACAGTTTTAATTTTTAGGTTTCATTCTGTTTTCTCCTACATGGATACATGTAATTGGAACTCTAAATCAAACACGGTTTGTGCTAGCTCTTGGAAACTTGAAACAATAAAGTAGTTCCAAGGTCTATCCCTATGGTTTGTTTCCTATTGATGTAGCCCTAAGCAGAGACTGGCGCAAATCACTTTCATGGAAAGGGGTTGCCAAGCTTCCAAAAAATACGAGTTTCCTGATATCACAGCACACATTTTTTCACCCAATCTGGATGACACTTTCAGGTAATGATCAGCACCCCAATCCCACTTGGCTCACCAAATTTCGTTCTTCTAGGTTAAACCATTCGTTGGCAGTAACAGTTTTAATTTTTAGGTTTCACTCTGTTTTCTCCTATATGGATACATGTAGTTGGAACTCTAAATCAAACACGGTTTGTGCTAGCTCTTGAAAACTTGACACAATAAAGTAGTTCCAAGGTCTATCTCTATGGTTTGTTTCCTATTGAGTAGCCCTAAGCAGAGACTGGCACAAATCACTTTCAAAAGAGGGGTTGCCAAGCTTCCAAACAACTACGAGTTTCCTGAAATCTCAGCATATATTTTTTCACCCAATCTTGATGACACTTTCAGGTAATGATCACTACCCCAATCCCACTTGGCTCACCAAATTTCGTTCTTCTAGGTTAAACCGTTCGTTGGCAGTAACAGTTTTAATTTTTAGGTTTCACTCTGTTTTCTCCTATATGGATACATGTAGTTGGAACTCTAAATCAAAGACGGTTTGTGCTAGCTCTTTGAAACTTGACACAATAAAGTAGTTCCAAGTTCTATCTCTATGGTTTGTTTCCTCTTGATGTAGCCCTAAGCAGAGACTGGCGCAAATCACTTTCATTGAAATTTGTTGCCAAGCTTCCAAAAAACTACGAGTTTCCTGACATCTCAGCACACATTTTTTCACCCAATCTTGATGACACTTTCAGGTAATGATCAGTACCCCAATCCCACTAGGCTCACCAAATTTCATTCTTCTAGGGTAAACCGTTCGTTGGCAGTATCAGTTTTAATTTTTAGGTTTCACTCTGTTTTCTCTTATATGGATACATGTATTTGGAACTCTAAATCAAACACGGTTTGTGCTAGCTCTTGGAAACTTGACACAATAAAGTAGTTCCAAGTTCTATCTCTCTGGTTGGTTTCCTATTGATTTAGCCCTAAGCAGAGACTGGCGCAAATCACTTTCATGGAAAGGGGTTGCCAAGCTTCCAAAAAACTACGAGTCTCCTGAAATCTCAGCACATATTTTTTCACCCAAACTTGATGACACTTTCAGGTAATTATCAGTACCCCAATCCCACTTGGCTCACCAAATTTCGTTCTTCTAGGTTAAACCGTTCGTTAGCAGTATCAGTTTTAATTTTTAGGTTTCACTCTGTTTTCTCCTATATGGATACATGTAGTTGGAACTCTAAATCAAACACGGTTTGTGCTAGATCTGGGAAACTTGACACAATAAAGTAGTTCCAAGTTCTATCTCTATGGTTTGTTTCCTATTGATGTAGCCCTAAGCAGAGACTGGCGCAAATCACTTTCATAGAAAGGGGTTGCCAAGCTTCCAAAAAACTACGAGTTTCATGAAATCTCAGCACACATTCTTTCACCCAATCTTGATGACACTTTCAGGTAATAATCAGTACCCCAATCCCACTTGGCTCACCAAATTTCGTTATTCTAGGTTAAACCGTTCGTTGGCAGTATCAGTTTTAATTTTTAGGTTTCACTCTGTTTTCTCCTATATGGATACATGTAGTTGGAACTCTAAATCAAACACGGATTGTGCTAGATCTTGGAAACTTGACACAAAAGTAGTTCCAAGTTCTATCTCTATGGTTTGTTTCCTATTGATGTAGCCCTAAGCAGAGACCGGCGCAAATCACTTTCATGGAAAGCGGTTGCCAAACTTCCAAAAAACTACGAATTTCCTGAAAACTCAGCATATATTTTTTCACCCAATCTTGAAGACACTTTCAGATAATGATCAGTTCCCCAATCCCACTTGGCTCACCAAATTTCGTTCTTCAAGTCTAACCCGTTCATTGGCAGTACCAGTTTTAATTTTTAGGTTTCACTCTGTTTTCTCCTATATGGATACATGTAGTTGGAACACTAAATCAAACACGGTTTGTTCTAGCTCTTTGAAACTTAACACCATAAAGTAGATCCAAGTTCTATCTCTACGGTTTGTTTCCTATTGATGTAGCCCTAAGCAGAGACTGGCGCAAATCACTTTCATGGAAAGGGGTTGCCAAGCTTCCAAAAAACTACGAGTTTCCTGATACCTCAGCACACATTTTTTCACCTAAACTTGATGACACTTTCAGGTAATGATCACTACCCCAATCCCACTTGGCTCCCCAAATTTCGTTCTTCTAGGTTAAACCGTTCCTTGGCAGTAACAGTTTTAATTTTTAGGTTTCACTCTGTTTTCTCCTATATGGATACATGTAGTTGGAACACTAAATCAAACACGGTTTGTTCTAGCTCTTTGAAACTTGACACAATAAAGTAGTTCCAAGTTCTATCTCTATGGTTTGTTTCCTATTGATGTAGCCCTAAGCAGAGATCGGCTCAAATCACTATCATGGAAAGGGGTAGCCAAGCTTCCAAAAAAACCACGAGTTTCCTGAATTCTCAGCACACATTTTTTCACCCAATCTTGATGACACTTTCAGGTAATGATCAGTACCCCAATCCCACTTGGCTCACCAAATTTCGTTCTTCTAGGTTAAACCGTTCGTTGGCAGTATCAGTTTTAATTTTTAGGTTTCACTCTGTTTTCTCCTACATGGATACATGTATTTGGAACACTAAATCAAACACGGTTTGTGCTAGCCCTTGGAAACTTGACACAATAAAGTAGTTCCAAGTTCTATCTCTATGGTTTGTTTCCTATTTATGTAGCCCTAAGCAGAGACTGGCACAAATCACTTTCATGGAAAGGGGTTGGCAAGCTTCCAAAAAACTACGAGTTTCCTGAAATCTCAGCATACATTTTTTCACCCAATATTGATGACACTTTCAGGTAATGATCAGTACCCCAATCCCACTTGGCTCACCAAATTTCGTTCTTCTAGGTTAAACCTTTCGTTGGCAGAAACAGTTTTAATTTTTAGGTTTCACTCTGTTTTCTCCTATATGGATACATGTAGTTGGAACTCTAAATCAAACACGGTTTGTGCTAGCCCTTGGAAACTTGACACAATAAAGTAGTTCCAAGTTCTATCTCTATGGTTTGTTTCCTATTGAGTAGCCCTAAGAAGAGACTGGCACAAATCACTTTCAAAAAAGGGGTTGCCAAGCTTCCAAAAAACTACGAGTTTCCTGAAATCTCAGCATATATTTTTTCACCCAATCTTGATGACACTTTCAGGTAATGATCACTACCCCAATCCCACTTGGATCACCAAATTTCGTTCTTCTAGGTTAAACCGTTCGTTGGCAGTAACAGTTTTAATTTTTAGGTTTCACTCTGTTTTCTCCAATATGGATACTTGTAGTTGGAACTCTAAATCAAACACGGTTTGTGCTAGATATGGGAAACTTGACACAATAAAGTAGTTCCAAGTTCTATCTCTATGGTTTGTTTCCTATTGATGTAGCTCTAAGCAGAGACCGGCGCAAATCACTTTCATGGAAAGTTGTTGCCAAGCTTCCAAAAAACTACGGGTTTCCTGAAATTTCAGCACACATTTTTTCACCCAAACTTTATGACACTTTCAGGTAATGATCAGTATCCCAATCCCACTTGGCTCACCAAATTTCGTTCTTCTAGGTTAAACCGTTCGTTGGCAGTATCAGTTTTAATTTTTAGGTTTCACTCTGTTTTCTCCTATATGGATACATGTAGTTGGAACTTTAAATCAAACACGGATTGTGCTAGATCTTGGAAACTTGACACAAAAGTAGTTCCAAGTTCTATCTCTACGGTTTGTTTCCTATTGATGTAGCCCTAAGCAGAGACTGGCACAAATCACTTTCATGGAAAGGGGTTGCCAAGCTTCCAAAAAACTACAAATTTCCTGAAAACTCAGCATATATTTTTTCACCCAATCTTGAAGACACTTTCAGATAATGATCAGTTCCCCAATCCCACTTGGCTCACCAAATTTCGTTCTTCAAGGCTAACCCGTTCATTGGCAGTAACAGTTTTAATTTTTAGGTTTCACTCTGTTTTCTCCTATATGGATACATGTAGTTGGAACACTAAATCAAACACGGTTTGTTCTAGCTCTTTGAAACTTGACACAATAAAGTAGTTCCAAGTTCTATCTCTACGGTTTGTTTCCTATTGATGTAGCCCTAAGCAGAGACTGGCACAAATCACTTTCATGGAAAGGGGTTGCCAAGCTTCCAAAAAACTACGAGTTTCCTGATACCTCAGCACACATTTTTTCACCTAAACTTGATGACACTTTCAGGTAATGATCACTACCCCAATCCCACTTGGCTCCCCAAATTTTGTTCTTCTAGGTTAAACTGTTCATTGGCAGTATCAGTTTTAATTTTTAGGTTTCACTCTGTTTTCTCCTATATGGATACATGTAGTTGGAACTCTAAATCAAACACGGTTTGTGCTAGCTCTTGGAGACTTGACACAATAAAGTAGTTCCAAGTTCTATCTCTATGGTTTGTTTCCTATTGATGTAGCCGTAAGCAGAGACTGGCGCAAATCACTTTCATGGAAAGGGGTTGCCAAGCTTCCAAAAAACTACGAGTTTCTGATACCTCAGCACACATTTTTTCACCCAAACATGAGGACACTTTCAGGTAATGATCAGTACCCCAATCCCACTTGGCTCACCAAATTTAGTTCTTCTAGGTTAAACCGTTCGTTGGCAGTATCACTTTTAATTTTTAGGTTACACTCTGTTTTCTCCAATATGGATACATGTAGTTGGAACTCTAAATCAAACACGGTTTGTGCTAGATCTGGGAAACTTGACACAATAAAGTAGTTCCAAGTTCTATCCCTATGGTTTGTTTTCTATTGATGTAGCCCTAAGCAGAGACCAGCGCAAATCACTTTCATGGAAAGGGGTTGCCAAGCTTCCAAAAATCTACGAGTTTCCAGAATTCTCAGCACACATTTTTTCACGCAATCTTGATGACACTTTCAGGTAATGATCAGTACCCCAATCCCACTTGGCTCCCCAAATTTCGTTCTTCTAGTTTAAACCGTTCGTTGGCAGTAACAGTTTTAATTTTTAGGTTTCACTCTGTTTTCTCCTATATGGATACATGTAGTTGGAACTCTAAATCAAACACGGTTTGTGCTAGCTCTTTGAAACCTGACACAATAAAGTAGTTCCAAGTTCTATCTCTATGGTTTGTTTCCTATTGATGTAGCCCTAAGAAGAGACTGGCGCAAATCACTTTAATGGAAAGCGGTTGCCAAGCTTCCAAAAAACTACGAGTTTCCTGAAATCTCAGCACACATTTTTTCACCCAATCTTGATGACACTTTCAGATAATGATCAGTACCCCAATCACACTTGGCACATCAAATTTCGTTCTTCTAGGTTAAACCGTTCATTGGCAGTAACAGTTTAAATTTTTAGGTTTCACTCTGTTTTCTCCTATATGGATACATGTAGTTGGAAGTCTAAATCAACACGGTTTGTGCTAGCGCTTGGAAACTTGACACAATAAAGTAGTGGCAAGTTCTATCTCTTTGGTTTGTTTCCTATTTATGTAGCCCTAAGCAGAGACCAGCACAAATCATTTCATTGAAAGGGGTTGCCAAGCTTCCAAAAAATACGAGTTTCCTGATATCTCAGCACACATTTTTTCACCCAATCTTGATGACACTTTCAGGTAATGATCAGTATTCCAATCCCACTTGGCTCACCAAATTTCATTCTTCTAGGTTAAACCGTTCATTGGCAGTATCAGTTTAAATTTTTAGGTTTCACTCGGTTTTGTCCTATATGGATACATGTATTTGGAACTCTAAAACAAACACGGTTTGTGCTAGCTCTTGGAAACTTGACACAATAAAGTAGTTCCAAGTTCTGTCTCTATGATTTGTTTCCTATTAATGTAGCGCTAAGCAGAGACCGGCGCAAATCACTTTCATGGAAAGGGGTTGACAAACTTCCAAAAAACTACGAGTTTCCTGAAATCTCAGCATACATTTTTTCACCCAATCTTGATGACACTTTCAGGTAATGATCAGTACCCCAATCCCACTTGGCTCACCAAATTTCGTTCTTCTAGGTTAAACCGTTCGTTGGCAGTAACAGTTTTAATTTTTAGGTTTCACTCTCTTTTCTCCTATATGGATACATGTAGTTGGAACTCTAAATCAAACACGGTTTGTGCTAGCTCTTTGAAACCTGACACAATAAAGTAGTTCCAAGTTCTGTCTCTATGATTTGTTTCCTATTGATGTAGCCCTAAGAAGAGACTGGCGCAAATCACTTTAATGGAAAGTGGTTGCCAAGCTTCCAAAAAACTACGAGTTTCCTGAAATCTCAGCACACATTTTTTCACCCAATCTTGATGACACTTTCAGATAATGATCACTACCCCAATCACACTTGGCACATCAAATTTCGTTCTTCTAGGTTAAACCGTTCATTGGCAGTAACAGTTTTAATTTTTAGGTTTCACTCTGTTTTCTCCTATATGGATACATGTAGTTGGAACTCTAAATCAAACACGGTTTGTGCTAGCTCTTGGAAACTTGACACAATAAAGTAGTGGCAAGTTCTATCTCTTTGGTTTGTTTCCTATTTATGTAGCCCTAAGCAGAGACCAGCGCAAATCATTTCATTGAAAGGGGTTGCCAAGCTTCCAAAAAATACGAGTTTCCTGATATCTCAGCACACATTTTTTCACCCAATCTTGATGACACTTTCAGGTAATGATCAGTACCCCAATCCCACTTGGCTCACCAAATTTCATTCTTCTAGGTTATACCGTTCATTGGCAGTATCAGTTTAAATTTTTAGGTTTCACTCGGTTTTGTCCTATATGGATACATGTATTTGGAACTCTAAATCAAACACGGTTTGTGCTAGCTCTTGGAAACTTGACACAATAAAGTAGTTCCAAGTTCTGTCTCTATTATTTGTTTCCTATTAATGTAGCGCTAAGCAGAGACCGGCACAAATCACTTTCATGGAAAGGGGTTGCCAAACTTCCAAAAAACTACGAGTTTCCTGAAATCTCAGCATACATTTTTTCACCCAATCTTGATGACACTTTCAGGTAATGATCAGTACCCCAATCCCACTTGGCTCACCAAATTTTGTTCATCTAGGTTAAACCGTTTGTTGGCTGTAACAGTTTTAATTTTTAGGTTTCATTCTGTTTTCTCCTATATGGATACATGTAATTGGAACTCTAAATCAAACACGGTTTGTGCTAGCTCTTTGAAAGTTGACACAATAAAGTAGTTCCAAGTTCTATCTCTATGGTTTGTTTCCTATTGATGTAGCCCTAAGCAGAGACTGGCGCAAATCACTTTCATGGAAAGGGGTTGCCAATCTTCCAAAAAACTACGAGTTTCATGAAATCTCAGCACACATTCTTTCACCCAAACTTGATGACACTTTCAGGTAATAATCAGTACCCCAATCCCACTTGGCTCACCAAATTTCGTTATTCTAGGTTAAACCGTTCGTTGGCAGTATCAGTTTTAATTTTTAGGTTTCATTCTGTTTTCTCCTATATGGATACATGTATTTGGAACTCTAAATCAAACACGGTTTGTGCTAGCCCTTGGAATCTTGACACAATAAAGTAGTTCCATGTTCTGTCTCTATGTTTCGTTTCCTATTAATGTAGCGCTAAGCAGAGACCGGCACAAATCACATTCATGGAAAGGGGTTGCCAAACTTCTAAAAAACTACGAGTTTCCTGAAATCTCAGCATACATTTTTTCACCCAATCATGATGACACTTTCAGGTAATGATCAGTACCCCAATCCCACTTGGCTCAGCAAATTTTGTTCTTCTAGGTTAAACAGTTCGTTGGCTGTAACAGTTTTAATTTTTAGGTTTCATTCTGTTTTCTCCTATATGGATACATGTAATTGGAACTCTAAATCAAACACGGTTTGTGCTAGCTCTTGGAAACTTGAAACAATAAAGTAGTTCCAAGGTCTATCTCTATGGTTTGTTTCCTATTGATGTAGCCCTAAGCAGAGACTGGCGCAAATCCCTTTCATGGAAAGGGGTTGCCAAGCTTCCAAAAAATACGAGTTTCCTGATATCTCAGCACACATTTTTTCACCCTATCTGGATGACACTTTCAGGTAATGATCAGCACCCCAATCCCACTTGGCTCACCAAATTTCGTTCTTCTAGGTTAAACCGTTCGTTGGCAGTAAGAGTTTTAATTTTTAGGTTTCACTCTGTTTTCTCCTATATGAATACATGTAGTTGGAACTGTAAATCAAACACGGTTTGTGCTAGCTCTTGAAAACTTGACACAATAAAGTAGTTCCAAGGTCTATCTCTATGGTTTGTTTCCTATTGATGTAGCCCTAAGCAGAGCCTGGAGCAAATCATTCTCATGGGAAGGGGTTGCCAATCTTCCAAAAAATACGAGTTTCCTGATATCTCAGCACACATTTTTTCACCCAAACTTGATGACACTTTCAGGTAATGATCAGCACCCCAATCCCACTTGGCTCACCAAATTTGGTTCTTCTAGCTTAAACCGTTCGTTGGCAGTATCAGTTTTAATTTTTATGTTTCACTCTGTTTTCTCCTATATGGATACATGTAGTTGGAACTCTAAATCAAACACGGTTTGTGCTAGCCCTTGGAGTCTTGACACAATAAAGTAGTTCCAAGTTCTATCTCTATGGTTTGTTTCCTATTGATGTAGCCCTAAGCAGAGACTGGCGCAAATCACTTTCAAGGAAAGGGGTTGCCAAGTTTCCAAAAAACTACTAGTTTCCTGAAATCTCAGCACATATTTTTTCACCCAATCTTAATGACACTTTCAGGTAAATATCAGTACCCCAATTCCACTTGGCTCACCAAATTTCGTTCTTCTAGGTTAAACAGTTCGTTGGCAGTAACAGTTTTAATTTTTAGGTTTCACTCTGTTTTCTCCTATATGGATACATGTAGTTGGAACTCTAAATCAAACACGGTTTGTGCTAGCCCTTGGAAACTTGACACAATAAAGTAGTTCCAAGTTCTATCTCTATGGTTTGTTTCCTATTGAGTAGCCCTAAGCTGAGACTGGCAAAAATCACTTTCAAAAAAGGGGTTGACAAGCTTCCAAAAAATACGAGTTTCCTGAAATCTCAGCATACATTTTTTCACCCAATCTTCATGACACTTTCAGGTAATGATCACTACCCCAATCCCACTTGGCTCATCAAATTTCGTTCTTCTAGGTTAAATCGTTCGTTGGCAGTAAGAGTTTTAATTTTTAGGTTTCACTCTGTTTTCTCCTATATGGATACATGTATTTGGAACTCTAAATCAAACACGGTTTGTGCTAGCTCTTGGAAACTTGAAACAATAAAGTAGTTCCAAGGTCTATCTCTATGGTTTGTTTCCTATTGATGTAGCCCTAAGCAGAGACTGGCGCAAATCACTTTCATGGAAAGGGGTTGCCAAGCTTCCAAAAAACTACAAGTTTCCTGAAATCTCAGCACACATTTTTTTCACCCAAACTTGATGACACTTTCAGGTAATGATCAGTACCCCAATCCCACTTGGCTCACCAAATTTTGTTCTTCTAGGTTAAACCGTTCGTTGGCAGTATCAGTTTAAATTTTTAGGTTTCACACTGTTTTCTCCTATATGGATACATGTATTTGGAACTCCAAATCAAACACGGTTTGTGCTAGCCCTTGGAATCTTGACACAATAAATTAGTTCCATGTTCTGTCTCTATGTTTCGTTTCCTATTAATGTAGCGCTAAGCAGAGACTGGCACAAATCACATTCATGGAAAGGGGTTGCCAAACTTCTAAAAAACTACGAGTTTCCTGAAATCTCAGCATACATTTTTTCACCCAATCTTGATGACACTTTCAGGTAATGATCAGTACCCCAATCCCACTTGGCTCAGCAAATTTTGTTCTTCTAGGTTAAACAGTTCGTTGGCTGTAACAGTTTTAATTTTTAGGTTTCATTCTGTTTTCTCCTATATGGATACATGTAATTGGAACTCTAAATCAAACACGGTTTGTGCTAGCTCTTGGAAACTTGAAACAATAAAGTAGTTCCAAGGTCTATCTCTATGGTTTGTTTCCTATTGATGTAGCCCTAAGCTGAGACTGGCGCAAATCACTTTCATGGAAAGGGGTTGCCAAGCTTCCAAAAAATACGAGTTTCCTGATATCTCAGCACACATTTTTTCACCCAATCTGGATGACACTTTCAGGTAATGATCAGCACCCCAATCCCACTTGGCTCACCAAATTTCGTTCTTCTAGTTTAAACCGTTCGTTGGCAGTAAGAGTTTAAATTTTTAGGTTTCACTCTGTTTTCTCCTATATGGATACATGTAGTTGGAACTCTAAATCAAACACGGTTTGTGCTAGCTCTTGAAAACCTGACACAATAAAGTAGTTCCAAGGTCTATCTCTATGGTTTGTTTCCTATTGATGTAGCCCTAAGCAGAGGCTGGAGCAAATCATTTTCATGGAAAGGGGTTGCCAATCTTCCAAAAAATACGAGTTTCCTGATATCTCAGCACACATTTTTTCACCCAATCTGGATGACACTTTCAGGTAATGATCAGCACCCCAATCCCACTTGGCTCACCAAATTTGGTTCTTCTATGTTAAACCGTTCGTTGGCAGTATCAGTTTTAATTTTTAGGTTTCACTCTGTTTTCTCCTATATGGATACATGTAGTTGGAACTCTAAATCAAACACGGTTTGTGCTAGCCCTTGGAATCTTGACACAATAAAGTAGTTCCAAGTTCTATCTCTATGGTTTGTTTCCTGTTGATGTAGCCCTATGCAGAGACTGGCGCAAATCACTTTCAAGGAAAGGGGTTGCCAAGCTTCCAAAAAACTACGAGTTTCCTGAAATCTCAGCACATATTTTTTCACCCAATCTTAATGACACTTTCAGGTAAATATCAGTACCCCAATCCCACTTGGCTCACCTAATTTCGTTCTTCTAGGTTAAACCATTCGTTGGCAGTAACATTTTTAATTTTTAGGTTTCACTCTGTTTTCTCTTATGTGGATACATGTAGTTGGAACACTAAATCAAACACGGTTTGTGCTAGCTCTTTGAAACTTGACACAATAACGTAGTTCCAAGTTCTATCTCTATGGTTTGTTTCCTATTGATGTAGCCCTAAGAAGAGACTGGCGCAAATCACTTTCATGGAAAGGGGTTGCCATGCTTCCAAAAAAACTACGAGTTTCCTGAATTCTCAGCACATATTTTTTCACCCAATCTTGATGACACTTTCAGGTAATGATCAGTACCCCAATCCCACTTGGCTCACCAAATTTCGTTCTTCTAGGTTAAACCGTTCGTTGGCAGTATCAGTTTTAATTTTTAGGTTTCACTCTGTTTTCTCCTACATGGATACATGTATTTGGAACACTAAATCAAACACGGTTTGTGCTAGCTCTTGGAAACTTGACACAATAAAGTAGTTCCAAGTTCTATCTCTATGGTTTGTTTCCTATTGATGTAGCCCTAAGCAGAGACTGGCGCAAATCACTTTCATGGAAAGGGGTTGCCAAGCTTCCAAAAAACTTCGAGTTTCCTGAAATCTGAGCACATATTTTTTCACCCAAACTTGATGACACTTTCAGGTAATTATCAGTACCCCAATCCCACTTGGCTCACCAAATTTCGTTCTTCTAGGTTAAACGTTTCGTTAGCAGTATCAGTTTTAATTTTTAGGTTTCACTCTGTTTTCTCCTATATGGATACATGTAGTTGGAACTCTAAATCAAACACGGTTTGTGCTAGATCTGGGAAACGTGACACAATAAAGTAGTTCCAATTTCTATCTCTATGCTTTGTTTCCTATTGATGTAGCCCTACGCAGAGACCGGCGCAAATCACTTTCATGGAAAGGGGTTGCCAAGCTTCCAAAAAACTACGAGTTTCTGATACCTCAGCACACATTTTTTCACCCAAACTTGAGGACACTTTCAGGTAATGATCAGTACACCAATCCCACGTGGCTCACCAAATTTCGTTCTTCTAGGTTAAACCGTTCGTTGGCAGTAACAGTTTTAATTTTTAGGTTTCACTCTGTTTTCTCTTATATGGATACATGTAGTTGGAACTCTAAATCAAACACGGTTTGTGCTAGCTCTTTGAAACTTGACACAATAAAGTAGTTCCAAGTTCTATCTCTATGGTTTGTTTCCTATTGATGTAGCCCTAAGCAGACACCAGCGCAAATCACGTTCATGGAAAGGGGTTGCCAAGCTTCCAAAAAAACTGCGAGTTTCCTGATATCTCAGCACACATTTTTTCACCCAATCTGGATGACACTTTCAGGTAATGATCAGCACCCCAATCCCACTTGGCTCACCAAATTTCGTTCTTCTAGGTTAAACCATTCGTTGGCAGTATCACTTTTAATTTTTAGGTTTCAATCTGTTTTCTGCTACATGGATACATGTATTTGGAACTCTAAATCAAACACGGTTTGTGCTAGCCCTTGGAAACTTGACACAATAAAGTAGTTCCAAGTTCAATCTCTATGGTTTGTTTCCTATTTATGTAGCCCTAAGCAGAGACTGGCGCAAATCACTTTCATGGAAAGGGGTGCCAAGCTTCCAAAAAACTACGAGTTTCCTGAAATCTCAGCATACATTTTTTCAAACAATCTTGATGACACTTTCAGGTAATGATCAGTACCCCAATCCCACTTGGCTCACCAAATTTCGTTCTTCTAGGTTAAACCGTTCGTTAGCAGTATCAGTTTTAATTTTTAGGTTTCACTCTGTTTTCTCCAATATGAATACATGTAGTTGGAACTCTAAATCAAACATGGTTTGTGCTAGATCTGGGAAACATGACACAATAAAGTAGTTCCAAGTTCTATCTCTATGGTTTGTTTTCTATTGATGTAGCCCTAAGCAGAGACCGGCGCAAATCACTTTCATGGAAAGTTGTTGCCAAGCTTCCAAAAAACTACGAGTTTCCTGAAATTTCAGCACACATTTTTTCACCCAAACTTTATGACACTTTCAGGTAATGATCAGTACCCCAATCCCACTTGGCTCACCAAATTTCGTTCTTCTAGGTTAAACCGTTCGTTGGCAGTAACAGTTTTAATTTTTAGGTTTCACTCTGTTTTCTCCTATATGGATACATGAAGTTGGAACTCTAAATCAAACACGGTTTGTGCTAGCCCTTGGAATCTTGACAAAATAAAGTATTTCCACGTTCTATCTCTACGGTTTGTTTCCTATTGATGTAGCCCTAAGCAGAGAGTGGCGCAAATCACTTTCATGGAAAGGGGTTGCCAAGCTTCCAAAAAACTACGAGTTTCCTGAAATCTCAGCATACATATTTTCACCCAATCTTGATGACACTTTCAGGTAATGATCAGTACCCCATTCCCACTTGGGTCACCAAATTTTATTCTTCTAGGTTAAACCGTTCACTGGCAGTATTAGTTTTAATTTTTAGGTTTCACTCTGTTTTCTCCTATATGGATACATGTAGTTGGAACTCTAAATCAAACACGGTTTGTGCTAGCTCTTGGAGACTTGACACAATAAAGTAGTTCCAAGTTCTATCTCTATGGTTTGTTTCCTATTGATGTAGCCCTAAGCAGAGACTGGCGCAAAGCACTTTCATGGAAAGGGGTTGCCAAGCTTCCAAAAAACTACGGGTTTCTGATACCTCAGCACACATTTTTTCACCCAAACTTGATGACACTTTCAGGTAATGATCAGTACCCCACTCTCACTTGGCTCACCAAATTTCGTTCTTCTAGGTTAAACCGTTCGTTGGCAGTAACAGTTTTAATTTTTTGGTTTCACTCTGTTTTGTCTTATATGGATACATGTAGTTGGAACACTAAATCAAACACGGTTTGTGCTAGCTCTTTGAAACTTGACACAATAAAGTAGTTCCAAGTTCTATCTCTATGGTTTGTTTCCTATTGATGTAGCCCTAAGCAGAGTCCGGCACAATCACTTTCATGGAAAGGGGTTGCCAAGCTTCCAAAAAAACTGCGAGTTTCCTGAATTCTCAGCACATATTTTTTCACCCAATCTGGATGACACTTTCAGGTAATGATAAGTACCCCAATCCCACTTGGCTCACCAAATTTCGTTCTTCTAGGTTAAACCGTTCGTTGGCAGTGTCAGTTTAAATTTTTAGGTTTCACTCTGTTTTCTGCTACATGGATACATGTAGTTGGAAATCTAAATCAAACACGGTTTGTCCTAGCCCTTGGAAACTTGACACAATAAAGTAGTTCCAAGTTCTATCTCTATGGTTTGTTTCCTATTTATGTAGCCCTAAGCAGAGACTGGCGCAAATCACTTTAATGGAAAGGGGTTGCCAAGCTTCCAAAAAACTACGAGTTTCCTGAAATCTCAGCATACATTTTTTCAAACAATCTTGATGACACTTTCAGGTAATGATCAGTACCCCAATCCCACTTGGCTCACCAAATTTCGTTCTTCTAGGTTAAACCGTTCGTTGGCAGAAACAGTTTTAATTTTTAGGTTTCACTCTGTTTTCTCCTATATGGATACATGTAGTTGGAACTCTAAATCAAACACGGTTTGTGCTAGCCCTTGGAAACTTGACACAATAAAGTAGTTCCAAGTTCTATCTCTATGGTTTGTTTCCTATTGAGTAGCCCTAAGCAGAGACTGGCACAAATCACTTTCAAAAGAGGGGTTGCCAAGCTTCCAAAAAACTACGAGTTTCCTGAAATCTCAGCATATATTTTTTCAACCAATCTTGATGACACTTTCAGGTAATGATCACTACCCCAATCCCACTTGGTTCACCAAATTTCGATCTTCTAGGTTAAACCGTTCGTTAGCAGTAACAGTTTTAATTTTTAGGTTTCACTCTGTTTTCTCCTATATGGATACATGTAGTTGGAACTCTAAATCAAACACGGTTTGTGCTAGCTCTTTGAAACTTGACACAATAAAGTAGTTCCAAGTTCTATCTCTATGGTTTGTTTCCTATTGATGTAGCCCTAAGCAGAGACTGGCGCAAATCACTTTCATGGAAATTTGTTGCCAAGCTTCCAAAAAACTACGAGTTTCCTGACATCTCAGCACACATTTTTTCACCCAATCTTGATGACACTTTCAGGTAAGAATCAGTACGCCACTCCCACTTGGCTCACCAAATTTCGTTCTTCTAGGTTAAACCATTCATTGGCAGTGACAGTTTTAATTTTTAGGTTTCACTCTGTTTTCTCCTATATGGATACATGTAGTTGGAACTCTGAATCAAACACGGTTTGTGCTAGCTCTTGGAAACTTGACACAATAAAGTAGTTCCAAGTTCTATCTCTATGGTTTGTTTCCTATTGAGTAGCCCTAAGCAGAGACTGGCACAAATCACTTTCAAAAAAGGGGTTGACAAGCTTCCAAAAAATACGAGTTTCCTGAAATCTCAGCATACATTTTTTCACCCAATCTTCATGACACTTTCAGGTAATGATCACTACCCCAATCCCACTTGGCTCCTCAAATTTCGTTCTTCTAGGTTAAACCGTTTGTTGGCAGTAACGGGTTTAATTTTTAGTTTTCACTCTGTTTTCTCCTATATGGATACATGTAGTTGGAACTCTGAATCAAACACGGTTTGCGCTAGCTCTTTGAAACCTGACACAATAAAGTAGTTCCAAGTTCTATCTCTATGGTTTGTTTCCTATTGATGTAGCCCTAAGAAGACTCTGGCGCAAATCACTTTCATGGAAATTTGTTGCAAAGCTTCCAAAAAACTACGAGTTTCCTGACATCTCAGCACACATTTTTTCACCCAATCTTGATGACACTTTTAGGTAATGATCAGTATCCCAATCCCACTTGGCTCACCAAATTTCATTCTTCTAGGTTAAACCGTTCCTTGGCAGTATCAGTTTTAATTTTTAGGTTTGACTCTGTTTTCTCCTACATGGATACATGTATTTGGAACACTAAATCAAACACGGTTTGTGCTAGCCCTTGGAAACTTGACACAATAAAGTAGTTCCAAGTTCTATCTCTATGGTTTGTTTCCTATTTATGTAGCCCTAAGCAGAGACCAGCGCAAATCACTTTCATGGAAAGGGGTTGCCAAGCTTCCAAAAAACTACGAGTTTCCTGAAATCTCAGCATATATTTTTTCACCCAATATTGATGAGACTTTCAGGTAATGATCAGTACCCCAATCCCACTTGGCTCACCAAATTTCGTTCTTCTAGGTTAAACCGTTCGTTGGCAGTAAGAGTTTTAATTTTTAGGTTTCACTCTGTTTTCTCCTATATGGATACATGTATTTGGAACTCTAAATCAAACACGGTTTGTGCTAGCTCTTGGAAACTTGAAACAATAAAGTAGTTCCAAGGTCTATCTCTATGGTTTGTTTCCTATTGATGTAGCCCTAAGCAGAGACTGGCGCAAATCACTTTCATGGAAAGGGGTTGCCAAGCTTCCAAAAAACTACAAGTTTCCTGAAATCTCAGCACACATTTTTTTCACCCAAACTTGATGACACTTTCAGGTAATGATCAGTACCCCAATCCCACTTGGCTCACCAAATTTCGTTCTTCTAGGTTAAACCGTTCGTTGGCAGTATCAGTTTAAATTTTTAGGTTACACTCTGTTTTCTCCTATATGGATACATGTATTTGGACTCTAAATTAAACACGGTTTGTGCTAGCCCTTGGAATCTTGACACAATAAATTAGTTCCATGTTCTGTCTCTATGTTTCGTTTCCTATTAATGTAGCGCTAAGCAGAGACCGGCACAAATCACATTCATCGAAAGGGGTTGCCAAACTTCTAAAAAACTACGAGTTTCCTGAAATCTCAGCATACATTTTTTCACCCAATCTTGATGACACTTTCAGGTAATGATCAGTACCCCAATCCCACTTGGCTCAGCAAATTTTGTTCTTCTAGGTTAAACAGTTCGTTGGCTGTAACAGTTTTAATTTTTAGGTTTCATTCTGTTTTCTCCTATATGGATACATGTAATTGGAACTCTAAATCAAACACGGTTTGTGCTAGCTCTTGGAAACTTGAAACAATAAAGTAGTTCCAAGGTCTATCTCTATGGTTTGTTTCCTATTGATGTAGCCCTAAGCAGAGACTGGCGCAAATCACTTTCATGGAAAGGGGTTGCCAAGCTTCCAAAAAACTACGAGTTTCCTGAAATCTCAGCACACATTTTTTCACCCAAACTTGATGACACTTTCAGGTAATGATCAGTACCCCAATCCCACTTGGCTCACCAAATATCGTTCTTCTAGGTTAAACCGTTCGTTGGCAGTAACAGTTTTAATTTTTAGGTTTCACTCTGTTTTCTCCTATATGGATACATGTAGTTGGAACTCTAAATCAAACACGGTTTGTGCTAGCTCTTGAAAACGTGACACAATAAAGTAGTTCCAAGTTCTATCTCTATGGTTTGTTTCATATTGATGTAGCCCTAAGCAGAGACCGGCGCAAATCACTTTCAAAAAAAGGGGTTGCCAAGCTTCCAATAAACTACGAGTTTCCTGAAATCTCAGCACATAGTTTTTCACCCAATCTTGATGACTCTTTCAGGTAATGATCAGTACCCAATCCCACTTGGCTCACCAAATTTCCTTGTTCTAGGTTAAACCGTTCGTTGGCAGTAACAGTTTGAATTTTTAGGTTTCACTCTGTTTTCTCCTATATGGATAAATGTAGTTGGAACTCTAAATCACACACGGATTGTGCTAGTGCTTTGAAATTTGACATTATAAAGTAGTTCCAAGTTTTTTCACTATGGTTTGTTTCCTATTGATGTAGCCCTAAGCAGAGACTGGCGCAAATCACTTTCATGGGAAGGGGTTGCCAAGCTTCCAAAAAACTACGAGTTTCCTGAAATCTCAGCACACATTTTTTAACCCAATCTGGGTGACACTTTCAGGTAATGATCAGTACCCCAATCCCACTTGGCTCACCAAATTTCGTTCTTCTAGGTTAAACCGTTCATTGGCAGTAACAGTTTTAATTTTTAGTTTTCACTCTGTTGTCTCCTATATGGATACATGTAGTTGGAACTCTAAATCAAACACGGTTTGTGCTAGCTCTTGAAAACTTGACACAATAAAGTAGTTCCAAGTTCTATCTCTATGGTTTGTTTCCTATTGAGGTAGCCCTAAGCAGAGACCAGCGCAAATGACTTTCATGGAAAGGGGTTGCCTACCTTCCAAAATCTATGAGTTTCCTAAAATCTCAGCACACATTTTTTCACCCAATCATGATGACAGTTTCAGGTAATGATCAGTACCCCAATCCCACTTGGCTCACCGAATTTCACTGTTCTAGTTTAAACAGTTGGTTGGCAGTGACAGTTTTACTTTTTAGGTTTCACTCTGTTTTCTCCTATATGGATACATGTATTTGGAACTCTAAATAAACACGGTTTGTGCTAGCTCTGGAAAACTTGACACAATAAAGTAGTTCCATGTTCTATTTCTATGGTTTGTTTCCTATTGATGTAACCCTAAGCATAGACTGGCGCAAATCCCTTTCATGGAAAGGGGTTGCCAAGCTTCCAAAAAACTACGAGTTTCCTGAAATCTCAGCACACATTTTTTCAGCCAATCTGGATGACACTTTCAGGTAATGATCAGTACCCCAATCCCACTTGGCTCACCAAATTTCGTTCTTCTATGTTAAACGGTTCATTGGCAGTAACAGTTTAAATTTTTAGGTTTCACTCTGTGTTCTCCTATATGGATACATGTAGTTGGAACTCTAAATCAAACACGGTTTCTGCTAGCTCTTTGAAACTTGACACAATAAAGTAGTTCCAAGTTCTATCTCTATGGTTTGTTTCCTATTGATGTAGCCCTAAGCAGAGACTGGCGCAAATCACTTTCATGGAAAGGGGTTGCCAAGCTTCCAAAAAACTACGAGTTTCCTGAAATCTCAGCACACATTTTTTCACCCAATCTTGATGACTCTTTCAGGTAATGATTAGTACCCCAATCCCACTTGGCTCACTAAATTTCGTTCGTCTAGGTTAAACCGTTCGTTGGCAGTAACAGTTTAAATTTTTAGGTTTCACTCTGTTTTCTCCTATATGAATACATGTATTTGGAACTCTAAATCAAACACAGTTTGTGCTAGCTCTTGAAAACTTGACACAATAAAGTAGTTCCAAGTTCTATCTGTATGGTTTGTTTCCTATTGATGTAGCCCTAATCAGAGACTGGCACAAATCACTTTCATGGAAAGGGGTTCCCATGCTTCCAAAAAACTACAAGTTTCCCGAAATCTCAGCACCAGTTTTTCACCCAATATTGATGACACTTTCAGGTAATGATCAGTACCCCAATCCCACTAGGCTCACCAAATTTCGTTCTTCTAGTTTAAACCATTCGTTGGCAGTATCAGTTTTAATTTTTAGGTTTTAATCTGTTTTCTCCTATATGGATACATGTAGTTGGAACTCTAAATCAAACACGGTTTGTGCTAGCTCTTGAAAACTTGACACAATAAAGTAGTTCCATGTATTATCTCTATGGTTTGTTTCCTATTGATGTAGCCCTAAGCAGAGACTGGCGCAAATCACTTTCATGGAAAGGGGTTGCCAAGATTCCAAAAAACTACGAGTTTCCTGAAATCTCAGCACATATTTTTTCACCCAATCCGGATGACACTTTCCGGTAATGATCAGTACCCCAATCCCACTTGGATCACCAAATTTCGTTCTTCTACGTTAAACCGTTCATTGGCATTAACAGTTTTAATTTTTAGGTTTCACTCTGTTTTCTCCTATATGGATACATGTAGTTGGAACTCTAAATCAAACACGGTTTGTGCTAGCTCTTGAAAACTTGACACAATAATGTAGTTCCAAGTTCTATCTCTATGGTTTGTTTCATATTGATGTAGCCCTAAGCAGAGACCGGCACAAATCACTTTCAAAAAAAGGGGTTGCCAAACTTCCAAAAAACTACGAGTTTCCTGAAATCTCAGCACATAGTTTTTAACCCAATCTTGATGACTCTTTCAGGTAATGATCAGTACCCAATCCCACTTGGCTCACCAAATTTCCTTGTTCTAGGTTAAACCGTTCGTTGGCAGTAACAGTTTGAATTTTTAGGTTTCACTCTGTTTTCTCCTATATGGATAAATGTAGTTGGAACTGTAAATCACACACGGATTGTGCTAGCTCTTTGAAACTTGACATTATAAAGTAGTTCCAAGTTTTATCACTGTGGTTTGTTTCCTATTGATGTAGCCCTAAGCAGAGACTGGCGCAAATCACTTTCATGGGAAGGGGTTGCCAAGCTTCCAAAAAACTACGAGTTTCCTGAAATCTCAGCACACATTTTTTAACCCAATCTGGGTGACACTTTCAGGTAATGATCAGTACCCCAATCCCACTTGGCTCACCAAATTTCGTTCTTCTAGGTTAAACCGTTCGTTGGCAGTAACAGTTTTAATTTTTAGTTTTCACTCTGTTTTCTCCTATATGGATACATGTAGTTGGAACTCTAAATCAAACACGGTTTGTGCTAGCTCTTGAAAACTTGACACAATAAAGTAGTTCCAAGTTCTATCTCTATGGTTTGTTTCCTATTGAGGTAGCCCTAAGCAGAGACCAGCGCAAATGACTTTCATGGAAAGGGGTTGCCTACCTTCCAAAATCTATGAGTTTCCTAAAATCTCAGCACACATTTTTTCAGCCAATCATGATGACAGTTTCAGGTAATGATCAGTACCCCAATCCCACTTGGCTCACCGAATTTCACTGTTCTAGGTTAAACAGTTGGTTGGCAGTGACAGTTTTACTTTTTAGGTTTCACTCTGTTTTCTCCTATATGGATACATGTAGTTGGAACTCTAAATCAAACACGGTTTGTGCTAGCTCTTGAAAACTTGACACAACAAAGTAGTTCCAAGTTCTATCACTATGGTTTGTTTCCTATTGATGTAGCCCTAAGCAGAGAGCGGCACAAATCACTTTCATGGAAAGGGGTTTCCAAGCTTCCAAAAAACTACGAGTTTCCTGAAATCTCAGCACACATTTTTTCACCCAATCTTGATGACTCCTTCAGGTAATGATCAGTACCCCAATCCCACTTGGCTCACCAAATTTCATTCTTGAAGGTTAAACCGTTCGTTGGCAGTAAAAGTTTTAATTTTTAGGTTTCACTCTGTTTTCTCCCATAAGGATACATGTAGTTGGAACTCTAAATCAAACACGGTTTGTGCTAGCTCTTGAAAACTTGACACAATAAAGTAGTTCCAAGTTCTATCTCTATGGTTTGTTTCCTATTGAGGTAGCCCTAAGCAGAGACCGGCGCAAATGACTTTCATGTAAAGGGGTTGCCTACCTTCCAAAAAACTACGAGTTTCTTGAAATCTCAGCACACATTTTTTCACCCAATCTTGATGACACTTTCATGTAATGATCAGTACCCCAATCAAACTTGGCTAACCAAATTTCGTTCTTCTAGGTTAAACCGTTCGTTGGCAGTAACAGTTTTAATTTTTAGGTTTCACTCTGTTTTCTCCTATATGGATACATGTAGTTGGAACTCTAAATCAAACACGGTTTGTGCTAGCACTTGAAAACTTGACACAATAATGTAGTTCCAAGTTCTATCTCTATGGTTTGTTTCCTATTGATGTAGCCCTAAGCAGAGACTGGCGCATATCACTTTCATGGAAAGGGGTTGCCAAGCTTCTAAAAAACTACGAGTTTCCTGAAATCTCAGCACACATTTTTTCACCCAATCTTGATGACTCTTTCAGGTAATGATCAGTACCCCAATCCCACTTGGCTCACCAAATTTCATTGTTCTAGGTTAAACCTTTTGTTGGCCAGTTACAGTTTTAATTTATAGGCTTCACTCTGTTTTCTCCTATATGGATACATGTAGTTGGAACTCTAAATCAAACACGGTTTGTGCTAGCTCTTGAAAACGTGACACAATAAAGTAGTTCCAAGTTCTATCTCTATGGTTTGTTTCCTATTGATGTAGCCCTAAGCAGAGACTGGCGCAAATAACTTTCATGGAAAGGGGTTGACAAGCTTCCAAAAAACCACGAGTTTCCTGAAATCTCAGCACACATTTTTTCACCCAATCTTGATGACACTTTCAGATAATGATCAGTACCCCAATCCCACTGGGCTCACCAAATTTCGTTCTTCTAGGTTAAACCGTTCGTTGGCAGTAACAGTTTTAATTTTTAGGTTTCACTCTGTTTTCTCCTATATGTATACATGTAGTTGGGACTCTAAATCAAAGAGGGTTTGTGCTAGCTCTTTGAAACTTGACACAATAAAGTAGTTCCAAGTTCCATCTCTAAGGTTTGTTTCCTATTGATGTAACCCTAAGCAGAGATCTGCCCAAATCACTTTCATGGAAAGGGGTTGACAAGCTTCCAAAAAACCACGATTTTCCTGAAATCTCAGCACACATTTTTTCACCCAATCTTGATGACACTTTCAGATAATGATCAGTACCCCAATCCCACTGGGCTCACCAAATTTCGTTCTTCTAGGTTAAACCGTTCGTTGGCAGTAACAGTTTTAATTTTTAGGTTTCACTCTGTTTTCTCCTATATGTATACATGTAGTTGGGACTCTAAATCAAAGACAGTTTGTGCTAGCTGTTGAAACTTGACACAATAAAGTAGTTCCAAGTTCTGTCTCTATGGTTTGTTTCCTATTGATGTAGCCCTAAGCAGAGACTGGCGCAAATCACTTTCATGGAAACCGGTTGCCAAGCTTCCAAAAAACTACGAGTTTCCTGAAATCTCAGCACACATTTTTTCACCCAATCTTGATGACACTTTCAGGTAATGATCAGTACCCCAATCCCACTTGGCTCACCAAATTTCGTTCTTCTAGGTTAAACCCTTCGTTGGCAGTAACAGTTTAAATTTTTAGGTTTCACTCTGTTTTCTATTATATGGATACATGTAGTTGGAACTCTAAATCAAAAATGGTTTGTGCTAGCACTTTGAAACTTGACACAATAAAATAGTTCCAAGTTCAATCTCTATGGTTTGTTTCCTATTCATGTAGCCCTAAGCAGAGACTGGCGCAAATCACTTTCATGGAAAGGGGTTGCCTACCTTCCAAAAAACTACGAGTTTCCTGAAATCCCAGCACACATTTTTACACCCAATCTTGATGACACTTTCAGGTAATGATCAGTACCCCAATCCCACTTGGCTCACCAAATTTCGTTCTTCTAGGTTAAACCGTTCGTTGGCTGTAAGAGTTTAAATTTTTAGGTTTCACTCTGTTTTCTCCTATATGGATACATATAGTTGGAACTCTAAATCAAACACGGTTTGTGCTAGCTCTTTGAAACTTCACACAATAAAGTACTTCCAAGTTCCATCTCTATGGTTTGTTTCCTATTGATGTAGCCCTAAGCAGAGACTGGCGCAAATCACTTTCATGGAAAGGGGTTGCCAAGCTTCCAAAAAACTATGAGTTTCCTGAAATCTCAGCACACATTTTTTCACCCAATATAAATGACACTTTCAGGTAATGATCAGTACCCCAATCCCACTGGGCTCACCAAATTTCGTTCTTCTAGGTTAAACCGTTCGTTGGCAGTAACAGTTTTAATTTTTAGGTTTCACTCTCTTTTCTCCTATATGTATACATGTAGTTGGGACTCTAAATCAAAGACCTTTTGTGCTAGCTCTTTGAAACTTGACACAATAAAGTAGTTCCAAGTTCTGTCTCTATGGTTTGTTTCCTATTGATGTAGCCCTAAGCAGAGACTGGCGCAAATCACTTTCATGGAAAAGGGTTGACAAGCTTCCAAAAAACTACGAGTTTCCTGAAATATCAGCACACATTTTTTCACCCAATCTTGATGACACATTCAGGTAATGATCAGTACCCCAATCCTACTTGGCTAACCAAATTTCGTTCTTCTAGGTTACACCGTTCGTTGGCTGTAACAGTTTTAATTTTTAGGTTTCAGTCTGTTTTCTCCTATATGGATACATATAGTTGGAACTCCAAATCAAACACGGTTTGTGCTAGCTCTTTGAAACTTCACACAATAAAGTAGTTCCATGTTCTATCTCTATGGTTTGTTTCCTATTGATGTAACCCTAAGCAGAGACCGGCGCAAATCACTTCCATGGAAATGGGTTGCCAAGCTTCCAAAAAACTACGAGTTTCCTGAAATCTCAGCACACATTTTTTCACCCAATCTTGATGACACTTTCAGGTAATGATCAGTACCCCAATCCCACTTGGCTCACCAAATTTCGTTCTTCTAGGTTAAACCCTTCGTTGGCAGTAACAGTTTTAATTTTTAGGTTTCACTCTGTTTTCTATTATATGGATACATGTAGTTGGAACTCCAAATCAAAGATGGTTTGTGCTAGCACATTGAAAATTGACACAATAAAATAGTTCCAATTTCAATCTCTATGGTTTGTTTCCTATTCATGTAGCCCTAAGCAGAGACTGGCGTGAATCACTTTCATGGAAAGGGGTTGCCAAGCTTCCAAAAAACTACGAGTTTCTTGAAATCCCAGCACACATTTTTACACCCAATCTTGATGACACTTTCAGGTAAATATCAGTACGCCAATCCCACTTGGCTCACCAAATTTCGTTCTTCTGGATTAAACCATTCGTTGGCAGTAACAGTTTAAATATTTAGGTTTCACTCAGTTTTCTCCTATATGGATACATGTAGTTGGAACTCTAAATCAAAGAAGGTTTGTGCTAGCTCTTTGAAAATTGACACAATAAAGTAGTTCCAAGTTCTATCTCTATGGTTTGTTTCCTATTGATGTAGGCCTAAGCAGAGACCGGTGCAAATCACTTTCATGGAAAGGGATTGACAAGCTTCCAAAAAACTACGAGTTTCCTGAAATCTCAGCACACATTTTTTCACCGAATCTTGATGACACTTTCAGGTTATGATCAGTACGCGATTCCCACTTGGCTCACCAAATTTCGTTCTTCTAGTTTAAACCATTCGTTGGCAGTAACAGTTTTAATTTTTAGGTTTCACTCTGTTTTCTCCTATATATATACATGTAGTTGGAACTCTAAATCAAAGACAGTTTGTGCTAGCTGTTGAAACTTGACACAATAAAGTAGTTCCAAGTTCTGTTCCTATGGTTTGTTTCCTATTGATGTAGCCCTAAGCAGAGACTGGCGCAAATCACTTTCATGGAAACGGGTTGACAAGCTTCCAAAAAACTACGAGTTTCCTGAAATCTCAGCACACATTTTTCACCCAATCTTGATGACACTTTCAGGTAATGATCAGTACCCCAATCCCACTTGGCTAACCAAATTTCGTTCTTCTAGGTTAAACCGTTCGTTGGCTGTAACAGTTTTAATTTTTAGGTTTCACTCTGTTTTCTCCTATATGGATACATATAGTTGGAACTCATATCAAACACGGTTTGTGCTAGCTCTTTGAAACTTCACACAATAAAGTAGTTCCAAGTTCTATCTCTATGGTTTGTTTCCTATTGATGTAGTCCTAAGCAGAGACCGGCGCAAATCACTTCCATGAAAATGGGTTGCCAAGCTTCCAAAAAACTACGAGTTTCCTGAAATCTCAGCACACATTTTTTCACCCAATCTTGATGACACTTTCAGGTACTGATCAGTACCCCAATCCTACTTGGCTCACCAAATTTCGTTCTTCTAGGTTAAACCATTCGTTGGCAGTAACAGTTTAAATATTTAGGTTACACTCAGATTTCTCCTATATGGATACATGTAGTTGGATCTCTAAATCAAAGAAGATTTGTGCTAGCTCTTTGAAAATTGACACAATAAAGTAGTTCCATGTTCTATCTCTATGGTTTGTTTCCTATTGATGTAGCCCTAAGCAGAGACCGGTGCAAATCACTTTCATGGAAAGGGGTTGACAAGCTTCCAAAAAACCACGAGTTTTCTGAAATCTCAGCACACATTTTTTCACCCAATCTTGATGACACTTTCAGGTAATGATCAGTACCCCAATCCCACTGGGCTCACCAAATTTCGTTCTTCTAGGTTAAACCGTTCGTTGGCAGTAACAGTTTTAATTTTTAGGTTTCACTCTGTTTTCTCCTATATGTATACATGTAGTTGGGACTCTAAATCAAAGACGGTTTGTGCTAGCTCTTTGAAACTTGACACAATAAAGTAGTTCCAAGTTCCATCTCTAAGGTTTGTTTCCTATTGATGTAGCCCTAAGCAGAGATCTGCGCAAATCACTTTCATGGAAAGGGGTTGACAAGCTTCCAAAAAACCACGATTTTCCTGAAATCTCAGCACACATTTTTTCACCCAATCTTGATGACACTTTCAGATAATGATCAGTACCCCAATCCCACTGGGCTCACCAAATTTCGTTCTTCTAGGTTAAACCGTTCGTTGGCAGTAACAGTTTTAATTTTTAGGTTTCACTCTGTTTTCTCCTATATGTATACATGTAGTTGGGACTCTAAATCAAAGACAGTTTGTGCTAGCTGTTGAAACTTGACACAATAAAGTAGTTCCAAGTTCTGTCTCTATGGTTTGTTTCCTATTGATGTAGCCCTAAGCAGAGACTGGCGCAAATCACTTTCATGGAAACGGGTTGCCAAGCTTCCAAAAAACTACGAGTTTCCTGAAATATCGGCACACATTTTTTCACCCAATCTTGATGACACTTTCAGGTAATGATCAGTACCGCAATCCCACTTGGCTAACCAAATTTCGTTCTTCTAGGTTAAACCGTTCGTTGGCTGTAACAGTTTTAATTTTTAGGTTTCACTCTGTTTTCTCCTATATGGATACATATAGTTGGAACTCTAAATCAAACACGGTTTGTGCTAGCTCTTTGAAACTTCACACAATAAAGTAGTTCCAAGTTCTATCTCTATGGTTTGTTTCCTATTGATGTAGCCCTAAGCAGAGACCGGCGCAAATCACTTCCATGGAAATGGGTTGCCAAGCTTCCAAAAAACTACGAGTTTCCTGAAATCTCAGCACACATTTTTTCACCCAATCTTGATGACACTTTCAGGTAATGATCAGTACCCCAATCCCACTTGGCTCACCAAATTTCGTTCTTCTAGGTTAAACCCTTCGTTGGCAGTAACAGTTTAAATTTTTAGGTTTCACTCTGTTTTCTATTATATGGATACATGTAGTTGGAACTCTAAATCAAAAATGGTTTGTGCTAGCACTTTGAAACTTGACACAATAAAATAGTTCCAAGTTCAATCTCTATGGTTTGTTTCCTATTCATGTAGCCCTAAGCAGAGACTGGCGCAAATCACTTTCATGGAAAGGGGTTGCCAAGCTTCCAAAAAACTACGAGTTTCCTGAAATCCCAGCACACATTTTTACACCCAATCTTGATGACACTTTCAGGTAATGATCAGTACCCCAATCCCACTTGGCTCACCAAATTTCGTTCTTCTAGGTTAAACCGTTCGTTGGCTGTAAGAGTTTAAATTTTTAGGTTTCACTCTGTTTTCTCCTATATGGATACATATAGTTGGAACTCTAAATCAAACACGGTTTGTGCTAGCACTTTGAAACTTCACACAATAAAGTACTTCCAAGTTCCATCTCTATGGTTTGTTTCCTATTGATGTAGCCCTAAGCAGAGACTGGCGCAAATCACTTTCATGGAAAGGGGTTGCCAAGCTTCCAAAAAACTATGAGTTTCCTGAAATCTCAGCACACATTTTTTCAACCAATATAAATGACACTTTCAGGTAATGATCAGTACCCCAATCCCACTGGGCTCACCAAATTTCGTTCTTCTAGGTTAAACCGTTCGTTGGCAGTAACAGTTTTAATTTTTAGGTTTCACTCTCTTTTCTCCTATATGTATACATGTAGTTGGGACTCTAAATCAAAGACCATTTGTGCTAGCTCTTTGAAACTTGACACAATAAAGTAGTTCCAAGTTCTGTCTCTATGGTTTGTTTCCTATTGATGTAGCCCTAAGCAGAGACTGGCGCAAATCACTTTCATGGAAAAGGGTTGACAAGCTTCCAAAAAACTACGAGTTTCCTGAAATCTCAGCACACATTTTTTCACCCAATCTTGATGACACATTCAGGTAATGATCAGTACCCCAATCCTACTTGGCTAACCAAATTTCGTTCTTCTAGGTTAAACCATTCGTTGGCTGTAACAGTTTTAATTTTTAGGTTTCACTCTGTTTTCTCCTATATGGATACATATAGTTGGAACTCCAAATCAAACACGGTTTGTGCTAGCTCTTTGAAACTTCACACAATAAAGTAGTTCCATGTTCTATCTCTATGGTTTGTTTCCTATTGATGTAACCCTAAGCAGAGACCGGCACAAATCACTTCCATGGAAATGGGTTGCCAAGCTTCCAAAAAACTACGAGTTTCCTGAAATCTCAGCACACATTTTTTCACCCAATCTTGATGACACTTTCAGGTAATGATCAGTACCCCAATCCCACTTGACTCACCAAATTTCGTTCTTCTAGGTTAAACCCTTCGTTGGCAGTAACAGATTTAATTTTTAGGTTTCACTCTGTTTTCTATTATATGGATACATGTAGTTGGAACTCCAAATCAAAGATGGTTTGTGCTAGCACATTGAAAATTGACACAATAAAATAGTTCCAATTTCAATCTCTATGGTTTGTTTCCTATTCATGTAGCCCTAAGCAGAGACTGGCGCGAATCACTTTCATGGAAAGGGGTTGCCAAGCTTCCAAAAAACTACGAGTTTCTTGAAATCCCAGCACACATTTTTACACCCAATCTTGATGACACTTTCAGGTAAATATCAGTACCCCAATCCCACTTGGCTCACCAAATTTCGTTCTTCTGGATTAAACCATTCGTTGGCAGTAACAGTTTAAATATTTAGGTTTCACTCAGTTTTCTCCTATATGGATACATGTAGTTGGAACTCTAAATCAAAGAAGGTTTGTGCTAGCTCTTTGAAAATTGACACAATAAAGTAGTTCCAAGTTCTATCTCTATGGTTTGTTTCCTATTGATATAGCCCTAAGCAGAGACTGGTGCAAATCACTTTCATGGAAAGGGATTGACAAGCTTCCAAAAAACTACGAGTTTCCTGAAATCTCAGCACACATTTTTTCACCCAATCTTGATGACACTCTCAGGTTATGATCAGTACGCGAATCCCACTTGGCTCACCAAATTTCGTTCTTCTAGTTTAAACCATTCGTTGGCAGTAACAGTTTTAATTTTTAGGTTTCACTCTGTTTTCTCCTATATATATACATGTAGTTGGAACTCTAAATCAAAGACAGTTTGTGCTAGCTGTTGAAACTTGACACAATAAAGTAGTTCCAAGTTCTGTTCCTATGGTTTGTTTCCTATTGATGTAGCCCTAAGCAGAGACTGGCGCAAATCACTTTCATGGAAACGGGTTGACAAGCTTCCAAAAAACTACGAGTTTCCTGAAATCTCAGCACACATTTTTCACCCAATCTTGATGACACTTTCAGGTAATGATCAGTACCCCAAACCCAGTTGGCTAACCAAATTTCGTTCTTCTTTGTTAAACCGTTCTTTGGCTGTAACAGTTTTAATTTTTAGGTTTCACTCTGTTTTCTCCTATATGGATACATATAGTTGGAACTCATATCAAACACGGTTTGTGCTAGCTCTTTGAAACTTCACACAATAAAGTAGTTCCAAGTTCTATCTCTATGGTTTGTTTCCTATTGATGTAGCCCTAAGCAGAGACCGGCGCAAATCACTTCCATGAAAATGGGTTGCCAAGCTTCCAAAAAACTACGAGTTTCCTGAAATCTCAGCACACATTTTTTCACCCAATCTTGATGACACTTTCAGGTACTGATCAGTACACCAATCCCACTTGGCTCACCAAATTTCGTTCTTCTAGGTTAAACCATTCGTTGGCAGTAACAGTTTAAATATTTAGGTTACACTCAGATTTCTCCTATATGGATACATGTAGTTGGAACTCTAAATCAAAGAAGATTTGTGCTAGCTCTTTGAAAATTGACACAATAAAGTAGTTCCATGTTCTATCTCTATGGTTTGTTTCCTATTGATGTAGCCCTAAGCAGAGACCGGTGCAAATCACTTTCATGGAAAGGGGTTGACAAGCTTCCAAAAAACCACGAGTTTTCTGAAATCTCAGCACACATTTTTTCACCCAATCTTGATGACACTTTCAGGTAATGATCAGTACGCCAATCCCACTTGGTTCACCAAATTTGGTTCTTCTAGGTTAAACCATTCGTTGGCAGTAACAGTTTTAATTTTTAGGTTTCACTCTGTTTTCTCCTATATGTATACATGTATTTGGGACTCTAAATCAAAGACGGTTTGTGCTAGCTCTTTGAATCTTGACACAATAAAGTAGTTCCAAGTTCTATCTCTATGGTTTGTTTGCTATTAATGTAGCCCCAACCAGAGACTGGCGCAAATCACTTTCATGGAAATGGGTTGCCAAGCTTCCAAAAAACTACGAGTTTCCTGAAATCTCAGCACACATTTTTTCACCCAATCTTGATGACACTTTCAGGTAATGATCAGTACCCCAATCCCACTTGGCTCACCAAATTTCGTTCTTCTAGGTTAAACAATTCGTTGGCTGTAACAGTTTTAATTTTTAGGTTTCACTCTGTTTTCTTCTATATGGATACATGTATTTGGAACTCTAAATCAAAGACGGTTTGTGCTAGCTCTTTGAAACTTGACACAATAAAGTAGTTCCATGTTCAATCTCTATGGTTTGTTTCCTATTCATGTAGCCCTAATGAGAGACCGGCGTAAATCAGTTTAAGGGAAAGGGGTTGCGAAACTTCCAAAAAACTACGAGTTTCCTGAAATCCCAGCACACATTTTTACTCCCAATCTTGATGAGACTTTCACGTAATGATCAGTACCCCAATCCCACTTGGCTCACCAAATTTCGTTCTTCTAGGTTAAACAGTTCGTTGGCAGTAACAGTTTTAATTTTTAGGTTTCACTCTGTTTTCTCCTATATGGATACATGTATTTGGAACTCTAAATCAAACACGGTTTGTGCTAGCTCTTTGAAAATTGACACAATAAAGTAGTTCCAAGTTCTATCTCTATGGTTTGTTTCCTATTGATGTAGCCCTAAGCAGAGACTGGCGCAAATCACTTTCATGGAAAAGGGTTGACAAACTTCCAAAAAACCACGAGTTTCCTGAAATCTCAGCACACATTTTTTCACCCAATCTGATGACACTTTCAGATAATGATCAGTACCCCAATCCCACTTGGCTCACCAAATTTCGTTTTTCTAAGTTAAACCGTTCGTTGGCAGAAACAGTTTTAATTGTTAGGTTTCACTCAGTTTTCTTCTATATGGATACATGTAGTTGGAACTCTAAATTAAACACGGTTTGTGCTAGCTCTTTGAATCTTGACAAAATAAAGTAGTTCCAAGTTCTATCTCTATGGTTTGTTTCCTATTGATGTAGCCCTAAGCAGAGACTGGCACAAATCACTTTCATGGAAACGGGTTGCCAAGCTTCCAAAAACTACGAGTTTCCTGAAATCTCAGCACACATTTTTTCACCCAATCTTGATGACACTTTCAGGTAATGATCAGTACCCCAATCCCACTGGGGTCACCAAATTTCGTTCTTCAAGGTTAAACAGTTCGTTGGCTGTAACAGTTTTAATTTTTAGGTTTCACTCTGCTTTCTCCTATATGGATACATGTAGATGGAACTCTAAATCAAACACGGTTTGTGCTAGCTCTTTGAAACTTGACACAATAAAGTAATTCCAAGTTCCATCTCTATGGTTTGTTTCCTATTGATGTAGTCCTAAGCAGAGACTGGCGCAAATCACTTTCATTGAAAAGGGTTGACAAACTTCCAAAAAACCACGAGTTTCCTGAAATCTCAGCACACATTTTTTCACCCAATCTTGATGACACTTTCAGATAATGATCAGTACCCCAATCCCACTTGGCTCACCAAATTTCGTTATTCTAAGTTAAACCGTTCGTTGGCAGAAACAGTTTTAATTGTTAGGTTTCACTCATTTTTCTTCTATATGGATACATGTATTTGGAACTCTAAATTAAACACGGTTTGTGCTAGCTCTTTGAATCTTGACAAAATAATGTAGTTCCAAGTTCTATCTCTATGGTTTGTTTCCTATTGATGTAGCCCTAAGCAGAGACTGGTGCAAATCACTTTCATGGAAAGGGGTTGCCAAGCTTCCAAAAAACTACGAGTTTCCTGAAATCTAAGCACACATTTTTTCACACAATCTTGATTATAATTTCAGATAATGATCAGTAAGCCAATCCCACTTGGCTCACCACATTTCGTTCTTCTATTTTAAACCGTTCATTCGCAGTAAAGTTTTATTTTAGGTTTCACTCTGTTTTCTCCTATATGGATACATATATTTGGAACTCTAAATCAAACACGGTTTGTGCTAGCTCTTTGAAACTTCACACAATAAAGTACTTCCAAGTTCCATCTCAATGGTTTGTTTCCTATTCATGTAGCCCTAATGAGAGACCAGCGTAAATCACTTTAATTGAAAGGGGTTGCCAAGCTTCCAAAAAACTACGAGTTTCCTGAAATCCCAGCACACATTTTTACACCCAATCTTGATGAGACTTTCAGGTAATGATCAGTACCCCAATCCCACTTGGCTCACCAAATTTCGATCTTCTAGGTTAAACCGTTCGTTGGCAGTAACAGTTTAAATATTTAGGTTTCACTCAGTTTTCTCCTATATGGATACATGTAGATGGAACTCTAAATCAAAGACGGTTTGTGCTACCTCTTTGAAAATTGACACAATAAAGTAGTTCTAAGTTCTATCTCTATGGTTTGTTTCCTATTGATGTAGCTCTAAGCAGAGACCGGCGCAAATCACTTTCATGGAAAGGGGTTGACAAGCTTCCAAAAAACCACGAGTTTCCTGAAATCTCAGCACACATTTTTTCACCCAATCTTGATGACACTCTCAGGTTATGATCAGTACGCGAATCCCACTTGGCTCACCAAATTTCGTTCTTCTAGTTTAAACCATTCGTTGGCAGTAACAGTTTTAATTTTTAGGTTTCACTCTGTTTTCTCCTATATATATACATGTAGTTGGAACTCTAAATCAAAGACAGTTTGTGCTAGCTGTTGAAACTTGACACAATAAAGTAGTTCCAAGTTCTGTTCCTATGGTTTGTTTCCTATTGATGTAGCCCTAAGCAGAGACTGGCGCAAATCACTTTCATGGAAACGGGTTGACAAGCTTCCAAAAAACTACGAGTTTCCTGAAATCTCAGCACACATTTTTCACCCAATCTTGATGACACTTTCAGGTAATGATCAGTACCCCAAACCCACTTGGCTAACCAAATTTCGTTCTTCTAGGTTAAACCGTTCGTTGGCTGTAACAGTTTTAATTTTTAGGTTTCACTCTGTTTTCTCCTATATGGATACATATAGTTGGAACTCATATCAAACACGGTTTGTGCTAGCTCTTTGAAACTTCACACAATAAAGTAGTTCCAAGTTCTATCTCTATGGTTTGTTTCCTATTGATGTAGCCCTAAGCAGAGACCGGCGCAAATCACTTCCATGAAAATGGGTTGCCAAGCTTCCAAAAAACTACGAGTTTCCTGAAATCTCAGCACACATTTTTTCACCCAATCTTGATGACACTTTCAGGTACTGATCAGTACCCCAATCCCACTTGGCTCACCAAATTTCGTTCTTCTAGGTTAAACCATTCGTTGGCAGTAACAGTTTAAATATTTAGGTTACACTCAGATTTCTCCTATATGGATACATGTAGTTGGAACTCTAAATCAAAGAAGATTTGTGCTAGCTCTTTGAAAATTGACACAATAAAGTAGTTCCATGTTCTATCTCTATGGTTTGTTTCCTATTGATGTAGCCCTAAGCAGAGACCGGTGCAAATCACTTTCATGGAAAGGGGTTGACAAGCTTCCAAAAAACCACGAGTTTTCTGAAATCTCAGCACACATTTTTTCACCCAATCTTGATGACACTTTCAGGTAATGATCAGTACGCCAATCCCACTTGGCTCACCAAATTTGGTTCTTCTAGGTTAAACCATTCGTTGGCAGTAACAGTTTTAATTTTTAGGTTTCACTCTGTTTTCTCCTATATGTATACATGTATTTGGGACTCTAAATCAAAGACGGTTTGTGCTAGCTCTTTGAATCTTGACACAATAAAGTAGTTCCAAGTTCTATCTCTATGGTTTGTTTGCTATTAATGTAGCCCCAACCAGAGACTGGCGCAAATCACTTTCATGGAAATGGGTTGCCAAGCTTCCAAAAAACTACGAGTTTCCTGAAATCTCAGCACACATTTTTTCACCCAATCTTGATGACACTTTCAGGTAATGATCAGTACCCCAATCCCACTTGGCTCACCAAATTTCGTTCTTCTAGGTTAAACAATTCGTTGGCTGTAACAGTTTTAATTTTTAGGTTTCACTCTGTTTTCTTCTATATGGATACATGTATTTGGAACTCTAAATCAAAGACGGTTTGTGCTAGCTCTTTGAAACTTGACACAATAAAGTAGTTCCATGTTCAATCTCTATGGTTTGTTTCCTATTCATGTAGCCCTAATGAGAGACCGGCGTAAATCAGTTTAAGGGAAAGGGGTTGCGAAACTTCCAAAAAACTACGAGTTTCCTGAAATCCCAGCACACATTTTTACACCCAATCTTGATGAGACTTTCACGTAATGATCAGTACCCCAATCCCACTTGGCTCACCAAATTTCGTTATTCTAAGTTAAACCGTTCGTTGGCAGAAACAGTTTTAATTGTTAGGTTTCACTCAGTTTTCTTCTATATGGATACATGTAGTTGGAACTCTAAATTAAACACGGTTTGTGCTAGCTCTTTGAATCTTGACAAAATAAAGTAGTTCCAAGTTCTATCTCTATGGTTTGTTTCCTATTGATGTAGCCCTAAGCAGAGACTGGTGCAAATCACTTTCATGGAAAGGGGTTGCCAAGCTTCCAAAAAACTACGAGTTTCCTGAAATCTAAGCACACATTTTTTCACACAATCTTGATTATAATTTCAGATAATGATCAGTAAGCCAATCCCACTTGGCTCACCACATTTCGTTCTTCTAGGTTAAACCGTTCATTCGCAGTAAAGTTTTATTTTAGGTTTCACTCTGTTTTCTCCTATATGGATACACATATTTGGAACTCTAAATCAAACACGGTTTGTGCTAGCTCTTTGAAACTTCACACAATAAAGTACTTCCAAGTTCCATCTCTATGGTTTGTTTCCTATTCATGTAGCCCTAATGAGAGACCAGCGTAAATCACTTTAATTGAAAGGGGTTGCCAAGCTTCCAAAAAACTACGAGTTTCCTGAAATCCCAGCACACATTTTTACACCCAATCTTGATGAGACTTTCAGGTAATGATCAGTACCCCAATCCCACTTGGCTCACCAAATTTCGTTCTTCTAGGTTAAACCGTTCGTTGGCAGTAACAGTTTAAATATTTAGGTTTCACTCAGTTTTCTCCTATATGGATACATGTATTTGGAACTCTAAATCAAACACGGTTTGTGCTAGATCTTTGAAAATTGACACAATAAAGTAGTTCCAAGTTCTATCTCTACGGTTTGTTTCCTATTGATGTAGCTCTAAGCAGAGACCGGCGCAAATCACTTTCATGGAAAGGGGTTGACAAGCTTCCAAAAAACCACGAGTTTCCTGAAATCTCAGCACACATTTTTTCACCCAATCTTGATGACACTTTCAGATAATGATCAGTACTCCAATCCCACTTGGCTCACCAATTTCGTTCTTCTAGGTTAAACCGTTCGTTGGCAGTAACAGTTTTAATTTTTAGGTTTCACTCTGTTTTCTCCTATATGTATACATGTAGTTGGGACTCTGAATCAAAGACGGGTTGTGCTAGCTATTTGAAACTTGACACAATAAAGTAGTTCCATGTTCAATCTCTATGGTTTGTTTCCTATTCATGTAGCCCTAATGAGAGACCGGCGTAAATCAGTTTAAGGGAAAGGGGTTGCGAAACTTCCAAAAAACTACGAGTTTCCTGAAATCCCAGCACACATTTTTACTCCCAATCTTGATGAGACTTTCACGTAATGATCAGTACCCCAATCCCACTTGGCTCACCAAATTTCGTTCTTCTAGGTTAAACAGTTCGTTGGCAGTAACAGTTTTAATTTTTAGGTTTCACTCTGTTTTCTCCTATATGGATACATGTATTTGGAACTCTAAATCAAACACGGTTTGTGCTAGCTCTTTGAAAATTGACACAATAAAGTAGTTCCAAGTTCTATCTCTATGGTTTGTTTCCTATTGATGTAGCCCTAAGCAGAGACTGGCGCAAATCACTTTCATGGAAAAGGGTTGACAAACTTCCAAAAAACCACGAGTTTCCTGAAATCTCAGCACACATTTTTTCACCCAATCTGATGACACTTTCAGATAATGATCAGTACCCCAATCCCACTTGGCTCACCAAATTTCGTTTTTCTAAGTTAAACCGTTCGTTGGCAGAAACAGTTTTAATTGTTAGGTTTCACTCAGTTTTCTTCTATATGGATACATGTAGTTGGAACTCTAAATTAAACACGGTTTGTGCTAGCTCTTTGAATCTTGACAAAATAAAGTAGTTCCAAGTTCTATCTCTATGGTTTGTTTCCTATTGATGTAGCCCTAAGCAGAGACTGGCACAAATCACTTTCATGGAAACGGGTTGCCAAGCTTCCAAAAACTACGAGTTTCCTGAAATCTCAGCACACATTTTTTCACCCAATCTTGATGACACTTTCAGGTAATGATCAGTACCCCAATCCCACTGGGGTCACCAAATTTCGTTCTTCAAGGTTAAACAGTTCGTTGGCTGTAACAGTTTTAATTTTTAGGTTTCACTCTGCTTTCTCCTATATGGATACATGTAGATGGAACTCTAAATCAAACACGGTTTGTGCTAGCTCTTTGAAACTTGACACAATAAAGTAATTCCAAGTTCCATCTCTATGGTTTGTTTCCTATTGATGTAGTCCTAAGCAGAGACTGGCGCAAATCACTTTCATTGAAAAGGGTTGACAAACTTCCAAAAAACCACGAGTTTCTTGAAATCTCAGCACACATTTTTTCACCCAATCTTGATGACACTTTCAGATAATGATCAGTACCCCAATCCCACTTGGCTCACCAAATTTCGTTATTCTAAGTTAAACCGTTCGTTGGCAGAAACAGTTTTAATTGTTAGGTTTCACTCATTTTTCTTCTATATGGATACATGTATTTGGAACTCTAAATTAAACACGGTTTGTGCTAGCTCTTTGAATCTTGACAAAATAATGTAGTTCCAAGTTCTATCTCTATGGTTTGTTTCCTATTGATGTAGCCCAAAGCAGAGACTGGTGCAAATCACTTTCATGGAAAGGGGTTGCCAAGCTTCCAAAAAACTACGAGTTTCCTGAAATCTAAGCACACATTTTTTCACACAATCTTGATTATAATTTCAGATAATGATCAGTAAGCCAATCCCACTTGGCTCACCACATTTCGTTCTTCTATTTTAAACCGTTCATTCGCAGTAAAGTTTTATTTTAGGTTTCACTCTGTTTTCTCCTATATGGATACATATATTTGGAACTCTAAATCAAACACGGTTTGTGCTAGCTCTTTGAAACTTCACACAATAAAGTACTTCCAAGTTCCATCTCAATGGTTTGTTTCCTATTCATGTAGCCCTAATGAGAGACCAGCGTAAATCACTTTAATTGAAAGGGGTTGCCAAGCTTCCAAAAAACTACGAGTTTCCTGAAATCCCAGCACACATTTTTACACCCAATCTTGATGAGACTTTCAGGTAATGATCAGTACCCCAATCCCACTTGGCTCACCAAATTTCGATCTTCTAGGTTAAACCGTTCGTTGGCAGTAACAGTTTAAATATTTAGGTTTCACTCAGTTTTCTCCTATATGGATACATGTAGTTGGAACTCTAAATCAAAGACGGTTTGTGCTACCTCTTTGAAAATTGACACAATAAAGTAGTTCTAAGTTCTATCTCTATGGTTTGTTTCCTATTGATGTAGCTCTAAGCAGAGACCGGCGCAAATCACTTTCATGGAAAGGGGTTGACAAGCTTCCAAAAAACCACGAGTTTCCTGAAATCTCAGCACACATTTTTTCACCCAATCTTGATGACACTCTCAGGTTATGATCAGTACGCGAATCCCACTTGGCTCACCAAATTTCGTTCTTCTAGTTTAAACCATTCATTGGCAGTAACAGTTTTAATTTTTAGGTTTCACTCTGTTTTCTCCTATATATATACATGTAGTTGGAACTCTAAATCAAAGACAGTTTGTGCTAGCTGTTGAAACTTGACACAATAAAGTAGTTCCAAGTTCTGTTCCTATGGTTTGTTTCCTATTGATGTAGCCCTAAGCAGAGACGGGCGCAAATCACTTTCATGGAAACGGGTTGACAAGCTTCCAAAAAACTACGAGTTTCCTGAAATCTCAGCACACATTTTTCACCCAATCTTGATGACACTTTCAGGTAATGATCAGTACCCCAAACCCACTTGGCTAACCAAATTTCGTTCTTCTAGGTTAAACCGTTCGTTGGCTGTAACAGTTTTAATTTTTAGGTTTCACTCTGTTTTCTCCTATATGGATACATATAGTTGGAACTCATATCAAACACGGTTTGTGCTAGCTCTTTGAAACTTCACACAATAAAGTAGTTCCAAGTTCTATCTCTATGGTTTGTTTCCTATTGATGTAGCCCTAAGCAGAGACCGGCGCAAATCACTTCCATGAAAATGGGTTGCCAAGCTTCCAAAAAACTACGAGTTTCCTGAAATCTCAGCACACATTTTTTCACCCAATCTTGATGACACTTTCAGGTACTGATCAGTACCCCAATCCCACTTGGCTCACCAAATTTCGTTCTTCTAGGTTAAACCATTCGTTGGCAGTAACAGTTTAAATATTTAGGTTACACTCAGATTTCTCCTATATGGATACATGTAGTTGGAACTCTAAATCAAAGAAGATTTGTGCTAGCTCTTTGAAAATTGACACAATAAAGTAGTTCCATGTTCTATCTCTATGGTTTGTTTCCTATTGATGTAGCCCTAAGCAGAGACCGGTGCAAATCACTTTCATGGAAAGGGGTTGACAAGCTTCCAAAAAACTACGAGTTTCCTGAAATCTCAGCACACATTTCTTCACCCAATCTTGATGACACTTTCAGGTAATGATCACCACCCCAATCACACTTGGCTCACCAAATTTTGTTCTTCTAGGTTAAACCATTCGTTGGCAGTAACAGTTTTAATTTTTAGGTTTCACTCTGTTTTCTCCTATATGTATACATGTATTTGGGACTCTAAATCAAAGACGGTTTGTGCTAGCTCTTTGAATCTTGACACAATAAAGTAGTTCCAAGTTCTATCTCTATGGTTTGTTTGCTATTAATGTAGCCCCAACCAGAGACTGGCGCAAATCACTTTCATGGAAATGGGTTGCCAAGCTTCCAAAAAACTACGAGTTTCCTGAAATCTCAGCACACATTTTTTCACCCAATCTTGATGACACTTTCAGGTAATGATCAGTACCCCAATCCCACTTGGCTCACCAAATTTCGTTCTTCTAGGTTAAACAATTCGTTGGCTGTAACAGTTTTAATTTTTAGGTTTCACTCTGTTTTCTTCTATATGGATACATGTATTTGGAACTCTAAATCAAAGACGGTTTGTGCTAGCTCTTTGAAACTTGACACAATAAAGTAGTTCCATGTTCAATCTCTATGGTTTGTTTCCTATTCATGTAGCCCTAATGAGAGACCGGCGTAAATCAGTTTAAGGGAAAGGGGTTGCGAAACTTCCAAAAAACTACGAGTTTCCTGAAATCCCAGCACACAGTTTTACACCCAATCTTGATGAGACTTTCACGTAATGATCAGTACCCCAATCCCACTTGGCTCACCAAATTTCGTTATTCTAAGTTAAACCGTTCGTTGGCAGAAACAGTTTTAATTGTTAGGTTTCACTCAGTTTTCTTCTATATGGATACATGTAGTTGGAACTCTAAATTAAACACGGTTTGTGCTAGCTCTTTGAATCTTGACAAATTAAAGTAGTTCCAAGTTCTATCTCTATGGTTTGTTTCCTATTGATGTAGCCCTAAGCAGAGACTGGTGCAAATCACTTTCATGGAAAGGGGTTGCCAAGCTTCCAAAAAACTACGAGTTTCCTGAAATCTAAGCACACATTTTTTCACACAATCTTGATTATAATTTCAGATAATGATCAGTAAGCCAATCCCACTTGGCTCACCACATTTCGTTCTTCTAGGTTAAACCGTTCATTCGCAGTAAAGTTTTATTTTAGGTTTCACTCTGTTTTCTCCTATATGGATACACATATTTGGAACTCTAAATCAAACACGGTTTGTGCTAGCTCTTTGAAACTTCACACAATAAAGTACTTCCAAGTTCCATCTCTATGGTTTGTTTCCTATTCATGTAGCCCTAATGAGAGACCAGCGTAAATCACTTTAATTGAAAGGGGTTGCCAAGCTTCCAAAAAACTACGAGTTTCCTGAAATCCCAGCACACATTTTTACACCCAATCTTGATGAGACTTTCAGGTAATGATCAGTACCCCAATCCCACTTGGCTCACCAAATTTCGTTCTTCTAGGTTAAACCGTTCGTTGGCAGTAACAGTTTAAATATTTAGGTTTCACTCAGTTTTCTCCTATATGGATACATGTATTTGGAACTCTAAATCAAACACGGTTTGTGCTAGCTCTTTGAAAATTGACACAATAAAGTAGTTCCAAGTTCTATCTCTACGGTTTGTTTCCTATTGATGTAGCTCTAAGCAGAGACCGGCGCAAATCACTTTCATGGAAAGGGGTTGACAAGCTTCCAAAAAACCACGAGTTTCCTGAAATCTCAGCACACATTTTTTCACCCAATCTTGATGACACTTTCAGATAATGATCAGTACTCCAATCCCACTTGGCTCACCAAATTCGTTCTTCTAGGTTAAACCGTTCGTTGGCAGTAACAGTTTTAATTTTTAGGTTTCACTCTGTTTTCTCCTATATGTATACATGTAGTTGGGACTCTGAATCAAAGACGGGTTGTGCTAGCTATTTGAAACTTGACACAATAAAGTAGTTCCAAGTTCTATCTCTATGGTTTGTTTCCTATTGATGTAGCCCTAAGCAGAGACTGGCACAAATCACTTTCATGGAAACGGGTTGCCAAGCTTCCAAAAACTACGAGTTTCCTGAAATTTCAGCACACATTTTTTCACCCAATCTTGATGACACTTTCAGGTAATGATCAGTACCCCAATCCCACTGGGGTCACCAAATTTCGTTCTTCAAGGTTAAACCGTTCGTTGGCTGTAACAGTTTTAATTTTTAGGTTTCACTCTGTTTTCTCCTATATGTATACATGTATTTGGGACTCTAAATCAAAGACGGTTTGTGCTAGCTCTTTGAATCTTGACACAATAAAGTAGTTCCAAGTTCTATCTCTATGGTTTGTTTGCTATTAATGTAGCCCCAACCAGAGACTGGCGCAAATCACTTTCATGGAAATGGGTTGCCAAGCTTCCAAAAAACTACGAGTTTCCTGAAATCTCAGCACACATTTTTTCACCCAATCTTGATGACACTTTCAGGTAATGATCAGTACCCCAATCCCACTTGGCTCACCAAATTTCGTTCTTCTAGGTTAAACAATTCGTTGGCTGTAACAGTTTTAATTTTTAGGTTTCACTCTGTTTTCTTCTATATGGATACATGTATTTGGAACTCTAAATCAAAGACGGTTTGTGCTAGCTCTTTGAAACTTGACACAATAAAGTAGTTCCATGTTCAATCTCTATGGTTTGTTTCCTATTCATGTAGCCCTAATGAGAGACCGGCGTAAATCAGTTTAAGGGAAAGGGGTTGCGAAACTTCCAAAAAACTACGAGTTTCCTGAAATCCCAGCACACATTTTTACACCCAATCTTGATGAGACTTTCACGTAATGATCAGTACCCCAATCCCACTTGGCTCACCAAATTTCGTTATTCTAAGTTAAACCGTTCGTTGGCAGAAACAGTTTTAATTGTTAGGTTTCACTCAGTTTTCTTCTATATGGATACATGTAGTTGGAACTCTAAATTAAACACGGTTTGTGCTAGCTCTTTGAATCTTGACAAAATAAAGTAGTTCCAAGTTCTATCTCTATGGTTTGTTTCCTATTGATGTAGCCCTAAGCAGAGACTGGTGCAAATCACTTTCATGGAAAGGGGTTGCCAAGCTTCCAAAAAACTACGAGTTTCCTGAAATCTAAGCACACATTTTTTCACACAATCTTGATTATAATTTCAGATAATGATCAGTAAGCCAATCCCACTTGGCTCACCACATTTCGTTCTTCTAGGTTAAACCGTTCATTCGCAGTAAAGTTTTATTTTAGGTTTCACTCTGTTTTCTCCTATATGGATACACATATTTGGAACTCTAAATCAAACACGGTTTGTGCTAGCTCTTTGAAACTTCACACAATAAAGTACTTCCAAGTTCCATCTCTATGGTTTGTTTCCTATTCATGTAGCCCTAATGAGAGACCAGCGTAAATCACTTTAATTGAAAGGGGTTGCCAAGCTTCCAAAAAACTACGAGTTTCCTGAAATCCCAGCACACATTTTTACACCCAATCTTGATGAGACTTTCAGGTAATGATCAGTACCCCAATCCCACTTGGCTCACCAAATTTCGTTCTTCTAGGTTAAACCGTTCGTTGGCAGTAACAGTTTAAATATTTAGGTTTCACTCAGTTTTCTCCTATATGGATACATGTATTTGGAACTCTAAATCAAAGACGGTTTGTGCTAGCTCTTTGAAAATTGACACAATAAAGTAGTTCCAAGTTCTATCTCTACGGTTTGTTTCCTATTGATGTAGCTCTAAGCAGAGACCGGCGCAAATCACTTTCATGGAAAGGGGTTGACAAGCTTCCAAAAAACCACGAGTTTCCTGAAATCTCAGCACACATTTTTTCACCCAATCTTGATGACACTTTCAGATAATGATCAGTACTCCAATCCCACTTGGCTCACCAATTTCGTTCTTCTAGGTTAAACCGTTCGTTGGCAGTAACAGTTTTAATTTTTAGGTTTCACTCTGTTTTCTCCTATATGTATACATGTAGTTGGGACTCTGAATCAAAGACGGGTTGTGCTAGCTATTTGAAACTTGACACAATAAAGTAGTTCCAAGTTCTATCTCTATGGTTTGTTTCCTATTGATGTAGCCCTAAGCAGAGACTGGCACAAATCACTTTCATGGAAACGGGTTGCCAAGCTTCCAAAAACTACGAGTTTCCTGAAATTTCAGCACACATTTTTTCACCCAATCTTGATAACACTTTCAGGTAATGATCAGTACCCCAATCCCACTGGGGTCACCAAATTTCGTTCTTCAAGGTTAAACCGTTCGTTGGCTGTAACAGTTTTAATTTTTAGGTTTCACTCTGTTTTCTCCTATATGTATACATGTATTTGGGACTCTAAATCAAAGACGGTTTGTGCTAGCTCTTTGAATCTTGACACAATAAAGTAGTTCCAAGTTCTATCTCTATGGTTTGTTTGCTATTAATGTAGCCCCAACCAGAGACTGGCGCAAATCACTTTCATGGAAATGGGTTGCCAAGCTTCCAAAAAACTACGAGTTTCCTGAAATCTCAGCACACATTTTTTCACCCAATCTTGATGACACTTTCAGGTAATGATCAGTACCCCAATCCCACTTGGCTCACCAAATTTCGTTCTTCTAGGTTAAACAATTCGTTGGCTGTAACAGTTTTAATTTTTAGGTTTCACTCTGTTTTCTTCTATATGGATACATGTATTTGGAACTCTAAATCAAAGACGGTTTGTGCTAGCTCTTTGAAACTTGACACAATAAAGTAGTTCCATGTTCAATCTCTATGGTTTGTTTCCTATTCATGTAGCCCTAATGAGAGACCGGCGTAAATCAGTTTAATGGAAAGGGGTTGCGAAACTTCCAAAAAACTACGAGTTTCCTGAAATCCCAGCACTCATTTTTACTCCCAATCTTGATGAGACTTTCACGTAATGATCAGTACCCCAATCCCACTTGGCTCACCAAATTTCGTTCTTCTAGGTTAAACAGTTCGTTGGCAGTAACAGTTTTAATTTTTAGGTTTCACTCTGTTTTCTCCTATATGGATACATGTATTTGGAACTCTAAATCAAACACGGTTTGTGCTAGCTCTTTGAAAATTGACACAATAAAGTAGTTCCAAGTTCTATCTCTATGGTTTGTTTCCTATTGATGTAGCCCTAAGCAGAGACTGGCGCAAATCACTTTCATGGAAAAGGGTTGACAAACTTCCAAAAAACCACGAGTTTCCTGAAATCTCAGCACACATTTTTTCACCCAATCTTGATGACACTTTCAGATAATGATCAGTACCCCAATCCCACTTGGCTCACCAAATTTCGTTATTCTAAGTTAAACCGTTCGTTGGCAGAAACAGTTTTAATTGTTAGGTTTCACTCAGTTTTCTTCTATATGGATACATGTAGTTGGAACTCTAAATTAAACACGGTTTGTGCTAGCTCTTTGAATCTTGACAAAATAAAGTAGTTCCAAGTTCTATCTCTATGGTTTGTTTCCTATTGATGTAGCTCTAAGCAGAGACTGGCACAAATCACTTTCATGGAAACGGGTTGCCAAGCTTCCAAAAACTACGAGTTTCCTGAAATCTCAGCACACATTTTTTCACCCAATCTTGATGACACTTTCAGGTAATGATCAGTACCCCAATCCCACTGGGGTCACCAAATTTCGTTCTTCAAGGTTAAACCGTTCGTTGGCTGTAACAGTTTTAATTTTTAGGTTTCACTCTGTTTTCTCCTATATGGATACATATAGTTGGAACTCATATCAAACACGGTTTGTGCTAGCTCTTTGAAACTTCACACAATAAAGTAGTTCCAAGTTCTATCTCTATGGTTTGTTTCCTATTGATGTAGCCCTAAGCAGAGACCGGCGCAAATCACTTCCATGGAAATGGGTTGCCAAGCTTCCAAAAAACTACGAGTTTCCTGAAATCTCAGCACACATTTTTTCACCCAATCTTGATGACACTTTCAGGTAATGATCAGTACCCCAATCCCACTTGGCTCACCAAATTTCGTTCTTCTAGGTTAAACCATTCGTTGGCAGTAACAGTTTAAATATTTAGGTTACACTCAGATTTCTCCTATATGGATACATGTAGTTGGAACTCTAAATCAAAGAAGATTTGTGCTAGCTCTTTGAAAATTGACACAATAAAGTAGTTCCATGTTCTATCTCTATGGTTTGTTTCCTATTGATGTAGCCCTAAGCAGAGACCGGTGCAAATCACTTTCATGGAAAGGGGTTGACAAGCTTCCAAAAAACTACGAGTTTCCTGAAATCTCAGCACACATTTCTTCACCCAATCTTGATGACACTTTCAGGTAATGATCACCACCCCAATCACACTTGGCTCACCAAATTTTGTTCTTCTAGGTTAAACCATTCGTTGGCAGTAACAGTTTTAATTTTTAGGTTTCACTCTGTTTTCTCCTATATGTATACATGTATTTGGGACTCTAAATCAAAGACGGTTTGTGCTAGCTCTTTGAATCTTGACACAATAAAGTAGTTCCAAGTTCTATCTCTATGGTTTGTTTGCTATTAATGTAGCCCCAACCAGAGACTGGCGCAAATCACTTTCATGGAAATGGGTTGCCAAGCTTCCAAAAAACTACGAGTTTCCTGAAATCTCAGCACACATTTTTTCACCCAATCTTGATGACACTTTCAGGTAATGATCAGTACCCCAATCCCACTGGGGTCACCAAATTTCGTTCTTCAAGGTTAAACAGTTCGTTGGCTGTAACAGTTTTAATTTTTAGGTTTCACTCTGCTTTCTCCTATATGGATACATGTAGATGGAACTCTAAATCAAACACGGTTTGTGCTAGCTCTTTGAAACTTGACACAATAAAGTAATTCCAAGTTCCATCTCTATGGTTTGTTTCCTATTGATGTAGTCCTAAGCAGAGACTGGCGCAAATCACTTTCATTGAAAAGGGTTGACAAACTTCCAAAAAACCACGAGTTTCCTGAAATCTCAGCACACATTTTTTCACCCAATCTTGATGACACTTTCAGATAATGATCAGTACCCCAATCCCACTTGGCTCACCAAATTTCGTTATTCTAAGTTAAACCGTTCGTTGGCAGAAACAGTTTTAATTGTTAGGTTTCACTCATTTTTCTTCTATATGGATACATGTAGTTGGAACTCTAAATTAAACACGGTTTGTGCTAGCTCTTTGAATCTTGACAAAATAAAGTAGTTCCAAGTTCTATCTCTATGGTTTGTTTCCTATTGATGTAGCCCTAAGCAGAGACTGGTGCAAATCACTTTCATGGAAAGGGGTTGCCAAGCTTCCAAAAAACTACGAGTTTCCTGAAATCTAAGCACACATTTTTTCACACAATCTTGATTATAATTTCAGATAATGATCAGTAAGCCAATCCCACTTGGCTCACCACATTTCGTTCTTCTATTTTAAACCGTTCATTCGCAGTAAAGTTTTATTTTAGGTTTCACTCTGTTTTCTCCTATATGGATACATATATTTGGAACTCTAAATCAAACACGGTTTGTGCTAGCTCTTTGAAACTTCACACAATAAAGTACTTCCAAGTTCCATCTCAATGGTTTGTTTCCTATTCATGTAGCCCTAATGAGAGACCAGCGTAAATCACTTTAATTGAAAGGGGTTGCCAAGCTTCCAAAAAACTACGAGTTTCCTGAAATCCCAGCACACATTTTTACACCCAATCTTGATGAGACTTTCAGGTAATGATCAGTACCCCAATCCCACTTGGCTCACCATATTTCGATCTTCTAGGTTAAACCGTTCGTTGGCAGTAACAGTTTAAATATTTAGGTTTCACTCAGTTTTCTCCTATATGGATACATGTAGTTGGAACTCTAAATCAAAGACGGTTTGTGCTACCTCTTTGAAAATTGACACAATAAAGTAGTTCTAAGTTCTATCTCTATGGTTTGTTTCCTATTGATGTAGCTCTAAGCAGAGACCGGCGCAAATCACTTTCATGGAAAGGGGTTGACAAGCTTCCAAAAAACCACGAGTTTCCTGAAATCTCAGCACACATTTTTTCACCCAATCTTGATGACACTTTCAGATAATGATCAGTACTCCAATCCCACTTGGCTCACCAAATTTCGTTCTTCTAGGTTAAACCGTTAGTTGGCAGTAACAGTTTTAATTTTTAGGTTTCACTCTGTTTTCTCTTATATGTATACATGTAGTTGGGACTCTGAATCAAAGACGGTTTGTGCTAGCTATTTGAAACTTGACACAATAAAGTAGTTCCAAGTTCTATCTCTATGGTTTGTGTCCTATTGATGTAGCCCTAAGCAGAGACTGGCACAAATCACTTTCATGGAAACGGGTTGCCAAGCTTCCAAAAACTACGAGTTTCCAGAAATCTCAGCACACATTTTTTCACCCAATCTTGATGACACTTTCAGGTAATGATCAGTACCCCAATCCCACTGGGGTCACCAAATTTCGTTCTTCAAGGTTAAACAGTTCGTTGGCTGTAACAGTTTTAATTTTTAGGTTTCACTCTGCTTTCTCCTATATGGACACATGTAGATGGAACTCTAAATCAAATACGGTTTGTGCTAGCTCTTTGAAACTTTACACAATAAAGTAATTCCAAGTTCCATCTCTATGGTTTGTTTCCTATTGATGTAGTCCTAAGCAGAGACTGGCGCAAATCACTTTCATGGAAAGGGGTTGCCAAGCTTCCAAAAAACTACAAGTTTCCTGAAATCTCAGCACACATTTTTTCACCCAATCTTGATGACACTTTCATGTAATGATCAGTACCCCAATCCCACTTGGCTCACCAAATTCCATTCTTCTAGGTTAAACCCTTCGTTGGCAGTAACAGTGTTAATTTTTAGGTTTCACTCTGTTTTCTATTATATGGATATATGTAGTTGGAACTCCAAATCAAAGATGGTTTGTGCTAGCACATTGAAAATTGACACAATAAAATAGTTCCAAGTTCAATCTCTATGGTTTGTTTCCTATTCATGTAGCCCTAAGCAGAGACTGGCGCAAATCACTTTCATGGAAAGGGGTTGCCAAGCTTCCAAAAAACTACGAGTTTTCTGAAATCTCAGCACACATTTTTTCACCCAATCTTGATGACACTTTCAGGTAATGATCAGTACGCCAATCCCACTTGGCTCACCAAATTTCGTTCTTCTAGGTTAAACCATTCGTTGGCAGTAACAGTTTTAATTTTTAGGTTTCACTCTGTTTTCTCCTATATGTATACATGTATTTGGGACTCTAAATCAAAGACGGTTTGTGCTAGCTCTTTGAATCTTGACACAATAAAGTAGTTCCAAGTTCTATCTCTATGGTTTGTTTGCTATTGATGTAGCCCCAACCAGAGACTGGCGCAAATCCCTTTCATGGAAATGGGTTGCCAAGCTTCAAAAAAATACGAGTTTCCTAAAATCTCAGCACACATTTTTTCACCCAATCTTGATGACACTTTCAGGTAATGATCAGTACCCCAATCCCACTTGGCTCACCAAATTTCCTTCTTCTAGGTTAAACAATTCGTTGGCTGTAACAGTTTTAATTTTTAGGTTTCACTCTGTTTTCTCCTATATGGATACATATAGTTGGAACTCATATCAAACACGGTTTGTGCTAGTTCTTTGAAACTTCACACAATAAAGTAGTTCCAAGTTCTATCTCTATGGTTTATTTCCTATTGATGTAGCCCTAAGCAGAGACCGGCGCAAATCACTTCCATGGAAATGGGTTGCCAAGCTTCCAAAAACTATGAGTTTCCTGAAATCTCAGCACACATTTTTTCACCCAATCTTGATGACACTTTCAGGAAATGATCAGTACCCCAATCCCACTTGGCTCACCAAATTTCGTTCTTCTAGGTTAAACCCTTCGTTGGCAGTAACAGTTTTAATTATTAGGTTTCACTCTGTTTTCTATTATATGGACACATGTAGTTGGAACTCTAAATCAAAGATGGTTTGGGCTAGCACTTTGAAACTTGACACAATAAAATAGTTCCAAGTTCAATCTCTATGGTTTGTTTTCTATTCATGTAGCCCTAAGCAGAGACTGGCGCAAATCACTTTCATGGAAAGGGGTTGCCAAGCTTCCAAAAAACTACGAGTTTCCTGAAATCCCAGCACACATTTTTACACCCAATCTTGATGACACTGTCAGGTAATGATCAGTACCCCAATCCCACTTGGCTCACCAAATTTCGTTCTTCTAGGTTAAACCATTCGTTGGCAGTAACAGTTTAAATATTTAGGTTACACTCAGATTTCTCCTATATGGATACATGTAGTTGGAACTCTAAATCAAAGACGGTTTGTGCTAGCTCTTTGAAAATTGACACAATAAAGTAGTTCCATGTTCTATCTCTATGGTTTGTTTCCTATTGATGTAGCCCTAAGCAGAGACCGGTGCAAATCACTTTCATGGAAAGGGGTTGACAAGCTTCCAAAAAACCACGAGTTTTCTGAAATCTCAGCACACATTTTTTCACCCAATCTTGATGACACTTTCAGGTAATGATCAGTACGCCAATCCCACTTGGCTCACCAAATTTCGTTCTTCTAGGTTAAACCATTCGTTGGCAGTAACAGTTTTAATTTTTAGGTTTCACTCTGTTTTCTCCTATATGTATACATGTATTTGGGACTCTAAATCAAAGACGGTTTGTGCTAGCTCTTTGAATCTTGACACAATAAAGTAGTTCCAAGTTCTGTCTCTATGGTTTGTTTGCTATTGATGTCGCCCCAACCAGAGACTGGCGCAAATCACTTTCATGGAAATGGGTTGCCAAGCTTCCAAAAAACTACGAGTTTCCTGAAATCTCAGCAAACATTTTTTCACCCAATCTTGATGACACTTTCAGGTAATGATCAGTACAACAATCCCACTTGGCTCACCAAATTTCGTTCTTCTAGGTTAAACAATTCGTTGGCTGTAACAGTTTTAATTTTTATGTTTCACTCTGTTTTCTCCTATATGGATACATGTATTTGGAACTCTAAATCAAAGAGGGTTTGTGCTAGCTCTTTGAAACTTGACACAATAAATTAGTTCCATCTTCAATCTCTATGGTTTGTTTCCTATTCATGTAGCCCTAATGAGAGACCGGCGTAAATCACTTTAAGGGAAAGGGGTTGCCAAGCTTCCAAAAAACTACGAGTTTCCTGAAATACCAGCACACATTTTTACACCCAATCTTGATGAGACTTTCTCATAATGATCAGTACCCCAATCCCACTTGGCTCACCAAATTTCGTTCTTCTAGGTTAAACCGTTCGTTGGCAGTAACAGTTTAAATATTTAGGTTTCACTCTGTTTTCTCCTATATGGATACATGTAGTTGGAACTCTAAATCAAACACGGTTTGTGCTAGCTCTTTGAAAATTGACACAATAAAGTAGTTCCAAGTTCTATCTCTACGGTTTGTTTCCTATTGATGTAGCCCTAAGCAGAGACCGGCGCAAATCACTTTCATGGAAAAGGGTTGACAAGCTTCCAAAAAACCACGAGTTTCCTGAAATCTCAGCACACATTTTTTCACCCAATCTTGATGACACTTTCAGGTAATGATCAGTACCCCAATCCCACTGGGGTCCCCAAATTTCGTTCTTCTAGGTTAAACCATTCGTTGGCTGTAACAGTTTTAATTTTTAGGTTTCACTCTGCTTTCTCCTATATGGATACATGTAGATGGAACTCTAAATCAAATACGGTTTGTGCTAGCTCTTTGAAACTTGACACAATAAAGTAGTTCCAAGTTCCATCTCTATGGTTTGTTTCCTATTGATGTAGCCCTAAGCAGAGACTGGCGCAAATCACTTTCATGGAAAGGGGTTGCGAAGCTTCCAAAAAACTACAAGTTTCCTGAAATCTCAGCACACATTTTTTCACCCAATCTTGATGACACTTTCATGTAATGATCAGTACCCCAATCCCACTTGGCTCACCAAATTTCGTTCTTCTAGGTTAAACAGTTCGTTGGCAGTAACAGTTTTAATTTTTAGGTTTCACTCTGTTTTCTCCTATATGGATACATGTAGTTGGAACTCTAAATCAAAGACGGTTTGTGCTAGCTCTTTGAAAATTGAAACAATAAAGTAGTTCCAAGTTCTATCTCTACGGTTTTTTTCCTATTGATGTAGCCCTAAGCAGAGACCGGCGCAAATCACTTTCATGGAAAGGGGTTGACAAGCTTCCAAAAAACCACGAGTTTTCTGAAATCTCAGCACACATTTTTTCACCCAATCTTGATGACACTTTCATGTAATGATCAGTACCCCAATCAAACTTGGCTAACCAAATTTCGTTCTTCTAGGTTAAACCGTTCGTTGGCAGTAAAAGTTTTAATTTTTAGGTTTCACTCTGTTTTCTCCTATATGGATACATGTAGTTGGAACTCTAAATCAAACACGGTTTGTGCTAGCTCTTGAAAACTTGACACAATAATGTAGTTCCAAGTTCTATCTCTATGGTTTGTTTCCTATTGATGTAGCCCTAAGCAGAGACCGGTGCAAATGACACTCATGGAAAGGGGTTGCCTACCTTCCAAAAACTTCGAGTTTCCTGAAATCTCAGCACACATTTTTTCACCCAATCTTGATGACACTTTCCGGTAATGATCAGTACCACAATCAAACTTGGCTCCCCAAATTTCATTGTTCTAGGTTAAACCGTTCGTTGGCAGTGACAGTTTTAATTTTTAGTTTTCACTCTGTTTTCTCCTATATGGATACATGTAGTTGGAAGTCTAAATCAAACACGGTTTGTGCTAGCTCTGGAAAACTTGACACAATAAAGTAGTTCCATGTTCTATCTCTATGGTTTGTTTCCTATTGATGTAGCCCTAAGCAGAGACTGGAGCAAATCACTTTCATGGAAAGGGGTTGCCAAGCTTCCAAAAAACTACGAGTTTCCTGAAATCTCAGCACACATTTTTTCACCCAATATAAATGACACTTTCAGGTAATGATCAGTACCCCAATCCCACTTGGCTCACCAAATTTCGTTCTTCTAGGTTAAATGGTTCATTGGCAGTAACAGTTTTAATTTTTAGGTTTCACTCTGTTTTCTCCTATATGGATACATGTAGTTGGAACTCTAAATCAAACACGGTTTGTGCTAGCTCTTGAAAACTTGACACAATAAAGTAGTTCCAAGTTCTATCTCTATGGTTTGTTTCCTATTGATGTAGCCCTAAGCAGAGACTGGCGCAAATCACTTTCATGGAAATGGGTTGCCAAGCTTCCAAAAAACTACGAGTTTCCTGAAATCTCAGCACACATTTTTTCACCCAATCTTGATGACTCTTTCAGGTAATGATCAGTACCCCAATCCCACTTGGCTCACCAAATTTCATTGTTCTAGGTTAAACCGTTCGTTGGCAGTAACAATTTTAATTTTTAAGTTTCACTCTGTTTTCTCCTATATGGATACATGTGTTTGAACTCTAAATCAAACACGGTTTGTGCTAGCTCTTTAAAACTTGACACAATAAATTAGTTCCAAGTTCTATCTCTATGGTTTCTTTCCTATTGATGTAGCCCTAAGCAGAGATCGGCGCAAATAACTTTCATGGATAGGGGTTGACAAGCTTCCAAAAAACCACGAGTTTCCTGAAATCTCAGCACACATTTTTTCACCCAATCTTGATGACACTTTCAGATAATGATCAGTACCCCAATCCCACTTGGCTAACCAAATTTCGTTCTTCTAGGTTAAACCGTTCGTTGGCAGTAACAGTTTTAATTTTTAGGTTTCACTCTGTTTTCTCCTATATGTATACATGTAGTTGGGACTCTAAATCAAAGACGTTTTGTGCTAGCTCTTTGAAACTTGACACAATAAAGTAGTTCCAAGTTCCATCTCTACGGTTTGTTTCCTATTGATGTAGCCCTAAGCAGAGATCGGCGCAAATCACTTTCATGGAAAGGGGTTGACAAGCTTCCAAAAAACCACGAGTTTCCTGAAATCTCAGCACACATTTTTTCACCCAATCTTGATGATACTTTCAGATAATGATTAGTACCCCAATCCCACTTGGCTCACCAAATTTCGTTCTTCTAGGTTAATCCGTTCGTTGGCAGTAACAGTTTTAAATTTCAGGTTTCACTCTGTTTTGTCCTATATGTATACATGTAGTTGGAACTCTAAATCAAAGACGGTTTGTGCTAGATCTTTGAAACTTGACACAATAAAGTAGTTCCATGTTCTATCTCTATGGTTTGTTTCCTATTGATGTAGCCCTAAGCAGAGACCGGCGCAAATCACTTCCATGGAAATGCGTTGACAAGCTTCCAAAAAACTACGAGTTTCCTGAAATCTCAGCACACATTTTTTCACCCAATCTTGATGACACTTTCAGGTAATGATCAGTACCCCAATCCCACTTGGCTCACCAAATTTCGTTCTTCTAGGTTAAACCGTTCGTTGGCAGTAACAGTTTTAATTTTTAGGTTTCACTCTGTTTTCTCCTATATGTATACATGTAGTTGGGACTCTAAATCAAAGACGTTTTGTGCTAGCTCTTTGAAACTTGACACAATAAAGTAGTTCCAAGTTCCATCTCTACGGTTTGTTTCCTATTGATGTAGCCCTAAGCAGAGATCGGCGCAAATCACTTTCATGGAAAGGGGTTGACAAGCTTCCAAAAAACCACGAGTTTCCTGAAATCTCAGCACACATTTTTTCACCCAATCTTGATGATACTTTCAGATAATGATTAGTACCCCAATCCCACTTGGCTCACCAAATTTCGTTCTTCTAGGTTAATCCGTTCGTTGGCAGTAACAGTTTTAAATTTCAGGTTTCACTCTGTTTTGTCCTATATGTATACATGTAGTTGGAACTCTAAATCAAAGACGGTTTGTGCTAGATCTTTGAAACTTGACACAATAAAGTAGTTCCATGTTCTATCTCTATGGTTTGTTTCCTATTGATGTAGCCCTAAGCAGAGACCGGCGCAAATCACTTCCATGGAAATGCGTTGACAAGCTTCCAAAAAACTACGAGTTTCCTGAAATCTCAGCACACATTTTTTCACCCAATCTTGATGACACTTTCAGGTAATGATCAGTACCCCAATCCCACTTGGCTCACCAAATTTCGTTCTTCTAGGTTAAACCCTTCGTTGGCAGTAACAGTTTTAATTTTTAGGTTTCACTCTGTTTTCTATTATATGGATACATGTAGTTGGAACTCCAAATCAAAGATGGTTTGTGCTAGCACATTGAAAATAGACACAATAAAATAGTTCCAAGTTCAATCTCTGTGGTTTGTTTCCTATTCATGTAGCCCTAAGCAGAGACTGGCGCGAATCACTTTCATGGAAAGGGGTTGCCAAGCTTCCAAAAAACTACGAGTTTCCTGAAATCCCAGCACAGATTTTTACACCCAATCTTGATGACACTTTCAGGTAATGATCAGTACCCCAATCCCACTTGGCTCACCAAATTTCGTTCTTCTAGGTTAAACCATTCGTTGGCAGTAACAGTTTAAATATTTAGGTTTCACTCAGTTTTCTCCTATATGGATACATGTAGTTGGAACTCTAAATCAAAGAAGGTTTGTGCTAGCTCTTTGAAAATTGATACAATAAAGTAGTTCCAAGTTCTATCTCTATGGTTTGTTTCCTATTGATGTAGCCCTAAGCAGAGACCGGTGCAAATCACTTTCATGGAAAGGGGTTGACAAGCTTCCAAAAAACCACGAGTTTTCTGAAATCTCAGCACACATTTTTTCACCCAATCTTGATGACACTTTCAGGTAATGATCAGTACCCCAATCCCACTTGGCTAACCAAATTTCGTTCTTCTAGGTTAAACCGTTCGTTGGCTGTAACAGTTTTAATTTTTAGGTTTCACTCTGTTTTCTCCTATATGGATACATATAGTTGGAACTCTAAATTAAACATGGTTTGTGCTAGCTCTTTGAAACTTCACACAATAAAGTAGTTCCAAGTTCTATCTCTATGTTTTGTTTCCTATTGGTGTAGCCCTAAGCAGAGACCGGCGCAAATCACTTTCATGGAAATGGGTTGCCAAGCTTCCAAAAAATTACGAGTTTCCTGAAATCTCAGCACACATTTTTTCACCCAATCTTGATGACACTTTCAGGTAATGATCAGTACCCCAATACCACTTGGCTCACCAAATTTCGTTCTTCTAGGTTAAACCCTTCGTTGGCAGTAACAGTTTTAATTTTTAGGTTTCACTCTTTTTTCTATTATATGGATACATGTAGTTGGAACTGTAAATCAAAGATGGTTTGTGCTAGCACTTTGAAACTTGACACAATAAAATAGTTCCAAGTTCAATCTCTATGGTTTGTTTCCTATTCATGTAGCCCTAAGCAGAGACTGGCGCGAATCACTTTCATAGAAAGGGGTTGCCAAGCTTCCAAAAAACTATGAGTTTCCTGAAATCCCAGCACACATTTTTACACCCAATCTTGATGACACTTTCAGGTAATGATCAGTACCCCAATCCCACTTGGCTCACCAAATTTCGTTCTTCTAGGTTAAACCATTCGTTGGCAGTAACAGTTTAAATATTTAGGTTACACTCAGATTTCTCCTATATGGATACATGTAGTTGGAACTCTAAATCAAAGAAGATTTGTGCTAGCTCTTTGAAAATTGACACAATAAAGTAGTTCCAAGTTCTATCACTATGGTTTTTTTCCTATAGATGTAGCCCTAATGAGAGTCCGGCGTAAATCACTTTCATGGAAAGGGGTTGCCAAGCTTCCAAAAAACTACGAGTTTCCTGAAATCCCAGCACACATTTTTACACCCAATCTTGATGACACTTTCAGGTAATGATCAGTGCCCCAATCCCACTTGGCTAACCAAATTTCGTTCTTCTAGGTTAAACCATTCGTTGGCAGTAACAGTTTAAATATTTAGGTTTCACTCTGTTTTCTCCTATATGGATACATGTAATTGGGACTCTAAATCAAAGACGGTTTGTGCTAGCTCTTTGAATCTTGACACAATAAAGTAGTTCCAAGTTCTATCTCTATGGTTTGTTTGCTATTGATGTAGCCCTAAGCAGAGACTGGTGCAAATCACTTTCATGGAAAGGGGTTGCCAAGCTTCCAAAAAACTACGAGTTTCCTGAAATCTAAGCACACATTTTTTCACGAAATCTTGTTTACAATTTCAGATAATGATCAGTAGGCCAATCCCACTTGCCTCACCAAATTTCGTTCTTCTAGGTTAAACCGTTCATTGGCAGTAAAGTTTTAATTTTTACGTTTCACTCTGTTTTCTCCTATATGGATACATGTAGTTGGAACTCTAAATCAAAGACGGTTTGTGCTAGCTCTTTGAAAATTGACAAAATAAAGTAGTTCCAAGTTCTATCACTACGGTTTTTTTCCTATTGTTGTAGCCCTAAGCAGAGACCGGCGCAAATCACTTTCATGGAAAGGGGTTGACAAGCTTCCAAAAAACAACGAGTTTTCTGAAATCTCAGCACACATTCTTTCACCCAATGTTGATGACACTTTCAGGTAATGATCAGTACCCCAATCCCACTTGGCTCACCAAATGTCGTTCTTCTAGGTTAAACCATTCGTTGGCAGTAACAGTTTTAATTTTTAGGTTTCACTCTGTTTTCTCCTATATGTATACATGTAGTTGGGACTCTAAATCAAAGACGGTTTGTGCTAGCTCTTTGAAACTTGACACAATAAAGTAGTTCCAAGTTCTATCTCTATGGTTTGTTTCCTATTGATGTAGCCCTAAGCAGAGACTGGCACAAATCACTTTCATGGAAACGGGTTGCCAAGCTTCCAAAAAACTACGAGTTTCCTGAAATCTAAGAACACATTTTTTCACGAAATCTTGATTATAATTTCAGATAACGATCAGAAAGCCAATCCCACTTGGCTCACCAAATTTCGTTCCTCTAGGTGAAACAGTTCGTTGGCAGTAACAGTTTTAATTTTTAGGTTTCACTCTGTTTTCTCCTATATGGATACATGTAGTTGGAACTCTAAATAAAACACGGTTTGTGCTAGCTCTTTGAAACTTCACACAAGAAAGTAGTTCCAAGTTCATTCTCTATGGTTTGTTTCCTATTCATGTAGCCCTAATGAGAGACCGGGGTAAATCACTTTAATGGAAAGTGGTTGCCAAGCTTCCAAAAACTACAAGTTTTCTGAAATCCCAGCACATATTTTTACACCCAATCTTGATGAGACTTTCAGGTAATGATCAGTTCCACAATCCCACTTGGCTCACCAAATTTCGTTCTTCTAGGTTAAACCATTCGTTGGCAGTAACAGTTTAAATATTTAGGTTTCACTCAGTTTTCTCCTAAATGGATACATATAGTTGGAACTCTAAATCAAAGACGGTTTGTGCTAGCTCTTTGAAAATTGACACAATAAAGTAGTTCCAAGTTCCATCTCTACGGTTTGTTTCCTATTCATGTAGCCCTAATGAGAGACCAGCGTAAATAACTTTAATGGAAAGGGGTTGCCAAGCTTCAAAAATACCACGAGTTTTCTGAAATCCCAGCACACATTTTTACACCCAATCTTGATGAGACTTTCATGTAATGATCAGTACCCCAATCCCACTTGGCTCACCAAATTTCGTTCTTCTAGGTTAAACCATTCGTTGGCAGTAACAGTTTTAATTTTTAGGTTTCACTCTGTTTTCTCCTATATGTATACATGTATTTGAAACTCTAAATCAAAGACGGTTTGTGCTAGCTCTTGGAAAATTGACACAATAAAGTAGTTCCAAATTCTATCTCTATGGTTTGTTTCCTATTGATGTAGCCCTAAGCAGAGACCGGCGCAAATCACTTCCATGGAAAGTGGTTGCCAATGTTCCAAAAAACTACGAGTTTCCTGAAATCTCAGCACACATTTTATCACCCAATCTTGATGACACTTTCAGGTAATGATCAGTACCGCAATCCCACTTGGCTCACCAAATTTTGTTCTTCTTTGTTAAACCGTTCGTTGGCTGTAACAGTTTTAATTTTTAGGTTTCACTCCGTTTTCTCCTATATGGATACATATATTTGGAACTCTAAATCAAACACGGTTTGTGCTAGCTCTTTGAAACTTGCCACAATAAAGTAGTTCCAAGTTCTATCTCTATGGTTTGTTTCCTATTGATGTAGCCCTAAGCAGAGACCGGCACAAATCACTTCCATGGAAAGTGGTTGCCAAGGTTCCAAAAAACTACGAGTTTCCTGAAATCTCAGCACACATTTTTTCACCCAATCTTGATGACACTTTCAGGTAATGATCAGTACCCCAATCCCACTTGGCTCACCAAATTTCGTTCTTCTAGGTTAAACCGTTCGTTGGCAGTAACAGTTTTAATTTTTAGGTTTCACTCCGTTTTCTCCTATATGGATACATATATTTGGAACTCTAAATCAAACACGGTTTGTGCTAGCTCTTTGAAACTTGACACAATAAAGTAGTTCCAAGTTCTATCTCTATGGTTTGTTTCCTATTGATGTAGTCCTAAGCAGAGACTGGCACAAATCACTTTCATGGAAACGGGTTGCCAAGCTTCCAAAAAACTACGAGTTTCCTGAAATCTCAGCACACATTTTTTCACCCAATCTTGATGACACTTTCAGGTAATGATCAGTACCCCAATCCCACTTGGCTCACCAAATTTCCTTCTTCTAGGTTAAACCGTTCGTTGGCTGTAACAGTTTTAATTTTTAGGTTTCACTCTGTTTTCTCCTATATGGATACATATATTTGGAACTCTAAATCAAACACGGTTTGTGCTAGCTCTTTGAAAATTGACACAATAAAGTAGTTCAAAGTTCTATCTCTATGGTTTGTTTCCTATTGATGTAGCCCTAAGCAGAGACCGGCGCAAATCACTTTCATGGAAAGGGGTTGACAATCTTCAAATAAACCACGAGTTTCCTGAAATCTCAGCACACATTTTTTCACCCAATCTTGATGACACTTTCAGATAATGATCAGTACCCCAATCCCACTTGGCTCACCAAATTTCGTTCTTCTAGGTTAAACAGTTCGTTGGCAGAAACAATTTCAATTTTTAGGTTTCACTCTGTTTTCTCTTATATGGATACATATAGTTGGAACTCTAAATCAAACACGGTTTGTGCTAGCTCTTTGAAAGTTCACACAATAAAGTACTTCCAAGTTCTATCTCTATGGTTTGTTTCCTATTCATGTAGCCCTAATGAGAGACCGGCGTAAATCACTTTAATGGAAAGGGGTTGCCAAGCTTTCAAAAAACTACGAGTTTCCTGAAATCCCAGCACACATTTTTACACCCAATCTTGATGAGACTTTCAGGTAATGATCAGTACCCCAATCCCACTTGGCTCACCAAATTTCGTTCTTCTAGGTTAAACCGTTCGTTGGCAGTAACAGTTTAAATATTTAGGTTACACTCAGTTTTCTCCTATATGGATACATGTAGTTGGAACTCTAAATCAAAGATGGTTTGTGCTAGCTCTTTGAAATTTGACACAATAAAGTAGTTCCAGTTTCTATCTCTATGGTTTGTTTCCTATTGATGTAGCCCTAAGCAGAGACCGGCGCAATTCACTTTCATGGAAACGGGTTGCCAAGCTTCCAAAAAACTACGAGTTTCCTGAAATCTCAGCACACATTTTTTCACCCAATCTTGATGACACTTTCAGGTAATGATCAGTACCGCAATCCCACTTGGCTCACCAAATTTTGTTCTTCTTTGTTAAACCGTTCGTTGGCTGTAACAGTTTTAATTTTTAGGTTTCACTCTGTTTTCTCCTATATGGATACATATATTTGGAACTCCAAATCAAACACGGTTTGTGCTAGCTCTTTGAAACTTGCCACAATAAAGTAGTTCCAAGTTCTATCTCTATGGTTTGTTTCCTATTGATATAGCCCTAAGCAGAGACCGGCACAAATCACTTCCATGGAAAGTGGTTGCCAAGGTTCCAAAAAACTACGAGTTTCCTGAAATCTCAGCACACATTTTTTCACCCAATCTTGATGACACTTTCAGGTAATGATCAGTACGCCAATCCCACTTGGCTCACCAAATTTCGTTCTTCTAGGTTAAACCGTTCGTTGGCAGTAACAGTTTTAATTTTTAGGTTTCACTCTGTTTTCTCCTATATGGATACACATATTTGGAACTCTAAATCAAACACGGTTTGTGCTAGCTCTTTGAAACTTGACACAATAAAGTAGTTCCAAGTTCTATCTCTATGGTTTGTTTCCTATTGATGTAGTCCTAAGCAGAGACTGGCACAAATCACTTTCATGGAAACGGGTTGCCAAGCTTCCAAAAAACTACGAGTTTCCTGAAATCTCAGCACACATTTTTTCACCCAATCTTGATGACACTTTCAGGTAATGATCAGTACCCCAATCCCACTTGGCTCACCAAATTTCCTTCTTCTAGGTTAAACCGTTCGTTGGCTGTAACAGTTTTAATTTTTAGGTTTCACTCTGCTTTCTCCTATAGGGATACATGTAGATGGAACTCTAAATCAAACACGGTTTGTACTAGCTCTTTGAAACTTCACACAATAAAGTACTTCCAAGTTCTCTCTCTCTGGTTTGTTTCCTATTCATGTAGCCCTAATGAGAGACCTGCGTAAATCACTTTAATGGAAAGGGGTTGCCAAGGTTCCAAAAAACTACGAGTTTCCTGAAATCCCAGCACACATTTTTACACCCAAACTTGATGACACTTTCAGGTAATGATCAGTACCCCAATCCAACTTGGCTCACCAAATTTCGTTCTTCTAGGTTAAACCCTTCGTTGGCTGTAACAGTTTTAATTTTTAGGTTTCACTCTGTTTTCTCCTATATGGATACATATAGTTGGAACTCTAAATCAAAGACGGTTTGTGCTAGCTGTTTGAAACTTCACACAATAAAGTACTTCCAAGTTCTATCTCTATGGTTTGTTTCTTATTCATGTAGCCCTAATGAGAGACCGGCGTAAATCACTTTCATGGAAAGGGGTTGACAATCTTCAAAAAAACCACGAATTTCCTGAAATCTCAGCACACATTTTTTCACCCAATCTTGATGACACTTTCAGATAATGATCAGTACCCCAATCCCACTTGGCTCACCAAATTTCGTTCTTCTAGGTTAAACAGTTCGTTGGCAGAAACAATTTCAATTTTTAGGTTTCACTCTGTTTTCTCTTATATGGATACATATAGTTGGAACTCTAAATCAAACACGGTTTGTGCTAGCTCTTTGAAAATTGACACAATAAAGTAGTTCCAAGTTCCATCTCTACGGTTTGTTTCCTATTTATGTAGCCCTAATGAGAGACCGGCGTAAATAACTTTAATGGAAAGGGGTTGCCAAGCTTCAAAAATACCACGAGTTTTCTGAAAACCCAGCACACATTTTTACACCCAATCTTGATGAGACTTTCATGTAATGATCAGTACCCCAATCCCACTTGGCTCACCAAATTTCGTTCTTCTAGGTTAAACCATTCGTTGGCAGTAACAGTTTTAATTTTTAGGTTTCACTCTGTTTTCTCCTATATGTATACACGTATTTGAAACTCTAAATCAAAGACGGTTTGTGCTAGCTCTTGGAAAATTGACACAATAAAGTAGTTCCAAATTCTATCTCTATGGTTTGTTTCCTATTGATGTAGCCCTAAGCAGAGACCGGCGCAAATCACTTCCATGGAAATTGGTTGCCAAGGTTCCAAAAAACTACGAGTTTCCTGAAATCTCAGCACACATTTTTTCACCCAATCTTGATGACACTTTCAGGTGATGATCAGTACCCCAATCCCACTTGGCTCACCAAATTTCGTTCTTCTAGGTTAAACCATTCGTTGGCAGTAACAGTTTAAATATTTAGGTTTCACTCAGTTTTCTCCTATATGGATACATGTAGTTGGAACTCTAAATCAAAGATGGTTTGTGCTAGCTCTTTGAAACTTGACACAATAAAGTAGTTCCAAGTTCTATCTCTATGGTTTGTTTCCTATTAATGTAGCCATAAGCAGAGACTGGCACAAATCACTTTCATGGAAACGGGTTGCCAAGCTTCCAAAAAACTACGAGTTTCCTGAAATCACAGCACACATTTTTTCACCCAATCTTGATGACACTTTCAGGTAATGATCAGTACCCCAATCCCACTTGGCTCACCAAATTTCGTTCTTCTAGGTTAAACCCTTCGTTGGCAGTAACAGTTTTAATTTTTAGGTTTCACTCTGTTTTCTCCTATATGGATACACATATTTGGAACTCTAAATCAAACACGGTTTGTGCTAGCTCTTTGAAACTTGACACAATAAAGTAGTTCCAAGTTCTATGTCTATGGTTTGTTTCCTATTGATGTAGCCCTAAGCATAGACCGGCGCAAATCACTTCCATGGAAAGTGGTTGCCAAGGTTCCAAAAAACTACGAGTTTCCTGAAATCTCAGCACACATTTTTTCACCCAATCTTGATGACACTTTCAGGTAATGATCAGTACCCCAATCCCACTTAGCTCACCAAATTTCGTTCTTCTAGGTTCAACGGTTCGTTGGCAGTAACAGTTTAAATTTTTAGGTTTCACTCTGTTTTCTCCTATATGGATACATGTATTTGGAACTCTAAATCAAAGACGGTTTGTGCTAGCTCTTTGAAACTTGACACAATACAGTAGTGCCAAGTTCAATCTCTATGGTTTGTTTCCTATTCATGTAGCCCTAATGAGAGACCGGCGTAAATCACTTTAATGGAAAGGGGTTGCCAAGCTTTCAAAAAACTACGAGTTTCCTGAAATCCCAGCACACAATTTTACACCCAATCTTGATGAGACTTTCAGGTAATGATCAGTACCCCAATCCCACTTGGCTCACCAAATTTCGTTCTTCTAGGTTAAACCGTTCGTTGGCAGTAACAGTTTAAATATTTAGGTTACACTCAGTTTTCTCCTATATGGATACATGTAGTTGGAACTCTAAATCAAAGATGGTTTGTGCTAGCTCTTTGAAATTTGACACAATAAAGTAGTTCCAGTTTCTATCTCTATGGTTTGTTTCCTATTGATGTAGCCCTAAGCAGAGACCGGCGCAATTCACTTTCATGGAAACGGGTTGCCAAGCTTCCAAAAAACTACGAGTTTCCTGAAATCTCAGCACACATTTTTTCACCCAATCTTGATGACACTTTCAGGTAATGATCAGTACCGCAATCCCACTTGGCTCACCAAATTTTGTTCTTCTTTGTTAAACCGTTCGTTGGCTGTAACAGTTTTAATTTTTAGGTTTCACTCTGTTTTCTCCTATATGGATACATATATTTGGAACTCCAAATCAAACACGGTTTGTGCTAGCTCTTTGAAACTTGCCACAATAAAGTAGTTCCAAGTTCTATCTCTATGGTTTGTTTCCTATTGATGTAGCCCTAAGCAGAGACCGGCACAAATCACTTCCATGGAAAGTGGTTGCCAAGGTTCCAAAAAACTACGAGTTTCCTGAAATCTCAGCACACATTTTTTCACCCAATCTTGATGACACTTTCAGGTAATGATCAGTACCCCAATCCCACTTGGCTCACCAAATTTCGTTCTTCTAGGTTAAACCGTTCGTTGGCAGTAACAGTTTTAATTTTTAGGTTTCACTCTGTTTTCTCCTATATGGATACACATATTTGGAACTCTAAATCAAACACGGTTTGTGCTAGCTCTTTGAAACTTGACACAATAAAGTAGTTCCAAGTTCTATCTCTATGGTTTGTTTCCTATTGATGTAGTCCTAAGCAGAGACTGGCACAAATCACTTTCATGGAAACGGGTTGCCAAGCTTCCAAAAAACTACGAGTTTCCTGAAATCTCAGCACACATTTTTTCACCCAATCTTGATGACACTTTCAGGTAATGATCAGTACCCCAATCCCACTTGGCTCACCAAATTTCCTTCTTCTAGGTTAAACCGTTCGTTGGCTGTAACAGTTTTAATTTTTAGGTTTCACTCTGCTTTCTCCTATAGGGATACATGTAGATGGAACTCTAAATCAAACACGGTTTGTACTAGCTCTTTGAAACTTCACACAATAAAGTACTTCCAAGTTCTCTCTCTCTGGTTTGTTTCCTATTCATGTAGCCCTAATGAGAGACCTGCGTAAATCACTTTAATGGAAAGGGGTTGCCAAGGTTCCAAAAAACTACGAGTTTCCTGAAATCCCAGCACACATTTTTACACCCAAACTTGATGACACTTTCAGGTAATGATCAGTACCCCAATCCCACTTGGCTCACCAAATTTCGTTCTTCTAGGTTAAACCCTTCGTTGGCTGTAACAGTTTTAATTTTTAGGTTTCACTCTGTTTTCTCCTATATGGATACATATAGTTGGAACTCTAAATCAAAGACGGTTTGTGCTAGCTGTTTGAAACTTCACACAATAAAGTACTTCCAAGTTCTATCTCTATGGTTTGTTTCTTATTCATGTAGCCCTAATGAGAGACCGGCGTAAATCACTTTCATGGAAAGGGGTTGACAATCTTCAAAAAAACCACGAATTTCCTGAAATCTCAGCACACATTTTTTCACCCAATCTTGATGACACTTTCAGATAATGATCAGTACCCCAATCCCACTTGCCTCACCAAATTTCGTTCTTCTAGGTTAAACAGTTCGTTGGCAGAAACAATTTCAATTTTTAGGTTTCACTCTGTTTTCTCTTATATGGATACATATAGTTGGAACTCTAAATCAAACACGGTTTGTGCTAGCTCTTTGAAAGTTCACACAATAAAGTACTTCCAAGTTCTATCTCTATGGTTTGTTTCCTATTCATGTAGTCCTAATGAGAGACCGGCGTAAATCACTTTAATGGAAAGGGGTTGCCAAGCTTTCAAAAAACTACGAGTTTCCTGAAATCCCAGCACACATTTTTACACCCAATCTTGATGAGACTTTCAGGTAATGATCAGTACCCCAATCCCACTTGGCTCACCAAATTTCGTTCTTCTAGGTTAATCCGTTCGTTGGCAGTAACAGTTTAAATATTTAGGTTTCACTCAGTTTTCACCTATATGGATACATGTTGTTGGAACTCTAAATCAAAGACGGTTTGTGCTAGCTCTTTGAAACTTGACACAATAAAGTAGTTCCAGGTTCTATCTCTATGGTTTGTTTTCTATTGATGTAGCCCTAATGAGAGACCGGCGCAAATCACTTTCATGGAAAGGGGTTGCCAAGCTTCCAAAAAACTACGAGTTTCCTGAAATCTAAGCACACATTTTTTCACGAAATCTTGTTTATAATTTCAGATAATGATCAGTAGGCCAATCCCACTTGCCTCACCAAATTTCGTTCTTCTAGGTTAAACCGTTCATTGGCAGTAAAGTTTTAATTTTTACGTTTCACTCTGTTTTCTCCTATATGGATACATATATTTGGAACTCTAAATCAAACACGGTTTGTGCTAGCTCTTTGAAAATTGACACAATAAAGTAGTTCCAAGTTCTATCACTACGGTTTTTTTCCTATTGTTGTAGCCCTAAGCAGAGACCGGCGCAAATCACTTTCATGGAAAGGGGTTGACAAGCTTCCAAAAAACAACGAGTTTTCTGAAATCTCAGCACACATTCTTTCACCCAATGTTGATGACACTTTCAGATAATGATCAGTACCCAATCCCACTTGGCTCACCAAATTTCGTTCTTCTAGGTTAAACCATTCGTTGGCAGTAACAGTTTTAATTTTTAGGTTTCACTCTGTTTTCTCCTATATGTATACATGTAGTTGGGACTCTAAATCAAAGACGGTTTGTGCTAGCTCTTTGAAACTTGACACAATAAAGTAGTTCCAAGTTGTATCTCTATGGTTTGTTTCCTATTGATGTAGCCCTAAGCAGAGACTGGCACAAATCACTTTCATGGAAACGGGTTGCCAAGCTTCCAAAAAACTACGAGTTTCCTGAAATCTAAGCACACATTTTTTCACGAAATCTTGATTATAATTTCAGATAACGATCAGAAAGCCAATCCCACTTGGCTCACCAAATTTCGTTCCTCTAGGTGAAACAGTTCGTTGGCAGTAACAGTTTTAATTTTTAGGTTTCACTCTGTTTTCTCCTATATGGATACATGTAGTTGGAACTCTAAATAAAACACGGTTTGTGCTAGCTCTTTGAAACTTCACACAAGAAAGTAGTTCCAAGTTCATTCTCTATGGTTTGTTTCCTATTCATGTAGCCCTAATGAGAGACCGGGGTAAATCACTTTAATGGAAAGGGGTTGCCAAGCTTCCAAAAACTACGAGTTTTCTGAAATCCCAGCACATATTTTTACACCCAATCTTGATGAGACTTTCAGGTAATGATCAGTTCCACAATCCCACTTGGCTCACCAAATTTCGTTCTTCTAGGTTAAACCATTCGTTGGCAGTAACAGTTTAAATATTTAGGTTTCACTCAGTTTTCTCCTAAATGGATACATATAGTTGGAACTCTAAATCAAAGACGGTTTGTGCTAGCTCTTTGAAAATTGACACAATAAAGTAGTTCCAAGTTCCATCTCTACGGTTTGTTTCCTATTTATGTAGCCCTAATGAGAGACCGGCGTAAATAACTTTAATGGAAAGGGGTTGCCAAGCTTCAAAAATACCACGAGTTTTCTGAAAACCCAGCACACATTTTTACACCCAATCTTGATGAGACTTTCATGTAATGATCAGTACCCCAATCCCACTTGGCTCACCAAATTTCGTTCTTCTAGGTTAAACCATTCGTTGGCAGTAACAGTTTTAATTTTTAGGTTTCACTCTGTTTTCTCCTATATGTATACACGTATTTGAAACTCTAAATCAAAGACGGTTTGTGCTAGCTCTTGGAAAATTGACACAATAAAGTAGTTCCAAATTCTATCTCTATGGTTTGTTTCCTATTGATGTAGCCCTAAGCAGAGACCGGCGCAAATCACTTTCATGGAAAGGGGTTGACAATCTTCAAAAAAACCACTAGTTTTCTGAAATCTAAGCACACATTTTTTCACCCAATCTTGATGACACTTTCAGATAATGATCAGTACCCCAATCCCACTTGGCTCACCAAATTTCGTTCTTCTAGGTTAAGCAGTTCGTTGGCAGAAACAATTTCAATTTTTAGGTTTCACTCTGTTTTCCCTTATATGGATACATATAGTTGGAACTCTAAATCAAACACGGTTTGTGCTAGCTCTTTGAAAGTTCACACAATAAAGTACTTCCAAGTTCTATCTCTATGGTTTGTTTCCTATTCATGTAGCCCTAATGAGAGACCGGCGTAAATCACTTTAATGGAAAGGGGTTGCCAAGCTTTCAAAAAACTACGAGTTTCCTGAAATCCCAGCACACATTTTTACACCCAATCTTGATGAGACTTTCAGGTAATGATCAGTACCCCAATCCCACTTGGCTCACCAAATTTCGTTCTTCTAGGTTAAACCGTTCGTTGGCAGTAACAGTTTAAATATTTTGGTTTCACTCAGTTTTCTCCTATATGGATACATGTAGTTGGAACTCTAAATCAAAGACGGTTTGTGCTAGCTCTTTGAAATTTGACACAATAAAGTAGTTCCAGTTTCTATCTCTATGGTTTGTTTCCTATTGATGTAGCCCTAAGCAGAGACCGGCGCAAATCACTTTCATGGAAACGGGTTGCCAAGCTTCCAAAAAACTACGAGTTTCCTGAAATCTCAGCACACATTTTTTCACCCAATCTTGATGACACTTTCAGGTAATGATCAGTACCGCAATCCCACTTGGCTCACCAAATTTTGTTCTTCTTTGTTAAACCGTTCGTTGGCTGTAACAGTTTTAATTTTTAGGTTTCACTCTGTTTTCTCCTATATGGATACATATATTTGGAACTCTAAATCAAACACGGTTTGTGCTTGCTCTTTGAAACTTCCCACAATAAAGTAGTTCCAAGTTCTATCTCTATGATTTGTTTCCTATTGATGTAGCCCTAAGCAGAGACCGGCACAAATCACTTCCATGGAAAGTGGTTGCCAAGGTTCCAAAAAACTACGAGTTTCCTGAAATCTCAGCACACATTTTTTCACCCAATCTTGATGACACTTTCAGGTAATGATCAGTACCCCAATCCCACTTGGCTCACCAAATTTCGTTCTTCTAGGTTAAACCGTTCGTTGGCAGTAACAGTTTTAATTTTTAGGTTTCACTCTGTTTTCTCCTATATGGATACACATATTTGGAACTCTAAATCAAACACGGTTTGTGCTTGCTCTTTGAAACTTCCCACAATAAAGTAGTTCCAAGTTCTATCTCTATGGTTTGTTTCCTATTGATGTAGTCCTAAGAAGAGACTGGCACAAATCACTTTCATGGAAACGGGTTGCCAAGCTTCCAAAAAACTACGAGTTTCCTGAAATTTCAGCACACATTTTTTCACCCAATCTTGATGACACTTTCAGGTAATGATCAGTACCCCAATCCCACTTGGCTCACCAAATTGCCTTCTTCTAGGTTAAACCGTTCGTTGGCTGTAACAGTTTTAATTTTTAGGTTTCACTCTGCTTTCTCCTATATGGATACATGTAGATGGAACTCTAAATCAAACACGGTTTGTGCTAGCTCCTTGAAACTTCACACAATAAAGTACTTCCAAGTTCTCTCTCTCTGGTTTGTTTCCTATTCATGTAGCCCTAATGAGAGACTGGCGTAAATCACTTTAATGGAAAGGGGTTGCCAAGGTTCCAAAAAACTACGAGTTTCCTGAAATCCCAGCACACATTTTTACACCCAAACTTGATGACACTTTCAGGTAATGATCAGTACCCCAATCCCACTTGGCTCACCAACTTTCGTTCTTCTAGGTTAAACCCTTCGTTGGCTGTAACAGTTTTAATTTTTAGGTTTCACTCTGTTTTCTCCTATATGGATACATATAGTTGGAACTCTAAATCAAAGACGGTTTGTGCTAGCTGTTTGAAACTTCACACAATAAAGTACTTCCAAGTTCTATCTCTATGGTTTGTTTCTTATTCATGTAGCCCTAATGAGAGACCGGCGTAAATCACTTTCATGGAAAGGGGTTGACAAGCTTCCAAAAAACCACGAGTTTCCTGAAATCTCAGCAAACATTTTTTCACCCAATCTTGAAGACACTTTCAGATAATGATCAGTACCCCAATCCCACTTGGCTCACCAAGTTTCGTTCTTCTAGGTTAAACCGTTCGTTGGCAGTAACAGTTTTAATTTTTAGGTTTCACTCTGTTTTCTCCTATATGTATACATGTAGTTGGGACTCTAAATCAAAGACGATTTGTGCTAGCTCTTTGAAACTTGACACAATAAAGTAGTTCCAAGTTCTATCTCTATGGTTTCTTTCCTATTGATGTAGCCCTAAGCAGAGACCGGCACAAATCACTTTCATGGAAAGGGGATGACAAGCTTCCAAAAAACCACGAGTTTCCTGAAATCTCAGTACACATTTTTTCACCCAATCTTGATGACACTTTCAGATAATGATCAGTACCCCAATCCCACTTGGCTCACCAAATTTCGTTCTTCTAGGTTAAACCGTTCGTTGGCAGTAACAGTTTTAATTTTTAGGTTTCACTCTGTTTTCTCCTATATGGATACACATATTTGGAACTCTAAATCAAACACGGTTTGTGCTAGCTCTTTGAAACTTGACACGATAAAGTAGTTCCAAGTTCTATCTCTATGGTTTGTTTCCTATTGATGTAGTCCTAAGCAGAGACTGGCACAAATCACTTTCATGGAAACGGGTTGCCAAGCTTCCAAAAAACTACGAGTTTCCTGAAATCTGAGCACACATTTTTTCACCCAATCTTGATGACACTTTCAGGTAATGATCAGTACCCCAATCCCACTTGGCTCACCAAATTTCCTTCTTCTAGGTTAAACCGTTCGTTGGCTGCAACAGTTTTAATTTTTAGGTTTCACTCTGCTTTCTCCTATATGGATACATGTAGATGGAACTCTAAATCAAACACGGTTTGTGCTAGCTCTTTGAAACTTCACACAATAAAGTACTTCCAAGTTCTCTCTCTCTTGTTTGTTTATTATTCATGTAGCCCTAATGAGAGACCGGCATAAATCACTTTAATGGAAAGGGGTTGCCAAGGTTCCAAAAAACTACGAGTTTCCTGAAATCCCAGCACACATTTTTACACCCAAACTTGATGACACTTTCAGGTAATGATCAGTACCCTAATCCCACTTGGCTCACCAAATTTCGTTCTTCTAGGTTAAACCCTTCGTTGGCTGTAACAGTTTTAATTTTTAGGTTTCACTCTGTTTTCTCCTATATGTATACATGTAGTTGGGACTCTAAATCAAAGACGATTTGTGCTAGCTCTTTGAAACTTGACACAATAAAGTAGTTCCAAGTTCTATCTCTATGGTTTGTTTCCTATTGATGTAGCCCTAAGCAGAGACCGGCGCAAATCACTTTCATAAAAAGGGGTTGACAATCTTCCAAAAAACCAGGAGTTTCCTGAAATCTCAGCACACATTTTTTCACCCAATCGTGATGACACTTTCAGATAATGATCAGTACCCCAATCCCACTTGGCTCACCAAATTTCCTTCTTCTAGGTTAAACAGTTCGTTGGCAGAAACAGTTTCAATTTTTACGTTTCACTCTGTTTTCTCCTATATGGATACATGTATTTGGAACTCTAAATCAAAGACGGCTTGTGCTAGCTCTTTGAAACTTGACACAATACAGTAGTGCCAAGTTCAATCTCTATGGTTTGTTTCCTATTCATGTAGCCCTAATGAGAGACCGGCGTAAATCACTTTAATTGAAAGGGGTTGCCAAGCTTCCAAAAAACTACGAGTTTCCTGAAATCCCAGCACACATTTTTACACCCAAACTTGATGAGACTTTCAGGTAATGATCAGTACCCCAATCCCACTTGGCTCACCAAATTTCGTTCTTCTAGTTTAAACCGTTCGTTGGCAGTAACAGTTTAAATATTTAGGTTTCACTCAGTTTTCTCCAATATGGATACATGTAGTTGGAACTCTAAATCAAAGACGGTTTGTGCTAGCTCTTTGAAAATTGACACAATAAAGTAGTTCCAAGTTCTATCTCTATGGTTTGTTTCCTATTGATGTAGCCCTAAGCAGAGACTGGCGCAAATCACTTTCATGGAAAGGTGTTGCCAAGCTTCCAAAAAACTACAAGTTTCCTGAAATTTAGGCACACATTTTTTCACCCAATCTTGATTATAATTTCAGATAATGATCAGTAAGCCAATCCCACTTGGCTCACCAAATTTCTTTCTTCTAGGTTAAACCGTTCATTGGCAGTAAAGTTTTAATTTTTAGGTTTCACTCTGTTTTCTCCTATATGGATACATGTAGTTGGAACTCTAAATCAAAGATGGTTTGTGCTAGCTCTTTGAAAATTGACACAATAAAGTAGTTCCAAGTTCTATCTCTACGGTTTGTTTCCTATTGATGTAGCCCTTAGCAGAGACCGGCGCAAATCACTTCCATGGAAAGTGGTTGCCAAGGTTCCAAAAAACTACGAGTTTCCTGAAATCTCAGCACACATTTTTTCACCCAATCTTGATGACACTTTCAGGTAATGATCAGTACCCGAATCCCACTTGGCTCACCAAATTTCGTTCTTCTAGGTTAAACCGTTCGTTGGCAGTAACAGTTTTAATTTTTAGGTTTCACTCTGTTTTCTCCTATATGGATACATGTATTTGGAACTCTAAATCAAAGATGGTTTGTGCTAGCTCTTTGAAACTTGACACAATAAAGTAGTTCCAAGTTCAATCTCTATGGTTTGTTTCCTATTCATGTAGCCCTAATGAGAGACCGGCGTAAATCACTTTAATGGAAAGGGGTTGCCAAGCTTCCAAAAAACTACGAGTTTCCTGAAATCCCAGCACACATTTTTACACCCAATCTTGATGACACTTTCAGGTAATGATCAGTACACCAATCCCACTTGGCTCACCAAATTTTGTTCTTCTAGGTTAAACCATTCTTTGGCAGTAACAGTTTAAATATTTAGGTTTCACTCAGTTTCCTCCTATATGGATACATGTAGTTGGAACTCTAAATCAAAGACAGTTTGTGCTAGCTCTTTGAAAATTGACACAATAAAGTAGTTCCAAGTTCTATCTCTACGGTTTGTTTCCTATTGATGTAGCCCTAAGCAGAGACCGGCGCAAATCACTTTCATGGAAAGGGGTTGACAAGCTTCCAAAAAACCACGAGTTTTCTGAAATCTCAGCACACATTTTTTCACCCAATCTTGATGACACTTTCAGATAATGATCAGTACCCCAATCCCACTTGGCTCACCAAAGTTCGTTCTTCTAGGTTAAACCGTTCGTTGGCAGTAACAGTTTAAATATTTAGGTTTCACTGAGTTTTCTCCTATATGGATACATGTAGTTGGAACTCTAAATCAGAGACGGTTTGTGCTAGCTCTTTGAAAATTGACACAATAAAGTAGTTCCACGTTCTATCTCTACGGTTTGTTTCCTATTGATGTAGCCCTAAGCAGAGACCGGCGCAAATCACTTCCATGGAAAGTGGTTGCCAAGGTTCCAAAAAACTACGAGTATCCTGAAATCTCAGCACACATTTTTTCACCCAATCTTGATGACACTTTCAGGTAATGATCAGTACCCCAATCCCACTTGGCTCACCAAATTTCGTTCTTCTAGGTTAAACCGTTCGTTGGCAGTAACAGTTTTAATTTTTAGGTTTCACTCTGTTTTCTCCTATATGGATACATGTATTTGGAACTCTAAATCAAAGACGGTTTGTGCTAGCTCTTTGAAACTTGACACAATAAAGTAGTTCCAAGTTCAATCTCTATGGTTTGTTTCCTATTCATGTAGCCCTAATGAGAGACCGGCGTAAATCACTTTAATGGAAAGGGGTTGCCAAGCTTCCAAAAAACTACGAGTTTCCTGAAATCCCAGCACACATTTTTACACCCAATATTGATGACACTTTCAGGTAATGATCAGTACCCCAATCCCACTTGGCTCACCAAATTTCGTTCTTCTAGGTTAAACCATTCGTTGGCAGTAACAGTTTAAATATTTAGGTTTCACTCAGTTTCCTCCTATATGGATACATGTAGTTGGAACTCTAAATCAAGGACGGTTTGTGCTAGCTTTTTGAAAATTGACACAATAAAGTAGTTCCAAGTTCTATCTCTACGGTTTGTTTCCTATTGATGTAGCCCTAAGCAGAGACCGGCGCAAATCACTTTCATGAAAAGGGGTTGAAAATCTTTCAAAAAACCACGAGTTTCCTGAAATCTCAGCACATAGTTTTTCACCCAATCTTGATGACACTTTCAGATAATGATCAGTACCCCAATCCCACTTGGCTCACCAAATTTCGTTCTTCTAGGTTAAACCATTCGTTGGCAGAAACAGTTTCAATATTTAGGTTTCACTCTGTTTTCTCCTATATGGATACATGTAGATGGAACTCTAAATCAAACACGGTTTGTGCTAGCTCTTTGAAACTTCACACAATAAAGTACTTCCAAGTTCTATCTCTCTGGTTTGTTTTTTATTCAGGTAGCCCTAATGAGAGACCGGCGTAAATCACTTTAATGGAAAAGGGTTGCCAAGCTTCCAAAAAACCACGAGTTTCCTGAAATCCCAGCACACATTTTTACACCCAAACTTGATGAGACTTTCAGGTAATGATCAGTACCCCAATCCCACTTGGCTCACCAAATTTCGTTCTTTTAGGTTAAACCGTTCGTTGGCAGTAACAGTTTAAATATTTAGGTTTCACTCAGTTTTCTCCTATATGGATACATGTAGTTGGAACTCTAAATCAAAGACGGTTTGTGCTAGCTCTTTGAAAATTGACACAATAAAGTAGTTCCAAGTTCTATCTCTATGGTTTGTTTCCTATTGATGTAGCCCTAAGCAGAGACTGGCGCAAATCACTTTCATGGAAAGGTGTTGCCAAGCTTCCAAAAAACTACAAGTTTCCTGAAATTTAGGCACACATTTTTTCACCCAATCTTGATTATAATTTCAGATAATGATCAGTAAGCCAATCCCACTTGGCTCACCAAATTTCTTTCTTCTAGGTTAAACCGTTCATTGGCAGTAAAGTTTTAATTTTTAGGTTTCACTCTGTTTTCTCCTATATGGATACATGTAGTTGGAACTCTAAATCAAAGATGGTTTGTGCTAGCTCTTTGAAAATTGACACAATAAAGTAGTTCCATGTTCTATCTCTATGGTTTGTTTCCTATTGATGTAGCCCTTAGCAGAGACCGGCGCAAATCACTTCCATGGAAAGTGGTTGCCAAGGTTCCAAAAAACTACGAGTTTCCTGAAATCTCAGCACACATTTTTTCACCCAATCTTGATGACACTTTCAGGTAATGATCAGTACCCCAATCCCACTTGGCTCACCAAATTTCGTTCTTGTAGGTTAAACCGTTCGTTGGCAGTAACAGTTTTAATTTTTAGGTTTTACTCTGCTTTCTCCTATATGGATACATGTAGATGGAACTCTAAATCAAACACGGTTTGTGCTAGCTCTTTGAAACTTCACACAATAATGTACTTCCAAGTTCTATGTCTCTGGTTCGTTTCCTATTCATGTAGCCCTAATGAGAGACCGGCGTAAGTCACTTTAATGGAAAGGGGTTGCCAAGCTTCCAAAAAACTACGAGTTTCCTGAAATCCCAGCACACATTTTTACACCCAATCTTGATGAGACTTTCAGGTAATGATCAGTACCCCATTCCCACTTGGCTCACCAAATTTCGTTCTTCTTGGTTAAACCGTTCGTTGGCAGTAACAGTTTAAATATTTAGGTTTCACTCAGTTTTCTCCTATATGGATACATGTAGTTGGAACTCTAAATCAAAGATGGTTTGTGCTAGCTCTTTGAAAATAGACACAATAAAGTAGTTCCAAGTTCTGTCTCTACGGTTTTTTTCCTATTGATGTAGCCCTAAGCAGAGATTGGCGCACAAGCTTCCAAAAAACCACGAGTTTCCTGAAATCTCAGCACACATTTTTTCACCCAATCTTGATGACTCTTTCAGATAATGATCAGTACCCCAATCCCACTTGGCTCACCAAATTTCGTTCTTCTAGTTTAAACCGTTCGTTGGCAGTAACAGTTTTAATTTTTAGGTTTCACTCTGTTTTCTCCTATATGTATACTTGTAGTTGGAATCTAAATCAAAGACGGTTTGTGCTAGCTCTTTGAAACTTGACACAATAAAGTAGTTCCAAGTTCTATCTCTATGGTTCGTTTGCTATTGATTTAGCCCTAAGCAGAGACTGGCGCAAATCACTTTCATGGAAAGGGGTTGACAAGCTTCCAAAAAACTACGAGTTTCCTGAAACCTCAGCACACATTTTTTCACCCAAACTTGATGACACTTTCAGGTAATGATCAGTACCCCAATCCCACTTGCCTCACCAAATTTCGTTCTTCTAGGTTAAACCGTTCGTTGGCTGTAACAGTTTTAATTTTTAGGTTTCACTCTGTTTTCTCCTATATGGATACATATAGTTGGAACTCTAAATCAAACACGGTTTGTGCTAGGTCTTTGAAACATGACACAATAAAGTAGTTCCAAGTTCTATCTCTACAGTTTGTTTCCTATTGATGTAGCCCTAAACAGAGATCGGCGCAAATCACTTTCATGGAAAGGGATTGACAAGCTTCCAAAAAACCACGAGTTTCCTGAAATCTCAGCACACATTTCTTCACCCAATCTTGATGAGACTTTCAGATAATGATCAGTACCCCAATCCTGCTGGGCTCACCAAATTTCGTTCTTCTAGGTTAAACCTTTCGTTGGCAGTAACAGTTTTAATTTTTAGGTTTCATTAGGTTTTCTCCTATATGTATACATGTAGTTGGGACTCTAAATCAAAGACAGTTTGTGCTAGCTCTTTGAAACTTGACACAATAAAGTAGTTCCAAGTTCTATCTATACTGTTTGTTTCCTATTGATGTAGCCCTAAGCAGAGATCGGCGCAAATACTTTCATGGAAAGGGGTTGACAAGCTTCCAAAAAACCACGAGTTTCCTGAAATCTCAGCACACATTTTTTCACCCAATCTTGATGACACTTTCAGATAATGATTAGTACCCCAATCCCACTTGGCTCACCAAATTTCGTTCTTCTAGGTTAATCCGTTCGTTGGCAGTAACAGTTTTAATTTTTAGGTTTCACTCTGTTTTCTCCTATATGAATACATGTAGTTGAAACTCTAAATCAAAGACAGTTTGTGCTAGCTCTTTGAAACATGACACAATAAAGTAGTTACAAGTTCTATCTCTATGGTTTTTTTCCTATTGATGTAGCCCTAAGCAGAAACCGGCGCAATTCACTTTCATGGAAACGGGTTGCCAAGCTTCCAAAAAACTACGAGTTTCCTCAAATCTCAGCACACATTTTTTCACCCAATCTTGATGACACTTTCAGGTAATGATCAGTATTCCAATCCCACTTGGCTCACCAAATTTCGTTCTTCTAGGTTAAACCGTTCGTTGGCTGTAACAGTTTTAATTTTTAGGTTTCACTCTGTTTTCTCCTATATGGATACATGTAGTTGGAACTCTAAATCAAAGACGGTTTGTGCTAGCTCTTTGAAACTTGACACAATAAAGTAGTTCCAAGTTCATTCTCTACAGTTTGTTTCCTATTCATGTAGCCCTAATGAGAGACCGGGGTAAATCACTTTAATGGAAAGGGGTTGCCAAGCTTCCAAAAAACTACGAGTTTCCTGAAATCCCAGCACATATTTTTACACCCAATCTTGATGAGACTTTCAGGTAATGATCAGTACCCCAATCCCACTTGGCTCACCAAAATTCGTTCTTCTAGGTTAAACCATTCGTTGGCAGTAACAGTTTAAATATTTAGGCTTCACTCAGTTTTCTCTTAAATGGATACATATAGTTGGAACTCTAAATCAAAGACGGTTTGTGCTAGCTCTTTGAAAATTGACACAATAAATAGTTCCAAGTTCCATCTCTATGGTTTGTTTCCTATTGTTGTAGCCCTAAGCAGAGACTGGCGCAAATCACTTTCATGGAAACGGGTTGCCAAGCTTCCAAAACACTACGAGTTTCCTGAAATCTCAGCACACATCTTTTCACCCAAACTTGATGTCACTTTCAGGTAATGATCAGTACCCCAATCCCACTTGGCTCACCAAATTTCGTTCTTCTACATTAAACCGTTCTTTGGCTGTAACAGTTTTAATTTTGATGTTTCACTCTGTTTTCTCCTACATGGATACATACATTTGGAACTCTAAATCAAACACGGTTTGTGCTAGCTCTTTGAAACTTTAAACAATAAAGTAGTTCCAAGGTTTATCTCTATGGTTTGTTTCCTATTGATGTAGCCCTAAGCAGAGACCGGCGCAAATCACTTCCATGGAAAGGGGTAGCCAAGGTTCCAAAAAACTACGAGTTTCCTGAAATCTCAGCACACATTTTTTTCACCCAAACTTGATGACACTTTCAGGTAATGATCAGTACACCAATCCCACTTGGCTCACCAAATTTCGTTCTTGTAGGTTAAACCGTCTGTTGGCAGTAAAGTTTAAATTTTTAGGTTTCACTCTGTTTTCTCCAATATGGATACATGTAGTTGGAACTCTAAATGAAACACGGTTTGTTCTAGATCTGGGAAACTTGACACAATAAAGTAGTTCCAAGTTCTATCTCTATGGTTTGTTTCCTATTGATGTAGCCCTAAGCACAGACCGGCGCAAATCACTTTCATGGAAAGGGGTTGCCAAACTTCCAAAAAACTACGAGTTTCCTGAAATCTCAGCATACATTTTTTCCCCCAATCTTGAAGACACTTTCAGGTAATGATCAGTACCCCAATCTCACTTGGCTCAACAAATTTCGTTCTTCTAGGTTAAACAGTTCGTTGGCAGTATCAGTTTTAATTTTTCAGTTTCACTCTGTTTTCTCCTATATGGATACATGTAGTTGGAACTCTAAATCAAACACGGTTTGTGGTAGCTCTTGGAAACTTGACACAATACAGTAGTTCCAAGTTCTGTCTCTATGTTTTGTTTCCTATTAATGTAGCGCTAAGCAGAGACTGGCGCAAATCACTTTAATGGAAAGGGGTTGCCAAACTTCCAAAAAACTACGAGTTTCCTGAAATCACAGCATACATTTTTTCACCCAATCTTGATGACACTTTCAGGTAATGATCAGTACCCCAATGCCACTTGGCTCACCAAATTTTGTTCTTCTAGGTTAAACCGTTCGTTGGCTGTAACAGTTTTAATATTTAGGTTTCATTCTTTTTTCTCCTATATGGATACATGTAATTGGAACTCTAAATCAAACACGGTTTGTGCTAGCTCTTTGAAAGATGACACAATAAAGTAGTTCCAAGTTCTATCTCTATGGTTTGTTTCCTATTGATGTAGCCCTAAGCAGAGACTGGCGCAAATCACTTTCATGGAAAGGGTTGCCAAGCTTCCAAAAAACTACGAGTTTCATGAAATCTCAGCACACATTCTTTCACCCAATCTTGATGACACTTTCAGGTAATGATCAGTATTCCAATCCCACTTGGCTCACCAAATTTCGTTCTTCTAGGTTAAACCGTTCGTTGGCTGTAACAGTTTTAATTTTTAGGTTTCACTCTGTTTTCTCCTATATGGATACATGTAGTTGGAACTCTAAATCAAAGACGGTTTGTGCTAGCTCTTTGAAACTTGACACAATAAAGTAGTTCCAAGTTCATTCTCTACAGTTTGTTTCCTATTCATGTAGCCCTAATGAGAGACCGGGGTAAATCACTTTAATGGAAAGGGGTTGCCAAGCTTCCAAAAAACTACGAGTTTCCTGAAATCCCAGCACATATTTTTACACCCAATCTTGATGAGACTTTCAGGTAATGATCAGTACCCCAATCCCACTTGGCTCACCAAAATTCGTTCTTCTAGGTTAAACCATTCGTTGGCAGTAACAGTTTAAATATTTAGGCTTCACTCAGTTTTCTCTTAAATGGATACATATAGTTGGAACTCTAAATCAAAGACGGTTTGTGCTAGGTCTTTGAAACATGACACAATAAAGTAGTTCCAAGTTCTATCTCTATGGTTCGTTTGCTATTGATTTAGCCCTAAGCAGAGACTGGCGCAAATCACTTTCATGGAAAGGGGTTGACAAGCTTCCAAAAAACTACGAGTTTCCTGAAACCTCAGCACACATTTTTTCACCCAAACTTGATGACACTTTCAGGTAATGATCAGTACCCCAATCCCACTTGCCTCACCAAATTTCGTTCTTCTAGGTTAAACCGTTCGTTGGCTGTAACAGTTTTAATTTTTAGGTTTCACTCTGTTTTCTCCTATATGGATACATATAGTTGGAACTCTAAATCAAACATGGTTTGTGCTAGGTCTTTGAAACATGACACAATAAAGTAGTTCCAAGTTCTATCTCTACAGTTTGTTTCCTATTGATGTAGCCCTAAACAGAGATCGGCGCAAATCACTTTCATGGAAAGGGATTGACAAGCTTCCAAAAAACCACGAGTTTCCTGAAATCTCAGCACACATTTCTTCACCCAATCTTGATGAGACTTTCAGATAATGATCAGTACCCCAATCCTGCTGGGCTCACCAAATTTCGTTCTTCTAGGTTAAACCTTTCGTTGGCAGTAACAGTTTTAATTTTTAGGTTTCATTAGGTTTTCTCCTATATGTATACATGTAGTTGGGACTCTAAATCAAAGACAGTTTGTGCTAGCTCTTTGAAACTTGACACAATAAAGTAGTTCCAAGTTCTATCTATACTGTTTGTTTCCTATTGATGTAGCCCTAAGCAGAGATCGGCGCAAATACTTTCATGGAAAGGGGTTGACAAGCTTCCAAAAAACCACGAGTTTCCTGAAATCTCAGCACACATTTTTTCACCCAATCTTGATGACACTTTCAGATAATGATTAGTACCCCAATCCCACTTGGCTCACCAAATTTCGTTCTTCTAGGTTAATCCGTTCGTTGGCAGTAACAGTTTTAATTTTTAGGTTTCACTCTGTTTTCTCCTATATGAATACATGTAGTTGAAACTCTAAATCAAAGACAGTTTGTGCTAGCTCTTTGAAACATGACACAATAAAGTAGTTACAAGTTCTATCTCTATGGTTTTTTTCCTATTGATGTAGCCCTAAGCAGAAACCGGCGCAATTCACTTTCATGGAAACGGGTTGCCAAGCTTCCAAAAAACTACGAGTTTCCTCAAATCTCAGCACACATTTTTTCACCCAATCTTGATGACACTTTCAGGTAATGATCAGTATTCCAATCCCACTTGGCTCACCAAATTTCGTTCTTCTAGGTTAAACCGTTCGTTGGCTGTAACAGTTTTAATTTTTAGGTTTCACTCTGTTTTCTCCTATATGGATACATGTAGTTGGAACTCTAAATCAAAGACGGTTTGTGCTAGCTCTTTGAAACTTGACACAATAAAGTAGTTCCAAGTTCATTCTCTACAGTTTGTTTCCTATTCATGTAGCCCTAATGAGAGACCGGGGTAAATCACTTTAATGGAAAGGGGTTGCCAAGCTTCCAAAAAACTACGAGTTTCCTGAAATCCCAGCACATATTTTTACACCCAATCTTGATGAGACTTTCAGGTAATGATCAGTACCCCAATCCCACTTGGCTCACCAAAATTCGTTCTTCTAGGTTAAACCATTCGTTGGCAGTAACAGTTTAAATATTTAGGCTTCACTCAGTTTTCTCTTAAATGGATACATATAGTTGGAACTCTAAATCAAAAACGGTTTGTGCTAGCTCTTTGAAAATTGACACAATAAATAGTTCCAAGTTCCATCTCTATGGTTTGTTTCCTATTGTTGTAGCCCTAAGCAGAGACTGGCGCAAATCACTTTCATGGAAACGGGTTGCCAAGCTTCCAAAACACTACGAGTTTCCTGAAATCTCAGCACACATCTTTTCACCCAAACTTGATGTCACTTTCAGGTAATGATCAGTACCCCAATCCCACTTGGCTCACCAAATTTCGTTCTTCTACATTAAACCGTTCTTTGGCTGTAACAGTTTTAATTTTGATGTTTCACTCTGTTTTCTCCTACATGGATACATACAGTTGGAACTCTAAATCAAACACGGTTTGTGCTAGCTCTTTGAAACTTTAAACAATAAAGTAGCTCCAAGGTTTATCTCTATGGTTTGTTTCCTATTGATGTAGCCCTAAGCAGAGACCGGCGCAAATCACTTCCATGGAAAGGGGTAGCCAAGGTTCCAAAAAACTACGAGTTTCCTGAAATCTCAGCACACATTTTTTTCACCCAAACTTGATGACACTTTCAGGTAATGATCAGTACACCAATCCCACTTGGCTCACCAAATTTCGTTCTTGTAGGTTAAACCGTCTGTTGGCAGTAAAGTTTAAATTTTTAGGTTTCACTCTGTTTTCTCCAATATGGATACATGTAGTTGGAACTCTAAATGAAACACGGTTTGTTCTAGATCTGGGAAACTTGACACAATAAAGTAGTTCCAAGTTCTATCTCTATGGTTTGTTTCCTATTGATGTAGCCCTAAGCACAGACCGGCGCAAATCACTTTCATGGAAAGGGGTTGCCAAACTTCCAAAAAACTACGAGTTTCCTGAAATCTCAGCATACATTTTTTCCCCCAATCTTGAAGACACTTTCAGGTAATGATCAGTACCCCAATCTCACTTGGCTCAACAAATTTCGTTCTTCTAGGTTAAACAGTTCGTTGGCAGTATCAGTTTTAATTTTTCAGTTTCACTCTGTTTTCTCCTATATGGATACATGTAGTTGGAACTCTAAATCAAACACGGTTTGTGGTAGCTCTTGGAAACTTGACACAATACAGTAGTTCCAAGTTCTGTCTCTATGTTTTGTTTCCTATTAATGTAGCGCTAAGCAGAGACTGGCGCAAATCACTTTAATGGAAAGGGGTTGCCAAACTTCCAAAAAACTACGAGTTTCCTGAAATCACAGCATACATTTTTTCACCCAATCTTGATGACACTTTCAGGTAATGATCAGTACCCCAATGCCACTTGGCTCACCAAATTTTGTTCTTCTAGGTTAAACCGTTCGTTGGCTGTAACAGTTTTAATATTTAGGTTTCATTCTTTTTTCTCCTATATGGATACATGTAATTGGAACTCTAAATCAAACACGGTTTGTGCTAGCTCTTTGAAAGATGACACAATAAAGTAGTTCCAAGTTCTATCTCTATGGTTTGTTTCCTATTGATGTAGCCCTAAGCAGAGACTGGCGCAAATCACTTTCATGGAAAGGGTTGCCAAGCTTCCAAAAAACTACGAGTTTCATGAAATCTCAGCACACATTCTTTCACCCAATCTTGATGACACTTTCAGGTAATGATCAGTATTCCAATCCCACTTGGCTCACCAAATTTCGTTCTTCTAGGTTAAACCGTTCGTTGGCTGTAACAGTTTTAATTTTTAGGTTTCACTCTGTTTTCTCCTATATGGATACATGTAGTTGGAACTCTAAATCAAAGACGGTTTGTGCTAGCTCTTTGAAACTTGACACAATAAAGTAGTTCCAAGTTCATTCTCTACAGTTTGTTTCCTATTCATGTAGCCCTAATGAGAGACCGGGGTAAATCACTTTAATGGAAAGGGGTTGCCAAGCTTCCAAAAAACTACGAGTTTCCTGAAATCCCAGCACATATTTTTACACCCAATCTTGATGAGACTTTCAGGTAATGATCAGTACCCCAATCCCACTTGGCTCACCAAAATTCGTTCTTCTAGGTTAAACCATTCGTTGGCAGTAACAGTTTAAATATTTAGGCTTCACTCAGTTTTCTCTTAAATGGATACATATAGTTGGAACTCTAAATCAAAGACGGTTTGTGCTAGCTCTTTGAAAATTGACACAATAAATAGTTCCAAGTTCCATCTCTATGGTTTGTTTCCTATTGTTGTAGCCCTAAGCAGAGACTGGCGCAAATCACTTTCATGGAAACGGGTTGCCAAGCTTCCAAAACACTACGAGTTTCCTGAAATCTCAGCACACATCTTTTCACCCAAACTTGATGTCACTTTCAGGTAATGATCAGTACCCCAATCCCACTTGGCTCACCAAATTTCGTTCTTCTACATTAAACCGTTCTTTGGCTGTAACAGTTTTAATTTTGATGTTTCACTCTGTTTTCTCCTACATGGATACATACAGTTGGAACTCTAAATCAAACACGGTTTGTGCTAGCTCTTTGAAACTTTAAACAATAAAGTAGTTCCAAGGTTTATCTCTATGGTTTGTTTCCTATTGATGTAGCCCTAAGCAGAGACCGGCGCAAATCACTTCCATGGAAAGGGGTAGCCAAGGTTCCAAAAAACTACGAGTTTCCTGAAATCTCAGCACACATTTTTTCACCCAAACTTGATGACACTTTCAGGTAATGATCAGTACACCAATCCCTCTTGGCTCACCAAATTTCGTTCTTGTAGGTTAAACCATCTGTTGGCAGTAAAGTTTAAATTTTTAGGTTTCACTCTGTTTTCTCCAATATGGATACATGTAGTTGGAACTCTAAATGAAACACGGTTTGTTCTAGATCTGGGAAACTTGACACAATAAAGTAGTTCCAAGTTCTATCTCTATGGTTTGTTTCCTATTGATGTAGCCCTAAGCACAGACCGGCGCAAATCACTTTCATGGAAAGGGGTTGCCAAACTTCCAAAAAACTACGAGTTTCCTGAAATCTCAGCATACATTTTTTCCCCCAATCTTGAAGACACTTTCAGGTAATGATCAGTACCCCAATCTCACTTGGCTCAACAAATTTCGTTCTTCTAGGTTAAACAGTTCGTTGGCAGTATCAGTTTTAATTTTTCAGTTTCACTCTGTTTTCTCCTATATGGATACATGTAGTTGGAACTCTAAATCAAACACGGTTTGTGGTAGCTCTTGGAAACTTGACACAATACAGTAGTTCCAAGTTCTGTCTCTATGTTTTGTTTCCTATTAATGTAGCGCTAAGCAGAGACTGGCGCAAATCACTTTAATGGAAAGGGGTTGCCAAACTTCCAAAAAACTACGAGTTTCCTGAAATCACAGCATACATTTTTTCACCCAATCTTGATGACACTTTCAGGTAATGATCAGTACCCCAATGCCACTTGGCTCACCAAATTTTGTTCTTCTAGGTTAAACCGTTCGTTGGCTGTAACAGTTTTAATATTTAGGTTTCATTCTTTTTTCTCCTATATGGATACATGTAATTGGAACTCTAAATCAAACACGGTTTGTGCTAGCTCTTTGAAAGATGACACAATAAAGTAGTTCCAAGTTCTATCTCTATGGTTTGTTTCCTATTGATGTAGCCCTAAGCAGAGACTGGCGCAAATCACTTTCATGGAAAGGGTTGCCAAGCTTCCAAAAAACTACGAGTTTCATGAAATCTCAGCACACATTCTTTCACCCAATCTTGATGACACTTTCAGGTAATGATCCGTACCCCAATCCCACTTGGCTGAGCAAATTTCGTTATTCTAGGTTAAACCGTTCGTTGGCAGTATCAGTTTTAATTTTTAGGTTTCACTCTGTTTTCTCCTATATGGATACATGTAGTTGTAACTCTAAATCAAACACGGTTTGTGCTAGATCTTGGAAACTTGACACAAAAGTAGTTCCAAGTTCTGTCTCTATGGTTTGTTTCCTATTGATGTAGCCCTAAGCAGAGACCAGCGCAAATCACTTTCATGGAAAGTGGTTGCCAAACTTCCAAAAAACTACGAGTTTCCTGAAATCTCAGCATATATTTTTTCACCCAATCTTGAAGACACTTTCAGATAATGATCAGTTCCCCAATCCCACTTGGCTCACCAAATTTTGTTCTTCTAGGATCATCCGTTCATTGGCAGTAACAGTTTTAATTTTTAGGTTTCACTCTGTTTTCTCCTATATGGATACATGTAATTGGAACTCTAAATCAAACACAGTTTGTGCTAGCTCTTTGAAAGTTGACACAATAAAGTAGTTCCAAGTTCTATCTCTATGGTTTGTTTCCTATTGATGTAGCCCTAAGCAGAGACTGGCGCAAATCACTTTCATGGAAAGGTGTTGCCAAGCTTCCAAAAAACTACAAGTTTCCTGAAATTTAGGCACACATTTTTTCACCCAATCTTGATTATAATTTCAGATAATGATCAGTAAGCCAATCCCACTTGGCTCACCAAATTTCTTTCTTCTAGGTTAAACCGTTCATTGGCAGTAAAGTTTTAATTTTTAGGTTTCACTCTGTTTTCTCCTATATGGATACATGTAGTTGGAACTCTAAATCAAAGATGGTTTGTGCTAGCTCTTTGAAAATTGACACAATAAAGTAGTTCCAAGTTCTATCTCTACGGTTTGTTTCCTATTGATGTAGCCCTTAGCAGAGACCGGCGCAAATCACTTCCATGGAAAGTGGTTGCCAAGGTTCCAAAAAACTACGAGTTTCCTGAAATCTCAGCACACATTTTTTCACCCAATCTTGATGACACTTTCAGGTAATGATCAGTACCCCAATCCCACTTGGCTCACCAAATTTCGTTCTTGTAGGTTAAACCGTTCGATGGCAGTAACAGTTTTAATTTTTAGGTTTTACTCTGCTTTCTCCTATATGGATACATGTAGATGGAACTCTAAATCAAACACGGTTTGTGCTAGCTCTTTGAAACTTCACACAATAATGTACTTCCAAGTTCTATGTCTCTGGTTCGTTTCCTATTCATGTAGCCCTAATGAGAGACCGGCGTAAATCACTTTAATGGAAAGGGGTTGCCAAGCTGCCAAAAAACTACGAGTTTCCTGAAATCCCAGCACACATTTTTACACCCAATCTTGATTAGACTTTCAGGTAATGATTAGTACCCCATTCCCACTTGGCTCACCAAATTTCGTTCTTCTTGGTTAAACCGTTCGTTGGCAGTAACAGTTTAAATATTTAGGTTTCACTCAGTTTTCTCCTATATGGATACATGTAGTTGGAACTCTAAATCAAAGATGGTTTGTGCTAGCTCTTTGAAAATAGACAAAATAAAGTAGTTCCAAGTTCTGTCTCTACGGTTTTTTTCCTATTGATGTAGCCCTAAGCAGAGATTGGCGCACAAGCTTCCAAAAAACCACGAGTTTCCTGAAATCTCAGCACACATTTTTTCACCCAATCTTGATGACTCTTTCAGATAATGATCAGTACCCCAATCCCACTTGGCTCACCAAATTTCGTTCTTCTAGTTTAAACCGTTCGTTGGCAGTAACAGTTTTAATTTTTAGGTTTCACTCTGTTTTCTCCTATATGTATACTTGTAGTTGGAATCTAAATCAAAGACGGTTTGTGCTAGCTCTTTGAAACTTGACACAATAAAGTAGTTCCAAGTTCTATCTCTATGGTTCGTTTGCTATTGATTTAGCCCTAAGCAGAGACTGGCGCAAATCACTTTCATGGAAAGGGGTTGACAAGCTTCCAAAAAACTACGAGTTTCCTGAAACCTCAGCACACATTTTTTCACCCAAACTTGATGACACTTTCAGGTAATGATCAGTACCCCAATCCCACTTGCCTCACCAAATTTCGTTCTTCTAGGTTAAACCGTTCGTTGGCTGTAACAGTTTTAATTTTTAGGTTTCACTCTGTTTTCTCCTATATGGATACATATAGTTGGAACTCTAAATCAAACACGGTTTGTGCTAGGTCTTTGAAACATGACACAATAAAGTAGTTCCAAGTTCTATCTCTACAGTTTGTTTCCTATTGATGTAGCTCTAAACAGAGATCGGCGCAAATCACTTTCATGGAAAGGGATTGACAAGCTTCCAAAAAACCACGAGTTTCCTGAAATCTCAGCACACATTTCTTCACCCAATCTTGATGAGACTTTCAGATAATGATCAGTACCCCAATCCTGCTGGGCTCACCAAATTTCGTTCTTCTAGGTTAAACCTTTCGTTGGCAGTAACAGTTTTAATTTTTAGGTTTCATTAGGTTTTCTCCTATATGGATACATGTAGTTGGAACTCTAAATTAAACACGGTTTGTGCTAGCTCTTTGAATCTTGACACAATAAAGTAGTTCCAAGTTCTATCTCTATGGTTTGTTTCCTATTGATGTAGCCCTAAGCAGAGACTGGTGCAAATTACTTTCATGGAAAGGGGTTGCCAAGCTTCCAAAAAACTACGAGTTTCCTGAAATCTAAGCACACATTTTTTCACCCAATCTTGATTACACTTTCAGATAATGATCAGTAAGCCAATCCCACTTGGCTCACCAAATTTTGTTCTTCTAGGTTAAACCGTTCGTTGGCTGTAACTGTTTTAATATTTAGGTTTCATTCTTTTTTCTCCTATATGGATACATGTAATTGGAACTCTAAATCAAACACGGTTTGTGCTAGCTCTTTGAAAGTTGACACAATAAAGTAGTTCCAAGTTCTATCTCTATGGTTTGTTTCCTATTGATGTAGCCCTAAGCAGAGACTGGCGCAAATCACTTTCATGGAAAGGGTTGCCAAGCTTCCAAAAAACTACGAGTTTCATGAAATCTCAGCACACATTCTTTCACCCAATCTTGATGACACTTTCAGGTAATGATCCGTACCCCAATCCCACTTGGCTGAGCAAATTTCGTTATTCTAGGTTAAACCGTTCGTTGGCAGTATCAGTTTTAATTTTTAGGTTTCACTCTGTTTTCTCCTATATGGATACATGTAGTTGTAACTCTAAATCAAACACGGTTTGTGCTACATCTTGGAAACTTGACACAAAAGTAGTTCCAAGTTCTGTCTCTATGGTTTGTTTCCTATTGATGTAGCCCTAAGCAGAGACCAGCGCAAATCACTTTCATGGAAAGTGGTTGCCAAACTTCCAAAAAACTACGAGTTTCCTGAAATCTCAGCATATATTTTTTCACCCAATCTTGAAGACACTTTCAGATAATGATCAGTTCCCCAATCCCACTTGGCTCACCAAATTTTGTTCTTCTAGGATCATCCGTTCATTGGCAGTAACAGTTTTAATTTTTAGGTTTCACTCTGTTTTCTCCTATATGGATACATGTAATTGGAATTCTAAATCAAACACGGTTTGTGCTAGCTCTTTGAAAGTTGACACAATAAAGTAGTTCCAAGTTCTATCTCTACGGTTTTTTTCCTATTGATGTAGCCCTAAGCAGAGACCGGCGCAAATCACTTTCATGGAAAGGGGTTGACAAGCTTCCAAAAAACCACGAGTTTCCTGAAATCACAGCACACATTTTTTCACCCAATCTTGATGACACTTTCAGATAATGATCAGTACCCCAATCCCAATTGGTTCACCAAATTTCGTTCTTCTAGGTTAAACAGTTCGTTGGCAGAAACAGTTTTAATTTTTAGGTTTCACTCTGTTTTCTCCTATATGGATACATGTAGTTGGAACTCTAAATTAAACACGGTTTGTGCTAGCTCTTTGAATCTTGACACAATAAAGTAGTTCCAAGTTCTATCTCTATGGTTTGTTTTCTATTGATGTAGCCCTAAGCAGAGACTGGCGCAAATTACTTTCATGGAAAGGGGTTGCCAAGCTTCCAAAAAACTACGAGTTTCCTGAAATCTAAGCACACAATTTTTCACCCAATCTTGATTACACTTTCAGATAATGATCAGTAAGCCAATCCCACTTGGCTCACCAAATTTCTTTCTTCTATGTTAAACCGTTCGTTGGCAGTAAAGTTTTAATTTTTAGGTTTCACTCCGTTTTCTCCTATATGTATACATGTAGTTGGGACTCTAAATCAAAGACGCTTTGTGCTAGCTCTTTGAAACTTGACACAATAAAGTAGTTCCAAGTTCTATCTCTATGGTTTGTTTCCTATTGATGTAGCCCTAAGCAGAGACCGGCACAAATCACTTACATGGAAAGGGATTGACAATATTCCAAAAAACCACGAGTTTCCTGAAATCTCAGCACACATTTTTTCACCCAATCTTGATGACACTTTCAGATAATGATCAGTACCCCAATCCCACTTGGTTCACCAAATTTCGTTCTTCTAGGTTATACCGTTCGTTGGCAGTAAAGTTTTAATTTTTAGGTTTCACTCTGTTTTCTCCTATATGTATACATATAGTTGGGACTCTAAATCAAAGACGGTTTGTGCTAGCTCTTTGAAACATGACACAATAAAGTAGTTCCAAGTTCTATCTCTATGGTTTGTTTGCTATTGATGTAGCCCTAAGCAGAGACTGGCGCAAATCACTTTCATGGAAACGGGTTGCCAAGCTTCCAAAAAACTACGAGTTTCCTGAAATCTCAGCACACATTTTTTCACCCAAACTTGATGACACTTTCAGGTAATGATCAGTACACCAATCCCACTTGGCTCACCAAATTTTGTTCTTGTAGGTTAAACCGTTTGTTGGCGGTAAAGTTTAAATTTTTCGGTTTCACTCTGTTTTCTCCTATATGGATACATGTAGTTGGAACTCTAAATCAAACACGGTTTGTGGTAGCTCTTGGAAACTTGACACAATAAAGTAGTTCCATGTTCTATCTCTATGGTTTGTTTCCTATTGATGTAGCCCTAAGCAGAGACTGGCGCAAATCACTTTCATGGAAAGGGGTTGCCAAGCTTCCAAAAAACTACGAGTTTCCTGAAATCACAGCACACATTTTTTTCACTCAATAATGATGACACTTTCAGGTAATGATCAGTACCCCAATCCCACATGGCTCAACAAATTTCGTTCTCCTAGGTTAAACAGATCGATGGCAGTAACAGTTTTAATTTTTAGGTTTCACTCTGTTTCCTCTTATATGGTTACATGTAGTTGGAACTCTAAATCAAACACGGTTTGTGCTAGCTCTTTGAAACATGACACAATAAAGTAGTTCCAAGGTCTATCTCTATGGTTTGTTTCCTATTGATGTAGGCCTAAGCAGAGACCGGCGCAAATCACTTTCATGGAAAGGGGTTTGCCAAGCTTCCAAAAAACTACGAATTTCCTGAAATTTCAGCACACATTTTTTCACCCAAACATGATGACACTTTCAGGTAAGAATCAGTACCCCACTCCCACTTGGCTCACCAAATTTCGTTCTTCTAGGTTAAACCATTCGTTGGCAGTGACAGTTTTAATTTTTAGGTTTCACTCTGTTTTCTCCTATATGGATACATGTAGTTGGAACTCTGAATCAAACACGGTTTGTGCTAGCCCTTGGAAACTTGACACAATAAAGTAGTTCCAAGTTCTATCTCTATGGTTTGTTTCCTATTGATGTAGCCCTAAGCAGAGACTGGCGCAAATCACTTTCATGGAAAGGGGTTGCCAAGCTTCCAAAAAAATACGAGTTTCCTGAAATCTCAGCATATATTTTTTCACCCAATCTTGAAGACACTTTCAGGTAATGATCAGTTCCCCAATCCCACTTGGCTCACCAAATTTCATTCTTCTATGTTAAACCCTTCATTGGCAGTAATAGTTTTAATTTTTAGGTTTCACTCTGTTTTCTCCTATATGGATACATGTAGTTGGAACTCTAAATCAAACACGGTTTGTGCTAGCTCTTGGAAACTTGAAACAATAAATTAGTTCCAAGGTCTATCTCTATGGTTTGTTTCCTATTGATGTAGCCCTAAGCAGAGACTGGCGCAAATCACTTTCATGGAAAGGGGTTGCCAAGCTTCCAAAAAATACGAGTTTCCTGATATCTCAGCACACATTTTTTCACCCAATCTGGATGACACTTTCAGGTAATGATCAGCACCCCAATCCCACTTGGCTCACCAAATTTCGTTCTTCTAGGTTAAACAGTTCGTTGGCAGTATCAGTTTTAATTTTTAGGTTTCACTCTGTTTTCTCCTATATGGATACATGTAGTTGGAACTCTAAATCAAACACGGTTTGTGCTAGCTCTTGGAAAATTGACAAAATAAAGTAGTTCCAAGTTCTATCTCTATGGTTTGTTTCCTATTGATGTAGGCCTAAGCAGAGACCGGCGCAAATCACTTTCATGGAAAGGGGTTGCCAAGCTTCCAAAAAACTACGAGATTCCTGAAATCTCAGCATACATTTTTTCACCCAATCATGAAGACACTTTCAGGTAATGATCAGTACCCCAAACCCACTTAGCTCACCAAATTTCGTTCTTCTAGGTTAAACCGTTCGTTGGCAGTAACAGTTTTAATTTTTAGGTTTCAATCTGTTTTCTCCTATATGGATACATGTAGTTGGAACTCTAAATCAAACACGGTTTGTGCTAGATCTGGGAAACTTGACACAATAAAGTAGTTCCAGGTTCTATCTCTGTGGTTTGTTTCCTATTGATGTAGTCCTAAGCAGAGACCGGCGCAAATCACTTTCATGGAAAGTTGTTGCCAAGCTTCCAAAAAACTACGAATTTCCTGAAATTTCAGCACACATTTTTTCACCCAAACTTGATGACACTTTCAGGTAATGATCAGTACCCCAATCCCACTTGGCTCACCAAATTTCGTTCTTCTAAGTTAAACCGTTCGTTGGCAGTATCAGTTTTAATTTTTAGGTTTCACTCTGTTTTCTCGAATATGGATACATGTAGTTGGAACTCTAAATCAAACACGGTTTGTGCTAGCTCTTGGACACTTGACACAATAAAGTAGTTCCAAGTTCTATCTCTATGGTTTGTTTCCTATTTAGTAGCCCTAATCAGAGACTGGCACAAATCATTTTCAAAAAAGGGGTTGCCAAGCTTCCAAAAAACTACAAGATTCCTGAAATCTCAGCACACATTTTTTCACCCAATCTTAATGACACTTTCAGTAAATATCAGTACCCCAATCCCACTTGGCTCACCAAATTTCGTTCTTCTAGGTTAAACTGTTCATTGGCAGTAACAGTTTAAATATTTAGGTTTCACTCAGTTTTCTCCTATATGGATACATGTAGTTGGAACTCTAAATCAAAGACGGTTTGTGCTAGCTCTTTGAAAATTGACACAATAAAGTAGTTCCAAGTTCTATCTCTACGGTTTGTTTCCTATTGATGTAGCCCTAAGCAGAGACCAGCGCAAATCACTTTCATGGAAAGGGGTTGACAAGCTTCCAAAAAACCACGAGTTTCCAGAAATCTCAGCACATATTTTCTCACCCAATCTTGATGACACTTTCAGATAATGATCAGTATCCCAATCCCACTTGGGTCACCAAATTTCGTTCTTCTATGTTAAACCGTTCATTGGCAGAAACAGTTTTAATTTTAGGTTTCACTCTGTTTTCTCCTATATGGATACATGAATTTGGAACTCTAAATTAAACACGGTTTTTGCTAGCGCTTTGAATCTTGACACAATAAAGTAGTTCGAAGTTCTATCTCTATGGTTTGTTTCCTATTGATGTAGCCCTAAGCAGAGACTGGCGCAAATCACTTTCATGGAAAGGGGTTGCCAAGCTTCCAAATAACTACGAGTTTCCTGAAATCTTAGCACACATTTTTTCACCCAATCTTGATGACACTTTCAGATAATGATCAGTACCCGAATCCCACTTGGCTCACCAAATTTCGTTCTTCTAGGTTAAACCGTTCGTTGGCAGTAAAGTTTAAATTTTTAGGTTTCACTCTGTTTTCTCCTATATGGATACATGTAGTTGGAACTCTAAATTAAAGACGGTTTGTGCTAGCTCTTTGAAAATTGACACAATAAAGTAGTTCCAAGTCCTATCTCTACGGTTTTTTTCCTATTGATGTAGCCCTAAGCAGAGACCGGCACAAATCTCTTTCATGGAAAGGGGTTGACAAGCTTCCAAAAAACCACGAGTTTCCTGAAATCTCAGCATACATTTTTCACCCAATCTTGAAGACACTTTCAGGTAATGATCAGTACCCCAATCCGACTTGCCTCACCAAATTTCGATCTTCTACGTTAAACCGTTCGTTGGCAGTAACAGTTTTAATTTTTAAGTTTCACTCTGTTTTCTCCTATATGGATACATGTAGTTGGAACTCTAAATCAAACACGGTTTGTGCTAGCACTTGGAATCTTGACACAATAAATTAGTTCCAAGTTCGTTCTCTATGGTTTGTTTCCTATTGATGTAGCCCTAAGCAGAGACTGGCGCAAATCACTTTTATGGAAAGGGGTTGCCAAGCTTCCAAAAAACTACGAGTTTCCTGAAATCTCAGCATACATATTTTCACCCAATCTTGATGACACTTTCAGGTAATGATCAGTACCCCAATCCCACTTGGCTCACCAAATTTCATTCTTCTAGGTTAAACCGTTCATTGGCAGTATCAGTTTTAATTTTTAGGTTTCACTCTGTTTTCTCCTATATGGATACATGTAGTTGGAACTCTAAATCAAACACGGTTTGTGCTAGCTCTTTGAAACTTGACACAATAAAGTAGTTCCAAGTTCTATCTCTATGGTTTGATTCCTATTGATGTAGCCCTAAGAAGAGACTGGCACAAATCACTTTCATGGAAAGGGGTTGCCAAGCTTCCAAAAAACTACGAGTTTTCTGAAATCTCAGCATACATTTTTTCACCCAATCTTGATGACACTTTCAGGTAATGATCAGTACCCCAATCCAACTTGGCTCACCAAATTTCGTTCTTCTAGGTTAAACCCTTCGTTTTCAGTAACAGTTTAAATTTTTAGGTTTCACTCTGTTTTCTCATATATGGATACATGTATTTGGAACTCTAAATCAAACACGGTTTGTGCTAGCTCTTGAAAACTAGACACAGGAAAGTAGTTCCAAGTTCTATCTCTATGGTTCGTTTCCTATTGATGAAGCCCTAAGCAGAGACTGGCGCAAATCACTTTCATGGAAAGGGGTTGCCAAGCTTCCAAAAAACTACGAGTTTCCTGAAATCTCAGCACACATTTTTTCACCCAATCTTGATGACACTTTCAGGTAATGATCAGTACCCCAATCCCACTTGGCTTACCAAATTTCATTCTCCTATGTTAAACCGATCGTTGGCAGTAACAGTTTTAATTTTTAGGTTTCAATCTGTTTTCTCCTATATGGATACATGTATTTGGAAATCTAAATCTAACACGGTTTCTGCTAGCAATTTGAAAGTTGACACAATAAAGTAGTTCCAAGTTCTATCTCTATGGTTTGTTTCCTATTGATGTAGCCCTAAGCAGAGACTGGCGCAAATCACTTTCATGGAAAGGGTTGCCAAGCTTCCAAAAAACTACGAGTTTAATGAAATCTCAGCACACATTCTTTCACCCAATCTTGATGACACTTTCAGGTAATGATCAGTACCCCAATCCCACTTGGCTGACCAAATTTCGTTATTCTAGGTTAAACGGTTCGTTGGCAGTATCAGTTTTAATTTTTAGGTTTCACGCTGTTTTCTCCTATATGGATACATGTAGTTGGAACTCTAAATCAAACACGGTTTGTGGTAGCTCTTGGAAACTTGACACAATAAAGAAGTTCCATGTTCTATCTCTATGGTTTGTATCCTATTGATGTAGCCCTAAGCAGAGACTGGCGCAAATCCCTTTCATGGAAAGGGGTTGCCAAGCTTCCAAAAAACTACGAGTTTCCTGAAATCTCAGCACACAATTTTTTCACCCAATCTTGATGACACTTTCAGGTAATGATCAGTACCCCAATTTCACTTGGCTCACCAAATTTCGTTCTTCTAGGTTAAACCGTTCGTTGGCAGTATCAGTTTAAATTTTTAGGTTTCACTCTGTTTTCTTCTATATGGATACATGTATTTGGAACTGTAAATAAAACATGGTTTGTGCTAGCTCTTGGAAACTTGACACAATACAGTAGTTCCAAGTTCTGTCTCTATGTTTTGTTTCCTATTAATGTAGCGCTAAGCAGAGACCGGCGCAAATCACTTTAATGAAAGGGGTTGCCAAACTTCCAAAAAACTACGAGTTTCCTGAAATCACAGCATACATTTTTTCACCCAATCTTGATGACACTTTCAGGTAATGATCAGTACCCCAATCCCACTTGGCTCACCAAATTTTGTTCTTCTAGGTTAAACCGTTCGTTGGCTGTAACAGTTTTAATATTTAGGTTTCATTCTGTTTTCTCCTATATGGATACATGTAATTGGAACTCTAAATAAAACACGGTTTGTGCTAGCTCTTTGAAAGTTGACACAATAAAGTAGTTCCAAGTTCTATCTCTATGGTTTGTTTCCTATTGATGTAGCCCTAAGCAGAGACTGGCGCAAATCACTTTCATGGAAAGGGTTGCCAAGCTTCCAAAAAACTACGAGTTTCATGACATCTCAGCACACATTCTTTCACCCAATCTTGATGACACTTTCAGGTAATGATCAGTACCCCAATCCCACTTGGCTGACCAAATTTCGTTATTCTAGGTTAAACGGTTCGTTGGCAGTATCAGTTTTAATTTTTAGGTTTCACTCTGTTTTCTCATATATGGATACATGTAGTTGGAACTCTAAATCAAACACGGTTTGTGCTAGATCTTGGAAACTTGACACAAAAGTAGTTCCAAGTTCTATCTCTATGGTTTGTTTCCTATTGATGTAGCCCTAAGCAGAGACCGGCGCAAATCACTTTCATGGAAAGGGGTTGCCAAACTTCCAAAAAACTATGAGTTTCCTGAAATCTCAGCATATATTTTTTCACCCAATCTTGAAGACACTTTCAGATAATGATCAGTTCCCCAATCCCACTTGGCTCACCAAATTTTGTTCTTCTAGGATCATTCGTTCATTGGCAGTATCAGTTTTAATTTTTAGGTTTCACTCTGTTTTCTCCTATATGGATACATGTAGTTGGAACTCTAAATCAAACACGGTTTGTGCTAGATCTGGGAAACTTGACACAATAAAGTAGTTCCAAGTTCTATCTCTATGGTTTGTTTCCTATTGATGTAGCCCTAAGCAGAGACCGGCACAAATCACTTTCATGGAAAGTTGTTGCCAAGCTTCCAAAAAACTATGAATTTCCTGAAATTTCAGCACACATTTTTTCACCCAAACTTGATGACACTTTCAGGTAATGATCAGTACCCCAATCCCACTTGGCTCACCAAATTTCGTTCTTCTAAGTTAAACCGTTCATTGGCAGTATCAGTTTTAATTTTTAGGTTTCACTCTGTTTTCTCCTATATGGATACATGTAGTTGGAACTCTAAATCAAACACGGTTTGTGCTAGCCCTTGGAATCTTGACACAATGAAGTAGTTCCAAGTTCTATCTCTATGGTTTGTTTCCTATTGATGTAGCCCTAAGCAGAGACTGGCGCAAATCACTTTCATGGAAAGGGGTTGCCAAGCTTCCAAAAAACTACGAGTTTCCTGAAATCTCAGCATACATATTTTCACCCAATCTTGATGACACTTTCAGGTAATGATCAGTACACCAATCCCACTTGGCTCACCAAATTTTATTCTTCTAGGTTAAACCGTTCATTGGCAGTATCAGTTTTAATTTTTAAGTTTCACTCTGTTTTCTCCTATATGGATACATGTAGTTGGAACTCTAAATCAAACACGGTTTGTGCAAGCTCTTTGAAACTTGACACAATAAAGTAGTTCCAAGTTCTATCTCTATGGTTTGTTTCCTATTGATGTAGCCCTAAGCAGAGACTGGCGCAAATCACTTTCATGGAAAGTTGTTGCCAAGCTTCCAAAAAACTACGAATTTCCTGAAATTTCAGCACACATTTTTTCACCCAAACTTGATGACACTTTCAGGTAATGATCAGTACCCCAATCCCACTTGGCTCACCAAATTTCGTTCTTCTAAGTTAAACCGTTCGTTGGCAGTATCAGTTTAAATTTTTAGGTTTCACTCTGTTTTCTCGAATATGGATACATGTAGTTGGAACTCTAAATCAAACACGGTTTGTGCTAGCTCTTGGAAACTTGACACAATAAAGTAGTTCCAAGTTCTATCTCTATGGTTTGTTTCCTATTGATGTAGCCCTAAGCAGAGACCAGCACAAATCATTTCATGGAAAGGGGTTGCCAAGCTTCCAAAAAACTACGAGTTTCCTGAATTTTCAGCATACATTTTTTCACCCAATCTTGAAGGCACTTTCAGGTAATGATCAGTACCCCAATCCCACTTGCCTCACCAAATTTCGTTTTTCTACGTTAAACCGTTCGTTGGCAGTAACAGTTTTAATTTTTAAGTTTCACTCTGTATTCTCCTATATGGATACATGTAGTTGGAACTCTAAATCAAACACGGTTTGTGCTAGCCCTTGGAGTCTTGACACAATAAAGTAGTTCCAAGTTCTATCTGTATGGTTTATTTCTTATTGATGTAGCCATAAGCAGAGACTAGCGCAAATCACTTTCATGGAAAGGGGTTGCCAAGCTTCCAAAAAACTACGAGATTCCTGAAATCTCAGCATACATATTTTCACCCAATCTTGATGACACTATCAGGTAATGATCAGTATTCCAATCCAACTTGGCTCACCAAATTTCATTCTTCTAGGTTAAACCGTTCATTGGCAGTATCAATTTTAATTTTTAGGTTTCACTCTGTTTTCTCCTATATGTATACATGTAGTTGGAACTCTAAATAAAACACGGTTTGTGCACGCTCTTTGAAACTTGACACAATAAAGTAGTTCCAAGTTCTATCTCTATGGTTTGTTTCCTATTGATGTAGCCATAAGCAGAGTCCGGCGCAAATCACTTTCATGGAAAGTTGTTGCCAAGCTTCCAAAAAACTACGAGTTTTCTGAAATCTCAGCAAATATTTTTTCACCCAATCTTGATGACACTTTCAGGTAATGATCAGAACACCACTCCCACTTGGCTCACCAAATTTCGTTCTTCTAGGTTAAACCGTTCGTTGGCAGTAACTGTTTTAATTTTTAGGTTTCACTCTGTTTTCTCCTATATGGATACATGTAGTTGGAACTCTAAATCAAACACGGTTTGTGCTACCTCTTGGAAACGTGAAACAATAAAGTAGTTCCAAGGTCTATCTCTATGGTTTGTTTCCTATTGATGTAGCCCTAAGCAGAGACTGGCGCAAATCTCTTTCATGAAAAGGGGTTGCCAAGCTTCCAAAAAACTACGAGTTTCCTGAAATCTCAGCATACATATTTTCACCCAATCTTGATGACACTTTCAGGTAATGATCAGTATTCCAATCCCACTTGGCTCACCAAATTTTGTTCTTCTATGTTAAACCGTTCATTGGCAGTAACAGTTTTAATTTTTAGGTTTCACTCTGTTTTCTCCTTTATGGATACATGTAGTTGGAACTCTAAATCAAACACGGTTTGTGCTAGCTCTTGGAAACTTGACACAATAAAGTAGTTCCAAGTTGTATCTCTATGATTTGTTTCCTATTGATGTAGCCCTAAGCAGAGACTGGCGCAAATCACTTTCATGGAAAGGGGTTGCCAAACTTAAAAAAAAATACGAGTTTCCTGATATCTCAGCACACATTTTTTCACCCAATCTGAATGACACTTTCAGGTAATGATCAGTACCCCAATCCCACTTGGCTCACCAAATTTCATTCTTCTAGGTTAAACCGTTCATTGGCAGTATCAGTTTTAATTTTTAGGTTTCACTCTGTTTTCTCCTATATGGATACATGTAGTTGGAACTCTAAATCAAACACGGTTTGTGCTAGCTATTTGAAACTTGACACAATAAAGTAGTTCCAAGTTCTATCTCTATGGTTTGTTTCCTATTGATGTAGCCCTAAGCAGAGTCCGGCGCAAATCACTTTCATGGAAAGGGGTTGCGAAGCTTCCAAAAAACTACGAGTTTCGTGAAATCTCAGCATACATTTTTTTCACCCAATCTTGATGACCCTTTCAGGTAATGATCAGTACCCCAATCCCACTTGGCTCACCAACTTTTGTTCTCCTAGGTTAAACTGTTCGTTGGCAGTAACAGATTTAATTTTTAGGTTTCACTCTGTTTTCTCCTATATGGATACATGTAGTTGGAACCCTAATTCAAACATGGTTTGTGCTAGCTTTTTGAAACTTGACACAATAATGTAGTTCCAAGTTCTATCTCTATGGTTTGATTCCTATTGATGTAGCCCTAAGCAGAGACTGGCACAAATCACTTTCATGGAAAGGGGTTGCCAAGCTTCCAAAAACTACGAGTTTTCTGAAATCTCAGCACACATTTTTTCACCCAATGTTGATGACAGTTTCAGGTAATGATCAGTACCCCAATCCCACTTGGCTCACCAAATTTCGTTCTTCTAGGTTAAACCCTTCGTTTTCAGCAACAGTTTAAATTTTTAGGTTTCACTCTGTTTTCTCCTATATGGATACATGTATTTGGAACTCTAAATCAAACACGGTTTGTGCTAGCTCTTGAAAACTTGACACAATAAAGTAGTTCCAAGTTCTATCTATATGGTTTGTTTGCTATTGATGTAGCCCTAAGCAGAGACTGGCGCAAATCACTTAAATGGAAAGGGGTTGCCAAGCTTCCAAAAAACAACGAGTTTCCTGAAATCTCAGCACACATTTTTTCACCCAATCTTGATGACACTTTCAGGTAATGATCAGTACCCCAATCCCACTTGGCTCAGCAAATTTCGTTCTTCTAGGATAAACCGAACATTGGCAGTAAGAGTTTTAATTTTAAGGTTTCAATCTGTTTTCTCCTATATGGATACATGTAGTAGGAACTCTGAATCAAACAAGGTTTGTGCTAGCTCTTTGAAACTTGACACAATAAAGTAGTTTCAAATTCTATATCTATGGTGTGTTTCCTATTGATGTAGCCCTAAGCAGAGACCGGCGCAAATCTCTTTCATGGAAAGGGCTTGCCAAGCTTCCAAAAACTACGAGTTTCCTGAAATCTCAGCACACATTTTTTCAGCCAATCTTGATGACACTTTCAGGTAATGATCAGTACCCCATTCCCACTTGGCTCACCAAATTTCGTTCTTCTAGTTTAAACTGTTCGTTGGCAGTAACAGTTTTAATTTTTAGGTTTCATTCTGTTTTCTCCTATATGGATACATGTAGTTGGAACTCCATATCAAACACGGTTTGTGCTAGCTCTTGAAAACTTGACACAATAAAGTAGTTCCAAGTTCTATCTCTATGGTTTTTTTCCTATGGATGTAGCCCTAAGCAGAGACCGGAGCAAATCACTTACATGGAAACTGGTTGCCAAGCTTCCAAAAAACTACGAGTTTCCTTAAATCTCAGCACACATTTTTTCAGCCAATCTTGATGACACTTTCAGGTAATGATCAGGAACCCAATCCCACTTGGCTCACCAAATTTCGTTCTTCTAAGATAAACCGTTCGTTGGCACTAACAGTTTTAATTTTTAGGTTTCACTCTTTTTATTCCTATATGGATACATGTAGTTGGAACTCTAAATCAAACACGGTTTGTGCTAGCTCTTGGAAACTTGACACAATAAAGTAGTTTCACGTTCTATCTCTATAGTTTGTTTCCTATTGATGTAGCCCTAAGCAGAGTCCGGTGCAAATTACTTACATGGAAAGTTGTTGCCAAGCTTCCAAAAAACTACGAGTTTCCTGAAATCTCAGCACACATTTTTTCACCCAATCTTGATGACACTTTCAGGTAATGATCAGAACCCCACTCCCACTTGGCTCACCAAATTTCGTTCTTCTAGGTTAAACCATTCGTTGGCAGTAACAGTTTTAATTTTTAGGTTTCACTCTGTTTTGTCCTATATGGATACATGTATTTGGAACTCTAAATCAAACACGGTTTGTGCTAGCTCTTGGAAAATTGACAAAATAAAGTAGTTCCAAGGTCTATCTCTATGGTTTGCTTCCTATTGATGTAGCCCTAAGAAGAGACTGGCGCAAATCACTTTCATGGAAAGGGGTTGCCAAGCTTCCAAAAAACTACGAGTTTCCTGAAATCACAGCACACATTTTTTTCACTCAATAATGATGACACTTTCAGGTAATGATCAGTACCCCAATCCCACTTGGCTCAACAAGTTTCGTTCTCCTAGGTTAAACAGATCGATGGCAGTAACAGTTTTAATTTTTAGGTTTCACTCTGTTTCCTCTTATATGGTTACATGTAGTTGGAACTCTAAATCAAACACGGTTTGTGCTAGCTCTTTGAAACATGACACAATAAAGTAGTTCCAAGGTCTATCTCTATGGTTTGTTTCCTATTGATGTAGGCCTAAGCAGAGACCGGCGCAAATCACTTTCATGGAAAGGGGTTTGCCAAGCTTCCAAAAAACTACGAATTTCCTGAAATTTCAGCACACATTTTTTCACCCAAACTTGATGACACTTTCAGGTAAGAATCAGTACCCCACTCCCACTTGGCTCACCAAATTTCGTTCTTCTAGGTTAAACCATTCGTTGGCAGTGACAGTTTTAATTTTTAGGTTTCACTCTGTTTTCTCCTATATGGATACATGTAGTTGGAACTCTGAATCAAACACGGTTTGTGCTAGCCCTTGGAAACTTGACACAATAAAGTAGTTCCAAGTTCTATCTCTATGGTTTGTTTCCTATTGATGTAGCCCTAAGCAGAGACTGGCGCAAATCACTTTCATGGAAAGGGGTTGCCAAGCTTCCAAAAAAATACGAGTTTCCTGAAATCTCAGCATATATTTTTTCACCCAATCTTGAAGACACTTTCAGGTAATGATCAGTTCCCCAATCCCACTTGGCTCACCAAATTTCATTCTTCTATGTTAAACCCTTCATTGGCAGTAATAGTTTTAATTTTTAGGTTTCACTCTGTTTTCTCCTATATGGATACATGTAGTTGGAACTCTAAATCAAACACGGTTTGTGCTAGCTCTTGGAAACTTGAAACAATAAATTAGTTCCAAGGTCTATCTCTATGGTTTGTTTCCTATTGATGTAGCCCTAAGCAGAGACTGGCGCAAATCACTTTCATGGAAAGGGGTTGCCAAGCTTCCAAAAAATACGAGTTTCCTAAAATCTCAGCACACATTTTTTCACCCAATCTGGATGACACTTTCAGGTAATGATCAGCACCCCAATCCCACTTGGCTCACCAAATTTCGTTCTTCTAGGTTAAACAGTTCGTTGGCAGTATCAGTTTTAATTTTTAGGTTTCACTCTGTTTTCTCCTATATGGATACATGTAGTTGGAACTCTAAATCAAACACGGTTTGTGCTAGCTCTTGGAAAATTGACAAAATAAAGTAGTTCCAAGTTCTATCTCTATGGTTTGTTTCCTATTGATGTAGGCCTAAGCAGAGACCGGCGCAAATTACTTTCATGGAAAGGGGTTGCCAAGCTTCCAAAAACTACGAGATTCCTGAAATCTCAGCATACATTTTTTCACCCAATCATGAAGACACTTTCAGGTAATGATCAGTACCCCAAACCCACTTAGCTCACCAAATTTCGTTCTTCTAGGTTAAACCGTTCGTTGGCAGTAACAGTTTTAATTTTTAGGTTTCAATCTGTTTTCTCCTATATGGATACATGTAGTTGGAACTCTAAATCAAACACGGTTTGTGCTAGATCTGGGAAACTTGACACAATAAAGTAGTTCCAGGTTCTATCTCTGTGGTTTGTTTCCTATTGATGTAGTCCTAAGCAGAGACCGGCGCAAATCACTTTCATGGAAAGTTGTTGCCAAGCTTCCAAAAAACTACGAATTTCCTGAAATTTCAGCACACATTTTTTCACCCAAACTTGATGACACTTTCAGGTAATGATCAGTACCCCAATCCCACTTGGCTCACCAAATTTCGTTCTTCTAAGTTAAACCGTTCGTTGGCAGTATCAGTTTTAATTTTTAGGTTTCACTCTGTTTTCTCGAATATGGATACATGTAGTTGGAACTCTAAATCAAACACGGTTTGTGCTAGCTCTTGGACACTTGACACAATAAAGTAGTTCCAAGTTCTATCTCTATGGTTTGTTTCCTATTGAGTAGCCCTAATCAGAGACTGGCACAAATCATTTTCAAAAAAGGGGTTGCCAAGCTTCCAAAAAACTACAAGATTCCTGAAATCTCAGCACACATTTTTTCACCCAATCTTAATGACACTTTCAGTAAATATCAGTACCCCAATCCCACTTGGCTCACCAAATTTCGTTCTTCTAGGTTAAACTGTTCATTGGCAGTAACAGTTTAAATATTTAGGTTTCACTCAGTTTTCTCCTATATGGATACATGTAGTTGGAACTCTAAATCAAAGACGGTTTGTGCTAGCTCTTTGAAAATTGACACAATAAAGTAGTTCCAAGTTCTATCTCTACGGTTTGTTTCCTATTGATGTAGCCCTAAGCAGAGACCAGCGCAAATCACTTTCATGGAAAGGGGTTGACAAGCTTCCAAAAAACCACGAGTTTCCAGAAATCTCAGCACATATTTTCTCACCCAATCTTGATGACACTTTCAGATAATGATCAGTATCCCAATCCCACTTGGGTCACCAAATTTCGTTCTTCTATGTTAAACCGTTCATTGGCAGAAACAGTTTTAATTTTAGGTTTCACTCTGTTTTCTCCTATATGGATACATGAATTTGGAACTCTAAATTAAACACGGTTTTTGCTAGCGCTTTGAATCTTGACACAATAAAGTAGTTCGAAGTTCTATCTCTATGGTTTGTTTCCTATTGATGTAGCCCTAAGCAGAGACTGGCGCAAATCACTTTCATGGAAAGGGGTTGCCAAGCTTCCAAATAACTACGAGTTTCCTGAAATCTTAGCACACATTTTTTCACCCAATCTTGATGACACTTTCAGATAATGATCAGTACCCGAATCCCACTTGGCTCACCAAATTTCGTTCTTCTATGTTAAACCGTTCGTTGGCAGTAAAGTTTAAATTTTTAGGTTTCACTCTGTTTTCTCCTATATGGATACATGTAGTTGGAACTCTAAATTAAAGACGGTTTGTGCTAGCTCTTTGAAAATTGACACAATAAAGTAGTTCCAAGTTCTATCTCTACGGTTTTTTTCCTATTGATGTAGCCCTAAGCAGAGACCGGCACAAATCTCTTTCATGGAAAGGGGTTGACAAGCTTCCAAAAAACCACGAGTTTCCTGAAATCTCAGCATACATTTTTCACCCAATCTTGAAGACACTTTCAGGTAATGATCAGTACCCCAATCCGACTTGCCTCACCAAATTTCGATCTTCTACGTTAAACCGTTCGTTGGCAGTAACAGTTTTAATTTTTAAGTTTCACTCTGTTTTCTCCTATATGGATACATGTAGTTGGAACTCTAAATCAAACACGGTTTGTGCTAGCACTTGGAATCTTGACACAATAAATTAGTTCCAAGTTCGTTCTCTATGGTTTGTTTCCTATTGATGTAGCCCTAAGCAGAGACTGGCGCAAATCACTTTTATGGAAAGGGGTTGCCAAGCTTCCAAAAAACTACGAGTTTCCTGAAATCTCAGCATACATATTTTCACCCAATCTTGATGACACATTCAGGTAATGATCAGTACCCCAATCCCACTTGGCTCACCAAATTTCATTCTTCTAGGTTAAACCGTTCATTGGCAGTATCAGTTTTAATTTTTAGGTTTCACTCTGTTTTCTCCTATATGGATACATGTAGTTGGAACTCTAAATCAAACACGGTTTGTGCTAGCTCTTTGAAACTTGACACAATAAAGTAGTTCCAAGTTCTATCTCTATGGTTTGTTTCCTATTGATGTAGCCCTAAGCAGAGTCCGGCGCAAATCACTTTCATGGAAAGGGGTTGCCAAGCTTCCAAAAAACTACGAGTTTCCTGAAATCTCAGCATACATTTTTTTCACCCAATCTTGATGACCCTTTCAGGTAATGATCAGTACCCCAATCCCACTTGGCTCACCAACTTTTGTTCTCCTAGGTTAAACTGTTCGTTGGCAGTAACAGTTTTAATTTTTAGGTTTCACTCTGTTTTCTCCTATATGGATACATGTATTTGGAACCCTAATTCAAACATGGTTTGTGCTACCTTTTTGAAACTTGACACAATAATGTAGTTCCAAGTTCTATCTCTATGGTTTGATTCCTATTGATGTAGCCCTAAGAAGAGACTGGCACAAATCACTTTCATGGAAAGGGGTTGCCAAGCTTCCAAAAAACTACGAGTTTTCTGAAATCTCAGCACACATTTTTTCACCCAATCTTGATGACACTTTCAGGTAATGATCAGTACCCCAATCCAACTTGGCTCACCAAATTTCGTTCTTCTAGGTTAAACCCTTCGTTTTCAGTAACAGTTTAAATTTTTAGGTTTCACTCTGTTTTCTCATATATGGATACATGTATTTGGAACTCTAAATCAAACACGGTTTGTGCTAGCTCTTGAAAACTAGACACAGGAAAGTAGTTCCAAGTTCTATCTCTATGGTTCGTTTCCTATTGATGTAGCCCTAAGCAGAGACTGGCGCAAATCACTTTCATGGAAAGGGGTTGCCAAGCTTCCAAAAAACTACGAGTTTCCTGAAATCTCAGCACACATTTTTTCACCCAATCTTGATGACACTTTCAGGTAATGATCAGTACCCCAATCCCACTTGGCTTACCAAATTTAATTCTCCTATGTTAAACCGATCGTTGGCAGTAACAGTTTTAATTTTTAGGTTTCAATCTGTTTTCTCCTATATGGATACATGTATTTGGAAATCTAAATCTAACACGGTTTCTGCTAGCAATTTGAAAGTTGACACAATAAAGTAGTTCCAAGTTCTATCTCTATGGTTTGTTTCCTATTGATGTAGCCCTAAGCAGAGACTGGCGCAAATCACTTTCATGGAAAGGGTTGCCAAGCTTCCAAAAAACTACGAGTTTCATGAAATCTCAGCACACATTCTTTCACCCAATCTTGATGACACTTTCAGGTAATGATCAGTACCCCAATCCCACTTGGCTGACCAAATTTCGTTATTCTAGGTTAAACGGTTCGTTGGCAGTATCAGTTTTAATTTTTAGGTTTCACGCTGTTTTCTCCTATATGGATACATGTAGTTGGAACTCTAAATCAAACACGGTTTGTGGTAGCTCTTGGAAACTTGACACAATAAAGAAGTTCCATGTTCTATCTCTATGGTTTGTATCCTATTGATGTAGCCCTAAGCAGAGACTGGCGCAAATCCCTTTCATGGAAAGGGGTTGCCAAGCTTCCAAAAAACTACGAGTTTCCTGAAATCTCAGCACACAATTTTTTCACCCAATCTTGATGACACTTTCAGGTAATGATCAGTACCCCAATTTCACTTGGCTCACCAAATTTCGTTCTTCTAGGTTAAACCGTTCGTTGGCAGTATCAGTTTAAATTTTTAGGTTTCACTCTGTTTTCTTCTATATGGATACATGTATTTGGAACTGTAAATAAAACATGGTTTGTGCTAGCTCTTGGAAACTTGACACAATACAGTAGTTCCAAGTTCTGTCTCTATGTTTTGTTTCCTATTAATGTAGCGCTAAGCAGAGACCGGTGCAAATCACTTTAATGAAAGGGGTTGCCAAACTTCCAAAAAACTACGAGTTTCCTGAAATCACAGCATACATTTTTTCACCCAATCTTGATGACACTTTCAGGTAATGATCAGTACCCCAATCCCACTTGGCTCACCAAATTTTGTTCTTCTAGGTTAAACCGTTCGTTGGCTGTAACAGTTTAATATTTAGGTTTCATTCTGTTTTCTCCTATATGGATACATGTAATTGGAACTCTAAATAAAACACGGTTTGTGCTAGCTCTTTGAAAGTTGACACAATAAAGTAGTTCCAAGTTCTATCTCTATGGTTTGTTTCCTATTGATGTAGCCCTAAGCAGAGACCGGCGCAAATCACTTTCATGGAAAGGGGTTGCCAAAATTCCAAAAAAACTATGAGTTTCCTGAAATCTCAGCATATATTTTTTCACCCAATCTTGAAGACACTTTCAGATAATGATCAGTTCCCCAATCCCACTTGGCTCACCAAATTTTGTTCTTCTAGGATCATCCGTTCATTGGCAGTATCAGTTTTAATTTTTAGGTTTCACTCTGTTTTCTCCTATATGGATACATGTAGTTGGAACTCTAAATCAAACACGGTTTGTGCTAGATCTGGGAAACTTGACACAATAAAGTAGTTCCAAGTTCTATATCTATGGTTTGTTTCCTATTGATGTAGCCCTAAGCAGAGACCGGCACAAATCACTTTCATGGAAAGTTGTTGCCAAGCTTCCAAAAAACTATGAATTTCCTGAAATTTCAGCACACATTTTTTCACCCAAACTTGATGACACTTTCAGGTAATGATCAGTACCCCAATCCCACTTGGCTCACCAAATTTCGTTCTTCTAAGTTAAACCGTTCATTGGCAGTATCAGTTTTAATTTTTAGGTTTCACTCTGTTTTCTCCTATATGGATACATGTAGTTGGAACTCTAAATCAAACACGGTTTGTGCTAGCCCTTGGAATCTTGACACAATGAAGTAGTTCCAAGTTCTATCTCTATGGTTTGTTTCCTATTGATGTAGCCCTAAGCAGAGACTGGCGCAAATCACTTTCATGGAAAGGGGTTGCCAAGCTTCCAAAAAACTACGAGTTTCCTGAAATCTCAGCATACATATTTTCACCCAATCTTGATGACACTTTCAGGTAATGATCAGTACACCAATCCCACTTGGCTCACCAAATTTTATTCTTCTAGGTTAAACCGTTCATTGGCAGTATCAGTTTTAATTTTTAAGTTTCACTCTGTTTTCTCCTATATGGATACATGTAGTTGGAACTCTAAATCAAACACGGTTTGTGCAAGCTCTTTGAAACTTGACACAATAAAGTAGTTCCAAGTTCTATCTCTATGGTTTGTTTCCTATTGATGTAGCCCTAAGCAGAGACTGGCGCAAATCACTTTCATGGAAAGTTGTTGCCAAGCTTCCAAAAAACTACGAATTTCCTGAAATTTCAGCACACATTTTTTCACCCAAACTTGATGACACTTTCAGGTAATGATCAGTACCCCAATCCCACTTGGCTCACCAAATTTCGTTCTTCTAAGTTAAACCGTTCGTTGGCAGTATCAGTTTAAATTTTTAGGTTTCACTCTGTTTTCTCGAATATGGATACATGTAGTTGGAACTCTAAATCAAACACGGTTTGTGCTAGCTCTTGGAAACTTGACACAATAAAGTAGTTCCAAGTTCTATATCTATGGTTTGTTTCCTATTGATGTAGCCCTAAGCAGAGACCAGCACAAATCATTTCATGGAAAGGGGTTGCCAAGCTTCCAAAAAACTACGAGTTTCCTGAATTTTCAGCATACATTTTTTCACCCAATCTTGAAGGCACTTTCAGGTAATGATCAGTACCCCAATCCCACTTGCCTCACCAAATTTCGTTCTTCTACGTTAAACCGTTCGTTGGCAGTAACAGTTTTAATTTTTAAGTTTCACTCTGTATTCTCCTATATGGATACATGTAGTTGGAACTCTAAATCAAACACGGTTTGTGCTAGCCCTTGGAGTCTTGACACAATAAAGTAGTTCCAAGTTCTATCTGTATGGTTTATTTCTTATTGATGTAGCCATAAGCAGAGACTAGCGCAAATCACTTTCATGGAAAGGGGTTGCCAAGCTTCCAAAAAACTACGTGATTCCTGAAATCTCAGCATATATATTTTCACCCAATCTTGATGACACTATCAGGTAATGATCAGTATTCCAATCCAACTTGGCTCACCAAATTTCATTCTTCTAGGTTAAACCGTTCATTGGCAGTATCAATTTTAATTTTTAGGTTTCACTCTGTTTTCTCCTATATGTATACATGTAGTTGGAACTCTAAATAAAACACGGTTTGTGCACGCTCTTTGAAACTTGACACAATAAAGTAGTTCCAAGTTCTATCTCTATGGTTTGTTTCCTATTGATGTAGCCCTAAGCAGAGTCCGGCGCAAATCACTTTCATGGAAAGTTGTTGCCAAGCTTCCAAAAAACTACGAGTTTTCTGAAATCTCAGCAAATATTTTTTCACCCAATCTTGATGACACTTTCAGGTAATGATCAGAACACCACTCCCACTTGGCTCACCAAATTTCGTTCTTCTAGGTTAAACCGTTCGTTGGCAGTAACTGTTTTAATTTTTAGGTTTCACTCTGTTTTCTCCTATATGGATACATGTAGTTGGAACTCTAAATCAAACACGGTTTGTGCTACCTCTTGGAAACGTGAAACAATAAAGTAGTTCCAAGGTCTATCTCTATGGTTTGTTTCCTATTGATGTAGCCCTAAGCAGAGACTGGCGCAAATCTCTTTCATGAAAAGGGGTTGCCAAGCTTCCAAAAAACTACGAGTTTCCTGAAATCTCAGCATACATATTTTCACCCAATCTTGATGACACTTTCAGGTAATGATCAGTATTCCAATCCCACTTGGCTCACCAAATTTTGTTCTTCTATGTTAAACCGTTCATTGGCAGTAACAGTTTTAATTTTTAGGTTTCACTCTGTTTTCTCCTTTATGGATACATGTAGTTGGAACTCTAAATCAAACACGGTTTGTGCTAGCTCTTGGAAACTTGACACAATAAAGTAGTTCCAAGTTGTATCTCTATGATTTGTTTCCTATTGATGTAGCCCTAAGCAGAGACTGGCGCAAATCACTTTCATGGAAAGGGGTTGCCAAACTTAAAAAAAAATACGAGTTTCCTGATATCTCAGCACACATTTTTTCACCCAATCTGAATGACACTTTCAGGTAATGATCAGTACCCCAATCCCACTTGGCTCACCAAATTTCATTCTTCTAGGTTAAACCGTTCATTGGCAGTATCAGTTTTAATTTTTAGGTTTCACTCTGTTTTCTCCTATATGGATACATGTAGTTGGAACTCTAAATCAAACACGGTTTGTGCTAGCTATTTGAAACTTGACACAATAAAGTAGTTCCAAGTTCTATCTCTATGGTTTGTTTCCTATTGATGTAGCCCTAAGCAGAGTCCGGCGCAAATCACTTTCATGGAAAGGGGTTGCGAAGCTTCCAAAAAACTACGAGTTTCCTGAAATCTCAGCATACATTTTTTTCACCCAATCTTGATGACCCTTTCAGGTAATGATCAGTACCCCAATCCCACTTGGCTCACCAACTTTTGTTCTCCTAGGTTAAACTGTTCGTTGGCAGTAACAGATTTAATTTTTAGGTTTCACTCTGTTTTCTCCTATATGGATACATGTAGTTGGAACCCTAATTCAAACATGGTTTGTGCTAGCTTTTTGAAACTTGACACAATAATGTAGTTCCAAGTTCTATCTCTATGGTTTGATTCCTATTGATGTAGCCCTAAGCAGAGACTGGCACAAATCACTTTCATGGAAAGGGGTTGCCAAGCTTCCAAAAAACTACGAGTTTTCTGAAATCTCAGCACACATTTTTTCACCCAATGTTGATGACACTTTCAGGTAATGATCAGTACCCCAATCCCACTTGGCTCACCAAATTTCGTTCTTCTAGGTTAAACCCTTCGTTTTCAGCAACAGTTTAAATTTTTAGGTTTCACTCTGTTTTCTCCTATATGGATACATGTATTTGGAACTCTAAATCAAACACGGTTTGTGCTAGCTCTTGAAAACTTGACACAATAAAGTAGTTCCAAGTTCTATCTATATGGTTTGTTTGCTATTGATGTAGCCCTAAGCAGAGACTGGCGCAAATCACTTAAATGGAAAGGGGTTGCCAAGCTTCCAAAAAACAACGAGTTTCCTGAAATCTCAGCACACATTTTTTCACCCAATCTTGATGACACTTTCAGGTAATGATCAGTACCCCAATCCCACTTGGCTCAGCAAATTTCGTTCTTCTAGGATAAACCGAACATTGGCAGTAAGAGTTTTAATTTTAAGGTTTCAATCTGTTTTCTCCTATATGGATACATGTAGTAGGAACTCTGAATCAAACAAGGTTTGTGCTAGCTCTTTGAAACTTGACACAATAAAGTAGTTTCAAATTCTATATCTATGGTGTGTTTCCTATTGATGTAGCCCTAAGCAGAGACCGGCGCAAATCTCTTTCATGGAAAGGGGTTGCCAAGCTTCCAAAAACTACGAGTTTCCTGAAATCTCAGCACACATTTTTTCAGCCAATCTTGATGACACTTTCAGGTAATGATCAGTACCCCATTCCCACTTGGCTCACCAAATTTCGTTCTTCTAGTTTAAACTGTTCGTTGGCAGTAACAGTTTTAATTTTTAGGTTTCATTCTGTTTTCTCCTATATGGATACATGTAGTTGGAACTCCATATCAAACACGGTTTGTGCTAGCTCTTGAAAACTTGACACAATAAAGTAGTTCCAAGTTCTATCTCTATGGTTTTTTTCCTATGGATGTAGCCCTAAGCAGAGACCGGAGCAAATCACTTACATGGAAACGGGTTGCCAAGCTTCCAAAAAACTACGAGTTTCCTTAAATCTCAGCACACATTTTTTCAGCCAATCTTGATGACACTTTCAGGTAATGATCAGGACCCCAATCCCACTTGGCTCACCAAATTTCGTTCTTCTAAGATAAACCGTCCGTTGGCACTAACAGTTTTAATTTTTAGGTTTCACTCTTTTTATTCCTATATGGATACATGTAGTTGGAACTCTAAATCAAACACGGTTTGTGCTAGCTCTTGGAAACTTGACACAATAAAGTAGTTCCAAGTTCTATGTCTATGGTTTGTTTCCTATTGATGTAGCCCTAAGCAGAGACTGGCACAAATATCTTTCATGGAAATGGGTTGACAAGCTTATAAAAAACTACGACTTTCCTCAAATCTCAGCACACATTTTTTCACCCAATCTTGATGACACTTTCAGGTAATAATCAGTACCCCATTCCCACTGGGCTCACCAAATTTCGTTCTTCTATGTTACGCCGTTCGTTGGCAGTAACAGTTTTAATTTTCAGGTTTCACTCTGTTTTCTCCTATATGGATACATGTACTTGGAACTCTAAATCAAACACGGTTTGTGCTAGGTTTTGGAAACTTGACACAATAAAGTAGTTCCAAGTTCTATCTCTATGATTGGTTTCCTATTGATGTAGCCCTAAGCAGAGACTGACGCAAATCACTTTAATGGAAAGGGGTTGCCAACCTTATAAAAAACTACGAGTTTCCTCAAATCTCAGCACACATTTTTTTCAACCAATCTTGATGACACTTTCAGGTAATGATCAGTACACCAATCCCACTTGGCTCACCAAATTTCGTTCTTCTAGGTTAAACTGTTCCTTGGCAGGATCAGTTTTAATTTTTAGGTTTCACTCTGTTTTCTCCTATATGGATACAAGTAGTTGGAACTCTAAATCAAACACGGTTTGTCTAGCTCTTTGAAACTAGACACAATAAACAAGTTCCAAGTTCTATCTCTATGGTTTGTTTCCTATTGATGTAGCCCTAAGCAGAGACTGGCGCAAATCACTTTAATGGAAAGGGGTTGCCAAGCTTCCAAAAAACTACGAGTTTCCTGAAATCTCAGCATACATTTTTTTAGCCAATCTTGATGACACTTTCAGGTAATGATCAGTACCCCAATCCCACTTGTCTCACCAAATTTCGTTCTTCTAGTTTAAACTGTTCATTGGCAGTAACAGTTTTAATTTTTAGGTTTCACTCTGTTTTCTCCTATATGGATACATGTAGTTGGAACTCTAAATCAAACACGGTGTGTGCTAGCTCTTTGAAACTTGACACAATAAAGTAGTTTCAAGTTCTATATCTATGGTGTGTTTCCTATTGATGTAGCCCTAAGCAGAGTCCGGCGCAAATCACTTTCATGGAAAGGGGTTGCCAAGCTTCCAAAAATCTACGAGTTTCCTGAAATCTCAGCACACATTTTTTCACCCAATCTTTCAGGTAATGATCAGTACCCCTATCCCACTTATCTCACCAAATTTCGTTCTTCTAGGTTTAACTGTTCGTTGGCAGTAACAGTTTTAATTTTTAGGTTTCACTCTGTTTTCTCCTATATGGATACATGTAGTTGGAACTCTAAATCAAACACGGTTTGTGCTAGCTCTTGAAAACTTGACACAATTAAGTAGTTCCAAGTTCTATCTCTAAGGTTTCTTTCCTATTGATGTAGCCCTAAGCAGAGACCGGCGCAAATCACTTTCATGGAAAGGGGTTGCCAGGCTTCCAAAAAACTACGAGTTTCCTGAAATCTCAGCACACATTTTTTCACCCAATCTTGACGACACTTTCAGGTAATGATCAGTACCCCAATCCCACTTGGCTCACCAAATTTCGTTCTTCTAGGTTAAACCGTTCATTGGCACTAACAGTTTTAATTTTTAGGTTTCACTCTGTTTTCTCCTAAATGGATACATGTAGTTGGAACTCTAAATCAAACACGGTTTTTGCTAGCTCTTTGAAACTTGACACAATAAAGTACTTCCAAGTTCTATCTCTATGGTTTGTTTCCTATTGATGTAGCCCTAAGCAGAAACCGGGGCAAATCAATTCCATGGAAAGGGGTTGCCAATCTTCGAAAAAGGTATGAGTTTCCTGAAATCTCAGCATACATTTTTTCACCCAATCTTGATGACACTTTCAGGTAATGATCAGTACCCCAATCCCACTTGGCTCACCAAATTTCATTCTTCTACGTTAAACCGTTCGTAGGCAGTAACAGTTTTAATTTTTAGGTTTCACTCTGTTTTCTCCTATATGGATACGTGCAGTTGGAACTCTAAATCAAACACGGTTTGTGCTAGCTCTTTGAAACTTGACAAAATAAAGTAGTTCCAAGTTCTATCTCTATGGTTTGTTTCCTACTGATGTAGCCCTAAGCAGAGACCGGCGCAAATCACTTTCATGGAAAGGGGTTGCCAAGCTTCCAAAAAACTACGAGTTTCCTGAAATCTCAGCACACATTTTTTCACCCAAACTTGATGACACTTTCAGGTAATGATCAATAACCCAATCCCACTTGGCTCACCAAATTTCGTTATCTAGGTTAAACCGTTCGTTGGCAGTAACAGTTTTAATTTTTAGGTTTCACTCTGTTTTCTCCTATAAGGATACATGTAGTTGGAACTCTAAATCAAACACGGTTTGTGCTAGCTCTTTGAAACTTGACACAATAAAGTAATTCCAAGTTCTATCTCTATGGTTTGTGTCCTATTGATGTCGCCCTCAGCAGAGACCGGCACAAATCACTTTCATTGCAAGGGGTTGCCAAGCTTCCAAAATACTACGAGTTTCCTGAAATCTCAGCATATATTTTCTCACCCAAACTTGATGACTCTTTCAGGTAATGATCAGAACCCCAATCCCACTTGGCTCACCAAATTTTGTTCTTCTACGATAAACCGGTCGTTGGCAGTAACAGTTTTAATTTTTAGGTTTCACTCCGTTTATTCCTATATGGATACATGTATTTGGAACTCTAAATCAAACACGGTTTGGGCTACCTCTTGGAAATTGACACAATAAAGTAGTTCCAAGTTCTATCTCTATGGTTTGTTTCCTATTGATGTAGCGCTAAGCAGAGACTGGCTCAAATCACTTTCATAAAAGGGGTTGTGAAGCTATCAAAAAACTACGAGTTTCCTGAAATCTCAGCACACCTTGTTTCACCCAATCTTGATGACACTTTCAGGTAATGATAAGTACCCCAATCCCACTTGGCTCACCAAATTTTGTTCTTCTAGGTTTAACCGTTCGTTGGCAGTAACAGTTTTAATTTTTAGGTTTCACTCTGTTTTCTCCTATATGGATACATGTATTTGGAACTCTAAATCAAACACGGTTTGTGCTAGCTCTTTCAAACTAGACACAATAAAGTAGTTCCAAGTTCTATCTCTATGGTTTGTTTCCTATTGATGTAGCCCTAAGCAGAGACTGGCGCAAATCACTTTCATGGAAAGTGGTTGCCAAGCTTCCAAAAAACTACGAGTTTTCTGAAATCTCAGCATACATTTTTTCACCCAATCTTGATGACACTTTCAGGTAATGATCAGTAACCCAATCCCACTTGGCTCACCAAATTTCGTTCTTCTAGGTGAAACCGTTCATAGGCAGTAAGAGTTTTAATTTTTAGGTTTCATTCTGTTTTCTCCAATATGGATACATGTTGTTGGAACTCTAAATCAAACACGGTTTGTGCTAGCTCTTTCAAACTTGACACAATAAAGTAGTTCCAAGTTCTATCTCTATGGTTTGTTTCCTATTGATGTAGCCCTAAGCAGAGACTGGTGCAAATCACTTTCATAGAAAGGGGTTTCCAAACTTCCAAAAAACTACGAGTTTCCTGAAATCTCAGCACACATTTTTTCACCCAAACTTGATGACACTTTCAGGTAAATATCAGTACCACAATCCCACTTGGCTCACCAAATTTCGTTCTTCTAGGTTAAACCGTTCGTTGGCTGAAACAGTTTTAATTTTTAGGTTTCACTCTGTTTTCTCCTATATGGATACATGTAGTTGGAACTCTAAATGAAACATGGTTTGTGCTAGCTCTTTGAAACTTGACACAATAAAGTAGTTCCAAGTTCTATCTCTATGGTTTGTTTCCTATTGATGTAGCCCTAAGCAGAGACTGGCACAAATCACTTTCATGGAAATTTGTTGCCAAGCTTCCAAAAAACTACGAGTTTCCTGACATCTCAGCACACATTTTTTCACCCAATCTTGATGACATTTTCAGGTAATGATCAGTACACGAATCCCACTTGGCTCACCAAATTTCATTCTTCTAGGTTAAACCGTTCGTTGTCAGTATCAGTTTTAATTTTTAAGTTTCACTCTGTTCTCTCCTATATGGATACATGTAGTTGGAACTCTAAATCAAACACGGTTTGTGCTAGCCCTTGGAAACTTGACACAATAAAGTAGTTCCATGTTCCTTCTCTATGGATTTTTCCTATTGATGTAGCCCTAAGCAGAGACTGGCGCAAATCACTTTCATGGAAAGGGGTTGCCAAGCTTCCAAAAATTACGAGTTTCCTGAAATCCCAGCACACATTTTTTCACCCAAATTTGATGACACTTTCAGGTAATGATCAGTACCCCAATCCCACTTGGCTCACCAAATTTCGTTCTTCTAGGTTAAACCGTTCGTTGGCTGTAACAGTTTTAATTTTCAGGTTTCACTCTGTTTTCTCCTATATGGAAACATGTAGTTGGAACTCTAAATCAAATACGGTTTGTGCTAGCACTTGGAAACTTGACACAATAAAGTACTTCAAAGTTCTATCTCTATGGTTTCTTTCCTATTGATGTAGCCCTAAACAGAGACTGGGGCAAATCACTTTCATGGAAAGGGGTTACCAAGCTTCCAAAAAATTACGAGTTTCCTGAAATCTCAGCACACATTTTTTCACCCAATCTTGATGACACTTTCAGGAAATGATCAGTACCCCAATCCCACTTTGCTCACCAAACTTCGTTCTTCTAGGTTAAACTGTTCGTTGGCAGTATCAGTTTTAATTTTTAGGTTTCACTCTGTTTTCTCCTATATGGATACATGTATTTGGAACTCTAAATCAAAAAAGGTTTGTGCTAGCTCTTGGAAACTTGACACAATAAAGTAGTTCCAAGTTCTATCTCTATGGTTTGTTTCCTATTGACGTAGCCCTAAGCAGAGACTGGCACAAATCACTTTCATGGAAAGGGGTTGCCAAACTTCCAAAAAACTACGAGTTTCCTGAAATCTCAGCATACATTTTTCCCCCAATCTTGATAACACTTTCAGGTAATGATCAGTACCCCAATCCCACATGGCTCACCAAATTTCGTTCTTCTAGGATAAACCGTTCGTTGGCTGAAACATTTTTAATTTTTAGGTTTCACTCTGTTTTCTCCTATATGGTACATGTAGTTGGAACTCTAAATCAAACGCAATTCGTGCTAGCTCTTTGAAACTTGACACAATAAAGTAGTTCCAAATTCTATCTCTATGGTTTCTTTCCTATTGATGTAGCCCTAAACAGAGACTGGCGCAAATCACTTTCATGGAAAGGTGTTGCCAAGCTTCCGAAAAACTACGAGTTTCCTGAAATCTCACCACACATTTTTTCAACCAATCTTGATGGTACTTTCAGGTAATGATCAGTACCCCAATCCCACTTGGCTCACCAAATTTCGTTCTTCTAGGTTAAACCGTTCATTGGCACTAACAGTTTTAATTTTTAGGTTTCACTCTGTTTTCTCCTAAATGGATACATGTAGTTGGAACTCTAAATCAAACACGGTTTTTGCTAGCTCTTTGAAACTTGACACAATAAAGTACTTCCAAGTTCTATCTCTATGGTTTGTTTCCTATTGATGTTGCCCTAAGCAGAAACCGGGGCAAATCAATTCCATGGAAAGGGGTTGCCAATCTTCGAAAAAGGTATGAGTTTCCTGAAATCTCAGCATACATTTTTTCACCCAATCTTGATGACACTTTCAGGTAATGATCAGTACCCCAATCCCACTTGGCTCACCAAATTTCATTCTTCTACGTTAAACAGTTCGTAGGCAGTACTAGTTTTAATTTTTAGGTTTCACTCTGTTTTCTCCTATATGGATACGTGCAGTTGGAACTCTAAATCAAACACGGTTTGTGCTAGCTCTTTGAAACTTGACAAAATAAAGTAGTTCCAAGTTCTATCTCTATGGTTTGTTTCCTACTGATGTAGCCCTAAGCAGAGACCGGCGCAAATCACTTTCATGGAAAGGGGTTGCCAAGCTTCCAAAAAACTACGAGTTTCCTGAAATCTCAGCACACATTTTTTCACCCAAACTTGATGACACTTTCAGGTAATGATCAATAACCCAATCCCACTTGGCTCACCAAATTTCGTTATCTAGGTTAAACCGTTCGTTGGCAGTAACAGTTTTAATTTTTAGGTTTCACTCTGTTTTCTCCTATAAGGATACATGTAGTTGGAACTCTAAATCAAACACGGTTTGTGCTAGCTCTTTGAAACTTGACACAATAAAGTAATTCCAAGTTCTATCTCTATGGTTTGTGTCCTATTGATGTCACCCTCAGCAGAGACCGGCACAAATCACTTTCATTGCAAGGGGTTGCCAAGCTTCCAAAATACTACGAGTTTCCTGAAATCTCAGCATATATTTTCTCACCCAAACTTGATGACTCTTTCAGGTAATGATCAGAACCCCAATCCCACTTGGCTCACCAAATTTTGTTCTTCTACGATAAACCGGTCGTTGGCAGTAACAGTTTTAATTTTTAGGTTTCACTCCGTTTATTCCTTTATGGATACATGTATTTGGAACTCTAAATCAAACACGGTTTGGGCTACCTCTTGGAAATTGACACAATAAAGTAGTTCCAAGTTCTATCTCTATGGTTTGTTTCCTATTGATGTAGCGCTAAGCAGAGACTGGCTCAAATCACTTTCATAAAAGGGGTTGTGAAGCTATCAAAAAACTACGAGTTTCCTGAAATCTCAGCACACCTTGTTTCACCCAATCTTGATGACACTTTCAGGTAATGATAAGTACCCCAATCCCACTTGGCTCACCAAATTTTGTTCTTCTAGGTTTAACCGTTCGTTGGCAGTAACAGTTTTAATTTTTAGGTTTCACTCTGTTTTCTCCTATATGGATACATGTATTTGGAACTCTAAATCAAACACGGTTTGTGCTAGCTCTTTCAAATTAGACACAATAAAGTAGTTCCAAGTTCTATCTCTATGGTTTGTTTCCTATTGATGTAGCCCTAAGCAGAGACTGGCGCAAATCACTTTCATGGAAAGTGGTTGCCAAGCTTCCAAAAAACTACGAGTTTTCTGAAATCTCAGCATACATTTTTTCACCCAATCTTGATGACACTTTCAGGTAATGATCAGTAACCCAATCCCACTTGGCTCACCAAATTTCGTTCTTCTAGGTGAAACCGTTCATAGGCAGTAAGAGTTTTAATTTTTAGGTTTCATTCTGTTTTCTCCAATATGGATACATGTTGTTGGAACTCTAAATCAAACACGGTTTGTGCTAGCTCTTTCAAACTTGACACAATAAAGTAGTTCCAAGTTCTATCTCTATGGTTTGTTTCCTATTGATGTAGCCCTAAGCAGAGACTGGTGCAAATCACTTTCATAGAAAGGGGTTTCCAAACTTCCAAAAAACTACGAGTTTCCTGAAATCTCAGCACACATTTTTTCACCCAAACTTGATGACACTTTCAGGTAAATATCAGTACCGCAATCCCACTTGGCTCACCAAATTTCGTTCTTCTAGGTTAAACCGTTCGTTGGCTGAAACAGTTTTAATTTTTAGGTTTCACTCTGTTTTCTCCTATATGGATACATGTAGTTGGAACTCTAAATCAAACATGGTTTGTGCTAGCTCTTTGAAACTTGACACAATAAAGTAGTTCCAAGTTCTATCTCTATGGTTTGTTTCCTATTGATGTAGCCCTAAGCAGAGACTGGCACAAATCACTTTCATGGAAATTTGTTGCCAAGCTTCCAAAAAACTACGAGTTTCCTGACATCTCAGCACACATTTTTTCACCCAATCTTGATGACATTTTCAGGTAATGATCAGTACACGAATCCCACTTGGCTCACCAAATTTCATTCTTCTAGGTTAAACCGTTCGTTGTCAGTATCAGTTTTAATTTTTAAGTTTCACTCTGTTCTCTCCTATATGGATACATGTAGTTGGAACTCTAAATCAAACACGGTTTGTGCTAGCCCTTGGAAACTTGACACAATAAAGTAGTTCCATGTTCCTTCTCTATGGATTTTTCCTATTGATGTAGCCCTAAGCAGAGACTGGCGCAAATCACTTTCATGGAAAGGGGTTGCCAAGCTTCCAAAAATTACGAGTTTCCTGAAATCCCAGCACACATTTTTTCACCCAAATTTGATGACACTTTCAGGTAATGATCAGTACCCCAATCCCACTTGGCTCACCAAATTTCGTTCTTCTAGGTTAAACCGTTCGTTGGCTGTAACAGTTTTAATTTTCAGGTTTCACTCTGTTTTCTCCTATATGGAAACATGTAGTTGGAACTCTAAATCAAATACGGTTTGTGCTAGCACTTGGAAACTTGACACAATAAAGTACTTCAAAGTTCTATCTCTATGGTTTCTTTCCTATTGATGTAGCCCTAAACAGAGACTGGGGCAAATCACTTTCATGGAAAGGGGTTACCAAGCTTCCAAAAAATTACGAGTTTCCTGAAATCTCAGCACACATTTTTACACCCAATCTTGATGACACTTTCAGGAAATGATCAGTACCCCAATCCCACTTTGCTCACCAAACTTCGTTCTTCTAGGTTAAACTGTTCGTTGGCAGTATCAGTTTTAATTTTTAGGTTTCACTCTGTTTTCTCCTATATGGATACATGTATTTGGAACTCTAAATCAAAAAAGGTTTGTGCTAGCTCTTGGAAACTTGACACAATAAAGTAGTTCCAAGTTCTATCTCTATGGTTTGTTTCCTATTGATGTAGCCCTAAGCAGAGACTGGCGCAAATCACTTTCATGGAAAGGGTTGCCAAGCTTCCAAAAAACTACGAGTTTAATGAAATCTCAGCACACATTCTTTCACCCAATCTTGATGACACTTTCAGGTAATGATCAGTACCCCAATCCCACTTGGCTGACCAAATTTCGTTATTCTAGGTTAAACGGTTCGTTGGCAGTATCAGTTTTAATTTTTAGGTTTCACGCTGTTTTCTCCTATATGGATACATGTAGTTGGAACTCTAAATCAAACACGGTTTGTGGTAGCTCTTGGAAAGTTGACACAATAAGGAAGTTCCATGTTCTATCTCTATGGTTTGTATCCTATTGATGTAGCCCTAAGCAGAGACTGGCGCAAATCCCTTTCATGGAAAGGGGTTGCCAAGCTTCCAAAAAACTACGAGTTTCCTGAAATCTCAGCACACAATTTTTTCACCCAATCTTGATGACACTTTCAGGTAATGATCAGTACTCCAATTTCACTTGGCTCACCAAATTTCGTTCTTCTAGGTTAAACCGTTCGTTGGCAGTATCAGTTTAAATTTTTAGGTTTCACTCTGTTTTCTTCTATATGGATACATGTATTTGGAACTGTAAATAAAACATGGTTTGTGCTAGCTCTTGGAAACTTGACACAATACAGTAGTTCCAAGTTCTGTCTCTATGTTTTGTTTCCTATTAATGTAGCGCTAAGCAGAGACCGGCGCAAATCACTTTAATGAAAGGGGTTGCCAAACTTCCAAAAAACTACGAGTTTCCTGAAATCACAGCATACATTTTTTCACCCAATCTTGATGACACTTTCAGGTAATGATCAGTACCCCAATCCCACTTGGCTCACCAAATTTTGTTCTTCTAGGTTAAACCGTTCGTTGGCTGTAACAGTTTTAATATTTAGGTTTCATTCTGTTTTCTCCTATATGGATACATGTAATTGGAACTCTAAATAAAACACGGTTTGTGCTAGCTCTTTGAAAGTTGACACAATAAAGTAGTTCCAAGTTCTATCTCTATGGTTTGTTTCCTATTGATGTAGCCCTAAGCAGAGACTGGCGCAAATCACTTTCATGGAAAGGGTTGCCAAGCTTCCAAAAAACTACGAGTTTCATGACATCTCAGCACACATTCTTTCACCCAATCTTGATGACACTTTCAGGTAATGATCAGTACCCCAATCCCACTTGGCTGACCAAATTTCGTTATTCTAGGTTAAACGGTTCGTTGGCAGTATCAGTTTTAATTTTTAGGTTTCACTCTGTTTTCTCATATATGGATACATGTAGTTGGAACTCTAAATCAAACACGGTTTGTGCTAGATCTTGGAAACTTGACACAAAAGTAGTTCCAAGTTCTATCTCTATGGTTTGTTTCCTATTGATGTAGCCCTAAGCAGAGACCGGCGCAAATCACTTTCATGGAAAGGGGTTGCCAAACTTCCAAAAAACTATGAGTTTCCTGAAATCTCAGCATATATTTTTTCACCCAATCTTGAAGACACTTTCAGATAATGATCAGTTCCCCAATCCCACTTGGCTCACCAAATTTTGTTCTTCTAGGATCATCCGTTCATTGGCAGTATCAGTTTTAATTTTTAGGTTTCACTCTGTTTTCTCCTATATGGATACATGTAGTTGGAACTCTAAATCAAACACGGTTTGTGCTAGATCTGGGAAACTTGACACAATAAAGTAGTTCCAAGTTCTATCTCTATGGTTTGTTTCCTATTGATGTAGCCCTAAGCAGAGACCGGCACAAATCACTTTCATGGAAAGTTGTTGCCAAGCTTCCAAAAAACTATGAATTTCCTGAAATTTCAGCACACATTTTTTCACCCAAACTTGATGACACTTTCAGGTAATGATCAGTACCCCAATCCCACTTGGCTCACCAAATTTCGTTCTTCTAAGTTAAACCGTTCATTGGCAGTATCAGTTTTAATTTTTAGGTTTCACTCTGTTTTCTCCTATATGGATACATGTAGTTGGAACTCTAAATCAAACACGGTTTGTGCTAGCCCTTGGAATCTTGACACAATGAAGTAGTTCCAAGTTCTATCTCTATGGTTTGTTTCCTATTGATGTAGCCCTAAGCAGAGACTGGCGCAAATCACTTTCATGGAAAGGGGTTGCCAAGCTTCCAAAAAACTACGAGTTTCCTGAAATCTCAGCATACATATTTTCACCCAATCTTGATGACACTTTCAGGTAATGATCAGTACACCAATCCCACTTGGCTCACCAAATTTTATTCTTCTAGGTTAAACCGTTCATTGGCAGTATCAGTTTTAATTTTTAAGTTTCACTCTGTTTTCTCCTATATGGATACATGTAGTTGGAACTCTAAATCAAACACGGTTTGTGCAAGCTCTTTGAAACTTGACACAATAAAGTAGTTCCAAGTTCTATCTCTATGGTTTGTTTCCTATTGATGTAGCCCTAAGCAGAGACTGGCGCAAATCACTTTCATGGAAAGTTGTTGCCAAGCTTCCAAAAAACTACGAATTTCCTGAAATTTCAGCACACATTTTTTCACCCAAACTTGATGACACTTTCAGGTAATGATCAGTACCCCAATCCCACTTGGCTCACCAAATTTCGTTCGTCTAAGTTAAACCGTTCGTTGGCAGTATCAGTTTAAATTTTTAGGTTTCACTCTGTTTTCTCGAATATGGATACATGTAGTTGGAACTCTAAATCAAACACGGTTTGTGCTAGCTCTTGGAAACTTGACACAATAAAGTAGTTCCAAGTTCTATCTCTATGGTTTGTTTCCTATTGATGTAGCCCTAAGCAGAGACCAGCACAAATCATTTCATGGAAAGGGGTTGCCAAGCTTCCAAAAAACTACGAGTTTCCTGAATTTTCAGCATACATTTTTTCACCCAATCTTGAAGGCACTTTCAGGTAATGATCAGTACCCCAATCCCACTTGCCTCACCAAATTTCGTTCTTCTACGTTAAACCGTTCGTTGGCAGTAACAGTTTTAATTTTTAAGTTTCACTCTGTATTCTCCTATATGGATACATGTAGTTGGAACTCTAAATCAAACACGGTTTGTGCTAGCCCTTGGAGTCTTGACACAATAAAGTAGTTCCAAGTTCTATCTGTATGGTTTATTTCTTATTGATGTAGCCATAAGCAGAGACTAGCACAAATCACTTTCATGGAAAGGGGTTGCCAAGCTTCCAAAAAACTACGAGATTCCTGAAATCTCAGCATACATATTTTCACCCAATCTTGATGACACTATCAGGTAATGATCAGTATTCCAATCCAACTTGGCTCACCAAATTTCATTCTTCTAGGTTAAACCGTTCATTGGCAGTATCAATTTTAATTTTTAGGTTTCACTCTGTTTTCTCCTATATGTATACATGTAGTTGGAACTCTAAATAAAACACGGTTTGTGCACGCTCTTTGAAACTTGACACAATAAAGTAGTTCCAAGTTCTATCTCTATGGTTTGTTTCCTATTGATGTAGCCATAAGCAGAGTCCGGCGCAAATCACTTTCATGGAAAGTTGTTGCCAAGCTTCCAAAAAACTACGAGTTTTCTGAAATCTCAGCAAATATTTTTTCACCCAATCTTGATGACACTTTCAGGTAATGATCAGAACACCACTCCCACTTGGCTCACCAAATTTCGTTCTTCTAGGTTAAACCGTTCGTTGGCAGTAACTGTTTTAATTTTTAGGTTTCACTCTGTTTTCTCCTATATGGATACATGTAGTTGGAACTCTAAATCAAACACGGTTTGTGCTACCTCTTGGAAACGTGAAACAATAAAGTAGTTCCAAGGTCTATCTCTATGGTTTGTTTCCTATTGATGTAGCCCTAAGCAGAGACTGGCGCAAATCTCTTTCATGAAAAGGGGTTGCCAAGCTTCCAAAAAACTACGAGTTTCCTGAAATCTCAGCATACATATTTTCACCCAATCTTGATGACACTTTCAGGTAATGATCAGTATTCCAATCCCAATTGGCTCACCAAATTTTGTTCTTCTATGTTAAACCGTTCATTGGCAGTAACAGTTTTAATTTTTAGGTTTCACTCTGTTTTCTCCTTTATGGATACATGTAGTTGGAACTCTAAATCAAACACGGTTTGTGCTAGCTCTTGGAAACTTGACACAATAAAGTAGTTCCAAGTTGTATCTCTATGATTTGTTTCCTATTGATGTAGCCCTAAGCAGAGACTGGCGCAAATCACTTTCATGGAAAGGGGTTGCCAAACTTAAAAAAAAAATACGAGTTTCCTGATATCTCAGCACACATTTTTTCACCCAATCTGAATGACACTTTCAGGTAATGATCAGTACCCCAATCCCACTTGGCTCACCAAATTTCATTCTTCTATGTTAAACCGTTCATTGGCAGTATCAGTTTTAATTTTTAGGTTTCACTCTGTTTTCTCCTATATGGATACATGTAGTTGGAACTCTAAATCAAACACGGTTTGTGCTAGCTATTTGAAACTTGACACAATAAAGTAGTTCCAAGTTCTATCTCTATGGTTTGTTTCCTATTGATGTAGCCCTAAGCAGAGTCCGGCGCAAATCACTTTCATGGAAAGGGGTTGCGAAGCTTCCAAAAAACTACGAGTTTCCTGAAATCTCAGCATACATTTTTTTCACCCAATCTTGATGACCCTTTCAGGTAATGATCAGTACCCCAATCCCACTTGGCTCACCAACTTTTGTTCTCCTAGGTTAAACTGTTCGTTGGCAGTAACAGATTTAATTTTTAGGTTTCACTCTGTTTTCTCCTATATGGATACATGTAGTTGGAACCCTAATTCAAACATGGTTTGTGCTAGCTTTTTGAAACTTGACACAATAATGTAGTTCCAAGTTCTATCTCTATGGTTTGATTCCTATTGATGTAGCCCTAAGCAGAGACTGGCACAAATCACTTTCATGGAAAGGGGTTGCCAAGCTTCCAAAAACTACGAGTTTTCTGAAATCTCAGCACACATTTTTTCACCCAATGTTGATGACACTTTCAGGTAATGATCAGTACCCCAATCCCACTTGGCTCACCAAATTTCGTTCTTCTAGGTTAAACCCTTCGTTTTCAGCAACAGTTTAAATTTTTAGGTTTCACTCTGTTTTCTCCTATATGGATACATGTATTTGGAACTCTAAATCAAACACGGTTTGTGCTAGCTCTTGAAAACTTGACACAATAAAGTAGTTCCAAGTTCTATCTATATGGTTTGTTTGCTATTGATGTAGCCCTAAGCAGAGACTGGCGCAAATCACTTAAATGGAAAGGGGTTGCCAAGCTTCCAAAAAACAACGAGTTTCCTGAAATCTCAGCACACATTTTTTCACCCAATCTTGATGACACTTTCAGGTAATGATCAGTACCCCAATCCCACTTGGCTCAGCAAATTTCGTTCTTCTAGGATAAACCGAACATTGGCAGTAAGAGTTTTAATTTTAAGGTTTCAATCTGTTTTCTCCTATATGGATACATGTAGTAGGAACTCTGAATCAAACAAGGTTTGTGCTAGCTCTTTGAAACTTGACACAATAAAGTAGTTTCAAATTCTATATCTATGGTGTGTTTCCTATTGATGTAGCCCTAAGCAGAGACCGGCGCAAATCTCTTTCATGGAAAGGGGTTGCCAAGCTTCCAAAAACTACGAGTTTCCTGAAATCTCAGCACACATTTTTTCAGCCAATCTTGATGACACTTTCAGGTAATGATCAGTACCCCATTCCCACTTGGCTCACCAAATTTCGTTCTTCTAGTTTAAACTGTTCGTTGGCAGTAACAGTTTTAATTTTTAGGTTTCATTCTGTTTTCTCCTATATGGATACATGTATTTGGAACTCCATATCAAACACGGTTTGTGCTAGCTCTTGAAAACTTGACACAATAAAGTAGTTCCAAGTTCTATCTCTATGGTTTTTTTCCTATGGATGTAGCCCTAAGCAGAGACCGGAGCAAATCACTTACATGGAAACGGGTTGCCAAGCTTCCAAAAAACTACGAGTTTCCTTAAATCTCAGCACACATTTTTTCAGCCAATCTTGATGACACTTTCAGGTAATGATCAGGACCCCAATCCCACTTGGCTCACCAAATTTCGTTCTTCTAAGATAAACCGTTCGTTGGCACTAACAGTTTTAATTTTTAGGTTTCACTCTTTTTATTCCTATATGGATACATGTAGTTGGAACTCTAAATCAAACACGGTTTGTGCTAGCTCTTGGAAACTTGACACAATAAAGTAGTTTCAAGTTCTATCTCTATAGTTTGTTTCCTATTGATGTAGCCCTAAGCAGAGTCCGGTGCAAATTACTTACATGGAAAGTTGTTGCCAAGCTTCCAAAAAACTACGAGTTTCCTGAAATCTCAGCACACATTTTTTCACCCAATCTTGATGACACTTTCAGGTAATGATCAGTTCCCCAATCCCACTTGGCTCACCAAATTTCATTCTTCTATGTTAAACCCTTCATTGGCAGTAATAGTTTTAATTTTTAGGTTTCACTCTGTTTTCTCCTATATGGATACATGTAGTTGGAACTCTAAATCAAACACGGTTTGTGCTAGCTCTTGGAAACTTGAAACAATAAATTAGTTCCAAGGTCTATCTCTATGGTTTGTTTCCTATTGATGTAGCCCTAAGCAGAGACTGGCGCAAATCACTTTCATGGAAAGGGGTTGCCAAGCTTCCAAAAAATACGAGTTTCCTGATATCTCAGCACACATTTTTTCACCCAATCTGGATGACACTTTCAGGTAATGATCAGCACCCCAATCCCACTTGGCTCACCAAATTTCGTTCTTCTAGGTTAAACAGTTCGTTGGCAGTATCAGTTTTAATTTTTAGGTTTCACTCTGTTTTCTCCTATATGGATACATGTAGTTGGAACTCTAAATCAAACACGGTTTGTGCTAGCTCTTGGAAAATTGACAAAATAAAGTAGTTCCAAGTTCTATCTCTATGGTTTGTTTCCTATTGATGTAGGCCTAAGCAGAGACCGGCGCAAATCACTTTCATGGAAAGGGGTTGCCAAGCTTCCAAAAAACTACGAGATTCCTGAAATCTCAGCATACATTTTTTCACCCAATCATGAAGACACTTTCAGGTAATGATCAGTACCCCAAACCCACTTAACTCACCAAATTTCGTTCTTCTAGGTTAAACCGTTCATTGGCAGAAACAGTTTTAATTTTAGGTTTCACTCTGTTTTCTCCTATATGGATACATGAATTTGGAACTCTAAATTAAACACGGTTTTTGCTAGCGCTTTGAATCTTGACACAATAAAGTAGTTCGAAGTTCTATCTCTATGGTTTGTTTCCTATTGATGTAGCCCTAAGCAGAGACTGGCGCAAATCACTTTCATGGAAAGGGGTTGCCAAGCTTCCAAATAACTACGAGTTTCCTGAAATCTTAGCACACATTTTTTCACCCAATCTTGATGACACTTTCAGATAATGATCAGTACCCGAATCCCACTTGGCTCACCAAATTTCGTTCTTCTATGTTAAACCGTTCGTTGGCAGTAAAGTTTAAATTTTTAGGTTTCACTCTGTTTTCTCCTATATGGATACATGTAGTTGGAACTCTAAATTAAAGACGGTTTGTGCTAGCTCTTTGAAAATTGACACAATAAAGTAGTTCCAAGTTCTATCTCTACGGTTTTTTTCCTATTGATGTAGCCCTAAGCAGAGACCGGCACAAATCTCTTTCATGGAAAGGGGTTGACAAGCTTCCAAAAAACCACGAGTTTCCTGAAATCTCAGCATACATTTTTCACCCAATCTTGAAAACACTTTCAGGTAATGATCAGTACCCCAATCCGACTTGCCTCACCAAATTTCGATCTTCTACGTTAAACCGTTCGTTGGCAGTAACAGTTTTAATTTTTAAGTTTCACTCTGTTTTCTCCTATATGGATACATGTAGTTGGAACTCTAAATCAAACACGGTTTGTGCTAGCACTTGGAATCTTGACACAATAAATTAGTTCCAAGTTCGTTCTCTATGGTTTGTTTCCTATTGATGTAGCCCTAAGCAGAGACTGGCGCAAATCACTTTTATGGAAAGGGGTTGCCAAGCTTCCAAAAAACTACGAGTTTCCTGAAATCTCAGCATACATATTTTCACCCAATCTTGATGACACTTTCAGGTAATGATCAGTACCCCAATCCCACTTGGCTCACCAAATTTCATTCTTCTAGGTTAAACCGTTCATTGGCAATATCAGTTTTAATTTTTAGGTTTCACTCTGTTTTCTCCTATATGGATACATGTAGTTGGAACTCTAAATCAAACACGGTTTGTGCTAGCTCTTTGAAACTTGACACAATAAAGTAGTTCCAAGTTCTATCTCTATGGTTTGTTTCCTATTGATGTAGCCCTAAGCAGAGTCCGGCGCAAATCACTTTCATGGAAAGGGGTTGCCAAGCTTCCAAAAAACTACGAGTTTCCTGAAATCT